>NC_090440.1:523968283-524605783 GCF_031143425.1 Pleurodeles waltl
TTTTGAGAAAAACATGGTCATGAAACCATATTGTTAGCCCCTAGAGGAGATAATCCTGCGAAAAGAAAAACAGGAGAAAGTAATGCAGTGTAACCATATAGTTACCCCCTAGAGGTGGTTTTTTTTTTAGTTTTTTTTTTTTAGTGCTAGCAGGCCTACTGCCATGATAGTACAAACAAGGTCTTTAAAACATAACTTTTCCCAGCTGTAAAACAAACGTTCTAGCCATGAAAAAGCTTAAAAGACACTGAATGGTGGGGGGTTATTTTGGGGTCCCCACTAACCTAGTGTGGGGATGCAGAGATGATGAAGACAGAAAGAGCGTTTTGAAGGTGGTCCCATTTTTCTAGGACCACCACAGGCTGAGTAATGAGCAAAAATGTTTTGTAAAAGTAATGCCCTGCAAAGCATTTTGGGGCAAGTGTTTGTGCTGTGAATATTATAGTAGGTTGACTGCAATGCTCAGAACAGCCCCTACCACAATGAAAATAGTATTTGGAAGAAACATGCTCAAGTAACTAAACCATAGTCAGCTCTTAAGAGAGCATAACCTCATGAAAGAGAAAGGGAGAACGTAATGCAGTGTGTGTGTGTATATATATATATATATATATATATATATATATATATATATATATATATATATATATATAGCCACTAGAGGGCATAGCGCATTACATATTTTCAAGGCTACAAACAAGGCCCATAAAACATAACTTCTCCCAGCTGTAAAGCAAAAGTTCCAGCCAAGAGGGAGCTTAAAAAGATAATGAATGGTGGTAGGGGTTATTATTTTGGAGTCCGCGCTAACCTAGTGTGGTGACCCAGAGAAGGTGTAGACTGAAAGAGCACATTCTGGTGAATGTTGAGGGTAGACCCATTGTCCTAGGACCAAAAATGTTTTGTAAAATTAATGCCATGCAAAGCATTATGGGGCAAGTTTCCCTGCCACAAATATTTTAGTATGTTGATATGACTGTAATGCTTGGAACAGTCCCTAGGGGAAACCACAAAGAAAATAGCATTTGTAAGAAACATAGTTATGTAACTAGATATTTAGCCCCTAGAGGGCATAACCACTGAAAAAGAAAATGGCAATAAATAATGCAGTGTGACCATATATTTAGCCCCTAGAGGGCATAGTACACAACACATTTTCAGGGTTAGCAGACCTGCTGCAATAATATTACTAACAAGGCCCTTAAAACACAAGTTATTCCCAGCTATAAGACAAACGTTCCAGCCATGAGAGCGCTTATAAGGACACTGAGTGGTGGGAGGGGTTATTATTTTTGGGCTCCCACTAACCTAGTGTGGGGACCCAGAGATTACCTAGACAGAGAAAGTGTGCCACGCTTAATGTTTTGATTGTGGTCCCATTGTCCTAGGACCACCAAAGGCTGAGTTATAAGCAAAAATGTTTTGTAAAATTAATGCCCTGCAAAGCATTACAGGGTGCGTTTCCTGAGTGCAGTGAATATTGTAGTATCGACTCTCCCACTGTGCCAGGACAGCCAGACACTTTTGCTTTGATGATTTCTGTTCTACGTAAACCATTAACCAATTTCAAGTGTTTTAAAGGGGAGAGCCACAAGAAATGACTCCAATTAGGTAACTAAACAATGTGACCAGCGCTCCAATACCGCCAATTAAGTTCACTCTGATGCGCTTGTCTGCACTATGAGCACCATGCAGCACGAAGGGGAAAGACAAAAGGGAAAATAAAAGAAAAAAAAAGTTCACCCATGCTGAAGTATATTAGCAATTGTGCAATAATCCATTCAACAGAGGCAGTCTGCAAGGCATGACAAAAACAGCGTCAAGGCGGGGCAAACTAAAGCATTTACATATGACAAACGATTTTTGAAAGGCAAGCCCAAGAACGAGTAAAAGTCATAAGCGTGAGGTGGACAGGTGAAATTGCTTGCACGCCCGAAATAAAAACACCTCTGTGCATTCCAAATAAATGCAGATTTATAATTTTGCAAGTGCCATCAAGAAGTAATGATTAAGTTCCAAGCATTTTAATGCGTTATTCTCATTACCACACAATGTGCGAAGTAAGCTGCTTAAAAGTTTTTCAGCTGCTTAGTGGAGGCTTGAGCACTGCCCTACAGTTTAAGCTGTTCACCTAAAAAGGTGAAACGCTACGCTTAATTCGCAAGGAACTCTTATCAATCATTAAAATTGCAAAAGGACAAAGATGCCACTTAATTACAGAGCTAGAACGGACAGAATGTGTTCTCTAATAGGATGCTTATGCACACAGTTGGAACTAAGGAAATTAACTGTAAATCATATAGGGGATAAACGCGAACAGCAAAATATTTCTAAAGACTGCTCATTAACTTGGTCACATGAGGAGAAAGGGCGGTCGACCTAAACTCTAGGACTAGGCAGGGTATTTTTAAAACTGAACAAAGGTGGTGAGCCAAACGCAAGTTTTTGTTTTATAAAACCCCCCCCCCCCCCCTTCCCCCCTTACTAAACTAAATTAAATACAAATAAAATAAAAAAAATAAAAAATGCACACCGGGTATGGGGCAAGTAAAAGCATGTTTGGAATTAGAGAAAAAACAGGGTACATTAGGACCAATTGACCAGTAAAGATAATAGCGGCATGCTGCTGCCCTTACACCGTGTATATATATATATAGCCTTTGTACTGAAAGTGAAGAAAAAAAAAAAAAAACTACATTTTACAAAATTATATATAGGTCTTAGAGCTCTTGTTTTATGAACATCAAAGTACTTCTAATTGCTGGAGCTTTAGGGCTAATCTGCGATTTCCTTTTGAATTTAATAGGGTTAGTGGGAGTAATCAGGAAAATTTGTTAGCTTTTTGTCCCATTTTCAGAGCGCCCAGCACTAGTGTCATGCCCACAGGAAAACCGTTCATGCCAGAGGTACTATTCAGAGGCCAGGGTTCCATCTTTAAAATAAATAAAAAATACCTGGGCCAATTTAGGCTCAAATTAAAGTTTTAGAACACATTTTGCTTGATCCCTTTGTAGCCATAACTGAAGGGAAAAAGAAAAAAAAAAAAAAAAATTCACAGAAATGTGAATAAGAGCAGAAATATCGGAGAAATGTAAAGCTGGGGCATCTACTCAAATTTAACCTGGAAGGAGGAAAAAAAAGATCTTTTGAACAACATTAAGCTGAATAAGAACGCCAAAGGCCTCACCATGCACAAATTAGAACTTATAGAGCTGGTCACTTATATCCAACATAATACCCCTTTTCTTGCTGCATAATTGACTCAATCCTGTCACATAATTTGGTCCCCTCATGACGCACAATTCCAGTGGCCCCTCGTATAGCGCTGCTAGTGGTTATCAGATGGGGTACATCCTTCCACAACAGAGTGGTACGGTCAGTATGACTAAATGGAATTATAAAAACATGATCCTCTATACAAGATAGAATGCCGGGACATACAAGTGTGCTACACCACCGACAGAGAACTCAGGACTAAATGCCAATGTGCTTACAAAAACTTGTATAATCGAAGGTGGCGAGTCGTGAATAATGGATACATTTATTCTGGCGTCAGTACCTGAAACGTTTTTAGAGATTTAGCGCTCTTTAGACAAACCAACTAAGTCAATATTTCTTAAATAGAAAATAATGGTCCTTACGTTCCACTACAAAACGCTGAGTAAGTATAGCATGCCTTGCTCACAAACTAAGGCAGGAAATAGCACAGGCAGCAATTATCGGAACTTACTCCCAATTCATTCAACCTCCCCCCTCCCCCCTCACCCCTTTCACAGAAAACATATCACAGCCGCCAAGAAGAGCTGGATGGCAATAGAGAACCGACTAAGACTGGTGCAAGGGCTTCTATGTGTCTAGGACAAAGAGAGAGATGATTGACTGAGAAAAGAATACAAGCATATTTTGAAGGAGGCTCGGTTCTACAGTACCCGAGTCATGTAGGCAGACTTTGGAAGTAAGTTTAGCATGGAAATATACGAATACTAATAGTTAATGTGTGGCGGCCGCAGGAAGTGAGAACAAACCATGATTAGCATCTGATTAATTGAAATGAAAGAGTAAAACCCAATCTAGAGACTATGCAGTGTCTAACTTGGTAAAATGCACAAGAAATCAGCCCAGGAGGCCTGAGCGGCGGCAATGCCTGGAGAGGGCCTCTGGATGTGGTGAAGGGGCATCAGTGCTCAGAGTGGTTCCACTTTGGTGGCCACTGCGACACGACACTCCAGTGGGGGCGGGGGAAACCAGAGGTCTGGTGGCAGGCTGCTTGATGTGCTGGAGGCCACGACAGAGACCTAAGGGCGAGTGCCCTTCCCCCAGAAGTCAGTGGTCCTAGTGTCCTCTCCCCTTCCAGAAAAACTTTATCCAGTGGCAGCTTGGGAGCACCCTTGCATTGAGAGGCAGGGACACTGCCTTAAGTCTGCTGGAGACATCCGTAAGTGTGGCCCTGAAGTCTAACTGTGGCCAGGAGACCACTGTCAACGTGGTGAGAAAGGATTTCTGAATTGATCGGAGGTTGCTCCATGCATGGGTCAACGCCTGCAGGTGACTGCAGAGAAGGCGGTGCTCTGGAGTTGGAGAAGCGTGACCACACACCCAGGAAGACTGATCGGTCAAACAGGGCGCTGACTTCTCTGGCTTGCAGGTGGGAAGAGTCACTGCTGAGCGTGCTGCCGACTACTGGTCTGGTGGGTTGCCAAGTGGCTCTAGGACAATGGGGAGACCCAGGAAAAAGGATGTCAGCCCATCTGCGGACACACACGCAGGGGTAACCCAGGTTGAGGGATTGCCTCCGGGATCTGATCCAGAGCAGACAGCCCCCCAAACCGGGGCCTTCTCAGGTGGACCATCACAACCTGCCTGATAAGGTTAAAGCCACTGATGTGATTATAGAGGGGCTTCGACCAGCGCAGTGCACCATGCTACAACAAATGCATGATCTAACTGAGCTGGTGCGGATCTTGGAGCACACGGCTGAAGAGGCAGAAGAGCGCAATCATGTCCAGACATAACAGGGCCAGCCCCAGGTGGGCAACTTGCAGCATTATAGAGACTGTGACACGTTGCTTCAGAGGGCACATATGGAGGGTACCTTTCATTTTGAGAATGCAACAGTGACCAGGCTCCTTGATTTCACTGCGGCTGTACAGGCTAGGAGAGCTTCCATTACAGAAGTCGAGAGTGGACTCCTTGAAGCAGGACTGCAATATTCAGTGTTTTACTGACACCTTCCAATGCGTGGGAGTGGTTCAAGAGGTACCAGACTGAAAGCATGGACGACAAGACGGTAAAAGACGCACCCAGGCTGAGCCAATGCATGTGAAGACTGCATTGCGGTCCGACGAGTACTGCACAAGTCAGAAAACCGAAGGAACAAACAGCTGAGGACAGGGAAGCAGCTTTGCTGGCTGCAACTGGGCTTACTGGAGGGGGCTGATACGTTCCTTTGGGGTGATGTGCAGTGGGCTGTATTTTTATTTGTTGGCCCTCCTTGGGGAGGTGTACAGGAGTGGCCTGTGGGAGGTGGACCACATTAATTGGCCACTGGAGTGTGGGAGTCATTTAATGGCCTGCTGTGTGGTGCTGGACTGGCTGCAGTGGTCCTCCAGTTGCTGGCGGAAGTGACTTTCACTATTTTACATGGATAGGACATGTATAGCTGGTGCCTTTTATGTGCTGCTTGGATTACTCTTGTTGCTGAGGTGGTTGAAGGCAGCTGGCTGGGATGGGTTGAGGCTGGGGTGCAGGTGTGTGCTGATTGAATGGCTTGTTCACCCCCATACCATTGTCCACTTCCGCTTGGATAGCAGTAGTTTAGTAGACTTGAGGTTCACCAGGTCTATGTCTGGGTGGCTGGCCACTTCTGGGGGTCGAGAAATTGCGATCCGTTTGCTTGGTTCTAAGCTTTGGGTATCCTAAGTTGAGATGAGCTGCAAGGAGGGGGAGGGGTGTGGGAAACCTGAGTGGATACAGGATGGGGAGTACAGGAATGTTGGCATTACCTCAAAGTTTAGATTGAGGACATGGAACATCAGGAGCATGGGACCCGATAAGGAAAGGAGATATGCGACGGCGGAGAGGAAACTGGTCAGCTACTGACTACTGGGTCCATGTATGCACCAAATCAGGAGCAACTGGCTTTCCTCTCCGTTTTGTCTACACAACAGAGTATGAGTGTAGATGGAGACATGTTCCATGGAGGAGATTTCAAGTGCATGGCTGATAATTACTTGGACAGTTCTATTCCACCCTGTCGGGAGCTTCTACACATTGGGTGGCGAAGGGATTCACGGAATGGATGGGTAGCTGGAGGGTAGAATATGTCTGGAGGTCACAACACACATTGGAGAGGGAATGTTATACGGTTCCTACTAAGGTAATAGGACAACAGAACTTCAGAATGTGGGAGACAACGCCCATCCACACCATCAAACTTTCGGCCCAATTCCTAGCTAGCTCACAGTGCTTCATGGGGTGATAGTGATTACGGCAACCTGGACATGACACCGACTCCCCAGGAAGTCCTAGAAACAGATCTCACCCTTTCATTCGATTACTCATGCATGCCCAAGTGACAAAACACAAGATATGTTTTCAATAAAATTAGTGAAACAATCAATCTTGCATAAAGAGAATGAGCTGCGATACAGAGGCAGATGGAACAAAATGAAGCAACCAGCCTTACGAACATGCTAAAGACAATGAATATTCCAGCCATGGTCAATAAGATCTAGAGGTTTCTACGTAACCCTAAGGTGATACTGAGAGCATAGCGATTGTACCCTTCTGCCTGCCCCAATGTATAGGATGAGCCTTAGCCTTATACCTGGAGATACTGTCAGGAGTCAATCTGCAGTGTGGATGGCAATCCTCTCTGGAAGATTACTGTGCCAGAAGCACAATCCTGATGTAATTCTATACCTGGATTTTAGAATATGTCTCCTAAACAGGCAACACAGGAGACAAGATATTTTGTGCAGTGCTCTTAGCCTTGAACAAAATGTTCTGATAACGTTTTAAGAAAAGGCTAACTAAACAGCATATTCCTACAAGGATACCATGCAGGCAAAGTGTGTAAAATGTCATTGCTAAAAAGGGATGCAGCTAAAACGCGTAAAAGACAAAAGGGGGGGGGGGGGGGGGGGGAACCAACTCAGGTCCAAGTGGTCCTCACGACAAGAATACTCCTATAACTCCAGCCTACATGTGCTGCATGTCAGTCTGGATACATTTCTTTGCCCAGGGGAGACTGCCAATCCGTTAAGCACATTCAATCGGATCGTAGCCCATTGTTGATGCACCTCCATATGGAAGAGGATTGCCTTGCAGTCCCCTTTGGCGCCTCTGCCTCAGTGCACTGGAACCTAGTGAAGTGGTTTTATTCAGCCCTTGCCTGGATAATTAGGAAACCCCCCTATTGGCATTGCGAAAGAAATGAGAGGGGGATCTTGTGTAGGGGCACACCAGACCGAGAATGGGTAAAAATGTTAACCTACCCGCAGAGGGTCTTTCGTAACACACACCTTTATAATTTAATTCAGTAGTCAACATACTACTATTGTTGCTGTCAGGGCTTCCATGTTGTGATGTGGTGCCCCCATGAGGGACAGAAAGATGGGCCATAGGATGGCGGGCGTCTGGAATGGTCTACCTCTGGTGGTTCTCACTTGGTACTGCGTACCTGTTAGTGGGGACTGCTTTTTGATCCGGACTTCAGGACACATACATGCCAAAGTGGGCCTAGCCCAACAGTTTAAATTGTTAATGTTTGCAGATCTACCTGTACCTCACCAGCAATGCACCTCGGAAACAAATGTAATGACACCACACAGGGGGCCGATCTACCTCCCTGTAATACTACATAGATACTATGTAAGGAACATGGGGATACGCTGTTCTGTAGGCTGATGTGATCATGTACACCATATAGACATGGTGGAATGGGATTCCATGTGTTATGAAAACCTAATAAATATTTTAAATAAAAAATAAAAAAAAAAAAGGGAGAGAAGAACAGACCAGAAGCCCTAATCTGTCATTACTCTATAAATCTTTATGCTAAACTTCAACTCCAATTTCGAATACAGTGAAGATTCCTACAAGTTTATATTGAGAACTTTTATTCAGATGGAAGCATTTGACAAAGGTAAATACCGATGCAGATGTCTTCGAAGTCATCCACGTTATAGTTTACAATGTGTGTCTCAAAACAATTTCCTTCCTGTCCCCACTCATGAACTTCGTGTAACTACATAGTGAATAACCACCTCCACATTGCTCACCTCATAAGACCAGACGCATTGCACTCCAGCGAACCTCCGCACACATCTTCCCACCTCCACGTCCTCATGAGTGGTGAACATTTCTCGTAAGCATTCACCGATGTGCGGCACCGTCCTTCTTAGTACCTCACGGCTCATAATTACTCCAGGGCCTCCCATGCAGAAATTCTCACCTGGTTCTAACGCCAGCTTGCCCATTTCTTCAGTTGTGCCCAGCCCTGTTTGGCCAAGGAACAAGGGTTCACTGCTGTTTAAACTCCTCAAGAAACTCTCAAGCCTGTCACCTTTAATGTACACGTCGTCATCAGCTCTCATAAACCATTCGTATTTGTCCAGATAGTGGTCATGCATGTATTTAAGCATCATGAAGGATTTCTTCTGGGGTGGGTAGGCGTCATCTACGCCAGGAAGTGGTACTATCGGTATTGGTATGGAGGTGTCTGAACCCTCGCTGGAGAAGAACTCAACCTTACCAGGAATCGTACTTGCCCAGGTTCTAAAATGAAGAAAAAAAACAAAAATAAATAAATAAAAAACAGACTTTATAACACAATATAGACATCAAACTTTTATAGTAAGACAAGAAAGTGGCCAATTCAAACATAGCTGAATGGCTCTTTGAAATGGCAGCCACTTGATTTCAATCAAAACATTTCAAAAATAGGGATTTGCAGAACAGATTCTAAACCGTGCAAAGAAGTATAAAGAAAATTTTGTAATGTGCCCCCAACGTCTGCCAAAGACTTGCAGGCAGACCCACTATCTAACGTATTCAGGGGGAGGAGATTCGTCCATAGCATTTCTGACTGTCCCTTCAGCAACCTTATTCCGTAAGAAGGTGTAGAACAAGGCGGTCAATGGATTTTAGGAGCCGAAAAAATGTTTCTTCCCCAGCAAAGGCCTGCCTGATATATCTGATTACTCTGCAAATGTGTTCATTGTAAGTGAGTAGCTTAATACTACGCTTGAGCAGAATGACGAACATAATGTGGGTTTTTGGGCACTCGTTGCCTGTGCACGAGGACAATATTTTTAGTCTGCCACCTAATTCTTCCAGTTTCTCGTGTGGAGGTCTAGGATCTGCAGGATCTCCTCTATGCTTAAGATACTTGGTAATTGCAGGCTGATAATGCTAAAAGATCAAGTCATGTAAGAATGCCACCATTAAAATGTACTGACAATTTGCAGAGAAGGTGCCTGTCAAACCAAATCTCAGTATTTTGTTTTTTGGTAAGAAAAATTAACAAGCGTTGTAACCATCTGCTCAGATGGAGGTAGAAAGGGCCAAATACCCCTGGTGTTTTAATGTGGGCATAAAAGAGGCTACTTTTGCAGGCATCTAGTCACAACACAACTAGAATACGACAGAACAATAAGTATTGCACAACAGTCCTTTTAAGAGCTACAAGAAGGACCAGCATTACTGGTAGAACTGCAACTTTAACTACGACATTTAAAGGAATGCAGTTCTGTGTAACTTGCAGATTTGTTTACGAGCCAGGTCCAACCAAGTCAATGCGAAGGGGAGAAAAAAAAAACCACGAGAAGGGCGAGAAAGCTGAACAAAGGTCAAATGGTCGAGTGAACTATGGCGCTTTTAGGGAATAGTGATCACCACTGCCATTCCACAGGTACCTTCACCACTGCCACTCCACGGGTATTTTACAATAGATTACTGTAATCTTACTCTGTAAAAAAAAACCATGCACGTCGCTGAAGGATTGTAAAGTCCAAAATTCACTCCGTTCAGGGAAGATAAATAAATATAGCGATTGCCAGCTTTCACGGAGTGGTTCTTCGAAAGTTCAGAGAATGGGCGTGGTAAGCTATTCTCGGATGTCACAGGTATGTAACAATAGAATCCAGTCTCACAGGATTTCAAACGTTGCTCTGGGAGGTCACGGACTCTTAAAAAAGAGAAAAGGCCACCCACTGGAAGATAACCCATCCACGAAAAGTAATGTTTTCAGTATACCGTCCCTAATCCACGGTTTGGTTACAAATGTACCCTCCCAACAATGACAAAGACTATGGGGGTCATTTTGACCCTGGCGGTACGGGACCGTCAGGGCTAAAATGACGGAAGCACCGCTAACAGGCTGGCGGTGCTTCCAGGCGTATTACGACCGCGGTCGCACTGCCGGGGGTATTCTGCCACTTTTGCCCCAGCGGTGATAATACGCCTGGGCAGCGCTGCTTGCAACGCTGCCCAGGGGATTACGAGTCCCCGACCGCCAGCCTTTTTCTGGCTGTTTGCACTGGAAAAGGCCCCATGCACCTTTTCACTCTCTGCTATGCAGAGAGTGAAAAGCACGACAGGTGCAACGGCACCCGTCGCACGGCTGCAACACCGCCAGCTCCATTTGGAGCCGGCTCCTATGTTGCGGCTGTGATCCCCGCTGGGCCGGCGGGCGAAAAACAGGTTTCCGCCCGCCGGCCCAGCAGGGATCTCCAAATGGCCGCGGCGACAGTGCGGCCGCATGGCGGTCAGATCTTAGAGGGCGGCATCAGCCGCCCGCCAAGGTCGTAATGACCCCCTATATTACTTAGTTGGAGCAGTATATAGGGGCAGGAGACTACCACATTTGTTATATGCAGCAGTTCCCAATTTCAGCTGGACTACTCTTGCCATAATGACTGAAGGTCCGATTCCCGCAAAGAATGTGTTGGTTCAAACCCCTTCAAGGGCCCAGGGGAGGCTCGTTGGAATAGTTAATTTGCACATGGGATTGGCACACGCAGAAATTTTGCAAGTATTTTTCAGTACGTCTTCGTCAAGGGCAATTGGATCCACATAGAAACACCCCACAATATGGCTGCAGTTTGCCATTCTGTAAGCAAAATACATTTCCAATATAGAAATGAGTACCAACACCCAAATGGATGGGCTGCGGGTGGGTGGTTTTCTCCATGACGAAAATAATTTTCTCTAATGGAGAAGCAAAAATGCATTGTAATTCACTTTGTAGCCACTTTACGCATGCCTAGTTTAATAACTGTATTTCGCATGAAGTACGAAAGTTTTCAATAATACTACTACACATCTTCAGCATGCGTAAATGTCCAGAGGTACTCCTGTCAATCGCTACCACTACAAAACGTACTGCACATGTAGAACTAACCCTTGAGAAGGAAAAGTCTTGCTTTTTTCTAAAACTGTTTAACTCTCTCCTTGGGAGTAAAATATTCCACCTCTTTTCACACTTCCTCTGGAAACTGACTGCTGGTAAATCAATGACCTGAACACCGTTATATTCATTCCTGTATCCATGCAGCATGCCCAAATAGCATCAATGGTTCGAAGTCAGATCTGAACTCGCCATTATGCATCGCTCAGTTCTCCCTATCCACATAACACACACAGCAGCTTCACGGCACTACTACACAATAACTGATACATACGCCCACCCTGCAACACCATCATACACTCAAAGCTAAAGGCAACATTGCAAAATCCTCTCCTGCCCGAAATACACTAGCAGGCCTTAGATTCCACTTTAAACACCAAACCATTCCGACTCCAATACTTGAGAAGGACACAGGGACCCCGTCCTCTAAACTGTCGTTAAAGCGTCATTGTTTTAACTATTGTTCTGATAAGGTTTAATGGACTGACAAAAATAATAAATTTTATACAAAAATGATCTTGTAAAGATCTTCATAAAACTCTTGCAAATGATAAACGTATTAAGACTATCGCGACAGTACCTTCTGTAATAACCATGCATCCTGGCTTGTACTTTTATTACAGCAACCGTTTTAATGATACTTTTCTGTGTTTTCGCATTGGATTTTTACCACTATTATTTACAATTTCATTTGGCAAGTTAAAGTGTAACAAATCTGACCCATCTTAAAGTACAGCCATCTATACCTAGTTGCAGTAGCTAGTCATCTACTCTGATCCAGACTGAACGCTGCAGATAGCAGTCACATTTACATGCAGGTCAAAGCAACCTCTATACAACGAAAATGTAATGGCCAGATCTGAAATCCAGCCAGCAGCGGCACTATTTCCCCTGATCAGGTCTAGAGTAGATAATTACTTCAATGAAATAAGTTTATACCGTGAACCAAGAGAAAGAGACACTGTTCAACTACAACACTGCGCCCCCTTGCCTTTGCCTCAACCATGCCTAAAGAGACACTGTTCAACTACAACACTGCGCCCCCTTGCCTTTGCCTCAACCATGCCTACCCCTTAATCGGACCTCCACCTTCCCCAGACCAAATCCATGCCCTATCACTTCACTCACAAACTTTTCAGACCTGCCACCTCCACTACTACAGAAAACGCACCAGAACCCCTATACTCCGCACTACCAGCACCGAAGGTGTCTGACATTAATGTGGTATAGCCAATCACGCGATAGATCCCACTGCAATAGGTCATATTCCGACTGATAACTCCAGCACTGTAGAAGATCCAGTAACCATTCCGGGATCGCTGTTTTACCCCAAAAAGCTGTTACAATAGACCACAAGGACAGTCAGTGTGTACGCGGAAGAACGAACAAAGAGGGGACAGTGACTTTATCTCTCTGAAAGGGAGAGTCAATCAGGACTGAAATTAAAATATAAAATAAAAAAACCATTCAGCAAGGGCCTAGCACAGAAACCAATGACTGATGTTAAGAACACCGGCCCAAAAAAGCAGCCCCCTGACCACTCCAACTACACCGATCTGTGGGCAGAGATGGCCGCTCTGCAGGTACTTCTTCCCAGACCCTGGGTCACTTACCTGTGCGCCGCCAGCGCTCGGCTCCTCAGGTACTTCTGGGCGGTCATGACTCCCACAAAGAGGAAGCTGCTGTCCCGCAGGCCGCGCTCAGGCCCCCCGGCCTCCGGCCCCTTAGTCCTCTCAAGATCCCAAGATGCGGGTCGCCCACAACGCCCAGCCTCCGATCGTGTCCTGCGCCGGTGCCCCGAACCCCGCGGGAGCAGCAGGCGGGAGGCGAGCAGGAAACCGAGCACCAGTCCGAGCAACACGGAGAGCCATGAGCGACGGGGGCCGCGACCCGCCATGAAGGGCAGCGAACAAGGGGTGGGGAGACGAAGCTCCGCAGCAGGCAGGGGCTGCCTGCGAGACCTGGATGCCCTCACCGCGTCATCAGGGAGCGGAGCCCCGACTGATGGGGATTCCGGAAGCCCGGGAGGGGATGCTCTGGTGGAGGCCGGCTCAGTAGCCAGCGGTTCCCCCGCCGGACTTCAGCTCCGCCGCCTTGAGCTTTGTTAAAGGCCCCCGCGCGCCGCTATCAGTGTCCTCTAGGCGGCGCTGCGGTCTGGCTCCGAACTCACAGCAGCTGGCGCCGCGCGCCGTTCTCGGCGTCCTGTAAGAAGCCGTCGCTCCGAGTCTAATTATGCCAGGAGGAGCCGCGAGCAGCTCTTATCCGGCGAGTCCAGCCAGCCGACGGTCCGCGCGCCACCCTTAGCCCCTCCCCTCCCGCTAGTCAAGTAGAAGAACGGCGCATCTAAAGATCTTGTCCCTGTTGGGCCGCCGTCCATGCCGCCTGATTGGACACAAGTCCGTACTTACAGCTTTCACGTGGCTGTGGGAGGAGTAGGGGTGTGGAAGGCAATGGGGAAGGGAGCGTGTCTTCAGTGAACCCCAACACCTCTCTTTCATCTATTATGCGGATTCCCACGTTTCAGTACACCCCTCCACAACGTCATTCTATTCGCCCACACTTATATCCATCAAAATTCGCTGCGCTTGCACCCTGACACATCTGTCATTATATTCACACGTGCCCCTCACCTCCCGCTACACTTGCTTCTCAACATGCATTCCCATGCCAGTCTGTACAGCTGCAGCACACCTGCAATTTTCAGCCGCTCACACGTTTGACCCATAGTCCTTTACACCTTCATCCCACAGATCCACAAGACCGATATGCTGCATGCTCACAGAAAACAATACCGTGGCAGTCTCGCATTATCAGCTCCAGTATCTGTTCTTGCACGTGGTTTCCCGTGTTTAGTCATTCTTCCGTTACTCGCATATTTTGTGCTGATATGTATTCTCGTTTTACTTTTGTTAAGGTCTCAAAATTTAGTGGATTAGTCATTCACTATCCATCTTGGTGTAGACTTTAGCGACGTCCAAGTATTTCCCCCTATCCTATCCTTGCTTCACCCCCAAAAAATCACTATGGGTACAATACACGTGTTTTGTGTCCGAGATCCTCACACAAAATCAAGGAAACCCAGCACCCAAGAACCCCTAGGGAAATGCTAAATTAGAAAAACTGTTGAAAGCAGAGAGGTTTGTAATGTAGCTTTGATGGAGTATCATTTTCCTACGTTGCTGGTGATGGCTGTTCTTGGGGTCGCTGTCATTAGTACAGCCTGGCAGCGTTGTCAGAGTCATGGCACCTTCACTCCGTCGTGTTGGGAATTCCCCCACAGACTGGAGTCTGGTTTATGGTTGTTTGAGTTGGAAAATCAGCTGTGTATCAGCAGTGTCGGTGTTTTGTTTGTGTTTGGTGTTAAAGTAGTCAGTATTTTCCCCTGTTTCCAACTCATGCATTTAACATTTTCTCAGGCTCCTTTGGTAGCAGACTATTGCGGCCATTCAAAACATTTTTGAATGTCCCATGTGAGCCCCATTCTCTGCACCACCGGTAAGCCTCATACCATGACAGAGACTATGCCCTTTAGAAGTTTGACTAGCTTCATCATATTCTACTTTCTATCCTTTCCTCAAATGTTTCTTTTTTGACACCTATATGTCAATGAACATCTCTGTTCCTAATCTTACTAGAGCTGGCCTTTACAACCGGGCGCATTACTACCGATACTGCCTTGGGAACAGTAAGCAATGGTTCAGATGTGGCATCCAGAACAGCACCAAATACCCTTGAGGAGACATCACCATTGACGTTACATTGGTCACACAAATGTTTTTCCTACAAATTATGCCTCTTCCTATCTGCCACGGCATTCTACTTACTCTCCAGTATTTTATCACAGTAATCAATCCACAACAGCAGTCGCAAATCCTTCACTAGTGACTTGTTGACATTTATGACCTCTGCAGGCCTGTAGAACTCCTTAGAATTTAGGTGCTCAAATTGCCTGCACAAAATCTATGGTTCCATTGTAAATCACTCTTCCATCTGGTGCAAATCATGCCTCATTGTGATAGGCCCTGATATTACACAAAACTCCAGGTCGCTGAGCCAGTGCATGCATGAGCCTGTTGTGGGCCAAAGGTCTGGTTCTATCTTGGCGATGAGATAGGATACAGCTGGGCCTGGATCCTGGTCCTGAACCCGGTTTTGAAAAAAAAAATGTAGTCACTTGCTGCATGTAGGAGATCAGTATGAACATAACACAAATTCACAACACGTTTTCTCCTTCCATGGATACTTAGTTGAAAATAAACCCAGAACAATAATATAAAAATGTTTAGTGACTGCAGCCAAACAAACTTCTTTTATCTCGTCCCACAGTGATCCTGTAGCCTGAAAACAAGGTCCATACCAATTTATGATACTTTCTTGCTTTGTTCATTTGTCTTATTACTTATTATTTATTACTTTTACCGAGGACTAGAGCTTTTTCTGAAAAGTTTTGTTTATTAAACCAAGGGAGGGCACACAATCATAAATGTCAGTATAGCAGAGAATTAAGTTCGAAATTCTCTATATAGTACATAAAGCACACTCGAAGAAGCCAGGTTACATGGAAGATATGGCCCCAAATTAGGTTGGCTACATCCCACTGCAATACCAACAGTATTAAAGAGATTTGCACATGGTCTTTTGCTCTGGATTGTTGTGAACTTCTTCTAGCATGCCAGAGCCCAAATAGCTGTAAGCCAGGAAACTCCGAAAAACAGAACAAATTAACTTTGTTTTAACTGAGTAATCATCATAGTGATATTTACTAGGGGCCATGCCCCCCAATAAGTTGAACGCCAACTACTCATATACATCAACATTTATTTTGGCCTTTACAGTACTCTTAAAGAACCATGAGGAGACTACCAGTGATGTAAAAAAAAATCCTAAATACATAAAAATTGCAGAGAGTGCTTATTTTTTTTCTTAAATATATCATTGTATTAGGGAGGCTAACACTGATTCACATGTTTAATTAGAGTTATTTGTTGATTTTCTTTATACTCGTGCTCTTGGTCTTTTTTTGATTGCTTTACATTGGGTTCACTTAATATGTTTATAGAAATATGTCCATTATCGTGCCCAGGTGACTTACCCTGATATGTACACGTCGAGTCATTTTTATTGAGCACAGTGCACCTATTTAGATATTGAAATAGAACTATTCATAGGTCAGGGATCTTGTCTATAAAATTAAAGACAAATGGCAGATTGTGTGGCTGGGAAATGTGAGCGCAAAGGCTGCCTTCTCTTTTTCTGACTCCTGCTCGTGAGGAAATTATTACCTCATTGTGCTCGGTCTTCCTCAGTAGCAAGATTTGCGAGCAACTTCAGCTGATTCACATCAGGGTCAGGTGTATAAAGCAGCTAATTCATTTAAATAGATAGTAATCTTTCATTATATAATGTTACAGAAAATGTATACAACGCACCAAAAATGTAAATGCCCTGTAACTCAATGATGGCAATATCATCAGAATGTTTTTTCTTAAATCATTGTCATGATTTGTTTTAAAATTAGGAATTGTAATAAATTACACCCATTGCAGTAAAATAATCTAATATTTTCAATACCTACAAATCTATTGTGTTTCATTTTTAAATAGTTTTTCGTATTTTTACAATTCTTCTATTGCGTGATACTCGGTGTTTTGATGGTTTGGATCTTAATTTGACTCTCTCTTCCAAGTCAGAACCCAAAGTTAGCTGTGGCTTGGCTCTAGTTATGAATTGGGGTCTTACCTACCTCTACTACCAGACATAAGACATATAGAAACGGCCTTTTTAAAGGGTTATCATTTTCCAAGGAGACCTATCTCTATTTGGGTATGTCAACTGCTTGTGAAAATAAATCAGAACAGTATAAATGAATCCTAGCACACGTTTAAGGTGGGTAGATACCCAGCCCTCGAAATATGTTGTAGGCCAGAAGATGGCCCAGTAAACAATCTGGTCCGCCTGCAACAGTTATTGTGGTTTCTGTGGTTGAATAAAACAGTAACAAGCAATGGTCTGAGAGAGAGCTGACATCAAAATTGCCCTCCTGGCAATGGAAAAAATGACACTGATTCCCTTGCAGAAGAAGCTATGCTGCCAAAACCATCAGACAAAATTATTGGTTCGTGGATACAGAAAGCAGCCCATTCCATGCCCAGATATAATATTTAAGGCTCTTTGTCATTATACATGTAATGATGCTTTGTGTTTGTAGCGGGTCCTCATTTCGGTAGCAAAGAGCTGGATCAAAGAGACCTACGGGCTGTTATTAAAAAATCATAACAGCATATTCTTTCTGCATTAAAAGCAGGAGGGTTGGTGTAATGGCAGCAGCAGGACGACTTCAAGGACCAGCTGCTGGGAGTGGTGTCTGGCTCGCTGAAGCATGTAAACTTGCACGTGTCCATTTCATGTTGCGGGCACGTCGAGTCTACTTGTGGATCGAAAATAAAAACAGCTGAGCACACTATTAAGACAGTGGGGCCAGGGGCTCAGATGTTGAGGAACAACCGATTGGATTTTGTAGGACTGCAAACACAGTTCATGGCTCATATTTTCTCTCCATTGGATGATGGTGAGACGATTATTTGCAGGCTCACACATGGATTCCTGAGACTGGTGCATTTACACACAGAGCTATCTTACTAACTTGGAGTAAGGTAGATTGGATGATGAAATATCCTGGCCCGCGCTGGGGCAGGTGGGAATTCTGCTGCGTAACCATCAATGTTCATATAGCGTTTACAGGCTCTCTGACAAAGTGGCTGCTCCGCCCTTTGTAATTACAAACTAATTCCACAGGGTGACTCACACAAGAAGACTTTTACACATTTTTTTACTCCACCTCCTCTTGTTCGAACCCCAGGACTTCTTTTCATAGCACCTTGATCTGCAATGCCTGTTAGAAGGACATGTCCCATGGGCACATGAAATATTTGCGAACAGATGAAAGCACCAATTGTTTCTTTGTGCAGCATACAGCACAAACTAAATTGCTTCATGGCACCTATATAAAATACGTTATAGCAAAACTTCATGGTAGTAATTGGGTTAACTGCGGAAAGAATTAAGAAGAAGGATCAGCTCTTACACGATTTGAACTAATACATCATGTTTTGCAAGGGTGTCTGCAGTAACAGTGACCTCACTATAATATCCGACTGGCTAACTGAGTTTTCATGTGAGGCCTTATTAAGGATTTGGGACGATAGTCCCTAATGCCATAAGTTACTCAGTTCCCTGTTGCACTGCTAATGTTTGACAGACATATACGCTCTTTGCAGTATTTGTTACCCACCTAGCCACCACTGACAATAAATTGACTACCCTGTGACATTCTCTGCAGACATGATAGGATGATGTTTATAAAATCTTTTTCACTTTAATGGTATATTGATGGGAAGTCAGGATTATAACATGTATACGATTAGGGGGGAAACTGCCAGCAACCTCTAGTAAAAGTGGTTTACATTTTAATATAAATAATATGTAGATAACTATGGTCATTTGCAAAAAGCCTTCTGCATGTACTATTTTTATCATGAAGGATTTTATGAAACTGTAATAGATGGTACTTATTAGTATGAATTTATTTATTTCTATTGCACGGTGTATTGGTTTTAATTAACTATCCATTTAATAAACTTGAACTCTGCTGAGAGTCCAAGGACTGAAATGGCTCAGAGTACAGGTCGCTTGTAAAGCACTTAAACAAGTCTGACACGCACAAATACTCCCAGGCAGTGATGGGAGCTGACACCTGTGGGCAGTGTGAGAATCAGGCACCGTCTGGAAGCTTGAGAAGCTCCCACTGGTGAACTATGTGTGATGCTAGCTCGGGTAAGCGGTGTCATGAGATGGTACTGGTGGCCAGTGTGACCACCACAGGGTGATCCGCAGCAGAATTCAATTGCACTGTTGGTGAGTATGTGAAGTTGGTTGTTGAGGGTACTGGGAGCATCTGACACTGGTGGGCAGTTTAAGGAGTTGAATAAGTGTGAGGGGCTACCAGTGTCTGTAACACTATTAGCACCAGCGGGATGTGTGAACAGTTTACTCTTCTGTGGAGAATGTATAGCAACTGGCCACCTTTCACCCTACACCGAGAAATTACCAAGCACGTGGCGGCGATTCGAGTCATAGTTTGGTATATAAAAAGAAATTCACTGATTTGGCGCGCAACGTCCTAGGCTCTCCACGTCATCATGGCGCTTACAAGGACGCAGGGGTGTATCAAATTATCTTTAACGTTCAAAACGCGTAATCTGCACAAACGCGCATTATATGTGCAAACGAATCAATTAGGTCAACTCTTTCTCTCGCTTTTTCCAGACCATGCCACAAATTGCCATATTCTTTAGCCTGTTTTGGAAATACATGGTAAAGAAGCCGTCAATGAAGTTCTTCTCGATACTATAGCAGATGGCCGCGGTATGCCAGAAACAGGGACAAGGCTAAGCTAAACTATTACTCTTTCCCTGCAGCTTGGGCGTCTTGACACACGATCAGGGTCACACAGGCCGCAGTTACTATGCACTGCTGAGGGAAGTTTCAACATAGATCGAATTGTGCTACTTTCGAACGTAAAAGCCTTCTAATATTACAGTGTGCTACCAAATCGTCGCTTGTAAAAAGACCCCTGCAGATCCTTGTTTTCTTTAAATTATGCCCCCAGCCGCACAAAGCTAAAACACCGAGATCGCTTCCTGTGCTGGTAGATGACGAGTTTATGGATCTAGTGCTGCCTTGGGCGACCTGCGGAGGAATCATGCCTAAATGTTGCACAAAAGTGCCCCCGTGTGGCTCAATGTTATAATAGCACGGATTTGATTGGAAAAAAATGTTACTCGGATTAATAATCCAAGAACCAGTGAAATCTATTTATTAATGAACGCACTTTCTTCGTGAATGGCAATATTTGATACACATCTCTCTGCTTTTCTACAGACATGTAGTGAGAAAATAAAAGCTTCATTCAGTCTTCATTGGGGCAACAAAGATGGTTCTGCGGTCAATCTCCTCTCCTCGTTCTTCACTGGAAATTATTTGATACAACATAGCCTCAGCCCTATCCACATAAAAGTATCATTGCTAGACCTGATAATATATCTAAGAGTGCCATGCTCATAGCAGCAGATCCCACACCCATTGATTGGTTCGATCATTTCTTTCTGCTCTCAATGCTTTACCAGAGGCAAACCAAAAAGGAGTTAGAAAGAGTTTTCGATAAAAAGAACTATGGACCTCAACATTCTTGGCTGCAGGACACAGAATGTTATTTCACTGATCGATTCTGACTAAGACATCAAACATTCCACAGCTCTCGATTTCAACTCTCTTTCAAAAATGTTTGAGGATCTACCACTTACGTACAAAAAGGAAAGACAAACACCTTCGGCTCCCTGGTTTAACAAGACTCTCTTCAACAAAAGAAAATCTTTGAGTTTGGCGGAAAAATTGAGACAATCACCCTCCAGAAGTGCAATATCCATCTATAAGAGAAACATCTTCGGTGGAAAAGTGACTCACTTTACATTTCTTATCAACTGAGGGAAAAACACCCCAAAGAAGCTCTTCAAACTGGTTAGACTGGTGCAACACTGTATGTCAGTTACATTTGATGACCCAGCTGCTACAGAAGAATTTGTGCAGTTCTTCGTATAAAAGGTAAAACTTTTAATCAATCACTGGTAAGGCTGGTAAGGCTTGTATGACAAACTATTGGGAACAACAATATAATGATACGAGAATATCATGTCAAAAATGTAATCAACACAAATATTGAGTTTACATACCTTGTATGTACACTATCAAATTATTGTGTCAAAAATATTGTGGAACCGAATATCAATAAAAATTGTAAGTTTTTCAAAATATACATACATGTAAGATGATACGTAATGTATTTAAAATATTAAACTACAAAATAATAATAGGCATACATCGTTTTAAATATTGATAAATAATGTAAACATTAAATAAAAATAATAATTAAAAAATAACAACCCAAAATAAACAAGTCAAGAAAAAGTGTTGGACTTTGGAAGGTTAAATTTTCTATTCCCATTTCAATGTAAGCAAAAGAAAGGAACGTGTTCGACTTCGGCAGAGTTAGGTTTTCTGTTCCCTCTCCAATCTGAAAAACAGTAGGGGAAGTGTTAGACTTTGGAGGGGTGAATGTTAATATTCTCACTCCAATGTAAGCAAAAGCAGGGGCAAGTGATGGTCTTTCGAGGGGTTACATTTACTATTCCCACTTCAACATAGGCGAAACATATGAAGAGGGGTTGGATTTATATTTCTGCTCCAATCTTATGAACATTAGGGAAAGTGTTTGACTTTGGAGAGATGGATTTTAATATTCACACTCCAATGTAATCAAAAGAAGGAAAACTATTGGATTTTACAGGGATTAGATTTACTACTCCCGCTTCAATCTAAGCAATAATAAGAAAAGTGTTTCATCTTGGAGGGGTTAGATTTCATATTTCCACTCCAATGTAAGCATCTACATGGAAAGTGCTGGACTTTGGAGGGGTACTTTACATAACTAATTACCAATTATTTAATTTATATAAAATATTTAAAATAAACAATAATTTGTATTTTAAATAACTTCCCACCCTAATCCCGTACAAACCCAACAGCCACTAATAAATTAAAAATGAATAATTTAATTTAAAACATTTTTATTCCCCTTTAAAAATTACAAATTATATAAAAATAAATAAAATTACAGTCAATCAAAGTGTACATAACAAATTACCAATTAAGTATTTAGTTAGCATAAAAAAATAAATTCTATTTTAAATAAGTTCCTACCCTAAACCCCTACAAACCAAACATCTCACTGCTAAATTAAAAATGACTAATTAAATGTAAACATTTTTAAATTACACATTCAAAATCACACTAAATACAAAAAAAATAAAATATATATCATAATAGTAACACCTACAAAGAATACAATAAGTAATATATATATATATATATATATATATATATATATATATATATATTACATTACTTAAAAACAACACTTATTACTACTATATTCAAGTAAACAATATTTTATTGTAATTGTATTTATATAGTGCTTACTACCCCTGGCAAGGCATCAAAGTGTTTTTTGGCAAGTTGCATACTACTCTGAAATCCAAAAGGATTAGTGAGGATTTGTATAGGGAAATATGAGTTATTTGAGCAGTGGAAATGTGAGTCTGTTAGGTGGCTTGAAAAGAATAATGGAGGGATAGAAGAGGAAAGAATCTAGAAAGTTTTAATTGGGAGATCATAGTAGTAAGATGAGGTTTGGGATGAGTAAACAGAGATGAAAGAAGGAAAAGACTGTAGAATGGGATTAGAGAAGTCATAGTAGCAAAAAGAGATTTGGAATGAGTGTAAGGAGAGATACACGAAGGAAGAATGTAATAGGGTTGTTTGGGAGATTACAGTAATAAACTGAGGTTTGGGGTGAGATGGGAAGGATAGAAGAGGGAAGAGTCTAGGAAGGGTTAATTTGGAGATGCCCTTTACTGCTTTTTACATTCTTAGCAGCCTCGGATTTATTTACAAACTGTAAAATGGTGATTGTCAGTTTTGCTGTTCTTTCAGTATTCTCATACTTGGAAGGGTGTTTCAAACAGTACAATTTTCATTTTCTTTTCTTAAAAATATCATCCAGGGGTCGATCCTTACTGTCTTGTGGGTGGACGTCTAGATTTTTGTGGTATTGCTTGAGAAGGCTTGCTTTAGAGTGGTGGCTTTGTTGAAGAGTGGGGTTCCAGACAGAGAGAGTCTGTGCATTGTAGCTGGCCGAATACTCCTGGTATGGTTAGTTTCTGTGCAAGATATTTAGTGGTCATTCCATGCATGACTGTTTAAATCGGTCTGCATACTAAACAGAGATCTAGCTTTTATGGGCAGCCATTTAAGAGATCAATATTGGAGTGATATGGGTGGATCCTTTGGTGACAGAAACTGGTCTTGTGGCAGAGTTGAGGTTAGCGCTATATGTAACTAAATAAAATAAAAACACTATTATACACCTCAAAATATTTTTACCTTCTATATTTTGTCCCACAATATTTTTGAGTTGATTATATATTTACCACAATATCCTAGTATCAGGATATTTTTGCCACAATGTTTTGTTAACTCAACCTGCTAAGCTGCCTGAATCAGTAATCAAACCAGATCACTACTGGTAAATACAAGACCACTTGCTATCTATTTGACAAAATAGGAAAGGATGAATTGCTAAAGACCATCACAGAGACCAAACCCTCAAATAATTTTGTGAACCCAATTACTAGCAATTTAACCAAAGACATTGACATATAATTGCTTCCTTTCTAGACCAAACAAGTGAATCTCTGTCAAGGAAGTTACTCATGACTGATTCAAGAGGAGACAAGTCACCCCACTGCTCAAAAAATCTTTGGCGGACATAAATTACCTCAACAACTTTTGTCTAGTTTCCAAACTATGACTGCTTGAAAAACTTATTGAAAGATATGTAGTGAACCAACTTACCCAGTACATCTAAGATAAAAACCTCTTTGGCGATTACCAGTCGAGATTTAATAAAAGCTGTGGCACTGAAACAGCACTTCTCCAAATTGTTGATGGTGCAATTCGCATCCTGGATTCAGACAACCCATACTTCTCGATTCTACTCATCCTGTCAGCAGGCTTCAAAACAGTTAACCAATACATGCTTCTTGACACTCAAAAATCGGATGGGCATTAATGGAGTGGTTCTCAGATGGGTCCAATCATACCTAATGGACACATCACAGAGGCTAAAAACAGACCTGTGTTCATTTAAACCTATTGCCTGTACTCAAGGGGTTCCCCAACGACCTATCTTAGACCAGTCCTATTTAACCTCAACATTGAGCTGCTAGGAAGCTTACAAAGAAAATCAGGAATCCCAATACGTTGATGATACCAAAGTGTAAATAAAGATGTGCTTGCCAAGCAACATCTTTCATCTAGTCAACACTATAAACACGGCTTAAGAGTGGATGACCTCCCACCTTTTAAAGCTAAACCCATCCAAAACTAAATTCCACCTAATTTCTACATCTTAATCACCACTTGCAATACAATTATGGTTAGACTCAATCAACATCCTCAGCTGTAAGTCCGCCATCGTTAACAGTGCAAAATTAATTGGGGTCATTCTATACAAAATACTCAAACAAAAGTCACAAGTAAACACTAAAGCTAGAACTGCATGCTTTCAATTGCATCTTCTCTGAGAAATCCACTGCTTCATTCCAGAACAAAATCTCATAACGATAACTCAATCACTGGCACTGTTTTTAATCCGCTACTACAGTTGTCTTCTAACTGGCATTCCCAAAATGTATCTACCGTCACTGAAAGCAGGTTTTGCTTGTGGCACCGTTTTTCTTCTCTGAAGCCAAACGGAAAGACCATATCACACAGGTACTGTTATCACTTCATTGGCTTGTGGTTGAAATCAGAACAATGTACAAAACAGATTGCATCACACACAATACCCTTCACACATCTACTCCACAGTACCTGGCAGCCAGGCTAAAGATTTCTGGTGGATCACAGAATGTTGAAACTCTCCTTTTAGAACCTCAACATTAAAAAAGGAAATATACATGACTCACTTCTTTTCAGACTTCAAACAAAGTCTGACATTCTCTGCCTCTGAAAAATATGCACTATCTCTTCATTGGCAATCTTTAAATCAGAACTGAAATCCTTTCTATTCAAAAGACATTAAGGCTAATTTCAGTTCTTCCCTCCTCACCTAGTGTCCAATATATGCCTGGAGAATCAACTCTCTACCTTGCCATGATTTGGTTCCCTCCTAACATTGCACAAACTTTCATTTTGACTCTCAATAATTCAGAATATGCGACATGTGATAATCCATTTGTAAAACAAATTGATCAAACACCATGGGACTGTCCACAATGGCCCTCCGTGACCTGGGACCTTTTGTTCTACCTCAGTATTATTTGTCACCTTCCCAGCCTTGCACCTGTGCTCTGTCTGCTGCTCATTATTCATGAATATGCATTCTATGTGCCTTATGTAACAGTACAGAGCCATTTTAAAGCACTCTAAAATCTTAAGGTAAAGTCTGCACTATATAAGACCGCATAGATAAAATAAAAAGCTTCTGGAGGTCATTTTGAACAGAACTTAATAGATGGAAACATTACACAGGCGCAGTGCCCTCAGCCATGATGCCATTGATCCGCAATAATGACTGCAATGTAAATGTCCAGTTTCCTATAGTGATTAATGCAGGTTGTGTACATAGGTACTCTGCTGTAGGGGCTCACGATGGGCGTCATGGAGGCGACTCAACACGGGCCATCACCCCTGGGCATGGTTCTGTTCTCATTCCTAATGAACCTGGATTACAGTTTGGGCTGGAATATAATCTTTGAGGCAGAAACAAAATGGATTATAATGCCAAAATGTGGTACTCAATTTGTTTGATACCACCAGAATATGGTTGTCAGAATGTCTTCTGACAAAAATATTGTGTTCTAATTATAGTCTGCAAAACTATAAACCTATTGGAGTTACTAACAGAAAATATACACCCAACAGGACGATACTCTTGTGTGAATGATACCTGGGACACACTATTTGTGTCAGAATATACAGGGAGTGAAGAATTATTAGGCAAGTTGTATTTTTGAGGATTAATATTATTATTGAACAACAACCATGTTCTCAATGAACCCAAAAAACTCATTAATATCAAAGCTGAATATTTTTGGAAGTCGTTTTTAGTTTGTTTTTAGTTTTAGCTATGTTAGGGGGATATCTGTGTGTGCAGGTGACTATTACTGTGCATAATTATTAGGCAACTTAACAAAAAAAAATATATACCCATTTCAATTATTTATTATTACCAGTGAAACCAATATAACATCTCAACATTCACAAATATACATTTCTGACATTCAAAAACAAAACAAAAACAAATCAGTGACCAATATAGCCACCTTTCTTTGCAAGGACACTCAAAAGCCTGCCATCCATGGATTCTGTCAGTGTTTTGATCTGTTCACCATCAACATTGCGTGCAGCAGCAACCACAGCCTCCCAGACACTGTTCAGAGAGGTGTACTGTTTTCCCTCCTTGTAAATCTCACATTTGATGATGGACCACAGGTTCTCAATGGGGTTCAGATCAGGTGAACAAGGAGGCCATGTCATTAGATTTCCTTCTTTTATACCCTTTCTTGCCAGCCACGCTGTGGAGTACTTGGACGCGTGTGATGGAGCATTGTCCTGCATGAAAACCATGTTTTTCTTGAAGGATGCAGACTTCTTCCTGTACCACTGCTTGAAGAAGGTGTCTTCCAGGAACTGGCAGTAGGACTGGGAGTTGAGCTTGACTCCATCCTCAACCCGAAAAGGCCCCACAAGCTCATCTTTGATGATACCAACCCAAACCAGTACTCCACCTCCACCTTGCTGGCGTCTGAGTCGGACTGGAGCTCTCTGCCCTTTACCAATCCAGCCACGGGCCCATCCATATGGCCCATCAAGACTCACTCTCATTTCATCAGTCCATAAAACCTTAGAAAAATCAGTCTTGAGATATTTCTTGGCCCAGTCTTGACGTTTCAGCTTGTGTGTCTTGTTCAGTGGTGGTCGTCTTTCAGCCTTTCTTACCTTGGCCATGTCTCTGAGTATTGCACACGTTGTGCTTTTGGGCACTCCAGTGATGTTGCAGCTCTGAAATATGGCCAAACTGGTGGCAAGTGGCATCGTGGCAGCTGCACGCTTGACTTTTCTCAGTTCATGGGCAGTTATTTTGCGCCTTGGTTTTTCCACACGCTTCTTGCGACCCTGTTGACTATTTTGAATGAAACGCTTGATTGTTCGATGATCACGCTTCAGAAGCTTTGCAATTTTAAGAGTGCTGCATCCCTCTGCAAGATATCTCACTATTTTTGACTTTTCTGAGCCTGTCAAGTCCTTCTTTTGACCCATTTTGCCAAAGGAAAGGAAGTTGCCTAATAATTATGCACACCTGATATAGGGTGTTGATGTCATTAGACCACACCCCTTCTCATTACAGAGATGCACATCACCTAATATGCTTAATTGGTAGTAGGCTTTCGAGCCTATACAGCTTGGAGTAAGACAACATGCATAAAGAGGATGATGTGGTCAAAATACTCATTTGCCTAATAATTCTGCACTCCCTGTATGTCTGCAACCGGTCACCTGAACGTTCTGAATAGCAGTTAAGAATATTCTGTTGCATAAAGCCTTTGTGTGATCTGTGCACTCTGCATATAACGTATTTGTGTTGGAATACAACGTAGAAGTGTATCGCTTCTAGACAATGTACTTACAGTGTTGTGGAATATCAAAGCTTTATCAGACACAATGTAAAACCCTCTGGGACCAATTCACAAATGTTTTTTCTAGGAGCAGTTGTGTCTTACTTCAGACTTAAGTATGACTTACACGCGAATTTTCAGGGATAAGAGATACCTAATCAGACCCCTGATTCACAAAGTTTTTATTTCTGTGAGTAAACGTAACTATCTTCTGCAAATTCAAAAGTATGTCACATCTAGTTCTAGAGTAAGGCATGACTACTGAAACTGCTTTGCGAATTAGGCCTGTGAATTTAGATATAGCTAACGTAAAGCACTATTATTCCCAGAAAAACCCTTTGACTCACAAATACCTGCCATTTACAAAACGAGAAGCTCCGTTTAGAACCAGACGCATAAGCTTTAGAGGACCCTCCGATTAGTGACACCAAGGAAGCTCTTTCAAGTGAGTTCCTTCTTGTTCACCACATAAGGTTGCCACATATGAAACAGAAGCGGATGCATTGATGCCAACAAAAGTTAGCTAATAACGGACTTAGCCCAGAAAAGAACAGACATTGTAACAGGCCGAGTGCCATAGACTAGAAAACTCCCCATGATCCACGCCCATAAACTCACCTCTTCCACAGAAAAGACCTAGGGCCAGATGTACCAAAGGATTTTACCCATTCTGTGTCTATGGGAAAAAGCTTTCGTACATATGGCCCCTAGTCACGAGATTTCACCTCATAAACAATGCAGCAGCTGTGGTGTACAATTCTGAATAAAAGCATCCAACTAAAGCACACAGTCTCACCCCCAGCAAGAAACGTGCTCATGATTACTGAACATTCGTCAAAGGCGTCTGCCATCAGCCACATCCTCACATTTAAATGGACGTTGATTTTAGGTGAAGATATTTCTCTTGACTTGAAGCTAAAAAGGGAAGTTCCAATGTAAGATATGGCAATCCACTGCTACTACACCCAAGTTTCTGTGGTAACACCTTCAGCATAGGGCTCCAAAGGCTGAGGGGGGGAGGGGTTGTATTCTGCTGTACCTCGCGTTTACAGGAAGCACAGGCGTTTCACTCTAGGTTTGCAGCAGTGGAAGAAGTTCCACCCTCAAATCTGCGGCCCTAAAAACATCATAGACCCTGCCATGTAGAAATTGCGCTACGGCAAAAACAGCAGGAAATGAGTTTGTCCCTGTCCAAAACCTTAAGCACTATGGCGAAGACCACCGGAATTATGCGGCACTGGAGGACCAAATTATGCGACATTGTCTGGGCAAAGATTACACTTTACCAATTTAATTGAAAGAAGACCAGTCAACCCATCCGAAGGGCTTTCCAGTGCCCGATACGTTTTAGTAACTTTTGATCCGTTTGAGCTAAAAACAAGTTGTTTTGGTTGAAATCTGAAGATTATGCACCATATGATGGATCATGTGTTAAATACAGCAAATCTAATTAGAGGCTGCAGATTGCATAAATGCAGTGGCCCCGATTAAGGCCCGGATTACACGAGGAGCAAAAACTTTTTCGCGCCACTCGGTATTAAATGTGTAGAAAACGGTGGCTTTG
Organism: Pleurodeles waltl; assembly: GCF_031143425.1. Classification (NCBI taxonomy): domain Eukaryota; kingdom Metazoa; phylum Chordata; class Amphibia; order Caudata; family Salamandridae; genus Pleurodeles; species Pleurodeles waltl. The sequence continues at coordinate 523,997,613 of NC_090440.1, forward strand.
CGTCTTGGAGTTAAATTTATGGAAAACTCTTGCGTCCCTTCATTTCCAGGCCTCTCCCCCTCCCTTGTGTCCTGCTTCTATCTGAAATCCGGAAGGCACGTGCCTTCTGACCCTCGCGGAACACAAGCAAACAGGCTCAAGGTGAGCGGGTAACTCCTGTATTGTGAGCGCTGCGATGCCCCTGTGATTAGGCGCTAATCCAATTTGTGTGTCGAAAGGGGTGATGGGTTTAAGGGACAGAAACGGAGAGATAAACACAATGAATGGAGCCGGTGCGCAAATAAACCCACTGTTGTCCCAGACTGCCAAATCACATCACCACAGCGAAGTGCTCCATAGGAGAATTATTTAGGGTCAGACGACACCCCCAGACGTAGAGTAGTGACGCACGTAGGGCCGTGGGTAAGCCTGCAACAGTCGGTCACAAAGAGGGCTGTTATCGGAGGCCAGATAGAGAGCAAGTGTGCGCAGCTTTTCACGGCCCCCTGCTTACTTATTCTTCAGGTGATGAGATCAAGCCCCAGTAGCTTTGGTTAAGCGTCTTTCCAAACAATGAAGCGCTAAAGAAATCCTGCACGCGTCCCAGTTCAAGGACTACCCGCTCACCCCTCTTCCTGAGCTGATTCCCGCGCCCCGGCACCGTGTTAGACGGGAAACCATGGTGGTTCATATCTGACAAATTAAAGACCTGCTAGAATTTAACAATATGACGCCGAGCCATCTTTTGGGGCTGTAGGCGTTATCTGAAGTCAAAAGATGCTACCACAGTGAAAGTAAAGCAATTTGAAGTTTATATTGAGAAATGAGAATCACAATGTTTCTGATACTCTCCAAATAAAAAATATTTGGACCATGTCTGACCCTAACCAATGTTGAATTTATTGTTTTTGCCAACAACAACAGCAGACAAGCTTGTACCCCGAAGTGGCTGTCTGCCATGAAGCTTGTGGAGTGACTCTACATAACCACCTTCCAAGCCATGGACTCTGGACAGTAACTGCACCCTACCGCACTCACCATGACTCCAGGCCCAGCTTAACAAAGACCACACTACACTCACCTTGACTGACCCTTCATCGACTCCCCAACCAAGGCACCATCCTCATTAGAGCCTGCTGCATCACTTGCCTAGTCACATTAAAGTCACCACGTCAGAAGCAGTAGCGTTTCCAGACCCTAAAGCAAGGCAAACAGCAGACCCTGAGGTGAGCCTTCTCAATCTCTGAACTGAAGGGCGTGAACAAGAACCATCCACATAGAAAGCTGATCACATGACTCTGGCACGTGAGCTACACACCTCTTCAAGGACTGCAGAGGAAAGGAACTCTCCTTCATCTTGCTGCTCAACCTGGAGTCCTTCCCTGGGCTACTCTTTGTGTAGTACTCCATTGCTCCCTAGCTAGGCTTGTGCTTTACAAGTACCAGTGCATTTACATAGAGGGATGTCTTGTAATGCAATCTAACAGATGTTGACATCGATGCCTCCTGGGCTTTAGGTTAAACGAGGCAACTGTAGGGTTGCTTGCAGCCTCATGTGCCAACAGATGCCCGCAAACATAATCGGGGCTATTCACAAAGGTAACTTACACTTGTGAGTAAGTTACACCTGTAAGTTTACTTTTACACTTTTGGGTAACTTTACTACATTTGGCTAGTCACCATTTACAAGTATAACGTTTCTCAAAAGTGTAGACTTACATGTCTCCACCCCTGGAACAGGGGATACAGCCAAATTTAGAAGTGTAAGTTACTGTTGTTAAAAAGCACTGGTAAGTTCAGAACCACACATGTGCAACCACTGATACTGCAACATCTTATGAAAAGGGCGTTAACGCAAAAAATACATATGAATAGGAACTTGAATATGAATAGTGACAAGCACGTAATTTTAACACCTAACTTACTGGAATGTTGCAAGGTACTATTCTGTGGAAAAAAAACCTAAACATATGTCACTAGATGCATGACTGTCATTGCGCAGATATAAACAGCACCACAAAACAGAAATAAAAGCTTGGAACATTGACTTCTCAACCACCTTCTTGGACCAGCAGAGAGACAACCCTTGTAGCGAGAAGAAGCACATATAATGTTTGAACCCGAACTTTGTTGGTTGAGCACAGACTACTTCACAGCAGTTTTCAGGAAACATAAAGTTTGTGCCTATTTTTAAGATGACAGACAGACAGGCCTCAAATTAAGCTATGAATCAGGAGAAACAATGGATAAAATAAAGGAGTTATTTAAAGGTGTTAATATTTTTCAAACCATACATTCTGTATCCAAACCCCTCAATGATGTGGGAAAAGACACATAGTCCTCACTTCTTGACATGGAAGGATGCTCGTCGCATAAGCTTGCATTTCTCTGAAAACATATATGGCTCATTTACAAGGCGTTAGCGGCACACTGCTCCACCAGAGCGTCATTTATTTTATGTTCCAGTGGTGCAGTGTGCCACCCCATATTTACAAGCCATGCATAGACCCCTAGCATGACCTTGTAAATACGGACCCTTTTCACGCACTTCACTGCATGAAAGGGGCATTCCATGGGTGTTCCTGTGGCTGTTCCCACACAACACTCATAGAACCCAAAGAAATATGAAGCATTCCCAGATTTACACATCTGTGAATGCATCACATTCCTAAACCACCTCAGGGGTGGTGTAAGAATGGTGCATTTTTATGTCAACCTTGGCAGCGCACAGCACTGTCTGCAAGACATATTGTATTGAATGTGGGCTTTAAACCACTCCCACTCTTGCCATTTGTTCTTTGTTATGCTTGTCTTAAAAGCTTCCTTTTTATTGGTGCATTTTGCTAAATGTCCCTCCTTTTGCATGCTAAGTTCCCACCCAAGAAATTTCCCTAAGAGAAAATTTTTGTTGGCCATTACACAATATCATGCTTCCTCCTGTTACAGCGTGTGATGGCCCCTCCTCCCTCCTCTTGTGTGGTTTCTGTTTCTATTCTTGAGAACCTCATGGCAAGCATCACGTGTAATGAATCACCAGCATGCCATCACAGCGTTTTCGCATATCACAAAGACGTGTTTCTCGTGAGGACGCATTTGTGGCTTTTCATCCAGGTAATTTGGTGTGTGGTTAACCAGCATTTAAATTCAGGTCATAGTAGTGAACTTCACAAACAAATGAGTTCCTAGGCATATTCCATTTTTATTTACTGATCAGTTGGATTGCATTTTCACTTTTCGACTTGAGGGCTGGACTGAGTGGCTCGAGCACTTGTATATCATCAATGTTCATCACATTTTTAGCAAGCATTCTCTGTGGGTTGGCTTTGGATGTCTTTCTGTAGTGCGTGCGCCTTTTTTTTCCCCTCCTGACAGCAGTGTTTTCACTGGGATAGACTGCACACTGGGCGAGGTTTAGCTGTGCTGAAAGCAAATCTTTTCTCAAACTCACTTTTTTGTCCCACCAGCTTTTTTTTCATAACAATTTGTTTGCTTACTGTCTTGTGCAAAGGCTGACAAAGACCTTATGGCACAACATTCCCCAGTGTTGACGAAACAGTGATCTGTAAAACATGCTGTTGCTGCCTCATGATTAGTCCAAACAAAACCTTTCTAAACCCCTTCTGGAAGCATCACAAAGATTGCATTGCAAAGACTGCCAGTCGTGCTGTTCCCTCACCACCATTTCACTACCAGGGTGACTCTTTTGCACTCTATATGTGAATGCTGAAGAGGCGAGGAAATTCCAGTGGGTTCAACATACATCACAGTGCTGTTTTTATTTTTAATTAACTTTATTTATTAGTTTTATGGTATAATGTACCAAAATATACAGCAGGATTGACCAAGTAATGTGGCTAAAAAGTTCAGTTATGCATTTACAATGTCAATAGCTCCAATTCAAGTAAAGGCAAGACCTATTGGATTGCAAATGCTTTTTTCCTCTTTCTGTGTGCTGTATTCCTCTTCAGTTCACATAGAAAGAGGAAACACCTCTTGTGATTGTTTTGTGCAGGAAGGTGTTCCTTCCTGCACAAAAACAATCATTCTCACAACACAGGCACCCTGTGTTTGGCAATAGGCAGCAATTTGTGCATCAGCATAGGGAAGAGGACAGAAATGCGCTGTATCTTGTAGATACAGTGCATTTCTGCCCTTTCCTGGTGGCGCAGGGTGGGGCAGCAAGGTACTTGCTGTGCCGCCCTGCACCACGGGTCTTGTAAATGAGGCCCATATTTTTTTTCTTTCTCATGATGCCACCTATTCTGGTCTCCTCACCATCTCATGCTCTTATTAATCCTTCTGTAATGAAACGTTGCCGCATGCTCTGTGCTTGTCCCATTTTGGAATTTGACTGCTCCATATCTGCCAGCCTCTTCTCACTAGCCTCATTTTTAAACTGTGCATCATTGTGGTCGTCCATCTCAGGAATTTCTACATCCCTAGAAAGCTTGAGTGATTGAGATTTTAGAAGATGTGACATTGAAAGCTTTGGAGACAGAGGACTTCCATCTGGTTCTCAAGCTTGTAGGTAGGTAGTGTATACCATGCATTTCTATACAGAAAATATAGCTAGGGCGCACTCTACATAGTAGATGGGGGGGAGAGAGTGCTTCCAGGGGTCGAAGTTGAAGGGATACAAGGAACAATTCCAGGAGTGGGAGGTAGGAATAAGGGTAAGAAGTGCAGCCATCAGACCAGAGGCTGCAGGAGGTAGGGGAGATGATGAGGGTCTTGTTGATAAGGAGGGCTTACTGTCAGGAAGCACAGGCCATACACCCGAAGCTGGCTGGGTGAATCGTTATGGAAGTTCTTACCGAAGCAGACAAGAAGCTTCCTCGGTCAATGCCATAGGACTATGCTGATTCTGCCCAGTAGGGGTAGGACAGTGTCTATGCCAGGGTCAAGGGGGAACCACAGTTCTAAAATCACAGAAGAGCAGGATTCTCCAGGGGCGTTCATCATCGAGTGTTGATCCATCACTCCATGACTTGGAGCAAGGAAAACAGGTTTGAGATCAGATCTCGGAGATTGAGGGACGAGTATGTTTTTTGGATCAAGGAAAAGGGTTGGAAAAGCTTTCATGAGAGTACGGCTTATATGATGCTGGTAAGGAATGTGCAAAGTTGCGAAATTTGTGTTTCATGAACTTCCTATAATTATCACAGAAGCTCTAATGAATACCTACAGTTTACAAATCTGTACACATGCAGGTTTTCAAATAATATCTGAACTTGAGTGTTTCTTTAAAATGGTTCAAGAGAAAAAAGATCGACATCCATTTAGTTTCAAAGTTGTGACAAAAACAGTTTTACAGCACTCCAACGAAAACGGCAAATCCATCCATTTGGACACCAATTGGAATTCTCAAAGAAATATTGGCACTCATGAGGAAATAATGTCAGACTGTGGTACATGATTGTAGCTAGATGTAGAAAAATTGTGAAATGCTGCAGATTAACTACATGTAGGTCAACAAACAGAAACTACGCAAGACTTAGCATGTGTTAAAAAAAACTCTGCTGACACACCTGTGAAAAATAATGATTGAGGGAAGCAAGTGGCATGATGAAAGACTCAGGCTCGTGGTATATGTGAGGACACCACTGTGTAGATTACACGGAGAGCCTTAAATTCAGTCCTATTGCTCTTTGGCCTAAGCCCTAGGAAAACTCTGTACTCATCATATGAACAGCCTTGGAATTAGTCTTCTGGAACTGGGCTACGTTCCTGGACAGTCTAATGAGATTGAAGGTCTTGCACATAATCCTTTCTACCAAGACTATAAACCAGAATAGCACATTTAACCCGACTGAAATTATCAATACTGCTCCTGGAGCCAATCAGTAAAAGCCAAAGCTCTCACCGCTACCTTTTCAGCACTAAAATAGACCAAACAGGCAGAGTCCACCATTACTTCGGGTCACGCTACCTGCAAAAACTCAGGACAAGCCAAAGCTGTTGTGCATGATATGGGCTGCTTGAAAAGGAGCTAACAGGACAAAGCCCCAAACGTGTGTCCCATACAGCATCATAACTTAGAGCCCCTGTACCTGCCACTGACTCTGCAGCCAGCCAGGAAAAAATAGGTTCTTCTTACCACCAACCTGGATCTACTAAGCTCCCTGAATGTTCTCACCTGGAAATCCTTTTCTAAGTGCTGACAAGCAAAGGCATGGATCCTGGTTGGTCCTTTTAGGGTCTGAAAGTCCCAAAACACCTCCTTCATTCACATTAGACCTTAGCAATCTTCCAGTAACTTCCACTCAGATCACCCTGCATCATTGTCTCCATCCCTTGCACTAGCAAACACCCCATCCTCGTGCAACACCCACTCACAGTCAATTCCAATATTCTAATATTTATCCTTCTCACCACCACCCACAAAAGAGAAAGCATGTTACAACTCAAATCGAATAATGCTTACTACAACGGTGCAGTCTGGTGGCATTTTTCATCACAGAGACATGGCTGCTCCCCACCACCCCCTTTTTCAACATCAGTGTTCCAACAGGTTAGATCATCCATCACTGTGATTATTATCACAGGACTGGAGACAGCATCACAGTCACCCATGGATCTACATGGACCTCCAGTCTCTGGAAACAATTTTTGATCCGCTCCTTCAAACTCTTTACCTCTCACTTTCTGCTATGCGCACCCTGGACCAGATCTCGTGCAATCTACGGACTGCCAGACAATAGTTTTTCTGTCATGCCCAACAGTTTTGACATCTCAGTAAAAAACGAGGAGCAGAATAAAGCAAGTTCTCCAGCATGTTTTTATTTATTTCTTCTTTAAAATATAGAAACAACACTTGGCCAACATGTTTTTTTGATTCACAGATCGCTTCCTCAGGACCACACATTCAATACAACAAGATTCTAAAAACAAACAAATAAAATATTTTTTATATACATAAAACAGCGATTCCGTTATTAAAATTTCTCTCTAACAAGGGATAACACTAGTATGTACTTTTTAAAAATAATAACAATTCACACAGACCACGCTGCACTCACCTTCACAGACCCTTCACCATCCTCATCAGAGCCTGCGGCATCTCTAGTCTAGTCACATTAAAGCAATCATGTCAGAAGCAGTGGCGTTTCCAGACCCCAAAGAAAGGCAAAGAGCAGACCCTGAAGTGAGCCTTATCAATCCATGAACTCAAGATCTAAACCAAGAACACTCACAGAGAAAGCTGATCATATGACTCCTGCACGTGAGCTACGAACCTCTTCAAAGACTCCAGAGCAAAGGAGCTCTCCCTCCTCCCGCTGCTCAACGTGGAGTCCTTCCCTGAGCTACTCTTTGTGCAGCACTCCAGCGCTCCCTAGCTAGGCATGTGCTTTACAAGTACCAGTGCATTTACATAGACGGATGTCTTGTAATGCAATCTAACAGATGTTGACATCGATTTCTAGCCTGATAACTTGCTTCTCGAATATTCACATGATAAACTATGCTCCGAGAGCCGGTCTAATGATCTTACCTTTCCACTTGTATCAGTTTTCAAATATCAGCTATTTATTACTAACATTCTGATAGATTCATTTCAATATTCTCGCCTTTTCTGACTACAATTACTCAGCCTCGAATTACAAATCTCAGTTTCTCAATCTTTTCGATATTAGCATCATACAGTTACATGCATGGTCACTCTCTCACTCTCACATCCCACCCTAGATTCAGAAGGACCTATAGCCCCCAGCTTGTTCGACTCTTGTCAAGTGTTCTTACAAATAGCGCTCAGTAGATCCAGCTCACACATTTATCATTCTCTTAGAATATCCATAATCCTGTGCGTTGTCTCTCTGTCACACTAATATTTATGAAAACACGATTCCCAATAATCCTTTGTTATTCTAGTTTATTAATAACAAACAGATATAGGTAATGTTTCCTATTCCTAATTCTATTCGTAATATTCATTAATATCTTATATAGGATCAAATGCTTCCCAATAGCTACTATTTAAGATAGAAAAATGAGGTTAAAATACCTAATTACTTTAGCACTCGAGGTAGTCATAATCTGCTAACATGAATGTATAAGAAAATAAATTAATATTATACACCTCATGCGTATATTCCTTCACTGTAAAATTTAATTCCATGTAGCAATACAAATGAAAACCAAAAAAGCATGACTTGGTTGTTCTATCAAACTCCACAAAATGTAGTGTGACTACACTCTGAAAAAGGCCTTCAGTGTTGGACTGGCCTATGGGGCAATCTGGGAGTACCCGAATGGCTGGTTTGACAGTCGGTGCAGTAGCCTGTTTCTTGTTTGTGTGTGGTTTTTCATTCCTGATGGGGCGTTTTTACTGTTGATTTCTCTGATATTACCACAAACATTGCCTGCAGCAAGCATTAGTTCATGCAGTTAACCACACCTCCACACCTTGCAAAACACTTATACAGCTTGTCTTTACAAGTTGAAAACTGCTCTGATTTGCAAATGTGGGCCATTGTTTAGGTCTCACTTGAGATAGTGAACACGCTGTCAATTGCAACGATCTATTGTTTCTTAAAAAAGGTCTCTGAAAAGACCAAGGGAAAGCTTACTTCTACCCAAACCTTATCCTAAATTCACTCTTATCTCCTTTTACTGCTACCCACCTCTAAACTCCAAGAACTCTCTTACCTCTATCTAGTTCTACCCACCCGGGAACCCTAAAAGCACCATAACCTCCTTTTATCTCTACACAGCCCTAATCCCTAAATCACCCTTACCTTACCTTACCTCTACCCAACCCAATCCCCAAAATCACCCTTACCTCCATTTACTTCTACCACCTATGAAATATAAAATCACCTTTACCTCCTTTTACCTCTACTCACCTCTAAACCCTAAAATCACCTATATCTTCCTTTACCTCTACTCAACCCTGAACCCTAAGATGAACCTTATCTTCCTCTACCTCTACCCACCCCTAAGCCATACATTTATCCTTACCTTCCTTTAAATCTACCCACCCATAAACCCTAAAATCACCCATACCCCATTTACGTTTACCCACCTCAAACCCTAAGTTCAGCCATACCCCTCTTTACCTCCACCCACCCCTAAATCCTTAGATCACCCCTACCTCCCTTTACCTCTACACATCCCTGACCCTTAAAATCACCCTTACTTCTCTTTAAGCCTACCAACTCCCAAACCCTAAGATCATCCTTACCTTCCTATTCCTCTTTCCACCCCAAACCCTAAAATCACTATTGTCTCCCTTTACCTTTACCAACCCTTGAACTCTAAAATCACCCCCTCACTTTACCTCTACCCAGCCTAAACCCTAGAATAATCCTTACCCCGTTACTTCTACCCATATCGGAACCCTAAAATCACCCTTATTTCCCTTTACCTCTACGCACCCCAAACCCTAATTTCATCCTTACCCCCATTTACCTCTACCCACCACTGAACCCTAAATTTACCCTTACCTCCCTTTACCTCTACCCACCGCTGAACCATAAAAATACCTTTGTCTCCCTTTATCTTTACTCAGCCTAGAACCCTAAAATCATACAGACCTCCCTTTACTTCTACCTACCCGAACCATATGCTCACCCTTACCTACCTTTACCTCCACCCACCTCAAAGCCTCAATTCACTATTACCTCCTTTTACCTCTACTCAGCACTAATCCCTAAAATCACCCATGCCTCCTTCTGTCTCTCCCCACCACAGAACCTGAAAATCACCCTAAACTTCCTTTACCTCTACCCACACCTAAACCCTAAAATCATTCTTACTTCGCTTTACCTCTACCCAGCCTAAACCCTAAAATGACTTTTTTTAAAAATAACATAATAAATACGTTATTTAAAAAATCCTCTTATCTGTGTGATAAAGTACTATTTGGTAAAGGTAGAAATACTTACCTGCATGGTACTTACCTGTGTGTTAAATACTATGTGGTAAAGGCTGTTTCCTGTCAGACAGGACATATTTCTGCAGCCTCCTTAAATCAAAGCTGGCATTCACACTGGTGCCCATCAGTGTTTTGGGGGCACTGTTGGATGATTTTTGCCTTCCAGTATGTTTGATGGGCACCATCACTTCTCTGACACTTTGAGGCCTTCATCCCACCTCCTAAACTTTAGGTCTCACCTGAGACAGCGCATGTGCTGTTGCTTGCATGACATTTTGGTTACTTACAGGGCACGGGGCTTAGAGCCCGCCTATTGCTTTCCATTGGTTGGCTTCATAATCACTCTCATTTCCTTGCTTCGGTTTGATAAGTGAGTGCCAGCTTCACTTCCTCTTTAAGTGTTTTTTCCTGCACTGAAGAATTGCCTAAGTACTGCTTCCAGTGCCCTTCTACTGCTTACTGCTTTTAGAGGGACTTTTTTCCTTTTACGTGCACCCCCTTCCTCCCTACACCTTCAAGCACTGTTGCTTGCCTCCTTCCCTTACCTGTCGCCTGAGTTGTTGCTTGTCCTCTCTATCCCACCTCCTTTGCCCTCCCCCTTTGTTTCTTGCTCCTTTCATCCTGCCAGAAAAAGAAACACCCAGAAGTCATGCCCATGGGTTTCCAGATGTTACAACAATGCATATGATGCTGCTCTTCATGCTCTGCTTGACCTTTTTAACACTGTCTTCATGCCGGGTAACAACAGCAAAATTCAGCTTGGATGTAAGATAATTAAGCAAGTGAGTTTGTTTTCTTGAGTGGCCTTTACACATTTGTAAGTTTCAGACATTACAGGCATGCCTTGATCCTTCTCGCTTTTGACAACTTCAGACTGCCTTGTCAATGGCAGCCCTCGTACCCGTTTATAGGTGGCTATAATATTTTTTTTGTTTTATTATTGTTTAATTTGTGTTTTGCCTAGCACTCTCAGAATCTGATTTTGTGGTGATCTGTCCAGCAGGGGCCGAGAAAAAGAGGGGGTCAAAAAAGTTGCATTTCCCATGTTAATTCCCAAAGGAACTTTAGACACGACTACAGCTCGAACCACTGGACAGAATTACACCAAATGTGGCAGAAAGTTAGCTTTCGGTATGCAGGTTGTGCTTTCACATATTTAAGGTAAATCCATTCAGTAGTTCAGGAGAAATTAAAGGGAACATAAATATGTATATCTCTGGCCGTGAAATTTCAGCAATCATCGTGGCGAATTTGTGACTGCACTCAAGAACAGAAATGTTGTGATTTGCCGGGTGCAACTTGATTAGAAAAGTTGCGGCCGCCATTATAGGAAACCGGCACGGTCCCCAGGGCTGATAATTGTCATGAAATGTGGCATCAGGGGTCATAGTGGAGTTATCCTGACCCCAGGAGTGTCATATAAGAGTGTTTGTAAGTCATACTATGAACTAACAATGTCATTTTTTTTCTTTGCTAGAGATATTTGCGGATACGTTGCAGTGCTCAGCGCAGCCCCTGTGTAACTTCACAATGTATTTGCGAATATCGGTAACAAAACGTAGAAAGAGTTAGTTATATAGTAATTCATTCAGTCATAGTAGTACTGAGAAACTCATGCAGCAATTCACAGACCTACTGACACACTGATGCACTCATTCACATTCACAGACCCAGTGACAGCATGATGCATCCACACACAGATCCTCTCACATCCTGACGTGCCCACTGGCAGCCCCAATCACACCCTCATGCACCCATTCACAGACACAGTCACACCCTCACGAATCCATTCACAGATCCACCCACACTGTAATGCACCCATTCGCAGACCTCCTCAGACAATGGTGCACTCAGTCGCAGACCGAGTGAGACCCTGATGCACCCATTGACAGAACCAGTCACACCGTCATGCACCCATCTGCAGAACCACTCACACTTTCATGCACCCATTCGCAGACCCAGTGAGACCCTCATACACCCATTCACAGACCTAGTCACAACCTCATGCACCCATTCGCAGATGCAGTCATACCCTGACGCACCGATTTGCAGACCCACTCACACCCTGATGCACCCATTTGCAGACCAAGTCAGACCCTCTTGCATCCATGCACAGACCTAGTCACAGCTTCATGCACCCGTTTGCAGATCCATTCATACCCTGATGCACCCATTCACAGACCCAGTAACAACCTCACACACCCTTTTCCCCAGATCCACTCATACCCTGATGCATCCACTTGCAAATCCACTCACACTGTGATGCACCCATTGCAGATCCATTCACACTGTGACATACATATTCGCAGACCCAATCACACCCTCATGCACCCATTCACAGACCCACTCACAACCTGCATCACCCATTCGAGATCCACCCACACCGTGACCCACCCATTCACAGATCCATTCACACAATGATGGATCCATTCACAGACCCAGTCACAACCTCATGCACCCATTCACAGACCCACTCACAACCTGCATCACCCAGTCGCAGATCCACCCACACCATGATGACCTACTCGGACACTGATGCAATAAGTCGCAGATCCAGTGATGCCCTGATGCACTCATTGACAGATCCAGTCACACCCTCATGTGCCCATTTGCAGAACCACTCACACCTTGACGCACCCACTTGTAGACCCAGTCAGACTCTCATGCACCCATTCACAAATCCAGTCACAACCTGATGCAGCCATTTGCGGATGCAGTCATATCCTGACGCACCCATTTGCGGACCCACTCACACCCTGATGTACTATTTGCAGTCCCAGTCAGACCCTCATACATCCATTAACAAACCAGGTCACAACCTCATGCACCCAATTGCAGATCACCTCATACCCTGATATATCCACTTGCAGATCCACTCACATCCTGACACACCCATTCGCAGCTCTATTTACACCTTGACACACCCATTCACAGACCCAATCACACCCTCATGCACCCATTCACAGATCCAGTCACACCTTCATGCACCCATTTGCAGCCACACTCACACCTTGAGATAACCATTCACAGACCCAGTCAGACCCTCATATACCCATTCACAGACTCAGTTACAATCTTAAGCACCAATTCGCAGATCGAGTCATACCCTGAGGTACCCATTCACAGACCCATTCACACCGGGATGCACCCATTCAGAGATACACTCACACCCTGATGCCCACAGTCGCAGACCTAATGACACCCTCATGCACCCATTCACAGATCCAGTCAATTCTCATTCACCCATTCGCAAATCCACTGACACCCAAACATACCCATTTGCAGACCCAGTCAGAGCCTCACACACCCATTCACAGACCCAGTCACAACGTTCATCACCCATTCGCAGATATACCCACACTGATGCACTGATTTGCAGATCCATTCACACTATGATGCACCCATTCGCAGACCCAAACACAACCTCATGCACACATTCGTAGATATAGTCACACCCTCATGCACCCATTAACAGACCCATTCACAACCTCATGCACCCATTCGCAGATCCACTCATACCCTTATTCATCCAGTCACAGACCCACTCACAGCCTGACACATCCATTTGCAGATCCATTCACACTGTGGCACATCAATTTGCAGAACCATTCATACCATGACGCTCCCATTTGCAGCCCCAATCACATCCTCATGCACCCGTCCCCAGATCCAGTCATACCCTCATATATCCATTCAAGTATCCACTCACAACCTGACGTACCAATTTGCAGACCCAGTCAGACCCACCCTCATGTGCTCATGTACAGACCACTGAAAGACTGATTCAAAATCGTATTTTTGGAGTGACTGACATACTCATACATATGTTTGTGGACTTCTCTGAAAAGTAATCTTTGGTGTCTGATATTGAAAATTGCTTTTATATATATTATATATTCACACTTATGAATTTTGAATGGCTTTGTATGTATTGAAATCCTGAGTTTGTTTTGCGTTTTCGCAGCATAGTCGGGAATATCGCAGCATCTTCGCAACGATTAAAAAAGAAAATTTATACACAAAATTAACAAGTATTTTGGGTAATATGCTGGCCCTGACAAGAGCCTTTGGGTTAATTGTTAGTATCTGATAGTTCCGTGTATGCCTGGATGCAAAGTTACATGTTTGAAAGTGATGGTGTGCCTTTGTCTATGAGGTGCACACCATCACTTCTGTATATACCATTCATGTGAAAGCACAGGTTGTTGTTGTATACACAGCCCATGTCATGGTCCCTGAGGAATGTAGAAACAGTTTTATTATCATGCTTCCTGGCTTTCTCAATCTGTGAACAGAACTGATTAGACCAGTTCCATTTCTGCCTCTGGCACATGTTAGAGTACACCAAGACAGTGTGAGGGAAAAGTGTCATCAATTGTGCAAAGGTATCTTTCATTAGTATTTCCAGTCCTACCCCAGTCAGTGTGCTCAGATAATTACCACCACAGTGTACAATCATTAGCTCCACAATCATGGCGTGAGGGGCTTGGCAATCTCTAATGCTTTTTACCAAAGGCAGCAATTGACACCACTTTAACCCTCTCTGGTTAATCTAAATAATGTCCAAGTTAGCCAAACCCAAGTCCCTTTGAATACCACTCTTTCTAGCAGCCTCTCTAACCCACAACACATAGCTTTGCTCAACAATCCACACTCTAACCATTTTGAAGTGAGGCAGTAGTAGAAGAAAGCTGGATCTGAATAGGGCAGTGTTGGGAATGGGATGCAGTTAACATGGAGGTGTGCTGCTGGTTTTAAAAAACATACTTTTGATTGGATACTGTGAATATGCAGGTTAGTGAAATTAAGTGGCATCTTGATAAGATAATTAGGTAGTTCTTTGATTGGCTGTAGCCAAAATAAAATTTGTACTGCTGACTTAGATATGGTGTTTTATCTGTACAGTAAACCACACCTGCTGCAGCTCATTTTGGAAACAGTATGGCCCTTCTAGAATGTTGCGTGAACTTGTGACCTGCTGGTTCCAGTGGGTTGCTACGGAGACTGTGCTTGGAGTGTATTGGGGAAAGCTCATAAATGGACACTACTGTATTTGTAAAAATTAAAAGGGTTTGTACTCATCATTGTGTGATAATGGTTTACTTCCCTACAGAGGTATTACTAATGAAGTGTACTATTCTGTTGAAGTAATAAACCTATGAAGCTAAATATGTTTTTGGATACTCTTTTTTTCACAAATTTGTCATGATAATTGTGATGATCCTGCCATTATGAATAAAAAACGTGCCATACTGGGCTGCTTCAGAAAAGTGCATGAAAGGGTTAATAGATACCAACCATTCAGAGTTGGTCTTATAAAGTAAAAAAAGAAAGGTATGTTTTTATTTGTTTATATCTCCAGTATCATACTGTGTAAATTTCAAAAGGTTGCCATTCTTTGTTGCTATGTGTAAGAGTGTTGACTCATTCCTATGCTTAGTTTTGACAATCCCTGAGAGTATTGACTCTACCTGATAAGAGCAAAAACAACAATATTTCAGCAACATGCTCGATTGTCAGGTATGTGAATGTAATACATATTTGTATGCCAATTTGTAAAAACAGAGTATGAAGTGTATAGTATTGGATTGAAAGAAGGCGAGATTATCAATCACTACTTGTGTGAATAGTTTTATATATTTTTCTTAATAGGTAAGTAACATGCAGTTCGTGTGAGGTACAGAGTAGCTGTGTGACAAGTTTGTTTACTATATATATCCAAGGAACTGTGTATACTAGATATTGTATTTTATTGCATGCTCTAATTGCTAGAAAGAAAGATTACACTAAGGGCTGGATTACGATTGTGGCGGTCTATAGACTGCCACACTCGTGGAGGCAGTCTATAGACCGCCAAACTCATGGTGGTGGTCTGGACTGCCACCAATGCGGTTGTCTGACTGCCACATTACAACCCCCGTGGTCAGACCGCCAGCTCTGCCAGGATCTCAGATCCTGACTGTCTCGAAGATGATGGGAGTCCTAATCCACCAGGGCAGCGATCTAAGCAGCTCTGCCCAGGGGATTATGACCCCCTTCTCCGCCAGTGGTTTCATGGCAGCAGCACTGCCATGAAAAGGCTGGCAGAGAATGGGTGTAGGGGGTACGGGGGGCCCTGCACTGCCTATGCACTTGGCATGGGCAGTGAAGGGCCCCCCTGAGTCTTCCCGGCCACCACCGTAACAATGATTACTGTCTGCTGTGCAGATAGTGAACATTGCGAGAGTGCACCATGCAGGCCATAGCATTGCTGCCAGATCGATTACGAGGCAGAGACAATGCTGTAGCCTGTTTCCCGCTAGGCCAGCAGGCATAAACTCAGGTTTCTGCCTGCTGACCTAGCAAGAAACTCTTAATAACTCCAGCGAGGGGGGACACAAAATAGGGCCCTCGGTGTTAAAGTCAGACTTCACAATGTATTAAAAGACATGAAAGTTGAGAGGGAAGCTAAAGAGCTGTAAAAAACACTGTTAGATCTCATATTCTCAAGAAATCTGAACCTGGTTCGGAGGCTTATCTTTGTACTGTGAACTAAGCGCACAACTGTATTTTATTAACATGATTCAGACTTAACCTTTTACATTAGCTTTTACCTGATCTCCAGATACGCTATAATGGAAATGATCAAATCTCTTGTTCCTGTGAACAGTTTTCCACCCAGGACACAATGCACTTTATGTTTTTTTTGGTCATGTTTGCACTTTACGAAAGAGACATATATTGCCCCTTTTGAGAGGGAAATATTTTTATCGGGCAAACCCAGCTTTGACATATTTACAAATGCTTCACTCCCCTATTATCTGTATTCATGTGGCCAGTTTCTGACTGGGGTAATCAGATTTAAAAACAGTTGTTGTGGGAAGGATGTTCTTTAGAGTTATATTTTTAAAAGTGTGATCCTCTTACGTTATTTAGTGATGTTAGAATGTATTCTTTTAATTGTGTATTTCTTAAAGATATTTTTTTCTGTATATATTACGAAAAAGTTGTTGATGATTTCTGATTTTATTTATTGTTACTGTGTGCTTTATTTTATGGATTTTTGATGTAATCAGAAATAAAGAAAAAAGAAAGAAATGAAACTTGTATAAGTCTATATATGATGTACTGCTTACAAAGAATGGATTGGTAAGAATTCTGGGATTTGTAGTCCTATTTATTCTGTTTTAAAAGAGGACTACAAATCTGAGAATTAAAAGTGAAAACAAATCCACAAGTGCATGTGAAGCATTATTGTGTCAAAGTTCACATGAATGTATTTGAAGTCTGATAGGGTACCTAGTGATACATATATATATATAGGCAAGTAGTGACACCATGTTTTCATGTATCCAGAGAAATAATACTTTAATCATGGGTGACATCTACTAGTGCAGAGCTTGTGTATGCGTTGTCACTTGTCAGTGGTACTAGCCTGTAAAACTCCTTTGTCAAGTCTCAAACTCATGTTTTAGTGCACATTATGCTGTACGTATACCCTCAACCCGTAAGCCAATCACTAGATAGAGTATGCCACTCACCAAGGAACTGACATTCATCTTTCCAAAGCATACATGGGGTGTCTCAGCCAGTGAAAGAGAAACAGAGACACTACTGCATTCTCTGACATACTCAGAAAGCATTTACATATGCAGCAATATCAAAGGCAATTGAAGACACACTTACATAGCTCTGCATTCCGTAACAGAGGTACTAACGTAGAAGATCAGCCACTTGTGTAGAGATGAAGAGAGTCACACAGGTACTAAAACAGGCAGTCACATACCGGCAGATGTACTAAAATATCTCACAGTGTTACTCGAGGTACAATTAGTAACATAATCTTTCTAGTGTGAGAGTCTATTTATCTATAAAACACTATTCTGACTATATTTCTAAACTATGGATTTTTGTATGGTTTTCTCTGAGTATTTATTCCTTTTCATTCTCTCTTACTTCATTTGGATACTTGGTTAGAGGGTTAGTTTTTATTCGATTTGACACATCACGTGGTGATTTCTATGGTATGTGGCATGTTCTTTTGTATATCTTTCAATGGTTACTAAATTGATATTTGTTTTATTACATATGGTGGTAATACATTGAGAGGTTTTTAACTTTAGTAATATTTGGTAATTTGACTGACTATTGTATTTATAATATTTGTAATATTATTCTTATATGTTGTTGTTTAATCAGCCTTGAAAAAGTCCTATAACAGGACGAAACACGTGTCGGCTGAATCCTGCTAATACAAGCAAGATTGTTTACAGACAGACTTATCTTGACTCATCTGTTCACTTAGGCTGGACTGTATACTAACACATTTCAATATAGCTAAATTATGGGTGATATGAATTGTATTTTGGAATGGATATAACTATGCTGATTAAATAGATTTATATACATTTGCCACATACCAGTTGTACAATTTGTTTAATTTTTGCTCTTGTCGCACTTTGATGTTTATTGTAATTTCAGATATTATTACCAGTGCCTACAGAATATTGAATCCATTATGTTGGACAGCTAGGAATTTGTATATATGTGTGTGCTCCACAAACTGCTTTTTGTGATTTCATATTAACTGGTGTAGGTTAATTCCTATCCCAGTATACATATTTGGCAACAGATACGTCTTCTAGTGTCTGAGCACCACCATTGCACCTAATAAAATGTATAGGAAGGTGCGGCTACATTAAGTCTATTGTTGCCACAACAATTAATTTATTACTCGAGGTAAACACCTGGCCTGAGCAGAGCAGGGGCCCCCATGGACAGCCCAGTAACGCTTTTCACTGCAGAAATTACGGGCAGTGAAAAGTGCGACGGGTGCTGTCGCATCTGACGCACCGCAACATTGCAGCAGGCTCGATTATGAGCCTGCGTCAATGTTGTAGCCTGTTTCCCACTGGGTCAGCGGGCGGAAATGCTGTTTCCGCCTGCTGGCCCAGCGGGAAACTCATAATAGGGCCAGCGGGCAAAAAAACAGAGTG
Organism: Pleurodeles waltl; assembly: GCF_031143425.1. NCBI lineage: Eukaryota > Metazoa > Chordata > Amphibia > Caudata > Salamandridae > Pleurodeles > Pleurodeles waltl. Next base: position 524,016,441 of record NC_090440.1, read on the forward strand.
GCGGTTTTCCAGCCCAAAGAGTTTGGCAGACGGCCTCTGCTGCCCACCAAACTCCTAATTATGGCTCATGGCTGGTGTGAAGATCCATTCAATGCTGCAAAAGACAAGATTCAGTGTTCTGTCTTTCTAATATACTTGGAGAAGTGTGGCACAATGGTTAGAGCAGCAGACTCTGATGCAGACATCTGGCTTGGGACCAGGGTTCCATTCCCACCTCAGTGGGGCTTGGGCTCAATTCCCTTGGACCAGATCATTCTTGCCTTGGTGCCTACTCTAATTAATGGGTCCCACTCTGGGCAATAGCTTGCTTAATCTCCACAACAGCCCTGACAGTGCTTGGATGCCTGGCTTCACCCTGGGGGCTGCCCAGGAGTTGGTGCCTCACAGGGAAAAGCCAGGAGGGGTATCACAGCGGTATGTGTACAGCACCTTGAGACCCTAACGGGTGAGTAGTGTGCTATACAAGTGTGAAGTTTATGTTTTTACAAATGTTAAAAGATGAAATTCAACAAGAAGAAACTATAATGGCTGAAATAGCAAGAGAGAATTCACAGAGCAGCCAAAGTTCTGCACTAGCAAGTCAACATCCTCTTGGAGAACCAGTAATTAAAAATAAATCAGCTATAACAATGAATGAAGTGGAGATTGCCTTGCACATGACAAAAGAGGAAACTGTGGATTTAGAACAGTTAGTGGAACAACTGAACAATGAACAGAGAAAACTTGCAATAAAGTTAAAACTAAAATAGAACACAGATTTGTCCATAACAAAAAACTATGTAAATGTTCTACATATAAACCAATATTACTGTAAATCAGTGGACAAGCTAGTACTAGTAAAAACTTCCTAATAAAAGTTCTCAGAACTTATCTACAAAAGACTACTGATTCAAATTTGTCATGTGTGGTAACAGGACCAACAGGATTAGCAGCGGAATTACTCTGGATTGACTTCTAATACTACCTGTTGAACATGACAATAAACTTGAGTATCAGAAGTTATCTGGTGACGCTTGCCATGAAGTATCCAGAGTATTGAAAAAGAAGACTCTTCTCATCGTTAATGAAGTAAGCATGGTATCAAATATAATGCTTGCTTTCATACACTTAAGGATGCAACAAGTTCTAAGAACAAACTATTATGTAATATTTGGAGGAAAACAGCTAGGGCCATAGTTATACTTTTTGACGCAAAACTGCGCTAATGCAGTTTTGCGCCAAAAAAATTAGCGCCGGCTAACGCCATTCTGAAGCGCCATGCGGGCGCCGTATTTATTCAATGACGTTAGCCGGCGTTAGCCGCCGGCGCTGTCTGGTGTGCGTTGAAAAAAACGACGTACACCAGGCAGCGCCGGCGTAGGGGGAAAATGGCGTATGGGCGTCCACAAATGGTGCAAGTCAGGCTGAGGCAAAAAAATCGCCACAACCCGATTTGCGCCATTTTTTTACGACGCCCATCCCCCATTGAAATGACTCCTGTCTTAGCAAAGACAGGAGTCATGCCCCCTTGCCCAATGGCCATGCCCAGGGGACTTCTGTCCCCTGGGCATGGTCATTGGGCATAGTGGCATGTAGGGGGGCACAAATCAGGCCCCCCTATGCCACAAATTTTTTTAAAAAAAAAGACTTACCTGGACTTACCTTAATGTCCCTGGGGTGGATCCCTCCATCCTTGGGTGTCCTCCTGGGGTGGGCAAGGGTGGCAGGGGGTGTCCCTGGGGGCAGGGGAGGGCACCTCTGGGCTCATTCTGAGCCCACAGGTCCCTTAACGCCTGCCCTGACCCAGGCGCTAAAATCCGGCGCTAATGCGGGTTTTTTAGACCCGCCCACTCCCGGGCGTCATTTTTGCCTGGGAGTATAAATACGACGCATTTGCATCGGAGTCATTTTTTAAGACGGGAACGCCTACCTTGCATATCATTAACGCAAGGAAGGTGTTAACGCAAAAAAATGACGCTAACTCCATGAACTTTGGCGCTAGACGCGTCTAACGCCAAAGTATAAATATGGAGTTAGTTTTGCGTCGAATTTGCGTCGAAAAAAACAACGCAAATTCGGCGCAAACGGAGTATAAATATGCCCCCTAATTGTCTTTGGTGACCTATTCCAACTCACCCCTGTAAAAGGACAACCAATTTTCAAAACTCTTCTACATAATGAAACAAGAAATTCCCTAGGAAGTATTGGCAACATAAACATTTGATTAAACTTTGACTACAAAGAATTAGTAGAAAATATGCTTCAAGCATCTAATATGGAATATGGAGAGATATTGAAAGACATTATAGTAGGAGTTCTTATAAAACAGGGGGAACGTGCTTTGGAAAGTCACCTAATCAAAAGTCTATTCCCATCTGACATAACTGCACCAGAACTAATGCTAAAATTAATCAAGAGTGCTCAAGATTTAATGAAACATTACTACAATTAGAGAAAGAACACATTTTGGAAATTACAGCGATTGATAAAATAGAACATGAAGAAGAGTCATTGTTACTGACAGATAAACTACAAGCAAAATTTGATTATTTGGAAAAATCTGTATCAAAAACAGCAGAATTAGAAAAGTGTTTCTCTGTGTGTAAAATCTGTTGAGTTTTTTTAAGATAGAATTTAAATGTTGAGGAAGGCTTAGTAAACTGCGCAATGGGTAAAGTTATTGACTTCATTAACTTTCCAAATACAGACAAGCTAGAGTATTTGGTTGTAAAGTTTGATCAGTTAGATGGTGTTAAAAAGATTGACCAGTGTGTCATATGGTTTTTGCTTGTAAAAGACTTTTATATCCGACTACAACAGTTTCCCCTCTCTTTAGCATATGCAGTCCATAAGTCACAAGGTTTAAGATGAAGCTTTGGTTAATATTGGAAGTTGTATTTTCAAAGAAGGAATGTCATATGTAGCATTGTCACAAATTAGAACTTTGTCAGGATTGTTTTTGATTGACTTTGATCAGAACAAACTTACTGCTGACGTAAACTGTGTACGGGAGTTTAATCAGTTAAGAAGCTCCTCATTTAGGCCAGTACCCTCTTTATTAGAAATGTTTACTATGCCCAAAGTGGAAGATTACAAAACAGTCTACGGATCCTCAAGAAAAGAAAGGACAGGAGGACAACACTGACAGTGCTAAGAAGAGAAAATTTAAAAACCATAGTAAAATTGGCGGTTACCAGTTAGATAACAGTACAGGAGTTGATTGCTATACAAATGTCGCTCCCAATGAACTATTCCATTTACCCCATGCAGTAAACCAAATTGAACAAAACTCAAAAAGAGAATGTGTTCTGCACTATATATTTTGCTACAACGTTTAACAAATGACAAAACTGTAACAAATTCTGCCTCGGGGATCCGAGATCTTTTAGATATGTGTACAGGATCAATAATGTTTACTCTCAATACTCAGCAAGATAACCAGGATGCTTGGAGTCTTAGAAGAAGAACATGTAAATATTGAAGATGTGTTTGGACTCAGTTACACATGGGACCATGAGTGTAAAGACTGCTCTTTTACATCTACCACTCACATTAATTCTGAACAGTTTCTTTACTTAACATTACCAAATTCCCAAAATGTTACTTTTAACAAATTGTATAGAAATATCTTATTGTAATGCTGCAACAATGTGGACTAGATGGAACCAAACAGGAAACACAAATTACAAACTTCAAACCTGGACAAATATCCTTATCAGGAAGAACTTTTACAACTTTGGCTATCATCTTTCAGGAAGGAGTTAATACAATGTCTAGACATTATACTGTATATTTGAAGAGCGAAACTGGGTGGACAGAATTTAATGACAGCAACCTTAAATAAAAAACAAAACCTCCATTTAAACTACCAAACTCATAGCTCCTCTTTCTTCAACGAATGTTCTAGGGAAGAATTCTGGTTAAAAAATTGGTGTATGGTGTTTCCCCTATGTAGTTCATCTCTTTTTTTAGACATTATTCGGCCTATTCAGGGTAATGATTTCAAAAATAAATGTCAACAATGAAATACGACTCTCTAATTAAAGTGTGAAACTTGATGGTCATAATCCAATTACTGCACCGTTTAGTTGAAAACAAGAAATGTGTTCAAAAATTGCCTCTTTTGTTCCTCCAACCAAACAGCAACAGCCTAATTGGAAAAAAATAATCATATGTGGATATTTTTGTACAATGATTATCAGCAATTTCCACATCATTTGGCCTACTAGGGATTATATTTTTTCAATGATCTCTAAAATAGAAGAGTATTTCACATTTATTTTTTATATTGTACCAGATATAATATATAACATTTTGTTTTAAAATACATGTGTTTAGCTTCGTATGATATCTCTAAAAAAAGCCACCAAACAATGAATTGTACTGAGTGCAATGTATGGTTACACTTATTAGTGCTGTACCGGGCACCTTTGGGACTTTTTTTTCACCATTCATTGATTGTTTTTCCCCACTGTTCGAAGATGATGCTTTATACAAAACACAGTTTGCAGTGAAGAAGTATAAAAGCTGAGAACAGAAAAACAATCAAAATAGTACTTTTATTACAGTGTAATATAATATTGCTCTATAAGAAATGACTATTGTAATATTTGTATAACTATTATGATTACATAGTCACATATGTTTATGTCTTTTTTGTTCCAACAGTGACTGCAGTTGAACAGTGTTAGATATGTCAAACCACTTTTTATACCAAAGACAAATAGGTCAGAAATACAATGCAGAGTGTTTTTAAATAACAAGTGCTGTTGCTATAACTTTCGTTACTTTCTTTCCTATTTGACTATGCAATTAGTCTCCCCACCACTATGCAAACACCTAGAAAGCTACTCAAACTAGCAGTAACACAAGCATTCAGTTACCTATACAGCCTATTATGCAATCAATCAATTAACCATACATCACTGATACATTCACCAGCTCACCCATGCACCACTCATTGACTCACTGTGTCACCAATAACCCACCGAGAGAATTAACTCCATCACACACACTCTCTCACTCATCCATAAACACACTCATTCAGTTACTCAATCGCTTATAGACAAAACTATGCAGTCACTAAATCACATGTACACAACTAGTACACTCATTCACCCCAAGACATACATTCATATACTTAGTCAAGTACCTATACACTAAGTATTCACTCATTCACTCATACATGTGGACATACACTCACCAAGTCACTTATACATGCACTCATGTAGTTAGTCACCAAAAGACCACTCAGATAGTCACGTACCCATATATCACTGATGCCCTCAGTCAATCACCTATACAACACTCAAACATTCACTCAAACATTCATACACACACTATTGAAGTCAGCAATCACTCATACACCAGCCATGCACTCTTACACATATATGCACTCTTGCACTCAGTCAATCAACTATACATCACTCATTCAGTCAAGAAATCAACTGTACGCCACTCAAACACTCAGTTATTTATCCATATATACACTCATACTCTCAATCACCCATAGATGCCCTCATGTGGTCATTCACTCATCCGTTCATTCATTAATGTACTCACTCACCCATACATGCACTTATACATTCTCTCACTCAGCCATACATTCACTCGTACATTCAGTAAATAATCCATACACCACTCATATATTCATTCAGTCACCCAAACAAGCACTCATGCACTCACTCACCCATACATGCACTTATATGTCCACTCACTCACCCATTCAGTCAGTCACATACACATTTACTCACTCAATAGAGGTATTGAACCACCCAGTCACTCATGCATACATGCACACATACACTCACTCACACATGCACTCATGCACTCACTGAATCACCCACACACCATGTATGGACTCAGGCAATCACTCATACAGCATTCAGACACTCACATACTTCCTCATACAATAAATCACTCAGTCATACACACACTCATGCACTCTTTCAGTCACCCATTTACTACTCACACACTCCCTCACCCATACACCATGCATGAACTCAATGAATCACTCATACATCACTCATATACTCACACACTCATACATACATTGATACACTCAGGCAATCACCCATGCACCACTTATACACTGACTCACTCACCCAAATATGCAGTCACGCACTCAGTCAATCACCCATACATGCACCTATGCGCCCACTCACTCACCCATACATTCACTAATGCATTCACTCGCTCACACATACATGCACTTATACACTCACTCACTCAGCCATACATACACTAATACAATCTGTAAATAACCCATTCACCACTCATCAACTCAGTCACTCAACTAAACATGCACTCATGCATTCGCTGACTCACCCATACATGCACTCATATGCTCACTCACCCATACATACATTCAAACACCCAATCACATATACATGCACTCATGTGCTCACTCACTCACCCATACAGCATTCATTCACTAAGTCAATCGCCCATACATTCACTCATGCCGTCACTCATTCACTCATGCGCTCACCCATACTTGAATTAATTCACTCAGTCAATCACATACACATAGGGTGACCATAATTTTAAAGCCAAAAACCGGGACATTTCACAACAATAGAAAAGGACTACAAATTTACTTCAATCGAGTGCACTGATTGACAGCGCTCATCAGCTTATAATTACAGCAGAGACACTAAGAACGTAAAGGAAATGCAAGTTTTAAGGCCAAGGACTTCAGTTCATCCATAAATCACATAGCTGAGCGCTGCCATTGTAGCATGTGTTATCAGTAGTTTTATAGTCCCAGTTACAGTCTGGGGGCATTGAGATATTGCAGTGGAGGGGCCATGGGCCCCCTCGCAGCCCTAGGGACCGCCACCTCACCAGGGCTACAAGAATTATGTGTGTGGGGGCCACCTTGCCCCCACAACCCCAGGGGGCTGCCACCTCCCTGGTGCTTCTAAGTAGTATGATGCAGGAACCGCCACCTCTAATATTTGGGGGCACGTGGTACCCCCAGCAGCTCCAGGGACCACCCCCTCCCCAGGGCTTTTAAGTAATATGATGCGGGGGACGAGCGCCCCCATTGCCATGGGGTCCGCAACCTCCCTGGGGCTTTAAACCAATATGATGTAGGGGTCACGTGTCCCCCACTGCCCTGGGGACCACCCCATCCTCAGGGCAAAATCTAAAATGGTTGCAGGGGGGCTGCGTGGCCCCTCTTTGCCCCACAACTACCACCTCGCTGGGGCTTCTAAGTGATATGACACTGGGGCTATGTGCCTCCCCGCCCCAGAGACCGCCACCTCCCTGGGGCTTCTAAGTAATACGATTTGGGAGCCACGTGGACCCTGGGGACCATCAGCTCTCTGGGGCTTTAAACCACTATTATGTGGGGGAAACCCAGCCACCCTGCAGCCCTGGGGACCACCACCTGCCAGGGGCTTCTGAGTAATATGATGCAGGGGGACGCATGCAACCCCTACTGCCATGGGGTCCACCACCTCCCTGGGGCTTTAACCCGATATGATGCTGGGGCCATGCACCCCCACTGCCCTGGGGACTGCCAGCTCCCCAGGGTGAAATCTAAAATGTATGCGTGGGCTGCACGCTCCCCCCCGCAGCCCTGGGTACCACCACCTCCTCGGGGCAATAGTCAATGAAGGAAGGCCGCACAGCCTTCCTCGAGGAGCCAATGATGGCCCTAGGGACCGCCAACCCCAAGGACAGCTACTGCTATATCTGGCGTGACCACCCGCAGGACATAGCTGCTCGCTTTTGCTTGGTGTAAGCTGACAGCCCCCACCAAACAAAAGCAAACAAAATCCGGTTTCTGACAGCAGAAGCTGTCAAACAGCTTCTGTTATCAGAAAGCAGCATTTTCATCTGTTTCCCTGTACGCAAATATGTATGCAGGTAAACGGATGAAAACATTGCTCCCACAAACAGGGAGCTGCTCCGACATGATGCGGGGAGCCGGTTAGGACTGTGTGGGCCTTCAGACTCCCCCCCCAGTCCTGTCACTCTCTCTCTCTCTCTCTCTCTCTTTCTCTCATAATGGAAGAGAGAGATAGTCATTGCAGTGGTCTCTCCATGCAATGACTTCACAACACACGAAGGAGTCACCTGTGGCATAATGGTGAAGGTCACAGCCCTTCACAGTGAAAGTCAAGGGTTCTAGTCCAGGTGTGGCTGGGGTAATTTCCTTGCTTTTATTTGTTTTCAACTTCTGAAGTTTAACGTTCATAATGAAGGTGATCTCACTCTTTTTGATTGACAAAAACATTTCTCTTTTCAATACGTCCCCAAATATCTCATTCTAAGTATATCATTCATCAAAGCCTAAAGAACACTCTTTCTCTCGCCCTCTCACTCTCTTTCTCTCTATCTCAATTTCTTTTTTACAATCTCTTTCACCCACTCATGCACTTACTCAGACCCTTATGCACCCACTCAGAGATCCACTCAGAAACTCATGCATCCACTCACAGACACAGTCAGACACTCACGCACCCAATCACAGACCCACTCAGATCCTTGTGCACCCACTCACAGCACCAGTCAGACCCTCATGCACCAACTCACAGACCCCCTCAGACACTCACACACCGACTCACAGACTCACTCAGCCCTCACACACCTACTCACAGACCCACTGAAACCCTCATGTACCGACTCGCACAGAAATTGACGCACGCACTAAGACACTGATGCACCTCCTTTCACACCCAGACACTCTCACAGCCACTATCTCACCCAGATATACCCTCTCACACCTAATCTCACACACAGGCCACAGCCAACTCCTGCCATGCACAGCCAAAGGGCCGTGCGCAGCGTGGGGATGGGTGGTTGGGGAGATGGCCGTGCCGTGCATGGTGGTGGTTAGATTAATGTATATTAATGAAAATTACTTTACCCTAAAAAAAACATAGAAATTCACTGAAAATAATAAAGGTTATAGTTATCTCAAGTAACTATAACTCAATCCCAAGTTAACTATAACTCATGCCCTCGCCATGCACTGCTAATTACCAGAGCAACTGCCACTAGGTAATATCTATCTTTCGATCTATCTATCTATCTATCTATCTATCTATCTATCTATCTATCTATCTATCTATCTATCTATCTATCTAACTATCTATCTATCTATCTATCTATCTATAAACGTTACAGGTACGTTATAGTTAAGCTCACATTTTAAACATACAAAACCATAGAAATTCACCTCTTTGAGTTATCTCAAGTAACTATAACTCGTGCCCTAAGGTAACTTTAACTTGCACCCCCACTATGAAAATATTTTGCCAAACTTTTATTGCAAATACTACATTGATAATAAAAAAGAGTCCTTTCTCGGTTTCATGTACTCAGTTTATCACTCTGGCCGCCCACCTCTTTCACTGCATTTTTTCAGTGAATCCTGAAAGGAATGAGATTGCTGTGTATCAATATATTGATATCTATCAGGCGTTTTCATATTATCTCAATTTCTAAGATTATAATGATTTTGAGGGGGTCTCCGAATGCGGAGATTCTCCCCTTTCTTTTTTAGTTGTTTGTTTTTGTATAGCCCAGCATTTTTTAGACCCCTCAGATGCTAGCTTGGTAGAAACCTTATTGGATTTAACCTCTAATTGTGGTTTAAAAGGTCTGGCTCCCAGACTATCTAGACCAATACTAGAGTAGGTCTCAGCGATAATCTTCGGCAGCATGTTCTTGATCCTGTACAGTAAAGTACCGCAGCCACATTAGCCCTGCGAGTGCAACTGCTTCCCCTTTAAGGTTACTTAGTATTATTGAAGGTACAGTGGCAAATTTGCCCATTAATTGCATCCCTAAACCGAGAGCCAAGGCAGCCCCATATTCTTCTTCAATTTGTTTTAACTTCCGTAAGATTGGCAAGTGTTGGTGTACTGTGTGCGGTAGTAGAGAGCGTGGCAAATACAGTGCCCCAAGTATTGCAGTTATCTACTGTGGGAAACATCCCAAATGGCAAGCACATAGTGAGTATTTTATGTTTATCGTGAGGTCCAGTATGGGGAAAAACTGGTTCCAGCGCATTTATTTTTTGAGATAACCAAAACAGAATCTTTCCCCGTTTGGCGGGTAGTGTACCCATGATAGAATGTACAGTTGCAGGGTTGATGCCTGGTGTGACTGCATGTGGTTGCACTGGGGCATCTCATACTGGGTTAGTATTTAATGTTTGTATTACAAACTGTACTAATAGTCTGCATATTACTGTACGCCCAGCGTACAAGTGGCGAACCTCAGCTGCTGCCAAGGTGACTGCCTCAGGATGTGGTGTATATGTGTCCAATAAAGGGCAGGTAGGACAATCATTGCTCAGAGGACCTAATCTAACATGTAATACTGTGTGTGGTAGGGCGCTATCAAGTCAGTTATTATGGTCTTGAAAAGATAGAGGTATCGCTAAATGTGCATATGCTCTGCATTGTGAAGGTATGTTAGCAGGTGTGTAGTGATGAAATGTATTAGTGTTCCCATTGACTGCTGGAAAGGTCGATGGGAACCCTAGAGTAAAGAGTAAAATATTTCTGTTCTGTAGCCTGGATAAGCCTCAACTACAAATGTTATAGGACCACCCCCCGGGGTATGAGGCCATTTGCTAGCAAATGAGCAGTGAGGAGAGGTTGCATGTTTAGTGCAATTACCACCCATTGCAGGTTTGCCATGGTGGATACACCTGTTCAGAGATATTGAGGTTTCTAAGAGTCCAGCAGAAAGTCTGGGAAGAGATTTGATTCACTTTGCTTTCTCCTTTTATACTGAAGATTCATGAATGCCTCTTCCACAAAATCACATGAGGTGAGATTTATTTTAAATATTTTGCTTTAGATTCACTTTCACTTTGTGGCATCATTGTTCACAGCAACCGCCATCTTGGATGAGGCATCACATTCTTGCAATGGAAGCATGTAACAAATTTTGCAGTAAGATTCCACTCTGTATTCCTCTCTAACCGTATCCATTATCACAACAGAATGAGATGAAAGCTTAACTATGCAATGACTTAGGCCAGCCATTTCACCCTGACACCTCACAACAAGTATCTCATGACCAATAAAGAAGCTAACTGTACTGGTTCTCAAACAATGCTTCACCTCTTCACGTTCTATTTATTATTTCTAGGTTCACACATACATACACACATGGAGATGGTCACATAGCTCAAATATCACAACTTACATGAGACTGTGTATCATGAGAGCACAGCCTAAGCACGTTAATGACCTCAGGTTTGATTCTCTATACCTGTAGCATGTGTCACAAGAGCAACATCAAATTACAATAAGAGCCTCAAAATCTATCCTTTATGCCTAGACTATGTTCAGGACAGCCTGACTCTACAAAGCAATAGGCTCTCATTTGTAATGGTTTGGCTGAGAGGGTCAACATGGTGGTGTGTGAAGGGTTTGTTGCAGCAGATATGCTAATATGAGACTATTCTAATGACTTGCGTATACATACTAATGAGAAAAACTATATTTGAAAACGAATAAATGAAAATAACGTGTAATGTGCAAAATGTGCCCATGGGGAGTGGTCACCATCTGTGTTAACAGTACTAAATAATGTGAAAAGTTTAAAATTTTGTATTAATATACCATAACCGATGATATAATCTATGCTTGTGATGCTTCATGTTCTTAACTTAGCTAGAGGCCTGGTCGGCGCTGGGCCTTACTTGCTTAAATGTGGAGATGCGATAAGCTGCTGAGGACTGGAACTGGAGAAACAAACCTTGAACTGTACAGAGTTCAGTGACGAGCTCTGCTAGAGAAATCTGCAAACTCACCAGCAGACAGGAGACGATCAGAACAAATTGATACAATTATGTGTAGAGTAGGCTAAATGTACTTTCCCAGGACTTGAACAATGGAGCTCCTGACTAAGAGCTGGGGGCAACAATTTTGTTACCCAAAGAGCCAGATGATGTTCTCATCTACAGAAGAACCAATCATGTTAATGGAACTTGACTCTCAAAATAACGTAGACGAGTGGTATACAAAAATTATAGGTTAGAGTCATAACCCCTGATAAGGTTGACCAATTGGCAAATTGTGGGACGGACTGAGAGACCCTAATAAAAAGTCATGACATGAGAGGAAAAATCAGAACGGAAAGGTGAAAGTTGATGACATCAGGAGACGCTGTCTGAAGTGCTGGAACTTGGGCTTGCTTCTTGTGAGCCCGAGCCTTGCTGATGAATGATGACCTGGAGACGAAGATTGACTCGTTGCTGATCTATCTTGGATATGTAGCTATAACTTGACTGACTAATGAATGCTTATTTCATAAGGTGATCAAGTTTCTGAAAACTAGAATTTCTCTGAAAAACATTGATTGGCAGAGGATTGACAGGACAATTCAAGAAACCAAGGAGTCCATACATACTTATTATGAAAGATTGTTAAAGGCTTTCAAGGAGTACAGTGGTAAGGAAGCAGTCAAACCAAAAGACATGTTGCATTTCGTGTTCAGATTTGTTGAAGGGTTAAGACCTGAAGTAGGACAGATGATTAAGAATCATTTGATTTGTTGGTAGGCAAAACTGATTGATGAGGTGTTGCAGTATGCCAAATATTGTAGTGATGAGATTGAATTAAAGCAAAAGAAGTTGAAGGAAAAGGCAATGGTGATGCAGATTAAGGCAGCCCAATCAGGAGTGCAAGGAGCTTTAGTGCCACTGATGCCGCCGCAACAGAGAGCTACTGCGTTTCAGCCCCAAGAGAGGGCTAGGGGGCGTGTTATGGATGTGATGCGTGGTCTGGATCTGAATACGGTGGTTGTTCAGAATGACATGCAGGGCATGAAAGGGATGTTGCCATGTCACCTCTGCGGAACCGTGGGACACTGGAAGCGGGAGTGCCCATTGATGGTGCAGGAAGGAATGGTTCAGCATGGTGATGTCAGTACAGTCCAGACAGTGAGAGTCCCCAGAATGAGGGGCCCAGTTTCGAATGTTCAAACCCGAAGTCAAACCTTTTTGCCTGTACTACAGATGCAGGTGCCCCGAGCACACTTCACTTCCTCAGCATGGAACTCGTAATACGGTTGGTGGTATATCCGTCACTTTACCGTCACCTTTGGGACGGATTAACACCTCCTCCAAAGTTGTAATAACCCCTAATGTATTTTAACCAGCATGATTGTTGGGAAATATGAAGGCCCCCCACCAATCTTAGTGATCAAGCTATGCCCCTGGGAAAGTAGTATGAAGTGTCACACATTCAGTACAACATAAGGACAATGGTGGGTCCATAAGTGGATTTCCAACACATAATGTTGGACCACAATGAGTCACTAAATACCCAGTCTGGGGGCATATTTACAAAATAATGACGTGGCCCGATGCTTCAAGACATCTTACAGTGCCGAGCTGTGCCATTAGGAAAGTGCAGGGATGCATTGTATTTATAGCAATACGACACATCCCGGTACTTTCCTCAGCTCTGGCGCACAAATGCCAGCCTAGTGCCAATAAAGGCACCCTTGCACCATGGTGCTATGGGGCCTGCGTTGCAGAGATGATTGTTTATGTGCAGGAAGGGATGCCTTCCAGCACATAAACAATCATTAATGGCACTTTCCTCCTTCTATGTGGGCTGTACTTTGCAGCACACATGGAAAGAGCAAACAACTAAGAGAAATAAAGGTACATCTCCTTGTTGCACCACTTTCTGGTGTAGTGTGGTTAGTTTTATGTATCCTTTGCGCATTAGCTTCAGGCTTTAGGCCTTTGAGCACTTTGCCCTGGATGTATTTTTATTCATTTGCTTGCAGCTTAGAGCCTCTGTGCACTTTGCTCTACATGCTTTTTATTAGGCTTCGTACTGTTATTTTTCAAATAGCCAGTTCTACGGTCTTGTTTTATATTCTGTCACACTGTTTAGCCTACTTCAGCACTTCAACACATTCTTGTTCACTCAGTGCTTCAGTCAAGGATACAGTCTGGTACATTGCCGATAGACGTGGTAGGAGTTTAGTCTTTGGCATTCCTGCGTAGGGACATTTTGTGATCACGCTGATATGTTAGTTATAAAAACACTTCCTTGTCCCAATACACGCAAGAGGGAGATTCCGACCAGGGAACCACAACTAGACGCTGACTGCCTCGTTGCAGATGCTGAACCAAGATCACAGGCCTTTGCTCAGGTATGAGGGCTGATGTCTCCCCAGGGATTCAGAAAGGCAAGTTAGAAGCTTAACATGCTGTGCTCGAAATAGACCAAGCAGAGGGAGAGTAGAAACTATTAGACACCATGATAGCTTTGTTCTTATGTTTTACTCTCCTGGTGACTATTTCAATCCTACTGTGTTGTATGGTTCTGGTTATTGCGGCTCACGCCTTATTATCTAAAATGCAGTCGTTTTATTAAAACATTATATAAAACTTATACTGCCTTTGTCATTTGTATATGAGATCATACTGTAAATGAGAGAGTTGGTTTGGATCTGAGTGACCACGACTTCCCTGAGAAGTTCCAAAGATGTAATGCACTCGGCTGCCCAATCATCTCTTCCCCTTGGGAGAAATGAGGCACTGCTAGTTAGCCGGAGCAAAAACCGGATTTAGGGTGACAGAGTTCCTTACACGTTCCGACTCAGTCCCCCACACCGTGATCGATACTGCTGCCTAGAAATCCAGTAGTCTCATTTAGGATAATGAGAGCCCACGCGACACTGGCACCCCCTGGTGTGGAGTAGGAAACTGACACATTCCCAAATTTATGAAAGCTTGTAAATCTGGGATTGTGTCAGATTGCATTGGTGCTGCATGGGAACAACCACAGCAACAACCATTGAACGTAAATATGGGCCGGCACACTGCACCACTGAAGCGTTAAAAAAGTACTGCTCCGGTGGTGATAGGGGCTTGTAAATATGCCCCTTGTGTTTTAGATGATTCTCTCAAAGATTTAAATACAAACTACTTGCAGACTCAGAGATTGTGTGCTCTTTGATGCAATGCAAGAAGAATCACAAGACAAGCATTTAAAGGACTTTATTTGATTTTACTTTCTAATTGTTGATTAGTTCTTTGATGATCCTCAAATGTTACATTTGCATGTACAAAGAAGATATACGTTCTAGTGGAACACTGCCATGTTCCCTTCACATTCTTCTTTTGCCTCTCTTTCCTCGTGTCGGTATTTTTCTTGGTCCTGCGCTTCTGTCTTGTGCCCAGGTTTCAAAGATCCTTAAGAGCAGAAATGGCGGCCGCCAGACCCACGATTCTGTAATTCCGTGTGAACAGGACATGCCTTCCTCACACCCAAACTTCCCAGGCCCCATTACACGTCCTGATTTTATACCCAAGATTCCATAGATCCCTGAGCATTTATGGATCTTACATCAAAGTCGCTTTTGTTCCCCAGAAGCTGGAGCAATACAGTATTTCCATCTGGGGCCCCTGTGGGGGTTTCTCAGCAAGTGCCTCTGCTTTGTGCTGCTCTCTGATTGAGCGAGGCAGGGTTGTCAAACCAGAATACATTCTGGTCCAGTGACTTCAAAGGAGCTTGGTTGTTTGCATAAGATTTGTTGCAGTGATGTTTGTGGAAACCCACAGCTGAAAAGATGACCTTTCCAAGCGCACCTATGCTCATAGTTAAACAACGTCAGAGGTCTTACTCATAGCCTAAAAATGCATTAAACTTTGTCCACCATAGCTCGCAATTGAAAACGTTCGTCATTATTTCTCCATTCGCTCCCAATAAGAGTAAGTCATATAAATAGAAAAACTCGGAACAAATGTCCAAGAAAATCTAATCTCGGCTAACATCAAAATAAGTTAGGATAGCCAGTTGGCAAAAGTGACTGCTTAGGAAAAGTTAATCTGCCAGTCCTATGAATGATACATTCACGACCAGCAGTTGTACCACCTACCAAAGTTTGTGCACAGTGGTGTTGGGTGCAGCAAGACTGTGCGCCAAACACATGTGGGCTGCCAACCCCCAACGGTCCTGCGGCAAGGCCTGGATGACACAAATTTATGGTCCAGTTACCTCTATAAATTAACCCCTTCATCCTTACCAAATTTAATGCAATTTAAAAGAAAAAACTACTGTATGGATTTACACCAAATCAAGCAAAGACAATTAGTCAAGTGAATTTTTATGTTCGTGCTAAGTTTGATGTAATTCAGTGGGTTTTTTTCTGTATCAGAAAGCGAAGAATTCTCATGGAATTAAAATGGGAAAAGTTATTTTTTTAACTGCCCTTTTTTTCGGTCTCAGCTTGATGGAGCTGCATGAAACTTGTCATGCTGAACCAAAGTGGATAACCGTTTTGTACAGATTCATAAAATACTGCACGAAACATTAAGAAAATTAAATGACATTCTGACCGAAGCATAACTACATAGGCACTAGTTATGAGAAATATTTCATTGTTTTCTGTAAATTATAAATTTCATCATCACAATGACAGCCCTTAAACCACTCTGCAGAGTCTTACCATTATCAAGGTCACTAGGATTATGGGGCATTTAAATTATGCAGCAAAAATACAAATTATGCAGCACATTTCCTGACATTATTATTTTTTAATCTATTTGAGCTAGAGATTACATTTTTGTGAAGATGTTAATTATCCAATTTATGTGCAAATCTCATAAATCCATAATTATTTAGAAAAGGCTACAGTTACATAATCTCATAATTCTAATGGCTTGGAAATTGGCCATTGTTTTATCAAGGTACACATAACCATACTATTCTAGTTCTAATCAGTGTCCATTTTTAGATGAACCATGAAGGAAACAACCTCAACATACAGAAATATAAATGGGCAACTGAAGAAGGAGGATGTTTTCACCAAGAGATTCTGAGTGACATCAAATATACAGCAAGTGCAAAACGTTAGGTTTCTATGATCTCTCTCAGCTCCCCAAGGTTAACTACATTCCAGTTTATTCACCTTTTTACTTGTCTATAATTTTATGTTATATATCCCCCAAAATCACCTACTCTAGCTCTCAGATGCTGTGCAGGGACAGAGGAGTAATCAGGGAGCCCAACATAGCATAGCATGGACTCGCCAACATGTCACAAATGTGCAAAAAACATACTTTGCCTACTGCCACCACCCCACCTCCTTAGGTGCCTTTTCCTCTCTGTTCGTCATTGGAGCAGAGAGTCAGAGCTGCATTGGCAGAGTCTCTCAGAGCCCTCTCAGAGCAGCTTGGAATTTCCTTTATGACAAAGCTACAGTGAGAAACCACTTTTGTCTGCCGCTGTTGCAATGTTATTGCAGTAAATAACCAGATTTAGAGTCTGGCGAGCTTGCAGAGGTGCACTATTTCCCCCTAAAATTCAATGTTTTTAACAACTGTATTGTTCTGTTCTGTTTACTGCAAGCAACCAAACAGCTTAGTGTAGTATCTCACTATTTTCAATAAACATTTCCCTGTTTGAAAAAAAACATTTTTTTCGCAAGATACCTGCCTTAAAATATGTTATATTAAAAATGCATAAGGGGTAACCTGTAATATCGTCTTACAATGCCATCTCAGTGGTCTTGTTATGATTACTTGGCCTTTGATCTTACAATTTCTGATGTCACCAGAACCCGTCAATGGCAATATTGAAAATTATTGCACAGTTACCCATCAAGTACACATACGCATGTATATCTGTCAGTGGTAGCAGTTTTGTAGTTATGGCTCAATTTTAATTGAAAGTGCATTTTTGACACACCAATAACTTTAGCGCTGTGTGAAGAATCTCCAGGGTCACTCCTAGCAAAACGAGTTAAGTTTCAACAAACCAAGTTTGGCGCAGATCAATTCACGGGGAAGCAAAGTTAGTGTTTGAAGAAAAGCAATTTGGAAGTAATTTAGAATATGTAGTTTTCAGCTGGCATGCCAGGTATGTGTAGCTCCACCAAGAGGGGGCAGAGTTATGGGCATTTACTTGTGCTAATAACGTTTTTGCTCTGTAAAACATCTGTGTGGAATTTGTCCGGCTGTTAGCAAGTTAAGCCCAGAGCAAGACTCTCGTGTTTCGTGCATACCTGACAATCAGATGTAAGGGGTGATCAAGACATCTTTGAATTGTTTATAACTTTGGTGCAGTTTCATAGATCAGCACAAACCTTGGCTGACTTTGCATGGTTAGCTTTCTTTTGATACTTTAAGTTTCATACAGATTCACCAAGAAGGGAACACAGTTAACCGGGCTCTAATAGTGTTCATTTGCTAATAACCTTAAAACTGCATAATGAGTCTGCATGATATTTGTCAGACTGTTACCTATATAAGCCAATGCACAGATCCTAGGTTTAGGTAAGATCCAGCAAGGGAGGGCAAACTTTAGGTGGGGTTAAACATTTTCACTTTGCTTATTACGTTGGTGCACAAAATTTGGAAAACATTTAGCATGTTTACCGTACTTCGGATATTTTAAGTTTTATGTACATCAGTCAAGGATGGTATGGGTAAAGTGGGCACAGCAAGACGTGTTCATTTGTTAATAACATTGGCACCCTATGACAAATCGCAAATTTCACCGGAATATACATGTTTAGTTTTTTCATGACGTGCCAATTTAAGACCAATGCATGGATACATGTTTGCTTGCTTGTACTTGACAAGGTTACATGGTATTATCTCCTGATCATACATGATTACGTTATATCATATAGCATTATTTGCACACTAACATAAAAAGGGACTAGTGTCTTTACTGTGTAGCGTAAAGAAAATACTGTCTTTGCTAGCAACAGAGCATGGTTCATTGTCAGATTACTTGAAATTGAAATCATAGGTCCTCAATTCAATTATATTGTTCTTACCTATCATACCTCTTTTTTCATCCTGGAATAACCAAAGTATACATCCAACAAAGCTCATGTAGGCAAAGTGCATGCCAACATTATAGGCCGAAAGTGGGAAAATCTCCTACAAATATCTTTGACTTATCTTAAAATCATGTTCTATGTAGCTAAAGCAAACAAGACAAATGTGAACAATTGAAAACGAATTAAAACCTTTCCTGCTTTTTCTTTAAACCAATAGTGACCAGTGGATACATATGCCAGAGAGCAGGAGGACATAACAGAAGGGCATTCTGGAATATTAAAGCTAAACAAATACGTCCTCATCCCTATTAAAACTGTGTGGCTCACATATATCTATCTCTATTATATATTTTTATTCCTTTTATTCTAATCTTTGAAAAGCCAGAATGCAGTGCCTAGGAACAATATCTATGGCGAAATAAGTTAAATCGTTTTCACCTGATTCATGCACCTCTTTGAAATGACTTGCCACTTCGTATTTTTTATCCATGTTATGAATTCCTATCAAATGCTCTAACATTCTCTTCCTCACTAGGAAAATTACACTCCCTGCCTATATTTGTATGCAGTGGAATGACAGACAATAAATAGTATTGTCAGACTTGCAAATCAACATACATGTGATTTTCCTGCCCCCTCAATTTTGCGGTTCAGCACACGATTTACAAAGTACTCTATGTTTACAAGCTTTGCAACTGTTGCATATAGAGAAAACTTGTCCTTATATTTATCATGTATCATGTGTTACGCTTGACAGGTGGCTTTGTACTAGGAAATCGCTTAAAGATTTCACCCTTCTGTAAGTCATTCAAGACCTCCACAGAACCTAATCAGCCACCACACTATCTTTTTTTAAAAATATACCAATGTTTCTGCAATATCTTTCTAATCTCTAGTGCTTCTTTATTTATTGTGTAATGTAAAGACGGTTCTAATCCCATATGGCTTTTCTGGCGGGTCGACTTTCCTTGCTGTTGTCCAAAACAGGAGGACCCTCTCTCACTTTCCACTTTTTTCTACTGCGAGTTATCCTCTCTCCTAAAAAGGAACCAACATCTGATATTTCCCAAGCTCAAAAAGAAACATTTGTGCCACAATTTCCCTTGCTCTCAGCATTTCACCATAAGGGATACTACTTTCAGAGCAGGAAAATGAAAACTTGATATGTGTAATTGACTATTGCCCGCACTGGTTTCCATTATGGAGCGGATGCTCGGCTCTAAATCCAGACACTACACCTTTTCATTCTAACCTGATATGTTAAGGACTGGTTAACATTATTGCTGTTCAACGTCTACTCAAACCAGGACATGCACTTCAAAAATGTGTAGTTATGCAGTCTGGAATGTGCATGATAGTTATGTGCTGAAGGCTGAATTCTGAGAGACTTGTGGGCTAATTTGGTAAAGGCGTCTAGCATCACTATGAGAACCTGAAGAAATTGAGCACTTGCTAGTTTATTGTGTACACATCTTGAAATATGAACTAGCGTTTCCAGTATGGAAAAACATAAAGATTATTTCAACGATCATAATGCACTGCCAATATTGCTAGACTGAAGAGTATGTACTGGAGCATGATTTAATACATTTCCCACCCCAGCCCTCTCACTGCCATTGGCTTGAACCCAGAGCATTTGCTCTGAAGACCAACACCCATCTGTTTCTGAAGAAACTGTAACCAACAAAAATGTCTGAAGAGGGAACAGTGCATTCACAGTGACTGATTCATTGATGGCATGGCATCATTTTGCAGGAGTGGACTGGGGAAGATGGTCCTTAGCACTTGAGTGTAAAAACACACACAAACACTCACACACCGGGAAACACATATTTTCACTTTGTAAATCTCCTGAACCCTAAGTCCAGTCAATTCGGATACATTTCTCTAATACATAACAAATTAATCAATCATAGAGACACACGAATATTTCTTGCATAGTAGAGGTATCACATGGCAGTATAATACACTAGTGCTCTTAATCTTGATTCCCAAAGCTCTCAATGAACTTGACCTGGGAGTGAATAAATTACCCGACCACCTTTTCATGGCCACCTCCATGCTGATAGTAATCCTCTCCACAGGCCACTCTTGTGTTTGCTGCAAATCTGCACATTAAAGGATTGTGATTTGCAGTCCTTGCTCTACCACTGTCATGACTCTGGGAAACGAAAACAACTTCTGCCACTTCTACTTCCTAGAACTCTGAGTCACTCACTTTGGACTGCAATTCTTTCAGCTTATGGTGCCAAGTGCCTAATGAAACGTTTCCATGGCTAAGCTGAGCCTAGCCAACATCTCAGGTACTTCCTCAGAGTGCATCCTGAACATGCAGCCCGTGTAACTGTGTGCTGCTTTTTAGGTTGAGCACACGCTGCTTTTCTGATGTGTTGTTATCTATGCGGGCTTTTAACCACGCTCACCTCTTGCCCATCACTTTCACTCATTCGTGGGCCTTTGACTTTCAAAAATCTCTTGGTGTGATTAGTAAATTCTTTACATTTGTCCCACCATGGTAATTCTTAGTGATTGTAATGCCTTTGCATACAAATGAAGACTGGCTTGTTTCCAGTGGCCAGTCCAGCATCCACAAAATAATCTCTTCTGATGGTTTTGCCTAGGTATGGTGTCCTGTTAAGCGATAATGACAACTCGGCACCCTCTCCGCTCCAGATGTATATCACTTAACAGAACAGTCAGCAACTCAACCCCTCAGGCCATGTCCACTCGCTTATGATTAATGCGTCCCTGTTGGAGAAGCGAACAAGGATTGTATCTTCACCCACACCTCATGGCAAGTGTCCCGTCGTTAGAGATGCAGAAACGAACTGACCATTTACATCAATAATTAAACGCTACAGTTGTGGTGGGAATTATATGTCTAATATGGGGTTTACAGACTGCGAAAGACATCAGATGCCAATCAGCACATGGAAGTTCATTGCAGCTCACTAGGATTGGTAGAGGAGCCGGCAGTGCTCCAATACTATATCCCCTAAACTTCATGAGTTCCACCCACTCCCACAAGAGATCCAAAAGTACTGAAATAACAAATGTTGGTTGTTGAAAGATCAAAATAATGGGCAATAAACATCGGGTTGAGTTTGTGAATGGTCATTGTAAGTAACGCTCATATTATTCGTACTTAACAATCTTGCTCTTCAGCCGAAAGTGACGAATGTTATTGGTACATTTAATCCCGAGAAAGGGTTCTTAAAAACTGTACCTTTAGATTCCTCAATACCTTTCACTTTTCTTCTTAATTTTTATATCCTGTTTGTAAAAATAGTGTTATCCCTGTTAACGATGTCTGATCACACATTCATTACGTTATCACAATTGGAGTAATTATTTTTCGCTTATCTGTTTCCTAGATTTAAATTAGGATGCTAAATGGCAGCACTTTCATTTTTGGCTGCAGATAGAGGAAGAAGTTAAATGGAAGAGCTTTAGTTATATGAAGGCCACTGGAATTATGTGGCAGGAAAAGACCAAATTATGAGGCAGGGTTGACCAATATATGTGGCAAAAAAGTCCAGTTATAAATTTACAACGCCAATAGCTCTAACTCAAGCAAATGAGAGACCTTTTGCATGGCAAATTCTTGTTCTCTTTTTCCTTCACTCGCACAGGGTGCCAAATAATTTGGACACCCAGCCCTTCCACATAAGCTCATGAAGTTTGCCACATCAACAAGGGTGATGCTCAAATGCTGTGTCGATGGCTGCCAAGCCTGATAAATGCCATGCCTCAGCATTCAAAGGTCAGCACGCTGACGAGCCGTGATGCAATGCCTTCCGTGCTCATAAAATGATGACAAAGGGAGAGCACAAACCTCACACCAAAGGGTAAAAAGGGAGCTTGTGAGTGTGCAAAGCTGATATTCAAACAGGGTAACCATCAATCCAAAACCAGCCTATATTTAAAGATGAAGCCATCACCATTGTCTCCATTATGTGATACAAGCTTAGTATATTTTTTTCCAATCCAAGTGCCCTTTGTGCGATTCCCACATGCTGGCCTAGCAAGGTCCGGGGCTAATGCCGCTAAACGCAGATACACCATTGTCTGGCTGATCAGCCACTAGTGACCTACCATTCTGCCCTTTATTTCTCTCCTTGGGCCGCGCCCGGCCCTCGGCGTGTGTGCATACAAACATTGTATCGTAGAAGCTGGATGGCACGCTACATCCCTTCCAATACTGACCAGCAGAACAAAATGAACAAAAGAAAAAGTAGGATGTTTCCCTCATTACAAGACATATATAGTCTCTGACTGAGTGCAGGATTTGGCCGGTGCCCATCCTGTTTTCTTGTATGTGCGTGCTCAGCTCCGAAGGCACTGCATGATGCCTGAGACTTGTCGTTCTCAAGGTTGTTTCCACTCTCCCTTGCCTTTTTTTGTGTCGAGTCTGGCCAGAGGGTGGCCATTACATCATCCTCGCCAAACACCTCGTTTGTCCCCTGTTCCTCACAGTGGCCCTGACTCATTTGAACCAGGATATGTTTCTGACAACCATAGAATGTCCTCACTGAACTGTGACCATTGTGCCAATGATTTGCACCACTTTCCACACCTCTTTCCCAAATGGAGTGCATAACTTCCAACCTGGGTATTGGTCCTGGAAGTCCACTTTGTCCCCTATTGTTAGATAAGGAATGAGTGCTCTGGGATCACGGCTCGCTCTTTCATTCATGCATATTGAGTGTCATCTGTTAACCACTTCGCTGCCAGGCCTTTTCCCCCTCCTGTGCCAGGCCTTTTTTTGCCTATTTGGGGCAGTTCGCGCTTAGGCCCGCATAACTTTTTGTCCACATAAGCTAACCAAGCCAAATTTGCGTCCTTTTTTTCCAACATCCTAGGGATTCTGGAGGTACCCAGACTTTGTGGGTTCCCCTGAAAGAGGCCAAGAAATTGGCCAAAATACAGGGAAAATTTTGTTTTTTTCAAAAAAATTGGAAAAAGTGGCTGCAGAAGAAGGCTTGTGGTTTTTCCCCTGAAAATGGCATCAACAAAGGGTTTGCGGTGCTAAACTCAGCAGCTTCCCAGCTTTCAAGAACAGGCAGACTTGAATCCGAAAACCCAATTTTTCAACACAATTTTGGCATTTTACTGGGGCATACCCCATTTGTGCAATTTTTTGTGCTTTCAGCCTCCTTCCAGTCAGTGACAGGAATGGTCATGAAACCAATGCTGGATCCCAGAAACCTAAACATTTCTGGAAAGTAGACAAAATTCTGAATTCAGCAAGGGGTCATTTGTGTAGATCCTACAAGGGTTTCCTACAGAAAATAACAGCTGAAAAATAAAAATATTGAAATTGAGGTGAAAAAAACATCAATTTTTCTCTACTTTTTACTCGGTAACTTTTCCCTGCAATGTCAGATTATCGAAAGCAATATACCGTTACGTCTGCTGGACTCCTCTGGTTGCGGGGATATATAGGGTTTGTAGGTTCATCAAGAACCCGAGGAACCCAGAGCCAATAAATGAGCTGCACCCTGCAGTGCGTTTTCATTCTATACCGGGTATACAGTAATTCATTTGCTGAAATATAAGGAGTAAAAAATAGCTATCAAGAAAACCTTTGCATTTCCAAAAAGGGCACAAGATAAGGTGTTGAGGAGCAGTGGTTATTTGCACATCTCTGAATTCCGGGGTGACCATAGTAGCACGTGAATTACATGGAATTTCTCAAATAGATGTCTTTTTTACACACACCCCTATATTTGGAAGGAATAAATGTAGAGAAAGACAAGGGGCAATAACACTTGTTTTGCTATTCTATGTTCCCCCAAGTCTCCCGATAAAAATTATACCTCACTTGTTTGGGTAGGCCTAGCGCCCGCGACAGGATATGCCCCAAAACACAACGTGGACACATCACAGAAAACAGAGCTGTTTTTAGCAAAGTGACTACCTGTAGATTTTGGCCTCTAGCTCAGCCGCCACCTAGGGAAACCTACCAAACCTGTGCATTTCTGAAAACTAGAGACCTAGGGGAATCCAAGGAGGGGTGACTTGTGTGGCTCGGACCAGGTTCTGTTACCCAGAATCCTTTGCAAACCTCAAAATTTGGCTAAAAAAACACATGTTCCTCACATTTCTGTGGCAGAAAGTTCTGGAATCTGAGAGGAGCGACAAATTTCCTTCCACCCAGCATTCCCCCACGTCTCCCGATAAAAATGATACCTCACTTGTGTGGGTAGGCCTAGCGCCCGCGACAGGATATGCCCCAAAACACAACCTGGACACATCACAGAAAACAGAGCTGTTTTTAGCAAAGTGACTACCTGTAGATTTTGGCCTCTAGCTCAGCCGCCACCTAGGGAAACCTACCAAACCTGTGCATTTCTGAAAACTAGAGACCTAGGGAAATCCAAGGAGGGGTGACTTGTGTGGCTCGGACCAGGTTCGGTTACCCAGAATCCTTTGCAAACCTCAAAATTTGGCTAAAAAAACACATGTTCCTCACATTTCTGTAGCAGAAAGTTCTGGAATCTGAGAGGAGCCACAAATTTCCTTCCACCTAGCGTTCCCCCACGTCTCCCGATAAAAATGATACCTCACTTGTGTGGGTAGGCCTAGCGCCCGCGACAGGATATGCCCCAAAACACAATGTGGACATATCACAGAAAACAGAGCTGTTTTTAGCAAAGTGACTACCTGTAGATTTTGGCCTCTAGCTCAGCCGCCACCTAGGGAAACCTACCAAACCTGTGCATTTCTGAAAACTAGAGACCTAGGGGGATCCAAGGAGGGGTGACTTGCGGGGCTCGGACCAGGTTCTGTTACCCAGAATCCTTTGCAAACCTCAAAATTTGGCTAAAAAAACACATGTTCCTCACATTTCTGTGGCAGAAAGTTCTGGAATCTGAGAGGAGCCACAAATTTCCTTCCACCCAGCGTTCCCCCACTTCTCCCGATAAAAATGATACCTCACTTGTGTGGGTAGGCCTAGCGCCCGCGACAGGATATGCCCCAAAACACAACGTGGACATATCACAGAAAACAGAGCTGTTTTTAGCAAAGTGACTACCTGTAGATTTTGGCCTCTAGCTCAGCCGCCACCTAGGGAAACCTACCAAACCTATGCATTTCTGAAAACTAGAGACCTAGGGGAATCCAAGGAGGGGTGACTTGTGTGGCTCGGACCAGGTTCTGTTACCCAGAATCCTTTGCAAACCTCAAAATTTGGCTAAAAAAACACATGTTCCTCACATTTCTGTGGCAGAAAGTTCTAGAATCTGAGAGGAGCCACAAATTTCCTTCCACCCAGCGTTCCCCCACGTCTCCCGATAAAAATGATACCTCACTTGTGTGGGTAGGCCTAGCGCCCGCGACAGGATATGCCCCAAAACACAACGTGGACATATCACAGAAAACAGAGCTGTTTTTAGCAAAGTGACTACCTGTAGATTTTGGCCTCTAGCTCAGCCGCCACCTAGGGAAACCTACCAAACCTGTGCATTTCTGAAAACTAGAGACCTAGGGGAATCCAAGGAGGGGTGACTTGCGGGGCTCGGACCAGGTTCTGTTACCCAGAATCCTTTGCAAACCTCAAAATTTGGCTAAAAAAACACATGTCCCTCACATTTCTGTGGCAGAAAGTTCTGGAATCTGAGAGGAGCTACAAATTTCCTTCCACCGAGCGTTCCCCCAAGTCTCCCGATAAAAATGATACCTCACTTGCGTGGGTAGGCCTAGCGCCGGCGACAGGAAACACCCCAAAGCGCAACGTGGACACATCCTAAATTTTGGAAAAAAACAGAGGTGTTTTTTGCGAAGTGCCTACCTGTAGATTTTGGCCTCTAGCTCAGCCGGCACCTAGGGAAACCTACCAAACCTGTGCATTTCTGAAACCTAGAGACCTAGGGGAATCCAAGGAGGGGTGACTTGCGGGGCTCGGACCAGGTTCTGTTACCCAGAATCCTTTGCAAACCTCAAAATTTGGCTAAAAAAACACATGTCCCTCACATTTCTGTGGCAGAAAGTTCTGGAATCTGAGAGGAGCTACAAATTTCCTTCCACCCAGCGTTCCCCCAAGTCTCCCGATAAAAATGATACCTCACTTGCGTGGGTAGGCCTAGCGCCGGCGACAGGAAACACCCCAAAGCGCAACGTGGACACATCCTAAATTTTGGAAAAAAACAGAGGTGTTTTTTGCGAAGTGCCTACCTGTAGATTTTGGCCTCTAGCTCAGCCGGCACCTAGGGAAACCTACCAAACCTGTGCATTTCTGAAAACTAGAGACCTAGGGGAATCCAAGGAGGGGTGACTTGCGGGGCTCGGACCAGGTTCTGTTACCCAGAATCCTTTGCAAACCTCAAAATTTGGCTAAAAATACACGTTACTCACATTTCTGTGGCAGAAAGTTCTGGAATCTGAGAGGAGCCACAAATTTCCTTCTACCCAGCGTTCCCCCAAGTCTCCCGATAAAAATGATACATCACTTGTGTGGGTAGGACTAGCGCCCACGAAAGGAAAGGGCCCAAAACACAACGTGGACACATCACATTTTTTTATAAAAAGCAGTGCCTACCTGTGGATTTTGGCCTGTAGCTCAGCCGACACCTGAGGAAACCTAGCAAACCAGTGCATTTTTGAAAACTAGAAACCCAGGGGAATCCAAGATGGGGTGACTTGCGGGGCTCTGACCAGGTTATGTTACCCAGAATCCTTTGCAAACATCAAAATTTGGCCCAAAAAACACTTTTTCCTCTCATTTCGGTGACAAAAAGTTCTGGAATCTGAGAGGAGCCACAAATTTCCTTCCACCCAGCGTTCCCCTAAGTCTCTCGATAAAAATGGTACATCACTTCTGTGGGTAGGCCTAGCGCCCACAAAAGGAAATGGCCCAAAACACAACGTGGACACAACATATTTTTTCACAGAAAACAGAGGTGTTTTTTGCAAGGTGCCTACCTGTGGTGTTTGGCCTGTAGCTCAGCCGGCCCCAGGGGGGGGGGGCAGAAATGCCCTAAAATAAATTTGCCCCCCCAACCCCCGCCCTCCCCCGCCGGGAGCGACCCTTGCCTACGGGGTCGCTCCCCCTGCGTGACATTGGCACCAAAAAACAAATCCCCGGTGCCTAGTGGTTTCTGCCCCCTTGGGGGCAGGTTGACCTAAACTCAGCCAATCTGCCCCGAAGGGGGGCAGAAATGGCCTAAATACAATTTGTCCCCCAGGGGAGCGACTTTTGCCTGATGGGTCGCTCCCCATCTCTAAAAAACAAAAACAAAGAAAAAAAAGAAAAATTCCCCTGGCGCCTAGAGGTTTCTGCCCCCTCCCCCCCGGGGGCAGATCAGCCTAATAATAGGCCGATCTGCCCCCCGGGGGGGCAGAAATGGCCTAAAATAAATTTGCCCCCCCAACACCCACCCCCCCCGGGAGCGACCCTTGCCTACGGGGTCGCTCCCCCTGCGTGACATTGGCGCCAAAAAACAAATCCCCGGTGCCTAGTGGTTTCTGCCCCCTTGGGGGCAGATTGACCTAAAATTGGCCAATCTGCCCCCAGGGGGGCAGAAATGGTCTAAATACAATTTGCCCCCCCAGGGGAGCGACCCTTGCCTGATGGGTCGCTCCCCATCTCTAAAAAAAGAAACAAACAAAAAAAAAAACACAAAAAAAAAATTGCCCTGGTGCCTAGAGTGTTCTGCCCCCCCCCCCCCCGGGGGCAGTTCGGCCTAATAATAGGCCAATCTGTCCCCCGGGGGGCAGAAATGGCCTAAAATAAATTTGCCCACCCCCCCCCGGGAGCGACCCTTGCCTACGGGGTCGCTCCCCCTGCGTGACATTGGCGCCAAAAAACAAATCCCCGGTGCCTAGTGGTTTCTGCCCCCTTGGGGGCAGATTGACCTAAAATCGGCCAATCTGCCCCCAGGGGGGCAGAAATGGTCTAAATACAATTTGCCCCCCAGGGGAGCGACCCTTGCCTGATGGGTCGCTCCCCATCTCTAAAAAAAAAGAAAGAACAAAAAAAAAAAACACAAAAAAAAAATGTGCCCTGTCGCCTAGAGGTTTCTTCCCCCCCTGGGGGCAGATCGGCCTAATAATAGGCCGATCTGCCCCCAGGGGGGGCAGAAATGGCCTAAAATAAATTGCCCTCCCCCCCAGGGAGCGACCCTTGCCTAAGGGGTCGCTCCCTTTGCGTGAAATTCACGCAAAGAAAAAACTCCCTGGTGTCTAGTGGTTTCTACCCCCCTTGGGGGCAGATTGGCCTCATCAAAATAGGCCAATCTGCCCCCAAGGGAGGCAGAAATGGCCAAAATATAATTTTCCCCCAAGGGGAGCGACCCTTGCCTAAGGGGTCGCTCCCCACCAAAAAAAAAAAAATGAAAAAAACAAAAAAAAATGGTCCCTGGTGCCTAGAGGTTTCTGCCCCCCCTGGGGGCAGATCGGCCTAATAGTAGGCCGATCTGCCCCCAGGGGGGGGCAGAAAAGGCCTTCCCGAAAATATGCCCCCCCTGGGAGCGACCCTTGCCCAAGGGGTCGCTCCCTTTTGTCAATAACAATAAAAAATAAAAAAAAATCCCTGGTGTCTAGTGGTTTCTACCCCCCTTGGGGGCAGATTGGCCTCATCAAAATAGGCCAATCTGCCCCCAAGGGGGGCAGAAATGGCCAAAATATAATTTTCCCCCAAGGGGAGCGACCCTTGCCTAAGGGGTCGCTCCCCACCTCAATAAAAAAAAATGAAAAAAAAAAAAAAAATGGTCCCTGGTGCCTAGAGGTTTCTGCCCCCCCCTGGGGGCAGAAAAGGCCTTTTCAAAAAAATGCCCCCCCTGGGAGCGACCCTTGCCCAAGGGGTCGCTCCCTTTTGTCAATTTCAAAGAAAAAAAAAAAAATCCCTGCTGTCTAGTGGGGTTTCAAAAGCCGGATTGCAAGCAATCCGGCTTTTGAAACCCTCGGAGGGACTTCAAAGGGAAGGAAATACTTTTCCTTCCCTTTGAAGCCCCTCCGGGCCTCCCAAGTGATTGAAAAAGAAATGCTTTTGCATTTCTTTTTCAATCGCGCTGGAAGCAGAGCTTCCAGCGCGACTAGGGAGGCCCCTGTGACAAATCAGCGCGCGCTCGCGCGCTGACGTCACGGGGGGGTGGGGGGGGTCGGGGGTGGAAGGGGAAGGGATTCCCCGGTCAGCCCTGACCTAGGGGGGTGGGGGGGCGGCCCTCGGGAGGAGCGCTAGCGCTTCTCCCGAGGGAAGCATTCAGGACGTAATGGTTACGTCCATGGCGCCACACGGGCGCTGCCATGGACGTAACCATTACGTCCGTGGCGGGGAAGGGGTTAAGGAAGCTGCTCAATTTCAGCTCTCACTTCTGTCTTGCACATCTCACAGATAACCATACAACTGCCTTTGTTTTTTTTATTAGAACATTCTGCCCTCTAGTGGCAGAATGTTCTAATAGCCTTATAGCCTTTTGTAGCTGGGCTATGCCGCAAATTAAAGTCCCACTCCCTTGTTAAAAATGCTTGAGCAGGGCTTTAATGGCCGGTATAGCACGCTACAGTAGGTTCTCAGACTATTTAGAACATTGGAATGTTGGGAACTCTATTGAAGACAATGGAGTGCTTTGTACTTCTAATGGCTGCTAAAAACCCAGAGCTCCAACATTGCAATGTTTGTCTGACAGCAACAGCTGTGAACAAAAGCCACATGGAGCCCGACAGGAAGGCAAATGCCCCTCTAAAACCAAGCAGTAGAAAAAGAACAAGAAGTTGATACGCAAACCCACAAGAACTCAATTGCACACTTCCCATTAACTAATAACATTTGTACAAAATGTTTAAAAATTCAAAAAATTCAGATTCATAATCCAAAATGAAATCCAAATTAACCCCCCAGTTAGCAGCAACAGAGTGTTCCCAGAAAGGTACTTTCTGAACAGTTTGCGCGTCCAAGCCCTAACCCTATTTGTATAGGAGAAAATCATGTCCTATGGCAACCAGCAAAGAGAATAGAGCACAGCCCTTCCAAAATGGTTCCTCTAACCGTGCCAGTGCGCAGTAAAACGTCCTACAAAAACAAAGCGTGAGAAAGTGCGCAAGAAGTTGCTTCCCGCACCCACAAAAATCCAGTTGCACAATGCCCACCAACTAATAAAATGTATACAGACCAAATTACTTTCAAATGTTTAAAAATTCTAAGAATTCAAATTCATAAACCACAAAAACAATCCATATTAACGCCCCTCAGTTAGCAGCACCAGAGTGTTCCCAGCCTACTGCCTGAACAGGACATTTTAAAATCCAAGTACCTCAGAATCCATCAACCCAACCCACTTTTACACTCCAAAAGGTACAACCAGTCACAACATTCCCTCTGAAACCATGTAGCACTTTCCAGTAACCACAAATACTCTTGTGTCAAAAGTGTCTTCTTAAAAAAGACCACTGCTTGCGGATCATCTCTGACCACACGTCTATTGGATTAGTTTCCTGTCTGCATCTCCTTTCTGGGCTTTCCTTTACCTTTCTCCCATTGCCCACAATGGGGTTTACATTTCTGTGTCTGTCCTCTTCATACACCACAAGCTGAGAACGGAAGCTTAATCAAGACACATGATGCAACATCGTCACTCTAGGGTCGCCCAGCTAGAGTTTCAGACTTATTTAACCCCTCCCACCATGGTATGCAGCCAGGCGTCCACCTAAAGCACAATAGCTTAAGGGAATCTTTCTAAATCGTCTTTCATGTTCGAACCAGATAAGGGCTGGAAAGTGCTTAGTGCCAGAACCTCTGGATCACTAACCCCTGGCCACCAAGTAAACACTTAATGCAGCAGGGATAACTGCTCCCAGGCTTTGGAGAATCATTACACCTGGGTACAGCCCACCACCCAGTCACAGGTTGACAATAGTTGCTGCTTGGCTTTAGGGGATTATTGATCACTGGTATAGCCACCCACACTTTCACAGACTGGAGGTAATTGCTCCTGGGAATAGAGGATTCCACTCACGGGTACAGCCCACCACACAGCCACAGGGTGGTGATAGTTTCTCCTTGGTTTAGGGAATATTCAGTACCGGGACACAGCCCAACACACAATCATTAGATGGTGATAGTTGCTCCAGGGACTAGAGGATTCCATTCCTTGGTAAAACCACCAAACAGTCAGAGGGTCAAGATAGTTTTCCAGGGCTCAAGGCATTATCACTCCAGCGCCTGGTTACAGGATACCTATAGATCCACCAGGCAGATACCCAATTCTAGGTACAACCAAGCTTTGTTTCAGGAGGAAGAAAACTGTTGCACCAGGACATCATTCATCCTTCAAATGTTAGCAGCTTCTGCAGCAACCCAACCACCAGCCTCAGAGAGTGTGAATAGTCTCCTCTAGATTTACTAAACACACCCTCAATGGGAGCTCAAGCCCACACACAGACACCCCAGGCTGCTGGTCTAAATACAACTATAACAACTACAATAAACTTAATTTACCTATATTGGAATAACGCAGCTTATATTTAAAAAAATCTGCCTCTAGGAACAGCTCAACACAATAGGTAGGCACTCCCAATAAGAACAAGGCAGGAGCATATGATTGTTAGGCCTCCAGTCTGCACCTTTTCTCCTGCCTCCTGTAAAGTTAACTTGGAGACAGGAGACCACATTGCAGCTCCCTCCATATACAGTATACCCAAAGAGCTCCCTATCCCTCAAGCCACCAAGGTTCCCAACCCTCCATCCCACCACTTTAAATTCTACCCCAGACCCGAGCCAGAGCGCCTCATTATCATCCACCCATCTCCTTAATGCTGCCTCTCCTTCCCCTACAACAGACCCTCACTTCCTCCTGGTGTCTTTACAACTAGAAGACGGTGATTTGATAGCTCATCTGTCAGCTCTTCAATGCAAAATCCTCTACTCTTGAAAACACCATCAGACCTAACTTTAATCACAGAAACATGGCTCAGCAATGAATCAATTGTCATATTCTATGGCGGGATTCCACCTGAATAAGGCATCACCTCCACTGGCAAAACTGAAGGAGGTTTAAAGGTTGTCCACAAAAGAATCCTTAAAAGTATCTTGCATCAAAGGCTTCACCAAGACCTATTGAGATTCTTTGTTAGCAAGAGGTCACCCCACTTCAATCTTTACTTGCTTCCTGCTCCCGACCTACAGACTGCTTCCCACAACAAAACATGACGGGCGCCTTCTTAGATGCAGTTACAAAGACAGCTCAATCTACACATCCTGGAAAGACCACAATGTGTAATAACAACTAGAGTCATCACATCCAACCTCAAGGATCTCAAACCACTGATCACGCATTGGATATCATATTCCCTGCTTCACTAACTGAAACCTTCCCAATTAACTGGAGTGATGACCACGTCTCAACAACTCAGAAGCAGTGGCAATCCTCAACAACATATCTACTTTCAGACAATTGAAAATGTGTACCACCAAGCACTTAACTTCCAGTGCAAAAGAACTCCAAACAGTATAAAAGCTCAAAATTTACCCCGGTTCTACACTTGGATTTCCACTGTGCTTGACAAACAAATACTGCTTAAGTCCTCAACTTGAGGTAACTTCAGGAAAAAGCCCACATGGAAGTTTGGTACAGGACTGTCTCTTGCATTGAAAACAGGCATGTGTCCCTGCCCGGATGACCCAACTGCATGTGAAACTGATGTCTTGATATTCTTTTGGTCCTTCCAACATGCTAATCTCACATGTGTGCTGTGGCATAGCTCTGTCCATGATCATGTCAAGGCCCAGAACCTGCTGTGTGACTTGGAGGGGGAGCACTAATCATGCTTTCATAATGACATGGTACTAATATCCATGTCTTGGCTTGATCATATAGTGCTGGTGTCAGTGTACCACGTTTTGTAAATTATTAGAATTGACTATATCATTCTCATGTACCAGAACATAATGCTCTCCACTACTCCTGTAAATTTCCACTTTAGTGTGATCTCCAGACCCTTGTGCTGACATTCAATGTGTGTGCTAAATGCATGTATGTAGAATGAATGTGTAGCCACATGCATAGTAATCAGATTCTTTGGTGAGAGTCTGAGACAAGTGAGATCCATTTTGGACTCCCTTGGTTTAGCATGGTACAAGATGAAAGGCGGTGTCAGGTCACCAGGCATTGCAGCATGGAAAAGAACCTCATTTGGAGAGGGTTGAGAACAGGTAATTCGAAAATACAGTCAAGCAAAGAAAAGTGAAATAGTTCCATTTTCAAACTGATGAGTTGCACTGCATCAGACAGATCAGCAGGACTGGCTCCTTTTGAGGGGCTCCTTGGCAGAGCCCTGCCACCTCTGAGCCCAAGGAGCCAATGAGAAATTAAGTAACTATATGTGTGATAGTTTAATTTAGTAGTGTTAATGCAAACATGATTTTTGTGTTTACACAAACTCTGTGGTGTGCGAGTCAGCCCTCTCGGCCTCTCCATCAGGCTCCTGATGACAGCAGAATGAAAAGAAGGGGGGCAGAGTGACAATCCAGCTACAGTGTTGTTTACAAAAGACATCACTCTGTAGATGGATGCCTAGATTTCACATGTGAAAGGCATAGTCCAACACCTGCACAATCCCTTTTATTTAGCAGACATACTGCACATGCCTCAGACAGCACAGTATACCTACTAAACTGGGACTGTCAGGGCACACATCAGTGCATCCCCATGGCCAATGAGAAGCCACACAAACCAAAACAGAGAGCACACACAGAGCAGCAGGTGCAGGACCCCCAGCACTGTTCCAGCTTCTGATAGAGCTGTGCTTCAGTCCTATCAAGAAGCTGGGAGAGGGCTTGAGGTAAGTCTTCCTCAGAAACCTGGCCCTGCTGCTCTGTCTGAATTTTCACTGGGAATCTTGGCATCCTGATTCCTGCTCTGCTGCTGCCAAGGAGTCTGAGTCGCCAGCAAAGGAAGAAAGGTAAGTAAAAAGAGATCAGGGTTGTTTCTATGTGTGTGTGGGAGTGAAAGTGTGTTTGTGAGAGATTGAGGGAGATTGAGATTGCATGAAAGTTGGTGTTAGTATAATGTATTTGAGAGTGTCTATGAGAATGAAAGAGGGAGAATCAATGAGTAAGTGAGAGTGAGTATGAATACGGGTAAGCAAGGGAGTGAGTAAAGCAGTGTGAGTGAGTTAGAATAGGTGAGTGAGGGGTAGATTGTGAAAGGGAGAGGGAGTGAGTCATGAGTGTCTCTATCAATAGTATAAAAGGTGCAGTTGCACCAGGACACCGAGGCCCTGGTGCAACTGCACCTGCTGCACTATGAAAGCAGAACACTTGTACCCCAGGAGTTCAAATCAGAACCTCGGTACATCAGTGGTTGTAAGTGAGGTTCAGTGATTGTGAAAGTGTGTGTGTGTGTGCAAGTGGACTAACATATTAGAAGTACAGGTGAACAAAGGTCTTTAATTCTTCACGTTTTTCTCCAAATCTTGTATTATGTTACAACAGATCTTCAAAATGGCAGTTGATACGTGTTTTGTCTACAAGACTTTTTCAAGGCTGTAAGTCGCTGTGAAATCCTATATCCGTACGGTGCTCAGCTCAAGAATGAAAGGCAAACAGCTATACTATCCCAAAGATAAGTTCTAATGTGCATCCGTTAAAAGAAATCGCATAGCATAAGCTTTGACTGTGCTTCACTTCCAAGGTGCAGAATTTCACAACTACTTGAATATTGGTTCATGTCACAGACCAAAAACTTCAAGTCCTGGTTTTCCACCAACCACCCTGCAAAAGTGCCACTCTCTTTCTCCCTCTCCTTAGCCACATTTCTCCTTACACTCCAGTCCTCTTGAAAACCGTTGATATAACTAGGGAGCTGAATAGACCCTTTGGACGAGGAGGAAGGATCATGTTATCTGAGCTCTAGTTGTGACAGGTGGCTACAGCTTCCACTTAGAGTGGAAGCGTATGGACTGCATTCCTGTGGCTGGAGGGTATAGAACCAGAAACTGACATGAGGGAGGATGGAGACAGGAAATTCAATGTGGTCCTTTTAGCAAAGGGCTGCTGATTAGTTCTCCTAAAGCATTGCCATTTGGTGGCTGGTAGGGGTGATGGGTGGGTCAGCAATTTTCAGTTGTTAAAGGTAAAGAAGTTTCTAGGCAGGGTTTACACTTTTGCCTTACCTTGATTGCTGCTTCAGGTAGACTGATGACAGCCAGGTGCACTATCTCACATTTCATTGTTTCCTCATTTTGAATATGCTGGCTTGTGGCCAGCCTCATCACTAACTCCTGTGAGAGCTGCTATGAGAGCCATCACCTTACACAATGGATGTGTCTGCGCTACAGCCTGAGCATTTTTTTAAAAAAAACACCACACCTCAAACTGGGTCTAGGATGTTAGACGGTGGATCCACATCCTGGAACCATCCCCTTTAAGAAAAATAAGTATAACGGTGACATCTAAACCACCCCACTTTGTTCCAGTTCCAGGTTTTTCTTACCCAAGGAAGGGAGTGCTCTGCTGAATACTCGAAGAACAGCTGTGTGACATGGGCTGGTATTTGTATGATAACCAGTGTTACAGAGGTGAGGGGACATCACCTGTGCAACGTGCTGAAGATGTTAATTTGTAGAGCATCTTAGAATGGTGAGAAGGCACCATAGGGGATGGAACACTTGAATAGGAATTGTAAGTGAAATTATAGATGAAATTGCTACCTTGTAACCACCCTATTTAGCTCTATGGTATTTTGTTTTGCTGTGGGACTTTTCTTAACACTAAACATAAAACATAAACACTAGACAGGACAGTATGGGCCTGATTCTAACTTTGGAGGACGGTGTTAAACCGTCTCAAAAGTGGCGGATATACCACCTACCGTATTACGAGTTCCATAGGATATAATGGACTCGTAATACGGTAGGTGGTATATCCGCCACTTTTGGGACGGTTTAACACCGTCCTCCAAAGTTAGAATCAGGCCCTATATCTGGTAGGTGTCTGTTGTGTGTTAAGTTCGGAACTCTTGTCCTTCGCACTACTTTCTTGAAAAGCCTTTCACTCTTACTACTCTGAGAGTACAGTGCAGAAGGGTTACACATGGACCAGTTTACAGAGCTGAAGTAGAACAGACCCCAGGACTTCAGTGGCAAATGGCCTCAACCCCCATGTCTGAATGGGTTCTTTCACATAATAATGGCAAGAAGAAAAAGATGAAGGCTGAGTTCTGCATACTACAGTGCAATGCTTATCTTTCAATGTATAAAGAATTACATGTTAAATTTTATGTATTATGTAGAATGTGGTTTCTTAAGTTGGCCACCAGCCAAAGTGAGGCCTACATGAAAAACTAACAGTGAAATACTAAATGTGATGCTAAGAGTTAAACTGTCTTTTGTAGAACTTAATTCCTGAAATAATATGAGCATTTTCTTGCTCTCTGCTGGGCCTCAAACAGACAAGGCCACAGTATGTGTTTATCTCATTTCTTGATGTTCTTGTAAAAGATCCATTAGTATATTCTCACGTCCATTGCTTAAACAGACTCCATTCATTGCTTTCATGTATTGCTTGTAGTTATGTTTCTAACTTGTGTGTTTTTTCCAAGGGAAATGCTATGGAAGAAATGTTTCTATATCCTTGCTATCAATGTCCAGCAACAGCCTATTCAGAAGGTGCCAAACAATGGGTCCACAGATGTAGCTAGAGAAAGAAGCATGCAAGATACATTTTGTATTAGTATTAGTTTCGTCAGAAGTGTACAACCAATCGATATGGTTGATGCTAACATTTTGTAAAATTTGTATTATGCTGATGTATGTAATTGGTAATTTCTCGCTTGGGTGATAGTTTTGTCCAATTAGAATGGTTTAGTAAATTGAATATAATGGTAGGGAAGTAGATTTTCGGTGCTCATTTTGCTCATTACTTTCCTGGGTTCCAGAGTCTTGAGTTCATACTTATGCCAGACAGTCTACTGACATTCTGGTGTTTTATTATTTTCTGAGTCTATTACACCTTGTCTAATGCTGGACTAATGCTTTAATGGTCTAGTAAACTTATCATCCAAACTTCCAAACCTTTTCTCTTTTCCCTGTTCCTGTCTTGATGCTCACGTTGCTGTCTCCTTGATGAAGCAGAATATTTTCCTGTTCCCTTAGGAGAGGTATATTGCCATGTGAAATGTCTTTTACTTTGTTTTTTGTTTTACAGGTACCAGAACTGCTGCTTATTTTGTTGGTACCATAGTAAGTTATTTTTTCTAAATTTCTGTTACTAAATCTTTTGCATGAAGTCCAACATGCTAATGCTAATTAATGGTTAGTGAGGTATTTTTCTCTCATGCTCATGAATGGTATTGATTATTCTACTTGTTGATTCCAATATATTCAATTACTCTTGCTCAAATTCTATTGTTGATTTGTGTTTTCTCTATTGGGATAATTATCATTACAGCATTAATCAAGCTGTGGTTTATTCACCAATTAAATCAGCCTATTTTGTTTCTTTACATGTATCAATTGTCTTTGATAATAGTTTTCGTGACCCTAGCATTTTTAATATAGGGAAATAAATACATTAACTTCTTTAGAAACTGGTGTGGTTATTTGTGATCGACTTGATCATGGTTTGTGGTTTCTACTGATTTAATAACGATGTGTTTTGTATTGTTTGATATTGATTTGATGCCTCTGACGTTTTCTTTGAAGCGGACCTGTGTCGGTTCATCAACCTCATGCATGAAATCCGTTATCTAGTTAGGCGTAAATAAAATATAGCCAAGATTTCTGCTTTAAAAATACAGACTGACAACCAAAAGAACTATACACAATTCTACCATAATTCCACAATCCAGGGAGTCAGAACTCAAGCCTTCTGTGACAAAATATCCACAGAACTCAACTCAAAAACTGAAAAGGCAGAAACCTGCCTTAAGTATAAAACAGCAACATGCTGCCCAAACATGACAGAATCTCTGCAAGATGGACACCGCTAATCTGCCATCCCTCACCACCTTCAATCTACTCTACAAAAATAGTTTAGCATCATCATCAAAGCAAGTAGACCATCAGGATAACTTTCACTCCCAGCCCCACTAAAACTTTCAGAGGTATGCTTTGGAAAGCTGTTGCATGAGAAGTAGCCAAAAACATACAAGTATCCATCACCAGGGTCTGTCCCATTGGAGGTGAAAAACATCATATATCAGACCACTCCCTAAAAAGGAAATTCTTGACCCACTGAACCCAGCAAACTACTGGTCTATACCTTCATACGTCAGGGCTTACCGATGGATATGAGGCAGTCGTTATGGCATCATAACTACAAGCTGGCCTGCAATTAATACATTTCATAGGCTGAGAGGCTGGTGTTACCCATCAAGTGCCAGCACTTCCTGGAAAATGTCTTCACTCTCGCTACATAAAACGCTGACAATGAGCTATTTTCCTAGCGGCCCGTGAACTCTCATGAGAATTGGAGATGGAGGTGGCCATTTTGGATTGCTGAGTATAACTTTTCTCATGTTTGACCGCACCCTTGCTAAGCAATCAAACTATAACGTTTCTGCAGATAGACATTTGCTTCTTGGATTCATGTAGGAGGAAGAAATGTCATCCTTTGGAATTTGTTAAAAGACATTTTGTGTTCAGGGAATTAATCTGGATATCACTATGAGTGGAAAACAGACTTCAACTGTTTTAGAGCCCAGACATTTTTGGTCAATGGCTTTGGGACTTTGGATTCCATTTGAACTTTTAATTAATTGTGAACTCTCACATTCTAGTACTGACTATCATTGATTATGATATAGTTATTTAATGTGCATTTCAGGAATAAGATCCACTTAGGTAGTGTTAGAAATGGGGTCTTTGGTTGACAGTCAGGTTACCCCCTGTTCAAGCAAGGACCCTCACTCTAGTTAGGATAAAAGAGAATCACCCTCAGCTAACCCCTGCTTACCCCCTTGGTAGCTTGGCAGAGCAGTAGGCTTAACCTCAGAGTGCTGGGCGTAAAGTATTTGTACCAACACACACAGTAACTTAATGAAAACACTACAAAATGACACAACACCAGTTTAGAAAAATAGGAAATATTTATCTAGACAAAACAAGACCAAAACGACAAAAATCCAACATACACAAGTCAAGTTATGATTTTTTTAAAGGTTTAAAATAAAAAGAGTCTTTAGGTAGTTGTAACAACACACTAGCGCTGCTAGCGTGAAAATGTACCTGGTTTGCGGCAAAAATAACCCCGCACGGGCGGTGTGCGTCGAAAATAACCCTGCACGGGTATATGCGTCGAAAACAGCTCGGCACGGCGAGGCGCGTCGAAAAAGCCAGCCACGCGACGGTCCGAAAGTCCCGCGGCGCTGGTTGCGATCTCTCAGCCTTCGTCAGCGATGCTGCGCGTCGTTTCTC
Source organism: Pleurodeles waltl (assembly GCF_031143425.1). Taxonomy (NCBI): domain Eukaryota; kingdom Metazoa; phylum Chordata; class Amphibia; order Caudata; family Salamandridae; genus Pleurodeles; species Pleurodeles waltl. The sequence continues at coordinate 524,056,566 of NC_090440.1, forward strand.
CTGCTCCGGGCGTCGATTCTCCGGTCGCGTTTCCTGCGGCGTCGTTTCTCAGCTGCGGAGCCGGCGTCGCGTCGTTTTCTCAGCCGCGATCGGATTCGCGTCGATCTTTTCTCCGCACGGTGCTCGGTGCGTGTATTTTTGTCCTTAGGCTGCCAGCCTCTCCTTTCAGGGTCCCAGGAACTGGAAGGGCACCACAGAGCAGAGTAGGGGTCTCACCAGAGACTCCAGGTGCTGGCAGGAAGAAGTCTTTGCTATCCCTGAGACTTCAACAACAGGAGGCAAGCTCTACATCAAGCCCTTGGAGATTTCTTCTTCAAGATGGAAGGCACACAAAGTCCAGTCTTTGCCCTCTTACTCTGGCAGAAGCAGCACTGCAGGAAAGCTCCACAAAGCACAGTCACAGGCAGGGCAGCACTTGTTCCTCAGCGATCAGCTCTTCTCCAGGCAGAGGTTCCCCTTGATTCCAGAAGTGTTTCTAAAGTTTGTAAGTTTGGGTGCCCTTCTTATACCCATTTTAGTCTTTGAAGTCACCTTCCTTCAAAGGGGACTCACACCTTCTTGTGAAATCCTGCCTTGCCCAGGCAAGGCCTCAGACACACACCAGGGGGCTGGAGACAGCAGTGTCAGAGGCAGGCACAGTCCTTTCAGATGAGAGTGACCACTCCACCCCTCCCTCCTAGCAGAGATGGCTAATCAGGAATGCAGATCACACCCCAGCTCCCTTTGTGTCACTGTCTGGTGTGAGGTGAAAAACAACCCAACTGTCAACTGACCCAGACAGGGAATCCACAAACAAGGCAGAGTCACAGAATGGTTTAAGCAAGAAAATGCTCACTTTCTAAAAGTGGCATTTTCAAACGCACAATCTCAAAATCAACTTTACTAAAAGATGCATTTTTAAATTGTGAGTTCAGGGATCCCAAACTCCACCTGTCCATCTCTTCTCTAGGGGAATCTACACTTTAATCATATTTAAAGGTAGCCCCCATATTATCCTATGAGAGAGAGACAGACCTTGCAACAGTGAAAACGAAATTGGCAGTATTTCACTGTCAGGACATATAAACCACATTACTATATGTCCTACCTTATCCATACACTGCACCCTGCCCTTGGGGCTACCTAGGGCATACCTTAGGGGTGCCTTACATGTAAGGAAAGGGAAGGTTTAGGCCTGGCAAGTGGGTACACTTGCCAAGTCGAATTTACAGTGTAAAAATACACACACAGACACTGCAGTGGCAGGTCTGAGACATGATTACAGAGCTACTTATGTGGGTGGCACAACCAGTGCTGCAGGCCCACTAGTAGCATTTGATTTACAGGCCCTGGCACCTCTAGTGCACCTTACTAGGGACTTACTAGTAAATCAAATATGCCAATCATGGATAAACCACTTGCATACAATTTAAACAGGAGAGCATATGCACTTTAGCACTGGTTAGCAGTGGTAAAGTGCTCAGAGTTGAAAAGCCAACAGCAACATGTCAGAAAAATATAGGAGGCAGGAGGCAAAAAAAAGTCTGGGGATGACCCTGCAAAAGCAAAAGTCCAACAGGTAGTGATATAGAAAACAGAAATTGCTAATGAATATTATTTCTTCTTTCTCTGTGAAAAGACACATCAGAACTAATTCAAGTTTTATCAGAAGGCACATACATATGAAGTGGGAGGTAGTTTTGTTGCCTGTTGAGATGGGAGTTAATAGCATTTCTGTGATCATGTTTTGCTACATGACAGTTTAGGACGTCAGCTTAATATTAAGTATACAGAAAGCTGGTGGCATCAAGATAGCTTCCAGGTATAGCACTGTCAGTGTGAGAAAGTTATATACACAACATTCATGGTAGACTGCTATGGATCTCTTATTTGCAGTTAGATAGCCATTCCAATCAGCAGATGTCAGGGCCCAGCAAAGTAACAAGGCAGAGGAATGATAATGGATATCAAAGTGCTTTCTTATCCCAGGACCCCTTTTCCTGCTTCCACTATTTGTCTCACATAGTGTACTGTGCATTATGGACGAAGGTAGTGGTTGTGGAGAGAGATGGGAAAGTGCATCACTCCTGGTGGAACCGAAATACAAGGCTATTACTTTCTGACATACGTTGGATGGTCCATTAATAGGTAAACTATTAAAAGGAGCATTTCCTGTATGTAAGATCAACAATCTGGATTGTGAATCAGGTAGTGGCTCTGATATGGGGCTACATGAGGTGCATGGTGTCTATCCTACTTATTCTGGACCTATCAGCAGCTTTCGACATCATCAGCTTTCAACACTATCCGTCATGAAAACTACTATACAGGTGGCATCATCACAACATTTGTGAAAGCACTATAAAATAGTTTACCTTCATGACATAAAAAGCCCAGCATTTCTAGCTTTCATATTTGCACCTCGAACCAAACATTGTGGTGTTCCTGTGGGATCTATCATATCCCCTCTTCTAGTCAACATCTAACTAACTCTTTTACCAGACCTAGTTAGGGGCCTGATGTGCAATTTCCATTAGCAAACCTAGAATGTGCAATTTGCAAAATGACTCATTTGCAAATGAGAATGCAATTTGCATTGCAACTCAGTTGCAGTGAACTGGAGATCACTGCCTGCTCTACCAGCAAGACACCTTCGACTTTCAGTATCAGATACCACCCCTTTTTAGGTGTTATTATCAGATCAATAGTCTTTGACCTCAATTGAGGTTTCATTTCATTGATACAATCATCTCTGAATCACAGATATGAGGGAGAGCCCCTATCATGCCCCCTTCTCTTTACGATTCAGACAAGGCCACAAAACCCTTTTTAGGAGTCAGAAAGACTTTTCCGACTTGCAAAAGGGCTTTTGCAAATAGTAAAAATATATTTTCAGTTGGAAACCATAATATTTTGCAACCACAAAATAATTCTGTACATCAGGACCCAGATCATGTAAACTTTTGTATTACAGCTATGCAGATGATAACTCAAATATTCATGATAATGGATGGGTGAGTAGACCTTCACAAGTCAAGACTTGATGACAGTCTCAGTGCCTCTGATACTTGGATGATGACTAAATCTAGAGACCATAGAGAGAAACACATGACTTGCGGGCAATGGCACTAACATCAGCCTACAGCTGTTCATCAGCCAGAGGCGAGGAAACTAGGGGTAATCATGGACTCGAATTGGTGCCTGATGCCACATGTCAGCAAAGCTACTAGGAGCACATTCTATACAATGACCACCTTCACCTCCCCTTATCAATGATACCAACAAAAACTACAATCTATCCTCACACTTGAACTCCAGCTTAATTATGCCAATAGCCTGTATATTGGTGCTCTCCTGTTTCTTCATAGACAGGATGTTGCAGCAAGACTCTTCTTCTGCCTTCATCCCAGAGAAAATGGCCCTCATTCTGCAAGCTCTTCACTAGCTACTGGTACCTAGACAATGAATGGTCATGTCACTGTGCAGGGCCTCGAGAAGAAAAGGGACCAATATTCCAATAGGTAAGATCTGCAATACAGGCAAAACAAGACTCTATGGTCTAAGCTAGAGCCTCGAATCATCATACCATCTTGCAATAGGAAATTCCTAGGAGGATCACTTTCTCTACCTTGCCACTGAAGATTTGATACATTTAGGAACATATGAAGTTCAAGAAGAGAGGTGAAAACTTGATTGTTCCAGAGATAAATAAGTCCACCACTGACTCTGTAGAATCATTTTAAAGATGTATATTTACATTAACAATGTGTAATATGCATTTGCACACCTGATTTTACATCTACATGCTGATTTAGTGTAACTGCCTTTCAAACAGATTTCCTACGATGTATAGAAGTATATTTACTAATAATGTGTTTTAGCTATGCCACATTTCCGTGCAGATGCCATTTGAACAAGATGGAAGCCATTTCTGTTACTCACTTGGGCTCCCCCCTCACACACATCCACTCCCTAGAAGTTCAACAGCACACAGTCAAGCTGTCATGATATTATTTTGTATACGTTTTGATTTGTTGAAGAAATGCTACACTTGCTCACTACATGATGAAGCTGCTGAACAGTTGATTCAATATGCAAGACTAAAACCCTCGATTTTGGGGGCTGAGCCAGAGGACATTTCTTTTCTACTAGGGAGGCTGCCCAATTTCTTACTGATGTTTACTGTCAATTGGGGCTTAAACTGTTTTCTGACTTTTACATGCTCCATATAACTATGCATCTAGGAGCCTTCATGGCATTGACTCTGTACTGCTTATTTAGATTGTCTTTTAATAAAACCCTTTCACTTTTCATTAATCGAGAACTCATTTATTAAGTGGACACCATTACTTAATTAATTGTTTTACTCTAATTAATTGATGTTTGGAGAGGTGCTTCAAAATGGGGACAGGTGCCTCTTACAATTGAGGTTTAAGACTGCCTCTGATAGTGTCAATGTGGGAGGTTTGAGTCAGGCAAATGTGTGAGGTGTCTACATTTTTGGGTCTCATTTTGCTCCCACTGCCCTAACACAGAACATGGAACAAAATTCCACACATCAGGACATGTGAGAACCAGAGCTGTGGGGCAGTCCAGGTTATAAGACTGAGAAGAGGGATACGGGGATCCCTCCCGTGATAGAGGGAATTATTCCTGACTGTGAGAGGGAGAACTCTAAACCATTGACTCTATCCACGTATCATTACTATAGTAAATAATGTCTGCTTACATACTACATCCAACCACAGGTAGAATACCAGTAAGTCATTCAATCGGTCCTCCCTGTCTCAATTTGACATAGTCCCCTTGTCATCATATCATATACCACTTTATTGCTTGATCCTCATTATTGTATGGATGTATGTGTATGGGATTTCTATAGCATGAACCTACCCAAAGGCAGCAGCATGCTGTACAGGCTCAAAGACAAGCATAAAGTCAACAGATGAAAGGAGATAGCTGAGATGTGGATGGCTAATGCATTGCTGTGTAGTGTTCTTTAAAGAGGCGAGTCTTGAACTCTTTCTTAAGTTGGAGCAGCATTGGGTGATCCTGATGGATACAGGAATGTTGTTTCAGACCCGAGGTGCATGAATGTAAAAGGTCTTTTTCCATTTTTACACTTTGAAGTCTGCAGACTCATGGTGCCCTGCCTGTGCCGAGAATCACTAGATAGGGTGAGCTTGTCTGCAAGATAAGAGAGGATTCTGGTCCTGATACCTTTGCGAGGGATGCAGTTGGTTTTGGAGATGGTGTCGACCAGCCAGGTAAACCAATGGACTTTTATCAGGATGGGGGTGATCACATTTCTTCAGGCACTTGACAAGACGTGCTGCAGTGTTTATGGTGGCATGGTGTGCAAAATAACAATGGACTGGGATGCACTCCCAGTAATAGTAGTAGTGGCTGAGATTATTTCAAGCATTCCTTCAATCATTTTTTTGAAGTGTGTCGCCCTCTGTGGGACGAGTATGCCTAGGCATGGGTTCTGTACATACTGTGTCACTGGAGCCAAGCTATATGTGGCTGTTGAGCCCTAACTAGTGTGGAACCAGTCTTGGGTTTCTTGTGTTCCTGTTAAGGAAAGACAAAGACTGGCAGTTTGGGCTGTACTGTTCCCATTGGAGCAGTGTCAAATCTGATTTGCATATGGCTGGGTCCAGACTGAGGTGACATGGTGTGCACTATAACAATGGACTGGGATGATGGCCAAGTAATACTTGACTGAGATTAATTCAAACATTCCATCCATCGTTTTTTTGTATACTTTAGTGTAACCTTTGAGTTGAGCACCAAGTAGCTCCTGTAGCAGTTTAAGGTTACAGAAGACAGAATGGAACCCTGTTATACTCTGGGACTCTTTAAGGGAAAGATATGTTTTGGGACCTGAAGATGCCCATGTGGGCATACTGGTATTGCTTGGCAAAGTAGGAGGAGAACCATTCAAGACTCTAAGGATCATATGAGGGTGATATAGTTAACTGTTTCAAAGACAGCTGGGAGGTCCAGCAATATCAGGAGTCAGTGGCCATCTTCATCTGTGGTCAAGAGGGCATCTTCTGCAGCATGTAAGGCAGCAATGTTCATTATTATTAATTGACAGGGTATATAATGTGTGCATGTACCTCTTGAATTCTACTGGCAACTGGAGGACACGGATACAGTAAACTCAGTACCAATCAAACAGGTTTGCCACAAATGGAAAGATCTGCTAAAGTGCTGGTCAACATTTAGGTAAGTGCTTCAGCACCACGTCCAGGGATAAGGAGCACTACACAAATAATCCTTTCTTGCCTGGAACATGGCAACTCGCTCTATCTGGGTGCGCCCAAAGCAGTCATCTGGAAACTGCAAATCATGCAGAACACAGCAGCACACAACCTGCTAAATATTCCCAGACACAGCTCAGTCCAGCAAGCCCTGGCATACCAGTAATTGTTGTCAACCTTGGGTAAGTGGGTGTACGATGGCGCATCAAGACTTTTTTTGTATATTTGTCGAGTATGGACTACCTGCAAATTAGTGATCTTAAAATGTATTTGTGTTGCCACTTCACAAAGATAATTCATGACTTGAAAGCAGCACATATTGCTGTATAAATTAGGGCTCTGGCCTGATTCTACAAGGTTTGTCATTCCCGCCCATGGGTGCTTAACTTAGTTCAGCGCACCAGTGGTTGAGTGTGAAAGTCCAGTTTATTGTTACCCCATACAGCCACACTTGACATACCTGCGCCTTCTGGGTTACTAGCTGTCCTGTAAATGGGTCAGAGATGCAGTGGTAATTCAAATCCAATTTTGTTCTTTAGAAAATACTATGGGGGTCATTACAACCCTGGCGGACGGTGTTAAAGCGGCGGTAAGACCGCCAACAGGCCGGCGGTAAAAAAATTGCAATGACGACCGTGGCGGAAACCGCCAACAAAGACAGCCACTTTAACACTCCGACCGCCACGGCGGTACAAACAAACAGCGCGGCAGTCACCGCCAACAGACAGGTGGGAGACAATGTACCACCCACACTATTATGACAGGCCAATCCGCCACCTTTTCTGGGGCGGATTCACTGTAAATAAAAACACTGCGGAAACAGGAATTCCGAAGGGAAAACGCTCACCTCTACACACCCCACGAGGAACGAGGACACCATGGAACCGGAACTCCAAATTCTAACTGTGATAGTCTTCCTGCTCCTCTACAGGAGCACGAACGCCGGCGGCGAAGAACACAGTGAGTACTGCACCTACGACACAGGGGGGGAGGCAAAAAACAGGGACACACACACGCAACAATCCCACCCCCACCCTCACCCACTACAACACACACACTAACACATGTTGATACATTACAGTTACACCCCCGAAGCCCCCCGGAAGAATGCAAAGACAAAAGGAAATGAGTGTAACCATAGTAATATATTAAAATCCAGTACTCAAAAATATATATACGCTATAAACAAATATATACACCAATAATACAAGTCCAGGTATTGCACCATTTATAGTCCATGGACCACTAGGCCCAAAATGCATGGGCGAGGCCCACACTCGATACCCGATCAAAACAGAGAGAACACTGCAGGGGCATCAGATAGAAATACAACAGGCACCTCAGGGGGAAATGAAGGGGGGGCACCTCAGCCGGGTGAGTGCACAACGCCAGGTCCACGAGGGGGCTCAATGCCCACTGTTCAATCCTGGGGAGTGCAAAGCCACAGTCTCTCAAGTCTCTACAGTGGGTGGCTTGCCCACTGCCATATCCTGGGGAGTGCAAAGCCACAGTCTCTCAAGTCTCTACAGTGGGTGGGTTGCCCACTGCCATATCCTGGGGAGTGCAAAGCCACAGTCTCTCAAGTCTCTACAGTGGGTGGGTTGCCCACTGTTCCATCCTGGGGAGTGCAAAGCCACAGTCTCACAAGTCTCTACAGTGGGTGGGTTGCCCACTGTCATATCCTGGGGAGTGCAAAGCCACAGTCTCTCAAGTCTCTACTCTACAGTGGGTGGGTTGCCCTCTGCCATACCCTGGGGAGTGCAAAGCCACAGTCTCTCAAGTCTCTACAGTGGGTGGGTTGCCCACTGTTCCATCCTGGGGAGTGCAAAGCCACAGTCTCACAATTCTCTACAGTGGGTGGGTTGCCCACTGCCATATCCTGGGGAGTGCAAAGCCACAGCCTCTCAAGTGGATAACAGTGTCCACTGGTTCTGGAGGGGGACTGGTGCCCAGAGTGCTTCATCCTGTGAAGGACAGAGGTAGTGGATGACAGTCTCCACTGGTTCTGGAGGGGGACTGGTGCCCAGAGTGCATCATCCTGTGACGGACAGAGGTAGTGGATGACAGTCTCCACTGGTTCTGGAGGGGGACTGGTGCCCAGAGTGCTTCATCCTGTGAATGACAGAGGTAGTTGATGACAGTCTCCACTGGTTCTGGAGGGGGACTGGTGCCCAGAGTGCATCACTCACCCCGTGACGAACCCAGTTGTGTCAGTGCCCCTGCCGCTCATGGGATAGCGGTGCTTGATTTGGCGGTGCCCTGTTCAGCGGTGCTTGATTTGGCGGTGCCCTGTTCAGCGGTACTTGAGTTGGCGGCGCCCGGCCCAGCGGTGCTTGATTTGGCGGTGCCCTGTTCAGCGGTGCTTGAGTTGGCGGTTCCCTGTTCAGCGGTGCTTGAGTTGGCGGTGCCCGGCCCAGCGTTGCTTGATTTGGCCGTGCCCTGTTCAGCGGTGCTTGAGTTGACAGTGCCCTGTTCAGCGGTGCTTGAGTTGGCGGTGCCCTGTTCAGCGGGGCTTGATTTGGCCGTGCCCTGTTCAGCGGTGCTTGATTTGGCGGTGCCCTGTTCAGCGGTGCTTGATTTGGCGGTGCCCTGTCCAGCGGTGCTTGAGTTGGCGGTGCCCGGCCCAGCGTTGCCTGTGCTGGCGGTCGTTCATGGCCCAGCGGTGCTTGTGCTGGCGGTCCTTCATGGCCCAGCGGGGCTTGTGCTGGCGGTCCTTCATGGACCAGCGGTGCTTGTGCTGGCGGTCCTTCATGGCCCAGCGGGGCTTGTGCTGGCGGTCCTTCATGGCCCAGCGGTACTTGTGCTGGCGGTCCTTCATGGCCTAGCGGGGCTTGTGCTGGTGGTCCTTCATGGCCCAGCGGGGCTTGTGCTGGCGGTCCTTCATGGCCCAGCAGTGCTTGTGCGTCCTTCATGGCCCAGCGGGGCTTGTGCTGGCGGTCCTTCATGGCCCAGCAGGGCTTGTGCTGGCGGTGGCCTCCTGGGCAGCTGGGCTGGGGCTGGCAGGGCCCTCCAGGGCAGCTGGGCTGGGGCTGGCGGGCCCTCCTGGGCAGCTGGGCTGGGGCTGGCGGGGGCCTCCTGGGCAGCTGGGCTAGGGCTGGCGGTTGCCTCCTGGGCAGCTGGGCTGGGGCTGGCGGGCCCTCCTGGGCAGCTGGGCTGGGGCTGTTGGGGCCCTCCTGGGCAGCTGGGCTGGGGCTGTCGGGGTGCTCCTGGACAGCTGGGCTGGGGCTGTCAGGGCCCTCCTGGGCAGCTGGGATGGGGCTGGTGTGGCCCTCCTGGGCAGCTGGGATGGGGCTGGCGGGGCCATCCTGGGCAGCTGGGATGGGGCTGGCGGTGGCCTTCTGGGCAGCGGGGATGATGGCGGTCTTCTCCGACCATGCAGCTCTTCCCAGACTTGCTGGGTTTCTTGTGGCCCTTCCCCACCTTGGGAGGTGTAACAGCTGAGTCCACACTCCCACCGGGACCCCTGGGAGCAGTTTTGGTGGCTGGAGCCTTCCCCCTCTCCCACCGTGCACTGGCCAACTTCTGATGCTTCACAGGGGGGGACTGGCTGTGCTGTGGTTCCGTGCCACACTGGCTGTCCTGGTGGCCGGTGCACTCCACATACCTGTGACAACAGGCACCACTGGTCCCGTAGATGTTGTGACCGAGGTGCTACTTCGGGACCTATGAGATGGACGGGGTGGGGGAGGTGTGGGAAAAAGGTCAAGGCTGGACAGGAAAATTCTTTTGGGCACACTGGGACGGGTAGCTGGAAGGGGTTTGGGAGTGGAGGAAGAGGTGATGGTTGTAGGAGGTGTACGTTTGGTGACTTTGGGTGCAGGTGCATGCGCTGGAGGCTGTCGTGAGGTGGATGGCTGTTGGGTGGGTGTGTGCCTGCGTTTGTGTATTTTGGGAGGGGGCGTCACAGACACACTGGGAGAGGACACAGGGGACGTGTGAATGGTAGTGGGGGTGGTGACTGCACGTGAGTGGGGTGTGCTGGTGGGTGTGCTGGTGAGGGACGTAGTGGCTGTAGAGATAGTGCATGCAGGTGTAAATGTAGACAAGACTGGGAGGGAGGAGGGAGACGACGAGGAGGGGGACACAGTGGAGGCAGTGGATGTTGGTGTATCTGCATGTGTGTGTTGCTTGCGTGAGTGCCTGTGGGATGTGTGGTGCTTATGTTTGCCTGAGCTTCCCTTGTGTGTTGAGGTGTGTGCAGGCTGGTCTGATGGTGTGCTTGGGATAGGCAGAGGTATAGGGGATTGGGTTTGGGTGGAGGAAGTTGGAGGGGGGAGGCTAGAGACGGGGACAATGGCTGCCATCAGTGCTGAGGCCAGAGTTTGAAAAGCTTGGTGAAGGGCCGCATGACCAGAATGAATGCCCTCCAGGAATGCATTAGTTTGTTGCAACTGCCTTTCTACACCCTGGATGGCTTTCAAAATGGTAGACTGCCCAACAGTGAGGGACCTGAGGAGGTCAATGGCCTCCTCAGTGAGGGCAGCAGGGGTGACGGGGGCAGAGCCTGAGGTGCCTGGGGCGAAGGTGATGCCCACCCTCCTGGGTGAGCGGGCACGGGGCGAAGGCTGAGGGGCTGCTGGGAGGGCGGTGCTGGTAGGGGGGGTGGCAGCTGTACCTGTAGATGCGGGGGGCATCAGAGGACGAGTCCGTGTCGCTGGTCTCAGCTCCGGTCCCCGCCGTGGAGCTCCCCTCACCCTCCGTCCCACTGGTGAATTCCGAGTCCATAGTCTCGCCCTCCAGGGCCATGTGGGATGCAGCTCCCTCGTGCTCCGGTGCCACTGCTCCTCCGCCTGATGATGCTAATGCACACAAGAACAGGAAGACCAAAAAAAGGGGGGGGGGGAGACAGAAGAAAGACATGTTGAGTGCATGGATTACCGCATCCGTTGGCGGACAAGACAGACACAGAGGCCCCCAGCACTACGCCGCGCTCTTGGGCTCCACAGTGCAATTCCTGGGAAATGGCCTACAAGGCTATGGACGACATCTGCACACATAGATGACACAGGGGCATGAATAGCTGTACTTGGCACTCTACAGAGGTGGGGTGGGGGCCACAGGGCCATGGCTTACGGAGGTGCCTAGCCTACGGAACTCGCCCTGGCCTAGGGAAATCCACAGCCCTCCTCCCCCACCCAGACAACTCCACTGCACACAAAGTCAGCTGAATGAGAGCGTACTTACCCCCTTGTGTCTGCTGTGATGCCCTCAAGCGCCCATCCAACTCCGGGAAGGCCACCGCCAGGATCCTGAACATCAGGGGGGTCATGGTTTGACGGGCACCCCTCCCACGTTGGGAGGCCATCCCCAGCTGAGCCTCCGCCGTCTTTTTGCTCCAGCGGCGAACGTCCTCCCATCTTTTCCGGCAGTGGGTTCTCCGTCAGTGGTAGACCCCCAGGGTCTGGACGTCCTTGGCGATGGCATGCCAAATATCTTTCTTCTGGTGGGCGCTGACCTACATGAAATGTACAGGGGAAGAAGAGAAGTCATTACCAACTGCACCGTCAAAGTGAGTGGCCCCCATCCCTACCCTTGCCATGTGGCACATGCACTCACCGTCTTACATGCATGCAGCACTCTGCCCCCTTCCTTCTAACATCCAGCCCTCTCCACACAGCCACAGCCCATACAACATGCTCCCTGTGTACTTACCTGTTTGTCTGGAGGACCGTAGAGTAGCGTGTACTGGGGGAGGACCCCATCAACGAGCTTCTCCAACTCCTCCGATGTGAAGGCAGGGGCCCTTTCCCCAGATGCACGAGCCATTGTCTCTTTCAGACTGAGGTCACAGCAGCACTTGCAGTGTAGGCCCTCTCCTGTCGAAGATCAGGTATCGAGTGATTGAAGTGATAGAAAATGGCGGTCACGTCCGCGGCGGTCACGTCCGCGGCGGTACGTACCATCACCGCCGGCGTACATCGTCATTGGCTCCTGGGACCCATAGGGTCCAATGCTAACCAATGCAGCATTGCGCTGCAGTCTCCGACCGCCTACCGCGACGGTGTACAACGCTAGCGCAGTTACCTCACATCCCATTGTCCCACTTTAGAGGTCAGGCAGCCACCATTTCAGGGGCCCACATGGCCTCATTTTCAACTGCGTCACACATACCTAGGCCTAGTCTCAACACACATACAGGCCACCTTTTGTGTATGATTGGTGTTCTGTGTAAACTGTGGGTACGTACCTCTGAGTTGTTTGACTCTGTGCTCGCTGTTGTCCTTCATAGGCACAGTCCGCTGGGACATGTGAGGAGATGGCGGCATCCTCCGGTGTACCGACCGTTGGTGGACCTGTCGACAATGGAGGAGCGACATTTGATAATCACCTACAGGTTTGACCGTGCCACAATCCAGGAACTGTGTACCCAGTTGGAGCCAGACCTGATGCCAGCAATCCGCCATCCCACAGAAATCCCCCCTCAAGTGCAGGTGCTGTCAGTGCTCCATTTCCTTGCAAGTGGGTCATTTCAAACAACAGTGGCCATGGCATTTGGAATGTCCCAGCCTATGTTTTCCAACGTGTTGTCCAGAGTGTTGTCTGCCCTTCTGAAACAAATGCGGAGCTACATCGTTTTCCCTCAGGTGGAGGATTTGCCTACAGTGAAAGGTGATTTCTATGCCCTGGGACATATCCCCAACATCATAGGTGCCATTGATGGGACCCATGTGGCTTTGGTCCCCCCCCACAGGAGTGAACAGGTGTACAGAAACCAGAAGAGTTATCATTCTATGAATGTACAGATGGTATGTTTGGCAGACCAGTACATCTCCCATGTGAATGCCATGTTACCTGGCTCAGTGCATGACGCCTACATCCTGCGGAATAGCAGCATCCCTTATGTGATGGGTCAACTCCAGAGGCACCGTGTGTGGCTATTAGGTGAGCCCCTGGAAGCAAGACAGTGGGAATGGTTGTCTGGGGTTATCCCTACAGGTTAGTGTGTGTCTAACAGTTGTCCCTCGCCATTTGCAGGTGACTCTGGGTACCCCAACCTGTCATTGCTACTGACCCCAGTGAGGAATCCCAGGACCAGGGCAGAAGAACGCTACAATGAGGCCCATGGGCGAACTAGGAGGGTGATCGAGCGGACCTTCGGCCTCCTGAAGGCCAGGTTCAGGTGCCTCCACTTGACAGGAGGATCCCTATTCTACTCACCAAAGAAGGTGTGCCAGATCATTGTGGCCTGCTGTATGCTTCACAACTTGGCTTTGCGACAACAGGTGCCTTTTCTGCAGGAGGATGGTCCAGATGGCGGTGTTGTGGCAGCTGTGGAGCCTGTGGACAGTGATGAGGATGAAGCAGAGGAAGAAGACATGCAGAACAGGGACTCAGTGATCCAGCAATATTTCCAGTGAAACACAGGTGAGAATACAATCCTGCCTACTACATGTACTTTTACACTACTACCTCTATCCTGTCTGTCGTTTTCACCCAGTGTATGGTCACTGAGTTGTCACTTTCCGTTACGGTTTCACATATGTGGGTCCCACTGTGTGTCATCTGCTTAAATTCCTCATGGACTAGAGCTGTGTGACATAGGTATGTTGACATTACTATTTCAAAAACATTTTGTCACTGTAATTGCAAATACACTATTTCGAAAACACAGACAGACTCCAGATAATTTTGTGCTTTAGGTGTGTTTATTTAAATGCAAAATATTGGAGGGGGAAGTTAAATTGTGAGGGGTGATGGCAGAGGAGTGTCCATGACAGAGTCCAGTCTATTAGTCTCACAGGTACATTGCCCATATGGGCATAGGAAGTGGAGCTGGGTCAGTTTACTTATGGACAGGGTGACAAAGTGGGACAGTAGGATGACAATCAGGGTGGTCTCATTTCTTGGCAGGGGTCTTGGCATCGTTCTCTGTCTTGTTCCTGGATCTCAGGGACCGTTTGCGGGGTGGTTCTCCATCTGCAGGGGGTGGGGCGCTGGTGTGGTGGTCCTGTGGCGGGGCGTCCTGTCCACCAGCGCCGGCTGAGGTGGTGGGCAGTTCATTGTCCATGCTAGTGTCAGGGGCCCCTTGTAGTGCCACAGTGTCCCTCCTGGTGTTGAGTACTTCCTTCAGCACCCCTACGATGGTGCCCAGGGTGGAGCTAATGGTTCTAAGTTCCTCCCTGAAGCCCAAATACTGTTCCTCCTGCATGCGCTGGGTCTCCTGAAACTTGGCCAGTACCGTTGCCATCGTCTCCTGGGAGTGGTGGTATGCTCCCATGGTGGAGGAGAGGGCCTCGTGGAGAGTGGGTTCCCTTGGCCTGTCCGCCCCCTGTCGCACGGCAGCCCTCCCAGTTCCCCTGTGTTCTTGGGCCTCCGTCCCCTGGACTGTGTGCACTGCCACTGCCCCCAGGTCCCTGTTGTTGTTGGGGTGGTGGGTTATCCTGGGTTCCCTGTAGTGGTGGACACACAGCTGATTGACGTGTCCTGGGGACGGAGGTATGGGCCCGCAGGGTGGGTGCTGTGCTGGTGTTTCCAGAGGGGGAAGGTCTGTGGTGGCCTGTGCCTGTGTGAGGGGAACCGACTGTCCAGATGTCCCCGATGGTCGGGGCTGGTCATCTAGATCCAGTTGGACAGAGCTGCTGTCATCACTGTGGGCCTCTTCTGTGGGTGGAGTGGACATGTCTGGACCCTCCGGTCTGGTGACGTTGGGTAGGGGTCCTGCAGGGGTGGAAAGGCATGATTATTGCATCTTTGTGTGCCATGGTGTGCAATGGGTGGGTGACCGTGTACCCCAGTGCTGGCATTCCTGTGTGGGAGCTTGTGTGATGATGGTTTAGGGGGTTGTATGGCTATGTGCAGTGTGCATGCTTTAGTGATGGGTGTCCATGCTTTGTTGTTGCATGCAGGGCTTGGTGTTGGGATGGGTGGTTTGTGATATTGGGACATTTGTGAGGAGTTGGTGTGATGGGGGTGAGGGCGAGGGTGGGGGTATGTGATAGCATGCAGGTAGGGTGGGGGATGTAATAGTAATGCTTTGACTTACCAGAGTCCATTCCTCCAGCTACTCCTTCGAGGCCCTCAGGATGCAGAATCGCCAAGACCTGCTCCTCCCATGTTGTTTGTTGTGGGGGAGGAATTGGGGGTCCGCCGCCAGTCCGCTGAACCGCCTGGTGGTGTCTTGAGACCACGGAATGCACCTTCCCCCGTAGGTCGTTCCACCTTTTCCTGATGTCATCCCGATTTCTTGGGTGTTGTCCCACTGAGTTGACCCTGTCCACTATTCTTCGCCATAGCTCCATCTTCCTTGCAATTGAGGTGTGCTGCACCTGTGATCCGAATAGCTGTGGCTCTACCCGGATGATTTCCTCCACCATGGCCCTGAGCTCCTGCTCTGAGAACCTGGGGTGTCTTTGCCATGCCATGGGGTGGTGTAGGTGATGTGTGGGGTGGAGTGTGTGGTGATAAGTGTGCTGATATGTAGTGGTGTGTTGTGTGAGGTGCGTGGAAGTTGTGTGGGTGATGGTGTTATGTGCCTGTGGATGCTGTTGTACTTGCTGGTGGTCTGGCCTTCTTTCTGTATTTTTTGTCATGGGGGTTTGTGGGTGATGTGGGTGTGTGTTTTATATTGTAATGGCTGTGTGGGAGTGGTGTGTGTATGTGTCTCAGGTGTGTGTATTTTGAATCGTCCAATGTGGCTGTGTTTTGTAAATGTATGTGTATTTTGAGCGCCGCGTGGATTCGTGTGTCGTGATAGTGTGGGCGTATTTCTGTTGGCGTGACGGTGGAGGTTTTGTTTTCGCCAGTTTATCACTGACCTTTGGTGTGGCTGACTTGTGTGGGTGTCTGAATTTTGGCGGATTCCGAGATGTGGGTCATAATAGCTGTGGCGGAATTCCACGGCCGCGGTGGTGTGTTGGCGGTCTTCTGCACGGCGGTGAATGGCTTTTACCGCCAATGTTGTAATGAGGGCCAATGTATGGTTAAAAATGATTATTTCAACAGTTTCATCCTGTTGCTTACTACACAAATAATAACCACACAGAATATAATCAGAACAACACTAATGGACATTACAAACAGTGAGAATAAAATTAACATTTCTAACAGAGTCAGAATACTCCTGGCAGCCTCACACCCTTAAGACTACTTATATGCACTACACTATGAGCACATGGGTTCCCTCAAAAAGGAAAACGCACATCAGCTGGGTTCTGCTGCTCTCCTCTGTGCATCGGCTCTCAATATAGGAATAAATGGAGGTTATGGAAGTATGGCAGGACCTTTTCTAATAAACTTGGGGGAAGACCTCTCTGCCTCAGTGGTCAATTCATGTTTTTTTTCAGGGCTGACCACTGACTTTTACCCTACATTGAGAGAGTTTCCACTTAGACTGAGATATAACCGGTATGAACCAGTATGACAAAAATATGCAAATTCAGACTATGGGCCCTATTACGAATCTGGCGATCACAAGACACCAGAACGAGAGGCGTCTGTTGAGGTATTCAGGGCCCTTATTGTGGAGGGCTTTGTGTGCGTGGGTGAGGAGCCTAAAGGTGATCCTCTTGTTGACGGGTAGCCAGGGCACGTGCTTCAGGTGGGCGGATATGTGGCTGTGGCAAGGTATGTCAAAGATGAGGCGTGCGGAGGCGTTCTGTATTCGCTGGAGACGATTCTGTAGCTTGGTGGTGGTTCCTGCGTATAGGGTGTTTCCGTAATCCAGTCGGCTTGTGACGAGGGCGTGGGTAACGGTTTTCCTAGTGTCGGTGGGTATCCAGCAGAAGATCTTTCAGAGCATGCGGAGGGTGTAGAAGCAGGCGGACGAGACGGCGTTGACTTGCTTGGTCATGGTGAGGAGGGGGTCCAGGATGAATCCGAGGTTGCGAGCATGATCAGAGGGGGTTGGTGCAGTGCCCAGAGCCGTGGGCCACCATGAGTCGTTCCAGGCGGACCGGGAGTGTCCGAGGATGACGACCTCCGTCTTGTCAGAGTTCAGCTTCAGGCGGCTGAGCTTCATTCTGCGACGTCTTTCATTCCATCCTGGAGGTTGGCTTTAGCGGTAGCTGGGTCTTTGGTGAGGGAGAGTATCAGCTGTGTGTCGTCGGCGTAGGAGATGATGTTGATGTTGTGTTTGCAAGAGATGTTCGCAAGGGGGCTCATGTATATATTGAAGAGTGTAGGGCTGAGCGAAGAGCCTTGTGGAACGCCGCAGATGATCTTGGTGGGTTCTGAGCGGAAGGGCGGGAGGTAGACTATTTGGGTACGGTCAGTACGGAACGAGATGATCCAGTTTAGGGTCTGACCTTTGATTCCAGTGGAGCAGAGGCGGGTTATTAGGGTGCAATGGCATACGTTGTCAAATGCAGCTGAGAGGTCCAGTAGGATGAGGGCGGTAGTTTCTCTGTTGTCCGTCAGGGTTCTGATGTCGTCGGTGTCTGCGATGAGGGCGGTTTCTGTGCTGTGGTTGGTGCGAAAGCCCGATTGGGAGGGGTTGAGCAGGTTGTTGTCTTCAAGGAAGTTGGTCAGTTGCTT
The DNA here is from genome assembly GCF_031143425.1 of Pleurodeles waltl. NCBI lineage: Eukaryota > Metazoa > Chordata > Amphibia > Caudata > Salamandridae > Pleurodeles > Pleurodeles waltl. The sequence continues at coordinate 524,074,286 of NC_090440.1, forward strand.
GTTGACGGCCTTCTCGATGACCTTGGCTGGGAAGGGGAGAAGAGAGATGGGGCGGAAGTTCTTCAGGTCGTTGGGGTCAGCCGTGGGTTTTTTCAGGAGAGCGTTGACTTCCGCGTGTTTCCAGTTCGCGGGGAAGGTGGCAGAAGCAAACGAGCTGTTGATGATGCTTTGGAGATAGGGGGCGATGATGGCGTTGGCTTTGTTGAAGATGTGATGGGGGCATGGGTCCAATGGGGAGCCGGAGTGGATAGTGTTCATGGTGATTTTGGTCTCTTCAGTGCTGACGGGGTCCAGGCGTTGAGGGTAGTGGCTGGAGCTGTTGGTTCAGAGGTGGGTGGCGGGGTTTGGGGTCCGAAGCTGTTGTGTAGGTCGGTGATCTTTCGATGGAAGAAAGTGGCGAGGGAGTTGCAGAGTTCCTGTGAGGGCTTGATGGTGTTTGAGCTGGCGTTGGGGTTGGAGAGCTCTCTGACAATGTTGAAGATTTCCTTGCTGTTGTGGGTGTTGTTGTCAAGTCTCTCTTTGAAAGATGCCCTTTTGGTGGAGCGGATCAGCTGGTGGTGTGCGCGGGTGGCAGCCTTGAGGGCTGACATGTTTTCTGCGGTGTGTTCTTTGCGCCAGGTTTTTTCGAGGGAACTGCAGGATTTCTTGGATTCCTTGAGGGCTTCAGTGAACCACGTGGGTTTCCTGATGTTGGTTTCTCTTGGGTGGTTCCTGAGAGGGGCGAGGTCGTCGGCACAGTTGGTGATCCACTGAGTGAGGCTGAGGGCTGCGGTGTTGGCATCGGTGGTGATGGCTGGTTGGTTGTGGTTAAGAGTTGCGAGTTGCAGTTCTGTGGAGATTTTGTTCCAGGGTCTGCAGGGGATTTGTTGTGTGCGGAGGTGGTGGGCCTCATGTTTGAAGGTGAAGTGGACGCATCTGTGGTCGGTCCAGAGTAGTTCAGAGGAGTGGCTGAAGGATATGTGGTTGCTGGCGGAGAAGATGGGGTCGAGCGTGTGGCCAGCGGAGTGGGTGGGGGTGTTCACCAGTTGCTTGAGTCCGATGTTGGCGAGGTTGTCGAGCAGGGTGGCGGTGTTGGTGTCGTTGTTCTTCTCCAGGTGGAAGTTTAGGTCCCAGAGGAGGATGTAGTCTGGTGAGGCTAGGGCGTGCGGGTGATGAATTCGGTGATAGATTCGCTGAAAAGGGCACGTGGGCCAGGGGGCCTGTAGACGAGGGTACCTCTGAGGGTGGTCCTGGGGTCGGTGTGGATCTGGAAGTGCATGTGTTCGGCGGCGATGGGGGTGCCTTCGGTGGAGGTCGTGATGTTGATGGAGTTTTTGTAGATGATGGCGATTCCTCCCCCGATTTGGTTGGCGCGGTCTTTCTGGGCGATCTTGTAGCCTTCGGGGATGGCAATGGCGATGTCGGGAGCTGAGGAGGCGTTCATCCAGGTTTCTGTGACGAAGGCAACGTCAGGAGTCGTGGTGTCCAGGAGGTCCCATAGCTCGATGGCGTGCCTGTGGATGGAGCGTGTGTTGAGGAGGATGCACTTGAGGTGGTTGTTGGTTCTCGGGCTGGTGGAGGGATTGCAGGCTCGGTGGAAGGTGTACTTGCAGGCTTGACAGGCGAAGGGTCCATGAGTGCGTTTGGGGCTGGCCTGGTAGCAGTTGGCAGTTCGCCCGGGGTTGAGAGCGTGGAGGGAGGCGTCGTCGTATCTGAGATGGGGGGTTTGGGTGCGGTGGGGGCCAGGGGTTCTGGCGCTGGGCACGGTTCAGGTGCGGACAGTCGCAGACGGGCTTGCCTTTGGCGCGGCACGGCCGCGCAGTGGCCACCATAAGAGGTAAGGGGAGGAGGGGACAGCTGGGGGGCAGGAGGCGGGAGGGAGGGCGGCGAATGGGCGCAGGGGGGAGCGGGGCGGCAGTGGCGGGAAAACGGGGGAGTGGGAGGTTACAGATTACAAATCTGGATGAGTCTTTGAGGAGTGCAAGACTTTGATGTTGAATTATCATTTGGTTACAGTAATTTAGCTATTCTTTTGATGTCCGATCTGGGTCTGCAGAACTATTTGTTTGGATCACCACTAGGCAACTACCCAGCTATTGGCCATAAGAAGTTTTTGAAATTGATGCATGTAATCATTTCTTTTAAATATTGTTTCATTTTTAACATGCTGTTTCCCAAGCTACCAACCCGTTCGATGGCAATAGGCTGTTCAATCCCTGAGCAGCAATGAGCAGTTTATTTGAGAAATCACATGTGCTTACAATGCTCGCCATGTTGAGAGTTCCAGCTGTTGGTCCCAAATATACGATAACCGCAGTTTCCATTTGTTGACGCGCTAGAGAACGCCTTTCCTCTCTCCAGCTGTGCGAGTTTGCCAATCTAAACCCCAGGCAGCATAATTCCTGGAAGTTTTGTGCGTATTCTTTATGTATTTGTTTGGATATTTGCAAAATAATCTCCTTTGCGGGAAGCGTGCCCGTCAGACGTCCCAGACCCGTAAACCAGCTACTTTCTCATGGAAAATAAATTTACTTAAGCTTTAAAGGATCTTGCGTTCAGTCAATATTCTGCAAGGACACGAGATGCCCTTTGTAAGGCGTCGTTCTGACGTGCAGCAATGTATTCATCTGTGCAACAGAACACAACAAGGTCGACATACAGTATGCACCCCATTTAGATATCTATACAGAACTGAATCACTCACCCCAAACAACTTTCCACTGTACTGAATGTCATTATCTTCTATTATTGGCTCATGCTCTAATCTACGTTTAATGGAAGATCCTCATTTCTTTCTACTATCCTCTCTTGTTTTAATTATATTGTTAGGTGATATGTCACACATTCCGATCTGGTGTCTCTGTACAGCTCATTGGCACCTTGCTGGAGTATTAGCACTTTAAAAAATAAAAAACGATGTAAATAAATAAATACTTGACAGAAGTATGGTATTTAGGTGTACTAGGGATACCCCAGCGCTATCAGTTTGACTATTGGAACAGGGAGTGTGCCATTTGGAAGGAGTTACCAATTCTTCTAAATAGGTTCATTGCACTCTAAAGAAGTTTCAACACTTTAGAGTTAAATGGGCTTTTGTTTCTTTGAATCAACTCAAGGGGTTACGATCTGCAATACAAAAGCAGGGTACGTTGACGCCTTACAAAAATAATAATGTTACTCTTAGGGAAACCACACATTTACTATTCGATTTTTAACTGGTAGGCATGAACATATTTTTAATTTCCTTTCATGTAGCTCTTAATATAGCAGTGTGCCATAGAGGACAGATTTCATTATTCCCCAATTCAACTGTACTCAATTTACTGACATCAGAAGGATTAATGATGAGTTTGCCTTGCGAGGATTCAAATTAATGGCCTGTAGGGCACAGCGGTTTTCAGCAGTGAGCACTCAATTCAGGTACAGGGAGGCCTATTTCAATGTGGATCTCTTAAAAAGGTAAAATCCCTTATGGACACCTCTGGGTTCAATGTACCTTTTATAATTTGGAATTATAGCCTGGTACTGTGGGCTATACCACCTGGTAAAGGTCCCTGGCCTGAGTGATAGGTCCGAGCAGCAGGCAAGAGCCTACTGAGATGGAGAGCGCCTTTAACAATTGGAGGCTGAGGCAGAAGAGCTTTAGGGGGTCATTTTGACCTTGGCGGACGGCGGAGGCCGTCCGCCAAGGTACCGCCGCTGAATGACCGCACCGCGGTCAAAAGACCGCGGCGGCCATTCAGACATTTCCTCTGGGCCGGCGGGCGCTCTCCAAAAGAGCGCCCGCCGGCCCAGAGGAAATGCCCCTGCAACGAGGACGCCGGCTCAGAATTGAGCCGGCGTAGTTGCAGGGGTGCAACGGGTGCAGTTGCACCCGTCACGTATTTCAGTGTCTGCTTAGCAGACACTGAAATACTTTGCGGGGCCCTCTTACGGGGGCCCCTGCAGTGCCCATGCCCTGGGCATGGGCACTGCAGGGGCCCCCAAGGGCCCCGCGGCACGCCCTACCGCCATCCTGTTCCTGGCGGGAGACCCGCCAGGAACAGGATGGCGGTAGGGGGTGTCAGAATCCCCATGGCTGCGGAGCGCGCTCCGCAGCCATGGAGGATTCACAAGGGCAGTGGTAAACCGGCGGGAGACCGCCGGTTTACCCTTTCTGGCCGCGGCTGAACCGCCACGGTCAGAATGCCCTCGGGAGCGCCGCCAGCCTGTTGGCGGTGCTCCCGTGGTCGGTGACCCTGGCGGTCACCGGCCGCCAGGGTCAGAATGACCCCCTTAATGGTATTAGAATGTTGCATGTTGACTGTAGAATATTTTAAATAAAATAAAGTGAACCAGAAAGACAAGAACTGCAATGCAATGCTGGAGCAAATATTTTATATCTGCCATTACTGGACCTCTGAGGCTAAGCTGTCTTTAATGAAGATCTCAACTTCACCATGTTCTAATATTGATTGAGCGAATGTGTCCTATTTAATAAGAAGTACAAAAACATAAGGGTTAACCCTACCTACCTCCATGTTGGGGTCATAAATACATCAGCTACACACAGAAACCCACAGGAAATCACTTTATATTCACATATTCATTTGAATTTATTAATTTTCAGATTTTGAAAATATTGAATGGCATACAATGTGTGTGTTTAATTACAATAGTAAGACTGAATACACATATACACACCAACTACACATAAACACTAAACATACAAAACACATTAACACATTTCTGATAGGACGTTTTGTATATGATCACATCAAACTTATAATCCATTGTATGGCATTAGTAGTCAATGATATTTATGGTCCTTTTAAGCACTTACCAGGACCATCATTAGGACTTGTGTGTCAGTCTCAACACTTTTTGTGTCAGTGCTGAAATTTATTTTTTACATAATTAGACCTCTTCGATTGTTAAGTGAAAATTCAATTCATATGTGATAACTTATGTAGATTTTCAGATCATTACATATATATCAGTAATTCAAAAGTGAATACAAACTTAAATTCTTATTGAGTATTTCGTTATCTGTTCCAGCCATAATACTCTTAATAGTTAAAACTATATCATGCTAAACTAAATCCGAAGTTGCTGCCCTGACCTTAGTTCAGAAATCTCTGAAATGCCCACAAACGTGTAATTTCACCAGAATCTATAAGATCACTTCTAGGTTATTTGGAAACGAGCCTGCATTTTTATTTAAAACGCTCCTGTGGAGTACAATACCATATGTTCGTTATCTTAAACTGTTGTAAACTAGTGGCTTTAAAGGTATTATACCCTATGTCCGATGCTGTAATGATTAAATTGATAGTCATTAGGAATATTCTTCGACATTCTAAGCGGTCCATCATTTTTCGTAACCTACCGTACAGTAGGTGCTTGGGTTGAGCCTTATCTGATTAATCCAGTGGGGTGTTTTTAGCCATTACCGCTGCCCTGAAACCATTGCATACTATTTCATTTAAGTAGAAATTCCTGATCTGAAAGATGTAATGCATTAGGGTAATAGTGAATACTATTCCAGGATGCCGATACCACCTACTTCTCAAATGGCTGAAGTATTTATCAAGTATATTTTCACCTTTATAAAGTTTTCCCCATAAGATAACTTCCGGTTTTGATTCACAAAAAGTATCTACAATATTTATTCTGTACTTGAAATTGGGCATTATTTTAAGACTGGACATCAGCCATCCTTCAGGGGTCAACTGAATGCACATATTGGGGGTCATTCCGACCCCGGCGGTCAAGGACCGCCGGGGCCGGGGATGCGGGAGCACCGCCAACAGGCTGGCGGTGCTTCTCAGGACATTCTGACCGCGGCGGTTCAGCCGCGGTCAGAACAGGAAAACCGGCGGTCTCCCGCCGGTTTTCCGCTGTCCTGCAGAATCCTCAAGCTGCGCCGCCATGGGGATTCTGACACCCCATACCGCCATCCCGCCAGGAACAGGATGGCGGTATGGGGTGTTGTGGGGCCCCTGGGGGCCCCTGCAGTGCCCATGCCAATGGCATGGGCACTGCAGGGGCCCCCGTAAGAGGGCCCCACTTTGTATTTCAATGTCTGCTTTGCAGACACTGAAATACGCGACGAGTGCCACTGCACCCGTCGCACATACCCACTCCGCCAGCTCCATTCGGAGCCGGCTTCCTTGTGGGGAGGGGTTTCCCGCTGGGCTGGCGGGCGGCCTTCTGGCGGTCGCCCGCCAGCCCAGCGGGAAAGCCAGAATGGCCTCCGCGGTCTTTTGACCGCGGAGCGGCCATATGGCGGCTCCCTCCAGGCGGGCGGCTCCCGCCGCCCGCGGGGGTCAGAATGACCCCCATTGTGTATTGGAGCAACATTTACAATGTTAAGTGAATATGACTCAGATTAGTTAAAAGCAGTTTTACAGTGGCACATTTTGCCTGGGATAGTAGGCACACAGCTACATGAGCGTCTCCCGTCTTTTGCATGCAGTGTTCACATCCAGAGGTATTGACTGATGTTATGGTTCCTAAGTAATTAGTTCTGGCTGATCTATATTTTTTGCAGAAATTGTTTGCATTTATATTATGGAAGAAAGTAACTTGAAAGGGCTAAGTGGACTATATAGCTTGCTTCTGATGACCAAAGTGACTTTATTCCCTCTTATTCTGTTTCGATGAGACATACGTATTTGTTTGTATTTTAACATCTCCTTTATACCTACTATTTTGGCATGTCACCTTTAAAGCTGTTTCTTTGTTGAGCCTGTTTTTATGTCCGGCTGCCCTTTTGTGACTGCTTTCATCCTGGAGTGTCCATAATCTGTTATACCAACTGACTGCAGGTTACTTTTTCTGCTTATGGACGTGTATCATTTTCTCTCAGAGTAGAGATGGATGTTAGTCCAGAACTTGAGATGAAAGTGACTTTTTTTATTCACAAAGGTTCATGGTTGTGAGGCCTCCTCTATGGATCTTGGGCAGTGAGTTCCAACTGGCCAGTATTGGTGGTTAGTGCATCCATTTACTACTGGTGTCCTACAGCCTCAGTTACTAATAATTTATGTATTTAGGTTTTTTTATCAAGTTTTATTTGACATCTTTCATTTTTGTATATTTTATTTTTTCTTAGAGGTATTTGACGATATAATTCACAATAATTAATATTCACAAAAGTACTTGTAGTTAACAGTAAATATTACATCATATATAAATTACTCCAACCCATCAATGCTAACCTAAAATGAAACCATTGTCAAGATCCAGGTTTTTTAGAGGTTCAGATCCGATTTATTATAAAGAAGTTGAATAGACAAATAGGCAGCTGACCCTAAGAATCATATCTATCTATTGTACTGTTGAAATCATTAAATAGCATTGGGATATACTCAAAAAGTGCTTTAGTTTTAAAAATGGAATCAATGTATCAATTTAAACTAAGAAATCCTCCCATAATTTCAAAAACGTTAAACTACCACCAACCCATTCAGCATATAATTCTTCTCGCTTATGAACTCTAGATTTTGCTAAAATAATCAGAGAATGGTGGAATCAGGCATGTTCTCCATTTTGAAAAAACATGTTTTTTAGGAAAGCTAGCTCCTCTCAATGCTGAAAATTTGAGCTCACTAATTCTTTTCCACATTTCAATTGTTCAGACAATATTTTCCTGCTCTGCCCATCTAGACAAGATTTTTAGAAACAGATTTGTTTGTTTAATCTGTGTGAAGCATTGTTTTAAGCCCTGCTGTTTTAGGCATATCCTTCTCAATTACATTCATAACTACTTTAGCCTAATCCAGTAACATCTTTAGAGAAAATGTTTTTGCTGGTGAGGTGTATTACATTACATGGTTATTATGAAAAAGCTTTCAGCCAGTACCAACCAATTTAGCATACAATTTGCCTCATTTACGGACTCTAGACATTTTAGTATGACAATCTTTGATTAGTGGAATCAGACAGGATCTCCATTTTTGTAGTATTGATGAGTCACCAATTTCAAACTATAAATCAATTTCCGATATTTTCTAGCTACGCACAAAGATGGATAATAACCCAATAATGGAATCATTGGATACAGCAGTTACATTCAAGATGTAATAAGATTAAGTTCCAAATGTTATTTAATCTTGGAGATTGCCCTATAGGATGAGGCAGGTACCATTATCTGAGACGTCACATCTAAAACAAGCTGTTGATAAATTTTGTTCACATGGGCTGCAGTATAATATATTAACAATTTCACAAAAAAAAAAAATCTTATGAAAGTTGGTTTCTCTCAGTACTGAAAAATGTAACTCCTTAATTATTTTCCACATTTCAATTGCCGGGACTATATTTTCTTGATGGGTCTATGTGGATAAGATTTTTAGAAATGGGCTTGTTTAATCTGTGTCAGGTAATGTTTCCAACGCCCTGCTGTTTAGGTGTCTCCTTCTCAATCAAATTTATAACTACTTTGTCCTGATCTAGTACCATCTTCTTTTTTGCTGGCATTACATTCTAATATCACTGTAAAAACGTTTAAGCCAGCATCAACCCATTTAGCATCCAATTCTTCTTGCTTCCAAGCTCTGGACATTTTACTAAGACAATCTGAGGATAGTGGAATCAGATGGGTACTCCATTTTTTAGAATTAATGAGCGAGTTACCAACTTCGAAATATAAATCAATTTTTGATATCTCCTAGCTACACATAAAGATGGATTGTAACCTAATAATGGGATCATTGTATCTCAAAGAATGCGAATACTAAAGCTACTTTCAATATGTAGTAGGATCGAGGCAAAATAATTATTTAATCTTGGACATTGCCCGATGGTATGAGACCAGTTTCTAAAGCCTGGTGTAATCTCCTAGCTATGCAGGAAGATGGATAGTAAACTAATAAGGGAATCATTGAATCTTGAAGAATTTGAAGAGAAAAGTTCTTTTCAACATTTAATAGGATCGGGGTCCAAAAAAGATTCAATCTTGGACATTGCCCTATGGTATGAGACTAGTTACTACCATCTGGAATGCCACATCTAAAACAAGCTGCCAATAAATTTTATTCACATGGACCAGAGTATAATATATTAACCAATTCGCAAAAAAGCAGCTTATGAAAATGTTCTCCTCTCAGTTCTGAATAATTTAACTCATTTATTCTTTACCACATTTCAGTTGATACAACAATGTTTGTCTGCTGGGACCAGGTGGGTGAGATTTTTAGAAACAAATGTGTTATTTAATCTGTGTCAGGTAATGTTTACAAACCTTGCTTTATAACTACTTCATCCTGATATTCTGAGAAAATGTTTTGCAGGTGATTACGCTGTCTCCTCGTATGACAATTGCTAAAGGATCTATAAAATGGACAAAAATAATGAGAAAGAGGGGGTAGCCTGCCTTGTGCCTCTTCTACATTTCCAATATCTAGCAAAATTCTAATCAGCCTAGCTTCGGATCTGTTATATAAATTGTGTATAACATCTATGACCTGTGCAGGTAAGCCAAATTCCCTCAAAATGTAAAAAAGAAAACATCCCGGGCCACAAGGTCAAAGGCCTTTTAGGCATTGATTATAAAGAATATTGCAGGGATTTGCTTAGTATTACAAAAGACCACGGCCTCAGTCAAATAATTTGTCCTAGTGTACAACCGCTTCCCAGGACTAAAACTGTTTTGGTCCAATTAATTCATATGGAAATGACATTGTTAAACCTGTTAGTAATTCATTTAGTAAATATTTTATAACCAGATTTTAAAAGAGTAATAGGTCAATATGAATTCAGGTCTTACAGATGTTTTCCCTTTTTTTAAAAACTAACAATTACCCCATTATTAGAAGAACATGAAATCACTTGCCCCATCGACAAATGTAAAATTGACCAGATGTTTTCCCTTTTAAAAAAAACGAACAATTACCCCATTATTAAAAGAACTTGAAATCAATTGCCCCATCGACAAATGTAAAATTGACCAAATGTAGAAGGTGTCTGTTTAAAACTGTAGCTAATGTCCTAAAATATTCAGCAGGATATCTATCTGGACCACAGACTTTAGTGAGAGGCAGACTGGCAAGGACCTCATCTAACTCTTGCAATGTGAATGACATCAAAAGTAAACTTATATCATCTTGACCTAATTTCAGAATATGGGACTGTGCGAAACATTCTTTTAACGTATATTGCCATAGGTCTGTTTATAACGAGCCAACAATAACATAAAAAATTCCTCTGATGATGAAATCAGAGCCCCAAGTATGGGACTCTTAACAATGCTGACAGTACTTTTAGATGTTTTCTCCTCACCGTGTCAGGCCATGAATTTATCTGCGTAGTTACTCTCATTGTATATTTTCAGCAAATATGTGGTTATTAACATAACTCTCAGCATAGTAATATTTACGGAGAACATAATATTTTCGTAGGTCTTTTTGACATGGGTTTCGAGCATTTTTTTTCTTTCAATGGTAATGGGGTAAAAAGCCAGAGAAAAACACAGGCCAATTGAAACATGCATTCTCATGCATAACTCATCCGTAACTTTGTTACAGGAAACTCATATCCCAATAATGAAGTTGAACTAGTTTAGGTTTTAAAGCATGGGCAGGCTTTCAGTGTTCCAGTTCTACAGGAGCAGCTTATTGTAGTATTTAGCAGTTTGACTCATGCACCTGTATGCTCGTGAACCCGAGTCACAATGCAGCATGTTTATATTCTATTGATGTTCAAAAGTGTTGTATGTGTTCCAATGTAAGGCCCATGCTGGCAGTGAAGGGCAGGTTAAGATTCCAGCTGACATGAGTGAGTTTCATCTAGGATCTGAGCCGGCAAGTCGCTGCTCGTTATGAGTGAAGTTATCCATGAATAAAGTTCTGATACTCATACAACCGGCTCCATCTGTACTTACCACATTTGGAGATGAACCATCTTCACCCACTGATGCTCCTCAGCACCTAAATTTCATTTTTCATGATTTTGGTAGCTTGCGACTTTGTCGTTTTGCATCGCATTGCAGCTTAGAGTTACCGTGCCTGTTACACTGGATTTTGCTCTTCTTTGTGTCTGTTTTGGACAAGGCAAGATTTGGAGAGTGCCCCAGCAACCCATGCAGCAGGTTTTGGGCAAAGGTATCTGTTGCATGGCAACAGCTCCCAGCACACGACAGGCAACGCAGTGATGTCAGACGTGGCGGCCATTTTGGATGGGCATATTTCAAGCATTTTGCTATGTTTCACACTGCAGATCATACACTTGAGGAAATTTCTGCCATCCTAATCGATGCACTGTGCTTTGAGCATCTGGATTCAGCACATGTGCGGAGATTCATCCTGCCAGCCTGGTGATGACAATTTCAGTTTTGCTTAAAACAGGTACTTTGTCAATGCTGTGACTTGTGATGAAGCAGAAAATGAAGGTTTTACATTTATTAACACGTAAACGTAGTGTGAAATAATCATGTGTGACTTTAACCGAACTAATAAAGATTGTACGGGGACAAAATGTGCCCTCAGAGTAGTTTGCCAACATTTATAAGCGTGCTTTATATAACGTGGTGTATTAGAATTGCACTAATCCGACATAATCGTAAACGTGTGCTATGATTTTGCTTGTTTGAAATGTTTTAGCTTAGCATTACTTTAGTGCAGGCTTCGGCCTAGTGGCCTGGTCTCACGGTTTAGATGTTCGTATTTTTCCAATGTGCTATTAAATGTGTATTTCTGCTTGAAGCTGTATTTTTCCACTGAGACCGTTCACATGCTTTTCTTAAGGTTTCGTGTCAGCCTCGCATTTTTTCTTTTTACTCCAAGGTCGATCTGCAGGTGCGGACAATGGAGGCTCTGAAAGTGAGCTAATTGTTATAAAATGTTGCAACTTGCGTATCTATCTTCAAGGATAATGTATGCTTAAGTAAAAGCTGGAGAACTGTCGTTTTTGATTGGACAATTTGAAGCTAACCTATGAACCCTCCAATGGAAGACCCTACTGGATTTGAACTGTTGTCTATAAAAAAAACCAGGTGCACGAGAAGAAATTAGGCCATTACCCGGACATCGTAGCCATTACCAGCTCGATACCCGCCATTTTGCAGGACATTGCAGCTATTATGGCCCACTTTGCTGCGACGCCATTTTGAAAGAGACTTTGATGCTTTCTCTAATCGAGAGAAAGAGACTTTAATGATTCTTGCCCTAGAGACTTTAACTTCGATCCCTTGCATGAAGTAGTAGTTTTACCTTGCTGCCGTGAGGCAATTGCCCCGTCCACCCCTGCCCCTTTGCCCCGTCCCATGCCGATCGAAACGGTACCCATGCTGATCGAGAAACGGTACCTGTGAGACGAAGACTTCCTTGATTGCTGATCGTAATTGGTAAATATGAAAGGAAATTGTAAAATTGCATTGTGTTTCCTTTAGGTAACCAACTGCTGATTTTGATAAGAGCCCTAGTTAGGAGTTTTCTAAATTAATGTTGCTAAATTGTTTTTGCATGAAGTCCCACATGCCGATGCTAATTTGAGGTTAGACGAGGATTCCATATGTCGCACGATGCAATTTGAGATCTTGTTATGCTGACTAAATGTATGCAATTAGTTTGTTACAGATTATCGTATTAGTGATTTGCATTGCTATTATCGAATGCCTTGTGATTCAAATGCTACATAGATTGCACCTGTTTCGCCGTTATGGACAGCTATTAATGTTCATATATGTTTATCATTTGGTGTTGAGACACATCTATATTGTGCTATCTTTGTTAATATAGGGAAATAAAATTCACTAACTTTGAATAAACTGGTGTGGTTATTCCTGGCTGAAAGGTCAGGGTTCGCCGAAATGTATTCTGGATTAATTGTCAAGTGTTATGTTGATCAAGGTATTGCTTATGTTCGTTATTAATTATTGATTAAAGGAAGTTGACCGATATAGAGTACAGAGAGTCCCACTTAGTCAAAAGATTCATCGGCCTAAAGAGCGTCCGAACACAGGTAAAATTACTAGTACGGACCGCTCTAACAGTAGATGGTAGCAGAGGATGGTTTCGTCTTTTGGGACCCTGTACTCTTAAAGTACATGGTGTTGAATTAACGGTTACGCATTTTGAGACCCCACTCGAGAAGTTGAATTAGATTTTTCTTGGGTAAAACAGATTGACAGAATGATGATGGGCTAGGTCCACCGCGACTTTCCCGGGATCTCGGAGCTTGCGAATGGAGAGAATGGAGGTGTGGATTCGGCGTTGGCGGTACTAGTGATGGTATGAGTGAAGTTAGGGTTTTGCGCTTGCACAGCTTATTGCCGCAGGGTGTGTGAAAAGGTTGCGAGGAATTTTTTTCCTTTTTTTAGAGGATAGCGGAGGTGCGACTCCGAGTGTAGAGGTAGAGAAGTCGTCGAACTTCATAGAAATAGCAGAGGTGCGACTCCGAGTGTGAGAGTAGGGAAGTCGTCGAACTTCATGTGCGTGTGGCGCTTTGTGCATAAAAAGGTCCACGTGGTTGTTGTTGTTGAGACGGGCCCTGCGAGGTCAAGAGACTCCGGAGTATGTTGATCCATGTTTTGGTCTGGGCGGTTTAGTAGGTTGATCGGGCGTGGTCAACGAGTCGGTACGTGTGTTAGGGAGTGAAAGAAACTTCGACTTCGGGCTTTGACAAAATTCTAAGTGCACTAGAATAGATCACTGACAAGTTGAGAGTAGGTCTGCGGGTCAGATTTGCTTGCGAACGTGGGGACCGAGAAAGACGGAATAACTGCCGAGGCTAGTGAAAAGTCCCTAAGGTCCTGAAGCGACTGTGTTACCCTTCCTGTAGTAAACCGACAGATCTGTTTTATTTTTTGGTAGCTCGCGATACATGCAAGAAGTTGTTACGAGAGGAGCTGAGTGAAGGAAGACTAGCCGCGAGGCTTTGTCAGCCGCAGTGTGTGTGAGTGTGACGTCACTAGGAGCCGCGCTGGGATAGGTTGGTTGCAGAGAAGGGTCGCGCACGGATTGGACGCAGTCCGTGGGACTCGATTGGAAGGGGAAAGGCAAGCGAAGAGTATTCCGGGAATTAAAGTCACCTATTGATTACAAACTTTGTGAAATAAAAGACGAGAAAATGAAATTCTTTAAAGCATTTAGGAGTGCGATGAAGGGGGAGTCTTACATTAAAGCGAGCGTAGGAGAGGAGACGCCGCCCGAGGGCACACCAGCTTACATTGTAATGGAAGAGAAGGGGGTAGCTCCGTGTCTTTGGCTAAAGCAATGGCACAAACTGATAGAGAAACATGGGAGCGTAGCGTTCCCGATACATGGGACATTCAATATAAGGATCCTAGAGAATTTGAGATTCACGATGTACGACATGAAGGTGCCTCCAAGGCCAGCCCAGTTTGAGGCTCTAGCGATTTGGGAACTAATGGCCAGACAGCAGCAGCAAAAGAAGTTCGAGACCAGAATGAGAAAGGTAGAAAAGACACTAGCGGACGCTAGGTGGGATAATGCACAGAAAGTGTGGAGGTCAGATGTATTGCAGGGGATAAAATTGTTTCCCGCAATTACTAAGGAAGAAGAGGAGACAGGTAAGAAAGCTACCTGTAAGACAAACAGGAAGTGTTCCAAGGATAGAGAGGACGAGGAAAAGTTGAGAAGAGAAGAGGAGTTAGAGGATGAGGAGTTAATAATGCAATTGCTGAACGACCGTCCACCACCTTATGCGGAGAATGGACAAGGTCCAAGTACCAGTTCTGCCCCTCCGGCACCGGTACGGAACAGTGAAACCCAGAGTTCAGGAGCGTCATCGGGATCTAAGGACCCGAGTTTATTGTTCACCCCGCAGATACCGCAGGTTAGGAGAATATATCCAGATGTGCCCATGTTGAAACCAGCAGAAAATTATCAGCAGCAGGTCCCAGGGTACTACAGCAGTGACAACAGTGCAGGAATGATTCTAGATCCAACCGTAAGGGGAGTACAGAATGGTCACAACCAGACATTGGCACAAGCTGAATCAACTCAGTTTTTGATGCCCCAAAAGCAGATGCAGGGGGGAAACGCACATGCTCAAATGACGGGGAGTCAGATGGGCATGCCGGCAATGATGACCCATGGTGTGGGAATGAACATGCCTCAGAACATGGGAAATGGACAGAACCCAGACGCGATATCACTACCCATTACTGTAGGTCCACCGGTACCTTTGAATAGTCAGCCTAACTTAGGTCTGAGCGGTCAGGGATCAATGCTGCAGAATGGGACCGAAAGGAGGTGCATAGAAAACACTCCAGGGATAACTCCTATAGCGGCTCAGCCAAATGGACCCGGATCCTTGATGGAGTTTAGTCCCATGTGTGCTCAGTCAACACTGGTGAGGTCGAGTCCCCCACTGATAATACCTCTGTCATCGAACACTGAAAAGTTGCCGCAGCCATCAATGGCAGTCGATGTGAACGCTACACTGATGGGGGTGAATGCGCAACAGCTGACGCAGTGGTTCAACAGTTTGAATTCCACACAAAGCTCAGACAGTGGGAAGGGAGAAGATTATATGAATAGGATGAGGTTGAACATGGAAGCACAAGAATTGGTGGAAGGGACTATGGGTGTGAATAGGTTAGAGTCCTACTCGGAAGAAGAGCTGAGATATCTATGTCCAAGGATTACGAAAGAAGTGAACAAGGTACATAAAAGTTTGCAGGAAGCAGCTGACAGAAACGGGGTTGACATAGACAAGATGAAACACTTGAGCAGAAGCTACAGGTTGGATTTTGGGACCACAGATTTTGAACACATGAGGTCAGCAGGCATGAAGGCGCACCTTAGAGAATTGCTACAGAGTGCACAAGTGTGGAGGTGTTTAGACAAGTGGGAAAGCAGATGGGTAAAGAGGAAGGAAAAGAGGAGGGACAGTGCTACAGAGCTCAATGAGAAAAGACCACAGAGCAGTAATACAGTAACTATGTTACCAATGAGGGAGACAGCAGGGGGAAAATTAATACATGTACCATGGCACAGAAGTGATATTCAGTCTTTTACGGACGATTTTCCCAAACTGAGAGAGAAACCGATCGAATGGTATCAGCAGACTGACAGGTTTGTGAAGCTTGCAAAATGTCTCTGGGAAGACCTGAATACTCTCTTTGAGATTGTGGTTCCGGCAGATTTGTGGGAGGATTGCAAAAGAGCTGTAGGTTGGCCGACAAGTGAACCAGAGAGAGACAGGGAGACGGGTGCACCATCACCTATGGTGATGAGCTTGTACTACAAGGTGATTGAGCATTTGAAGACGAAAGTTGCCGCGAAAAATGTGGATTGGCAGAAGATCGATCGAACGGCCCAAGAGGCTAAAGAGTCGATTCATAGTTACTATGAGAGGTTGTTGAAGGCGTTTAAGAACTACAGTGGCACGGAAACAATAGAGGCGAAGGACATGCTCCATTTTGTGTTTAGATTTGTGGAAGGGCTGAGGCCAGAGATAAGTCAGATGATAAAGTCGCATTTGATTTGCTGGCAGTCTAAACCGATTGACGAAGTCTTGAATTATGCGAAATACTGTAGCGACGAAATTGAGGTGAAACAGAAAAGGTTGAAAGAGAAGGTGATGATGATGCAGCTTAAGGCAGCTCAGACAGGCTTGCAAGGTCTGCAAGGGTTGCAAGGGTTCCAACAGCAGGTACCGCAACCGCAGCCGCAGTTGCAGGGAAATATGGCGTTTCAGCCACAGGCCAGAGGCAGAGGCAGAGGAGGTTTTGTGAATAGTGGTCCGGATTTGAACACTGTTGTGACTGGTGTGCAGGCAATGAAGAAGGTGATGCCGTGTCACGCGTGCGGAATCGTCGGTCATTGGAAACGCGAGTGCCCGATGGTGGTGCAGGAAGGTGCAGGTGTAGGTCAGCAAAACAATGATGTCAATGCATTTCAGACAATGAGGGGACCGAAAATGAGAGGTCCAAACCCAAATTTTCAGACCATAAATCAATTGCAGGGATTGCAACCTATGCAGCCGCAGCAGATGCAGATGCCTCGTATGCAGATGACGCAAATGCAGCCAATGCAACAGCAGTTACCCATGGTACCTAATCAGCAAATGCAAATACCCTTGGCACCAATGAGTCAGCAGCAAGTGATGGTTCCTCCACAGGTCTCGGGTCAGGTAATGAGTACAAATGGCACCGTACAACAGTTCCCATTACACAGTGAGAGTGGAATAAACAATGTATGGGAGAGTGAAAGTTCAGAAGAAGAAGGAGATTGTGTGCTTGCAGCATCCTTGGAAGTTGATCAAAAGGGTCCGTACGTGGAGGGAAGAGTGATGGGTCATCGTGTCTCATTCTTGGTTGACACGGGAGCCACACGTTCAACTGTTAAGAGCAGTGAAGTACCAAATTTGCCACTCTCAGGGAGAACAGTTCAAGTGGTGGGAGTAGCAAACAGACATCTGACGAACCCAATAACAGATCCGGTACCAGTCAGCCTCGGTAACTATCAAGGGGTACATCAGTTTGTGGTATGTGACTCAAGCCCGATAGCACTATTAGGGAGAGACCTGTTGTGCAAATTGGGTTGTTCGATCATGTGTTCGAACGAAGGAATAACAATCCAGACGAGCAGTGATGGGGAAGAAGAGGACAGTGTAGAGGGGGATGAGATGGAAACTGTAGATGAAGAGTATCCTCTGATTTGTCTTTTCCCGATGATAACTGAAGAAGATATTCCAGCCGAATTACGGGAGACAGTCGGAAAGGAAGTGTGGGACATGACAGGGAAAGAGGTGGGATTGATGAAAGGAGTGGAACCAGTGAAAGTGACTGTAAAGCCCAATGCAATCTTTCCCCAGACCCCACAATACCACATGGCACAAGACACCCTCATGAAAGTTGCTCAACTTATTGACGAATTTGTAAAACAGGGAGTACTGAAAGAAGTGTTAAGCAGTCCATGTAATTCACCAATAATGGGACTAATAAAGCCGAGTGGAAAGGTCCGACTTGTGCAGGACTTGAGGAAAATAAATGACATCATAGTCAAATGCTGCCCAGTAGTACCGAATCCAGCTGTGATAATGTTCCAGGTCCCTTGCGATGCTGAGTGGTTCTCAGTCATCGATTTGTCACAAGCATTCTTCTCGGTGCCTCTTCATGAGGACAGCCAATTTCTCTTTTGTTTCAAATTCTTAGACAGAGTGTACAGTTGGTGTCGAATTCCTCAAGGGTTTTCTGAGTCACCGTCAATCTTCAATCAGATTCTAAAGAAAGATTTGGAAGCATTAGAATTGCCATTCGAGTCAACCCTAGTACAGTACATTGATGACTTACTGGTTGCATCAAAGACAGAAAGTGGCTGCACAGCCGATACCATTGCTCTGTTGAATCATTTGGGAAGGAATGGACATAAAGTGTCTCCTTCCAAATTGCAGTTCTGTCAGAAGAAAGTGAAATACTTGGGTCACCAGATAGAGAAAGGGTCACGGAGAATAATGAAGGAAAGAATAACAAGTGTACTTCAAATGAGTCCACCAAAGACAAGGAGGGAGGTGAGGAAGTTTTTGGGAATGGTGGGTTATTGTCGCCAGTGGATTCCCAACTTCTCGACTCTAGCAAAGCCTTTACTGAAATTGACCCAGAAGGATGCCTTGGATCAAATTGAGCTGAAGGGAGATGAGATGGATGCTTTTGTTGAACTGAAAGAATGCATGTGCAGGGCTCCAGCTTTAGGTATGCCTGACTACACAAAGCCTTTCGCATTGTTTTGTCATGAACGTGATGCATGTTCTTTGTCTGTCTTGACTCAAGCCCATGGTGGCGTAAACAGACCAGTAGCATATTTTTCAGCTACTTTGGATCCGGTCGCAGCAGCACTCCCAGGGTGTTTGCGCGCCATAGCAGAAGTTGGTATCAGCCTCACTCAGAGTGAAGGAATAGTGATGGGACCCCCAGTAACAGTCATGGTCCCTCACTCAGTTGAGATACTTTTGACCCGCTCCCGAACGCAGCACATGATTGGAGCTAGACTCACAAGGTATGAAACGATAATTCTGGGCTCACCGAACGTGCAGCTGAAAAGGTGCACTACGTTGAATCCAGCAACCTTGCTTCCTGGAGAAAATGCCGAAATTGAGAACGCTGAAGACGTCGAGCATGACTGCCTTCAGGTGACTGAATTTTGCACAAAACCTCGACCGGACATTAAGGACACTAAGCTTGATGAAAATGACCAAATTCTTTTTGTTGATGGTTCATGTCTAAGAGACGGGATGGGGATTTTGAAAGCAGGATATGCTGTATGTACTGTAACAGGGGTCTTGGAAGCGGGATGGCTTCAAGGAGTCTATTCTGCACAAGTAGCAGAACTTGTAGCCCTTACCAGAGCATGTCAACTGTCTGCATTGATGAAAGTCACCATTTACACTGATAGTCAGTACGGGTTTGGGATTGTGCATGACTTTGGACAACTATGGTCACAGAGAGGTTTCCTGACTTCTTCAGGATCCCCAGTGAAGAACGGGGAGAGGATAAGGGAATTGTTACACGCCATTCAAGTGCCAGCCGAAGTTGCAGTGGTAAAGTGCAGTGCTCACACGAAAGGACAGGATTATGTTTCTCTGGGAAATGCATATGCGGATCAAGTCGCGAGATTTTGTGCCTTGAACTGTATATTACTTAGGGACGAATGGAATTCAATAAGTGAGCCAGAACTAGAACCAGCTGAAGCATTTGCCTTGAAGGTCGTAGATACAATAGATGAACTAAAAGCATTACAAAATAATGTCAGGGAGGATGAAAGAGATTCCTGGATTAAATCACAATGTATAAAGAGACCAGACGAGTTATGGGTTTCAAATGAGGGAAAATTTGTTTTGCCAAACAGTCTCTTATCACAGCTTGCGCGGTTCTATCATGGGCAAGCTCACCTAGGGAGAGATGCCATGATAAGATTGTTCAAAACTGATTGGTTTAACCCCAGATTTCGTCAAGCTGCAGAAGCAGTTTGCCATCGATGTGTCACTTGCCAGCAGATGAACCCAGGAAAGGGAACAGTTGTGAACGCGAGCCACATTGGTAGGGCAAGCGGGCCTTTTAGTCGTATGCAGATGGACTTCATTGAGATGCCTGTGCATGGAGGTCTGAAGTATGTGTTGGTGATTGTGTGCATTTTTAGTCACTGGATTGAGGTATACCCAACACGTAGAAATGACAGCCTTACAGTTGCAAAGCTATTGTTGAGAGAGTTAATACCATGTTTCGGATTCCCGATCTCTTTAGAATCAGATAGGGGAAGTCACTTCAATAACGAGGTGATAAAGTTACTTTGCGAAGCGCTGAACATTGAGCAAAAACTGCATTGTAGCTATCGCCCTGAAGCATCAGGACTGGTGGAGCAGATGAATGGTACACTGAAATCAAGAATGGCGAAAATATGTGCATCGACAAATTTGAAATGGCCTGACGCATTGCCCTTAGTGCTAATGTCAATGAGAAACACCCCTGATAGAAAGACTGGATTGTCTCCGCACGAAATTCTCATGGGCAGGGCTATGAGACTTCCTGCAGTTCCCGCAAACGCGCTTTTGAATATTACAGATGATATGGTGTTAGACTACTGCAAGGGTCTGGCTGACGTGGTTCGCTCTTTCTCTCACCAGGTGGAAGCAACCACCTTGCCACCGATCCAAGGTCCAGGACACGCACTGAGAGCAGGTGACTGGGTCGTGGTAAATAAGCACGTGAGAAAGTCGTGTCTGGAACCCCGTTGGAAAGGCCCTTTCCAAGTGATCCTGACGACAACTACCGCTGTGAAGTGTGCGGGGGTTCCCAACTGGATTCACACCAGTCACACAAAGAAGGTGTTGTGTCCCACAGATGAGGAAGTTGAAGCGCTAAAACTGCCAGTGCCTGATAAAACAGTGCTGAGTGCTGAGACAGAGCGAAGCCGAACTGAAAGCGAACAGGCAGAAACGGGAGAGAGGGAGATATTCTCTGAGGACGAAGAGACCAACTCACTTGGGGGAGACCAAGGAGAAAGTTCAGACAGCGACGAAGCAGCTGAAGGTGACAAAGAACCTGAAGCAGCTGAGGGTAGCAAAGAGCCTGAAGCAGCTGAAGGTGACAAAGAACCTGAAGCAGCTGAAAGTGATAAAGAGCCTGACGTAAGTAACGGTGACGAAGGGCTCGAAAAGGGTGAAAAAGCAGGAGAGCCTGATCAGAGGAGGGCTTTCCCAGAAGCAGACGATACAGAAAAAGAAAAGGAGAACGTGATTGATTCCCCAGAAGGAGGGGACGAGGCAGAACAGAACGAAAAGGTTCAAGCTTCCTCAGAAAAGATTACAGCTCCATCAAATGGACACGGTGCAAAGAGGAGACTAAGTATTTCACCAATAAAAGAAAGGACTAAAGAAAGTTTGAACGACGGAGAAAGGCCAAAAGTGAAAGAGAAAAGAAAGGAAGTGACTGTTGTGGAACAATCCTCAAGTGAAGAAAAAGACTTGACAAAAGAGGAAAGTACCAGCGAAGCAGAATCAAAAAGAGAAGCAAAATTGAAAAGGAAAAGGATACCAAACAGGAGATATTCCGGTCCTGAATGGGCATATGCAGTCAATGACGATTGGACTGACGAGTTTGTATCTCTAAGCATCGAGAACGAAGAAGAAGAAGAGATACCAATAGAAAAGAAAAGTTTTATGGACTCTGTCGATTGAAAGGGTAATAAATGATATTGCTTGCTACAATCTAACGTGATACAAACAACCAGCTGAGACATTGCTAAACCGGATGAGACATTTGCTGAACTGATAAAGACTGAGTTATTGCCGAATTGAGACAAATGCTGCTAACCGATAAGTGACTGGCCTCCTGAAGAAGACGGTGTGAACATTGTGCTCGTTCAGCTTTGTAATTGAATTGCTAAATAGTTTCTTTTATAGGTGCTTCTAGCTCTCTGATTCTATACAGATCATGACGCAAAACAGTAGAAAGAAATATTGTAAATATGTGTGTATAGGCTTGATAATTGCATGTGTACTAATAATAATGGCAATTGTGCTTGGAATGCATGGAAAGGGTGAGAATGAGAAAATTGAGGCTTCTACTTTTGCTCCTGTTACTGTCACCGAACTAACCGCATTGAAAAGACTAGCATTGGATGAGAGGCTCTTGCACGATAAGAAAGAGCTTTCGTATAACGTTTTCTATCGCTTGCTAACAGAATATGTTGAGACTATGGATGCAAAAGATTGTTATGTGTGTACACAGATACCGACATCAGTGAAGGAAGGGGTGACATATCACCACATGCCTCTTACATACGGGATTACATGTAGTATAGTAATGTCTAGGTTTTATGGTCAAACTAACATACAGTATTTTTATTCAAATTATGATGTTACCTTTGCATATGTTCCTATAATAGCGCAGCTAAGCCAGATTGCTAAAGATTGGGATGCTAAAATAATGAGGGAATTTTTCGAGCCAATGCAACCTTTTGAAACGGCTCACGCTCATAGGGAAAACCTTACCTGCTCGCTCTCTGCAGTAGAAGTATTATTTTACTTTCCTTCGGCAGTTAAATTCTCTGTACTACACAGAGGGTATCTGTGTAGCTGGATGGACGTTTATTAGCTACGATTTTTTATTCTATCACCACAGTTTTACATGGAAGTTTCTTGCTAACAGTTCCTAATTCGTATTGTCACAATTTTACCACATTTTTAGCAAAATACCTTTTCGACCTTTTACTTCATTATGGACACAGCACAACAAATTACTCAGCCTCTTCTCTTTTTGTTTCAACCATGCAAACCTACCATAAAATGGGCACATTCATTTCATTTGTTTGAAAATCATCTAGTGGCAATGGACGTAGGCAACTACCATCCTGAACGTAAATTGGCATTGTTGTATGGTAGTTTGGGTCTAACAGCTCAGTACATTTTTGACAATTTACCACCTGTAGCAAGGCCCCATGTCCAATCTGGGGATGATTCGTGGAATGTATACCTAGAAGCCATTGAAAGGTTGCATAACAATTTGCTGAGGAACCCAGTATCATTTTGGAAAGACATAATTTCGTCAAACACAAACAACTTCTTGAAAACTCAGGATTTGGCAGCCACATCTGAGTTCGATCCCAACATGGACATATATATTCGTGACCAGGTCATCTTTAATTGTGCTTCCAGGAAGATTCAGGAGAGGCTATTCAGTTATCACAACCCCAC
The DNA here is from genome assembly GCF_031143425.1 of Pleurodeles waltl. NCBI lineage: Eukaryota > Metazoa > Chordata > Amphibia > Caudata > Salamandridae > Pleurodeles > Pleurodeles waltl. The sequence goes on from NC_090440.1 coordinate 524,097,407, forward strand.
CCTTAATGAAGTTTTAGACCTGGACAAGAGCATAGAAAGATCTTTAATATCCTCAAAAATTTTACATCCTACATTGACAGTCAATTTGGTGTCAAAGACAGTTCCCAAACAAGAAAATGATACGTTGTGCGCAGTTCTCAGTGAAGGAAAGCATTTTGCAGAGAGAGGATGTACAAAGAAGGCTTCAACATACTGTTACCGATGCAGGTCCAAGAACCATGTTAGCAACTTGACTGGTTGTCCTGCAGTGGGCAAATGTTGTATTTCTTGCAAAAAATTAGGGCACTTGCAAGTGGTATGCAGAAATAGCAAACCCCCTACGTGTGTAAGTAACATTGATGTGGATGTTGACTCATACACAGATTTCTCAGCAGTGTAGGTTTGACCATTGATTGCAATATGATGTGCACCTCTGTTAAAGGTCCTACTTGTGAGGCTTTAATTGATGACTTTTCTTTATAGTCATGGCAGACTCTGGTTCGCCAATTACTATCCACTACTTTCTATGATAAATGGGGTCCATAAAAAGTTCTTTCTACACCTGTTATTATTGGTGAGAAACCAGCGACATGTTATATTTCTTTACAGCAAGAATACAATATCTGGGTAGGGAAACAATTACCAAAGTGTACATTGCCATCAAAGGTACAAACAACATTGGATGACAGGACTTAGGCAAAATGGATCTGTGCCTGGTTCCTGGTTCCTGGTTCAGACACTCCAGTAGCGGTTGGTGACATAGCTCAGAAATTGATATGTAGTCTGAAGGACCAGCTTGAGGCAATTCTGGATAAATACAAGGAGCTCTTCAGTGAACAGGTTGGGACTGTCAAGGGTTTTGTCCACCACATCAGACTCAAACCTAATGCCAAACCATTCATTCACAAGGTGCGACAGATTCCTTTGTCTGTCAGGAAAGAGCTTAAACATATGCTAAAGGATCTATGCACCCAAGGCATCATAGAACCTGTAGAGACATCTCTGTGGGTAGCTTCGATTGTAGCCGAACGGAAAAAATCATGTGAGGTCAGGCTCTGTGCTGACTTGAGAACCTTGAATGTTAACATTATAGTAGACTGCCATCCCCTACCTAGAACACAGGAAATGCTGGATAACTTAGGCAGTGCCCAGTTGTACTCAATCATTGATTTGAGGTCAGACTACCATCTGATTTCTTTAGTTGAGGCCTCTCAGGAACTGACAGCTTTTGTCACTCCCTTTGGTTCCCACAAATACCTTCTGGGCTGGCATCAGCTGCCAGTGTCTTTCAAAAATAATGGATGTTTTGTTTGCTGATATAACAGGGGTCCGAGCCTACCAGGATGATATACTAGACTGTGTAGATTCTCTAGAAGAATATGATATCATTCTTGACAAGGTGTTGTTCATCCTAAGGCACAGGGGCATGACAGTCAGGAAGGATAAATGTCAATTTGCCACCAAAGAGTTGTAGTATTTGGGGTACACCATATCAGAATCTGGTGTCAAACCCAAATTTTCTTTGTTGAAGGCCATCAAGAAGGCAAGCACACCTACAGACTGTGATGTACTTTGCTCCTTCTTAGGTCCTGCTGAATATTGCACAAGGTTTGTTTCAGGGTATGCTCTAGTGGTGGAACCTCTCAGGTCTTTACTTAGGAAAGGTCAGAAATGTATTTGGTATGAGGAATCACAAACTGCTTTAGAAAAGGTAAAAGATGTAATTGTGGAAGCGCCAGCACTGTCTGCATTGAGAGAATACTGCACTTTTATAATCACAGTGGACGCCAGGCTTTAAATGCTAGGTGCTGTTTTGAGCCAAAAGGTGTGGGGTAAAGAACAAACCATCCCGTTTGGCTCTAGATCACCTAGTAACTTTGAGAAACAGTACAGTTCTATAGAAAAAGAGGCACTGGAATTCATCTGGGCAGTTCAAAGGTTCAAGATGTACGTCTGGGACAGGTGGTTTGAACTTCACCCTTAGGCCCATATTTATACTTTTTGATGCAAAACTGCGTTTGTGCCAAAAAGGGGGCCCCAAGTTGGGCCCCCGATGACACTTTCATTAAAAAAAAACAATAGTTACCTATACTTACCCTACTTACCTGGGATGGGGTCCCCCATCCTCCACTGTCCCTCTGGTGTGGGCGGGGATGTTCCTGTGGCTTGAGGAGGGCACCTGTGGACCCATTCCATGGTGTTCAACCATGGAAATGGGTCCACAGGTCCCCTAACGCCTGGTCTGGCCCAGGTGGTAAATAATGGTGCAAAGCAAGCTTTTCACCATTATTTAACCCCTCCTCCCACCCATGAGTCATTTTAGCATGGGGGGAAAAATATGAGGCTATAGGGTTAGCACAATTATTTAGATGGGAACACTTACCTTGCATCTCATTGACGCAAGGTAAGTTCAGGCATCTGAAAAATGGTGCAAACTCCAATATTTTGACGTTAGACAGGTCTAGCGTCAAAATATAAATCTGGAGTTAGCTTTGCCCCGAATTTGCGTAATTTTTTTAATAAAATGACGCAAATTCGGTGCAAATGGAGTATAAATATGCCCCTCAGCTTTTATCTTTACATGAGGCATTCACAACAACGTGTCAGCTAGACTGACCAGACTTGTGTCGAAACTACACAAGTACACCTTCACTATTAGTCATATCTCTGGTAGGAAAGAGGTAAGTTAGGAAAGTGATGATGATATAGTATGTGTTGATTCCGTTGATGTTACTCACGCTTTGCAAGATGGTAATTCCTTATTTACTGCCAAACAGTGGTTAAAAGCATGTCAGAAGGATGATGCACTGAAACAAGTTAGCACAATCAAACAGTCAATGGATTTGTAAAGCGCAGCTTATCACCCCGGGGGGTATCCAGGCTCTCTGGGAAGTTGTTGTGCACCAGTGGATACTCCTCAAATAGCCAAACCATGAGCTTTTTCCTGAAGTCGAGTAAGGTATGCATTGTGCGCAGGTGTGTGGGGGGTGCGTTGTTTCTAGGACTTTGCAGTGATATAGGAGAAGGATCGACCTCCACTGTGGCTGCATTAGATTCTCGGGACCTGCAAGAGTGTGAGAGTTGCAGAGTGAAGCTCCCTGGTTGGCTAGTGGAAGGAGAGTCCGCGGATGATAAGCTTGGGTCCGACGTTGTGGAGGGCTTTGTATGTGATGGTGAGACCTTGAATTTGCACCTACTGCGCACCGGCAGCTAGTGTAGCTCTCTGAGGTAGGGGGTGATGTGGGCACTTCTGGGGAGGTCTAGGACAAGACTCGCAGCTGTGATCTGAATGGTTTGGAGGTGGTGGAGGAGCTGGGCAGGGAGCTTGATGTAGAAGGCGTTTCCGTATTCTAGTCAGTCTGCCGGTGATGGTGGCTTGTATGACCATCTTTCTGGTTTCAATGGCTATCCGTTTGAAGATCTTACATAGTATGCGGGGCCTATGGAAGCTGGAGGAGGAGGAGATGTGTTTATCTGCTGTTTGAAGGTAAGTTTGCTGTTGATGATGATGCCAAGGTTGCATGCGTGGTCCGTAGGGGTCCCGGGTTGTCCAAGAGTGGATGGTCACCAGGAGTCGTCCCAAGGGGAGGGGTTGCTTCTGAAGATGATCACCTCCGTTTTGTCCGCCTTTGGTTTTGGACAGTTGGCTCTCATCCATTAGGCAAAGTGTGGCATCCGTCCCTGAAGTTGGTTATGGGGGTGGCGTGGTCTTCGAACAGGGAGAATAATAGTTGTGTGTCGTCTGCTTAGGAGATGATATTGAGTCGATGGGAGCGGACCAGTTCCGGTTAATGGCGTCACGTTGACATTGAAGTGGGTGAGGCTGAGGGAGGATCCCTGAGAGATTCCTCAGACATTGTTCTTCGGTTCTGATGTGAAGGGTGGGAGGCAGACCCTCCGGGTGGAGCCCATGATGAAGGCATTGATCCATTTGAGGGTGTTGCTTCGGATCCCACTGTGGTGGAGTCTGGAGGTGAGGCTGAAGTGGGAGATGGTGTTGAACACAGCAGAGAGGTCTAAGAAGATTAGGGCTGCTTTTTCTCCATGGTCCAGGAGGGTCATGATGTCCTGATGAGGGTCCTGGTATCGTCCACATACATTGTTAAAGGTTGACCTGTTGTTAGATGTTTATAGGGGGACATTGTTAAAGGTTGGGCTGTTGTTAGATATTTATAGGGGGACATATGCACAGGTAACCAGCAAGCTCTCCCTGGTCAATGGGATGATTTTGAGAGGAGAATTACATACCCCCCCCTCCAAAATGTGTCCTTTCATAATTTCCAAAGCACATCAGAGGCATCTTGGCACCATTAAAACATGCATGCACATCAAGGAACACTACTGGTGGCCTGCCTTAAATAGCCAGGTGAAGTCGACAGTGGACAAGTGTCCTGAGTGCCTACTTTCAGATAAATATTGGAAATTAGACAAAGCATCTTTGCATACAGTTTCAATTCCTATCTCACTTGGGACAAAATAGGTCTTGACTTTTCAGGACCTTATCTTAGCTTGCCAGGGGAAATGAGGTATGGCATTCTATAGGTTGATTATTTTTTAAAGTGGTTATACTTTTCTTTTGTGAACTCTTCCTCTACTGACATGGCTATTAAATTATTGAAGCAGGTATTCTGGATAGAAGGGTCTCCCAGATCTATAGTTACTGACAATGGCTCACATTTGGTGTCAGAGCAAATGCTCAAATTGTTGGCCAAACATGACATCAAGCACTTACAGATTGCCCTTTACTCATCATCATCCCATGGTTTGGTGGATAAAGGGAACAAGGTAGTAAAGGAAGATGCACAAATGGCCATTGTGACTGGATTGGATGTGAAACAGTTTCTCAAGCAGAATGTCTGGGAGTACAACCCTACACCACATTGCACCACAGGAGGTACTACATTCCTAAAGCTGGGAGGGAAAAAAGTTCATTCTGCTTTGTCCCCAACCTGGTTGAAAGACCAACTGGCCATCAAGGATATTGATGTTAGTTTGGAAGTTAAGGGGAAGGTTATGCCAAGGGTCGAGGTGAAACAGGCCAAAATGTCACAGGGTGGGAGCCCTCACAGCCCTGACACTTTCCCCAAGGTTAGAGAGATTATGTCCTGATTAAAAAACCCATCACGGTGAGGAAAGGGGAATCTGTTTTTCCATCCCCAACTAAAGTGGCCAAGGTCAGTAAAGGTTCAGTTTTTTTAGAAGACACAGGCTGGTGGAATGTAAGGAATCTAGTGAGGCTATCTCATCAGCAGGCCAATATCATTAATCAGAAGTAGGTTCTGGCCTAGATTTGGATTGGACCCAGTGGATACATCCTGCTGGAGGTAATGTGCTTACTACCGCACGTCGTGGTTCAGTCACCAGAGCAGCTGAAAGTGCTCACACCTTCATTGGTGATCTACACACAGCAGCATGCACTAGGTCTTGTGATGGTAAGAGACCTGGTAACTTCAAGGACTATATGATGTACTAGTGGTGGCTCCCCTCCTAATATCTCTTTCCATTCTTCTTAAAGTTTTTAAGATTATATCATTGTTCTGTTTTTTAAATGTCTTCAGCTGAAATGTTTTTATTTATTTATTTTCTTCTGTTGTTTTGTTGAAAGGGAAGGTGATGTAGTATGTAGAGGTGAGACTCATGCACATGTATGCTAGTTAGCCTGAGTCACACCGCAGCATGCTGATATTCTATTGATATTCAAAAGTGTTGCAAGTATTTAAATGTATGGTCCATGTTGTCAGTGAACGGCAGCTGACATGAGTCAGTTTTATCTGGGATCTGAGCCAGCCGGCTGCTGCCCATCGCATGTGAAGTTCCCCATGTATAGAGTTCTCGTACTGATACAACTGGCTCCATCTATACTTACCACAACTATGGGGTGGGAAGTGGGGGGGAGGCTAAACCTGTCGGTATTCAGATATACACTTGGTAAAATAAGAAAGTTTGCTGGCATTGAGTAAAGTGTACAATAATCACAGTATGGGTAACTTTCACTAGTCTATATGGCCTGATCAAAGATAACCCAGACCCATTATCCTCTTGTTTTGAATCCCTTATCGCCATTCCATTGAAAACAGTCACTGGGGGAGATTTTAATTTTCTGCAAAATCAGTACTACAATAACACATAAGGGGCATTGTAACCAAACATAACTAAGGTATGAGTGGTACCAGGAAGACTTAATATTGGTTGATTCATGATGGGCATTATTCCCATACAAGCACATATCAGCTAGGTTCAAGACAGCAACATGAATTGATCTCTTTCTAATCACCTCTACAATTAAGCTGTTGCATATGTCTGTTCAACCAAATCGTTTCTTGAATCGTTCAGCTTTTTTTTGCAGGGAGGGGTCTTCAAGAGACCCTCAGCACCCTGTTCTTAAGAGACGGATTTTTAATTAAACATACTTAGACACTATGAGCTTGCTTATAGAAATTGAGGCCGAGATTTTTGAATTTTTCATAAGAAACCATACACTGTTGGATGGCCTAGTTGCACTTTTGTCTCTTCTTCAAGGTGGGTAAGTTTCACCAGGAGGTTGTAGATGGGTTGGAATTCAGACACCGCATAACACACGTACCTACGCTCACTAAACTTAATGTTCTTTTGAAGCTTTATCTTGGAAAAGGAATAGGCCTATAGGTAAAGTTAAAGGTATGGCACCTCAAATAATACGTAACACCAACAATAGAAGGTCCTAGCACTTTCTGAGGCCATGCTAAAACCCCTAATGATAATTATTTTTCTTTACAGCAAGGAACTATTCTACAAAATTGTGTGGCCCCTTTGACCAACATCTTGACTTGAAGAACTATTGGGTTTATAGTAGTCTGTTTACAACAGCTAGTTGAGGGCAAAGAGGTCCCAGCAAGAATTATGTTTAACAAGTTGGCTATCACATGTCTGCCTTCTTCCCTATGTTGTCAGCAGGTCTCTGTGCATGGCTAGGTAAACCAATGTGTTTTAGTTTTTTTTACTGAGTTTGAACCAGAGCAGCTGAGGTCACGATCCTATTGTGAATTCAAAAGGTGATTTAATTTGTATGGTCCAGAGAAGCCATATAAACACTTCAGGACTCATGGCAACCAGACAGGCCAATAGGATACTGGTTCGAAACCTGGTGTGAAGGGGAAAAGACTCAGAGCCTCATATTCGAGGCCCATGGCACAGGGCGGCACAGCAAGTACCTTGCTCCATCGCCCTGCGCCACCAGGAAAGGGCAGAAATTCAATGTATCTACAAGATACGGCCCATTTCTGTCCTCTCCCACTGTGCTGGTGCACAAATTGCTGCCTAGCGCCAATGCAGGCACCCTTGCAGAATGCAGCACACATAGAGAGGAGAAACAGGAAGAAATAAAGATATTTCTCCCGGTTGCATCATTCTTACGCCACCCCTGAGGTGGCGTAGGAATCTGATGCATTCCCAGACTTGCATATCTGGGAATGCATCAGATTCCTTCAGGTTCCTTGGGTGTTGCGTGGGAACACCCCAAGCAATACCCCAAGCAACACCCATGGAACACCCCTTTCACACAGTGTTATGCATGAAAAGGGGCCATATTCACAAGGCCATGAACAGCTATGTGGCTTTGCGTAGCCTTGCAAATATGTAAATATGGGCTGGCACACTGCGCCACCAGAGCGCTAGGATCTCAAAAGTGAGGCCCTCAGTGTTCCAGTGGGGCTTGTATAGGATAGATACAGGCTGCCATCTAATCAGGGATGGTACTTGGTGGGTCAGGGATGCAAACTCATTGCACTCGCAATCGTTATAGGGTCCTCTCTAAGCTCTTGCAGCTTGCTTACCAAGGTGCTTCCTATTTCATTATTGGCGAGGTGGGTTGCAAAGTGCTCTTGACTCATGGGATGCTCATTGCCTTGTGACAATCATCATGCAGGTTTCAGTCCACCGGGCCTTGCTCGTGCACTGCTTTGCACTCTTTCCTATCACTATGGGTACTATAGCTTCCTCTGCTTCTACAGCAGGAGGACGCACTACTCCTATTCCCTTGTGGGAAGAAGCCACCATCAGGGTCTTCTTCCTGCCAAATGCTTCTCATTGCTGGGGCACAAACTCTGCTTCAGACGGTGCAACTGTCACCTGGATAGGCCCAGTATCTGGCTTGCTTTAGATGTATTGCTAGGAAGCCAGAGCTAACCAAAGCACAAGTCTGATTTAGAAATTAAATCTACTTCCTGTCAGCGCAGGGTGAAGCTGACCAACCTTCTAGAGGTCAGGGAGGACAGAGGCTTTGAATGAAGCAAGGCACTCTTAGCCTAGGCTAGGTGAATCCCACCACAAGACAAAAGAACGAGTTACTTACCTTCGGTAACGACTTTTCTGGTGGATACATTAGCTACCTGTGGATTCCTCACCTCATGAATACTCCCATGGCGCCAGCATTCTACGGAAATCTTCTTACTAGTCTCTGCACGTCGACGAGGACGTCACTGTCTCGCACGCGACGCCGTCTGACGTCATACAGGCAATAAGAGGTCCTCGACGACGTGCGGACGTCAGTACCAATCATTTTTTACGTGCATGAGAACAACCAGGCAATGCAATGAAAGAACAAAGCAACATCCATTATATTGTAAAAATACACCACATTGTATGAATAACTGTAAATCTTTTTATGTACATATATATATATATATATATATATATAAAACTCTCTCTTTTAAAATATATACACACACCAAGTATATACATAAAGATATATACACATATACCCATATATATATAAATATATTATATATATACATCTATTGCACCCTCAAAGACCAAGAGGAGCACACTCAAGGATTACTTGGCAAGACCATAAAGGCAACGGGGAGGCGGGTGGGACCGTGAGGAATCCACAGGTAGCTAATGTATCCACCAGAAAATTCGTTACCGAAGGTAAGTAACTCGTTCTTCTGATGGATACAACTACCTGTGGATTCCTCACCTCATGAATAGAGTCCCAAAGCAGTACCACGCCCGGCGGTGGGTGCCTAAATGGTCAAACCAAGAAATCCTGCAGCACTGACCGTGCAAAATGGCCGTCCCTTCTAACCTCAGAATCTAAACAGTAATGTTTTGCAAAAGTGTGAAGGGACGACCAAGTTGCGGCCTTGCAGATGTCGACCACAGGAACACCTCTGGCTAAGGCCGAAGTGGCCGACTTAGCTCTGGTGGAATGAGCTCTAATGCCCTCAGGAGGATCCTTCTTTGCCAAAGAGTAACATATTTTAATGCAAAGAACAACCCACCTGGATAGTGTTCTCTTGTGGACTGCCTTTCCTCTCCTCTTGCCCACGTATCCAATAAACAGCTGATCCTCCAGCCTGAAATCCTTTGTTCTATCGATAAAGAAGCTCAACGCTCTCTTTGGGTCCAGACGGTGCAGTCTTTCTTCCTCTTTGGAAGGATGAGGCGGAGGATAGAACGTGGACAAAGTAATTGCCTGAGCCAAATGGAAGGGTGAAACAACCTTCGGGAGGAAAGCAGCCTTGGTCCTCAACACCACCTTATCCCCATAAAAAGTTGTATAAGGGGGTTTTACTGATAAGGCCTGCAACTCACTCACTCTCCTTGCTGATGTTATAGCTATCAGGAAGACTGTTTTTAAAACCAAATACCTCAAGGGGCAAGAATGCATAGGTTCAAAAGGGGACCCCATAAGGAAAGTCAGGACTAAGGACAAATCCCATTGCGGCATAACGAATGGCTTTGGAGGATATTGATTTAGAAGACCTTTCAAGAATCTGATAACAATAGGGGATTTAAATAAAGATGGTTGGTCTGGAAGACATATAAAGGCTGACAAGGCCGATAAATAACCTTTAATGGTAGCCACTGCACAACCTTTCTGCGCCAGAGATAGAGCAAAAGACAAAACGTCCGATAGATGAGCATGTAAAGGATCAATCTGCCTCTCTCCACACCACGCAACAAATTTAGACCACCTATTAGCGTAGATAGATTTAGTGGAGTGTCGCCTGGCCGCTAATATAACATCCACTACCTCAGGCGGGAGAGAGAAGGAACTCAGGTTGCCCCGTTCAATCTCCAGGCATGTAGGTGCAGACTCTGGAGGTTGGGGTGTAGAACCTGCCCCTGCGACTGTGAGAGGAGGTCTGCCCTGAAAGGGAGACGGAGCGGCGGGCACGTTGAGAGTTGGAGAAGGTCGGAGTACCACACCCTCCTTGGCCAATCCGGAGCTATTAAAATTACTAGAGCCCGGTCTTGGCGAATCTTCCTCAATACCCGAGGAATCAAGGGTATGGGAGGAAACGCGTAAAGCAACTGGCCGCACCAGGTCATTTGAAACGCGTCCCCCAATGCTTCCTGCATCGGATACTGAAGGCTGCAGAACAACGGACAATGCGCGTTCTCTCGAGTGGCGAACAGATCTACCCGAGGAAACCCCCACTTCTGGAAGATTAAACGGACTTGATCTGGATGGAGACGCCACTCGTGGTCTGCCGAGAAGTGGCGACTGAGACTGTCCGCACGCACGTTCAAGACTCCGGCTAGATGGTTTGCTATCAAGCAAATCCGATGGTCCTTTGCCCAGGACCATAGTCGAAGAGCTTCTCTGCAGAGAAGGTACGACCCCACTCCTCCCTGCTTGTTTATGTACCACATCGTGGTAGTATTGTCCGTTAGGACCTGTACCGACTGACCACGAAGGGAAGGGAGGAAGGCCTTGAGAGCCAGACGTACAGCCCGTAACTCTAACAGATTGATGTGAAAAATCTGTTCCTCTGGAGACCAAAGACCTTTGATCTCCAGATCCCCCAGATGAGCTCCCCACCCTAGAGTGGAAGCATCCGTTATGACTGTGGCCACTGGTGGCGACTGCTGGAACGGCTTTCCTTGTGAAAGATTGTTGCTTGCAATCCACCACTTCAAATCCACAGCAGCATCTCTGGAGATCTTGACAGTACCCTCTAGATCCCCTCTGTGTTGAGACCACTGCCTTCGGAGGCACCACTGAAGAGCCCTCATGTGCCAGCGAGCATGCGTGACCAGCAGAATGCAGGAGGCAAAAAGACCGAGCAGACGAAGGACCTTGAGGACTGGAACTACCGCTCCATTTCGAAACATTGGAACCAAATCCTGAATATCTTGAATCCGCTGAGGCGGAGGAAAGGCCCGACCCAATGTTGTATCCAGTACTGCCCCTATGAACAGGAGGCGCTGAGAGGGCTCCAGGTGAGATTTGGGCTCGTTCACCGAAAAGCCCAGGTCGAACAACAACTGGGTTGTTGACTGCAGATGACGCAACACAAGCTCTGGGGACTTGGCTTTGATCAACCAATCGTCCAAGTAAGGGAATACTGCTATCCCCTTCCTTCTGAGCTCTGCCGCAACCACCGACATCACCTTCGTGAAGACTCGAGGTGCTGAAGTAAGACCAAACGGAAGGACCGCAAACTGGTAGTGTTGCGACCCCACCACAAACCGGAGATACTTCCTGTGTGACTTGAGTATCGGGATATGAAAGTAAGCATCCTGCAAGTCGACAGACACCATCCAGTCTTCCATGTTCAACGCCAAAAGCACCTGTGCTAGGGTCAGCATCTTGAACTTTTCCTGCTTGAGGAACCAATTCAAGATCCTCAGGTCCAGAATTGGTCTCAAACGACCATCCTTCTTGGGAATCAGGAAATACCTTGAGTAAACTCCTTGACCCCTTTCCTGCTCCGGGACCAACTCCACCGCGCCCTTTAAAAGGAGGACTTCTACCTCCTGTTCTAGCAACAGGAGGTGTTCTTGTGAACAATACGAAGGGCGGGGCGGGATGAGGGGCGGAAACTCCCGAAAGGGAAGGGTGTAGCCTTTTCCCACAACACTGAGAACCCAAGTGTCCGACGTAACAGTCTCCCATTTGGTGAGAAAATGCTGTAATCTTCCCCCTACAGGAGAGGAGTGAGTGGGAAATGGTGGAAGCCTAAGGCTGCTTCCCCTGCTGCACCCCGCCAGAGGATGAGGAAGAGGCAGAGTGCTGCTGAGAGGCTCCCCTGGTGCGGACCCTACCCCTCCCCCTAAAAGATCTATAGGGGTGGGAAGAGGCAGGTTGCTGATATCTTCCCCGAAAGGAAGAGGAGTAAGAGCCACGCCCAAATCCACGAAACCTCCTGAAGAATCTGGAAGAGGCCGTGGAAGAAGGAGCTTGGAGTCCCAACGACTTAGCCGTGGCCCTGCTCTCCTTAAAACGTTCCAAGGCCGAATCAGCCTTAGCCCCGAACAGTTTGTCCCCATCAAACGGGAGATCCAACAATGTGGACTGTACATCTGCCGAAAAGCCCGAGTTACGGAGCCAGGCCTGTCTCCTTTCCACCACAGTTGTGCCCATTGCTCTGGCTACCGAGTCGGTGGTATCCAGTCCCGTCTGGATAATTTGGGTCGCAGCAGCCTGGGCATCAGAGACAAGATCCAAAAGACCCTGGGGAAGCTCTGTAAACGAAGAGGAGATGTCATCCATCAGAGCATGAATATACCTCCCCAGGATACAGGTCGCATTAGTGGCCTTTAACGCCAGACTGCAGGACGAAAAAATCTTCTTCGACTGAGCCTCTAGCTTTTTTGAGTCTCTGTCCCCAGGCACCGTCGGGAAAGAACCAGGCGCTGACTTGGACGAACAGGAGGCCTGCACTACCAAGCTCTCCGGCGTAGGGTGCCTAGATAGGAAACCAGGATCAGTTGGAGCCGTCCGATACCTCCTGGCCACGGCTCTGTGAACTGCTGGGGAAGATGCCGGCCTCTTCCACACCTCTAAAACCGGATCCAGCAGAGCGTCATTAAAAGGTAGCAGAGGCTCCGCCGCGGCTGAGGCCGGATGCAACACCTCCGTCAAAAGGTTTTGTTTTGCCTCCACCACCGGCAAAGGCAGGTCCAAAAAACTAGCTGCCTTCCGTACCACTGTATGAAAGGAAGCAGCTTCCTCAGTATATTCCCCCGGGGACGAAAGGTCCCACTCAGGGGAAGTGTCCAGCCCACTGGCCGACTCCAGTCCACGCAGCCCATCACCCGAGTCCTCTAGCTCTCCTTCCTCTAGGGCTCGTTGGTACTCCTGCTCTTCTAGTACCCGGAGAGCACGCCTCCTTGAATGCAGTCGTTGCTCAATCCGCGGAGTCGACAATGCCTCCGCCGAAGTCGGAGATCGACGCCGATCTTCCGAAGCCACCGACGCCGCATCCGGCGCCACGGGTAACTTCGGCGCCGACTGAAGAGCAGCTGAAACAGATGGACCCACCGGAGTCACAGGCCGAAATCTCGACGTCGACGGGATGGAAATCCCTGGGGCCAATCCCTCCGAAGCCACCGGAGCGGCCACCGGCGCCGACACTGGCGCCGAGCCCACGTTCCCAAACGGGAGAAAGGGCATAAAGGGTGCCGGCCGAAGAGGCGCAGGATCACCCAAAGAAAAGGTCAAAGGCCCAGCCGGAGCACCCCCTGGAGCCATCTGTTGGAAGATGGCATACATCGCATTCAAGAATGCGGAACTATCGGCTCCAGGGGTGGGAAAAGCCGGATACTGGGGTGCCTGTCTCGGAGGCGACCCCGACTCCGGCCTCGGCGTCTGCGCCGGAGAAAACACTTGAGGCTCCAATACCTCAATCACCGACGCCTGTCCAGGCGAAGTTGGTGACGCCGGAGAGGGCAACGGCGTCGAAGGATGCGGCGTCACCGTGGGGCTGACCTCCCATGTCTTTCGGCGCCGATCCGGAGACCTGGAACGAGCCTCCCTTGAATGACGCCGAGATTCTCTACGGCGCCGGGAGTCTCGATGACGCCGATGTTTTGGAGAAGACTTCTTGTGATGCTTCTCCTTTGACTTGGCCATAAACAGCTTCGCCTCACGTTCTTTAAGGGCCTTCGGATTCATGTGCTGACATGAATCACAAGTCGAGACGTCGTGGTCGGAGCTCAAACACCAAAGGCAATCGGAATGAGGATCCGTCACCGACATCTTGCCTCCACACTCACGACAAGGCTTAAATCCAGACTTTCTCTGCGACATTATTTCCACAGAGAAAGAGTACGCAGCAAGATATACACTGTAACCGCAAGAGTAACAGTTGCTCCCTCGAAGATAACCGTTTCGAATGCACGGAAAAAAGGGAACTGACGTCCGCACGTCGTCGAGGACCTCTTATTGCCTGTATGACGTCAGACGGCGTCGCGTGCGAGACAGTGACGTCCTCGTCGACGTGCAGAGACTAGTAAGAAGATTTCCGTAGAATGCTGGCGCCATGGGAGTATTCATGAGGTGAGGAATCCACAGGTAGTTGTATCCATCAGAACAAGGAGTTTAGCTACTGTCACAGTCGAAAGCTAGCAAGGAAGCAGACACAAATTCACCCAACTTGCAAGACAACTAAAAATATTCCAGGACAGTTTCCAAAGCATAGCATACTTGAAGGGAAGAATAAAGACATGCTGAAAGAACAAATGTGCAGGGACTCACTGTGTCCTGTATATAGAACCAATTACCCTGTACCCCATCTCTGAGATACACATTACACACGTAATATGCCTCTACCAGCACACTATATATCATCAGCGGGTATATCAGGATCACATGTATGCAGCGATGCTTAGTTGTTCCCTACTGGGTGAAAATGTCAGGCCCTCTTCCCTCCATGGACACAGGTAACAAGGCCTCTGTCCCAGATCTACCTTTAACTGCCACCAACTATGAGTCAGCCTGGTATTGTAGGGCAGTAGCCAACCTCAAATCTGGAGGTTGGTACACTTTGGGGGCACAACCTGTGCCACAGGAGCCTTGCGCTCTCCTGGTGAATGCCACAGAATCATGGCCCCCCTAGTGGATTCACATATTGGTGAATCTATGGGCCTGGCTGATATTTTAATACTAACACAGGTAAAAATCTGGAAATCATTAAAATCCGGTAGTTTGCTGTTTGAAACATGACTTTAACGTAACAAATACACAATGAAAACGCACCAACAGAAATGTAATCGTGTATGCACTATTTCTAAATGATGTCTTTAGCAAATAGCGGCAGAATTGCTGTGAAAAAAATAAGTATGTAGTCAGCTTTACAAAACTGGTATTTCAAAGTCATGTACTCGCTCATTTAGAAACCCAAAACACACAAATCGCTGTTAATTTCTCTGAGAAAGGTAGCCTGTACAGAGCTGAGGTTACCGAGGGAGGCACGCTTTGTGACTGAACAAGAGTAGCCATTCTTAATTTGGTGTCCCTCGAACCCTAGGTATCGGCAATGCCTATTCAGGGGGACTGCAACAATTTATAAACTTAAGTAACACTGGCACAAAAACTGTAATGTATATTTATATGTAAAAATTAAAACATTAAAACACGCTGTAAATGTGAAAGACTTTTTTCAAGTCAAGTCAATGAAGTCTTTATTCGATATTTCATCATAAAAGACATGCTACACGTCATAATACTTATAAAATGATCAGTGCTAACGATTATAACAATAAATACAATATTTCATAAAAGCTACTAAGAACATATTAAATCTATCTAATGCTTCATTTGTTAAATATTTTAACATATTAAAAAAAAGAAGTACATTGCTTTAAAAACTCAGTTCTAAAGTTCAAGATAATTTACTTATCTAAACCATGTAGCTGTTTTAGTAGTTCAGAACGAATTATCCATGCCCACCCCAGGAATTTGGCCACCCCTATTACTATAGTAGGTGAAAGATCAGTTTTAAGGATTCTACAAGCAGTCTCGGCCGATTGTGTGCCCAGACTTTTGCATAGGGGTACCAACCACTTCTTCCTTGGGGCAGCATATAATGGACAGACAAAGAACAAATGGCTCACATTTTCCCGCATTTCAGTACACAATGGGCATTTATCTGGGCCTCCAGTGCCCCAGGTTGAGGTTAAACACCTTAATGGTATTGAGCCCACTCTAACTTGGTGATATAGTTTACGGTCCATAGGTTTTGTAATAACATCCCAGTACTTTTCAATTGCAGAGGCATTTTCACGTATACAAATGTTGTTGTAAGGGAACTACCTATAAGGGATGAGTGTCTTATGCCTACCACCCATTCCCAATATAGATGTTTCAGCTCTTTTTTAGAAGGAAAAGTAGCTGAGTCTGGGTTGTGCCAAAGGGCACCTAGACCCATGGCACAAAGGGTGGTTCTAACACCCTTAAACCAACCAATCTTATCGGATCCTACGGTGTCCCTTACCTCGAGGCATGCTTTCGCATATAATAACAGCTCTGGGGTAGACCACAACCTCCGCCAGAAGGCCAAGGGCCGAAATCTGGCTTGATCATCCACCGGTTGGAGCCCAAGGTCATAAAGGAGCGGGATACGTGGGGATGACCTCGGAAGACCAACCGCCCCTCTTGTAAATCTGTTTTGGGCCAGCATCAGTCGGTCCAGATTGCTATAACCCCAAAGCTCTGCCCCATCCATGACTGAGGGAAGAATTTTTGACCCATAGATTTCCATAAGTGGGGACATCGGGCGGGTAAATGATCTTTTATGTTCCTTAAGAAGGGCACCGCCTAGTTGAACATGTTTAAGTGCTTGGATATCAATCTGGGGTTTCCAACTAAAATTATCACTAAAATGCACACCCAGATATGTAAATTCATTAGTTTGCTCAAGAATAGCACCACCCATTTTAACCCTTGCCACAGTTTGTGTTCGACCTCTTAGTACCATAAATTTTGTTTTAGAAACATTTACTTCTAGCTCATGCTCGTCACAAAATAACTCAAATCTGAGTAGGGCCTGCTGGAGCCCTTGCCTTGTCTTTGATAATAACAAGGTATCATCCGCGAACATGAGCAATGGTACTTTCATTCCCGCTATCTGGGGAGCATCCGTGGGATGTGTTGCAAAATATTTGGTAACCCCGTTAATAAACAGGGAAAACAAAGTGGGAGCCAGGACACATCCTTGTCTAACACCTTTCAAAACATGGAACCTGTCCGTAACCTCGCCAGGCTTACCCCAGCGGACTTGGGCATAAGTGTATGCATGAAGATTCATTAAGAGTCGCACTAGAGCCCTGGGCATTCCCTGTTCCAGTATGCAATCCCATAATTTAGTCCTAGGGACCAAGTCGAATGCAGATCTTAGATCCACAAAAGCTGCATACAACTTGCCCTTACCCAAAAAAACTGTTTTCCAGTATAAAAGGGCAAAACGAAAGGCTTGATCAAGGGTGCTTACATGAGGTCTAAAACCCGCCTGCAACGGAGTCAAAATATCTGAGTCTGTTATCCATTCCTGTATCCTCCCTAAAATGAGGCGCGCTATGATTTTTTGGATCGCATCAATAAGGCTGATAGGCCGGTAATTTGAGGGTACTGAGCGATCGCCTTTCTTGTATATAGGAAGGATTTCTGCCCCATACCATGAGTCAGGAATTTTAGCGCCTGCTGCAACTGCATTCACCAGGTGGAGTATATAAGGTACCCACAGGTCCTGGTCTTCCAAAAAAATGTCAGCTGGAATACCATCTGGGCCAGGGGCCCTCCCTTTGGGAATGTTTTGCAGGCAATTGATAACTTCAGTAACAGAATATTAACGGCTCGACGGGCTCAAGACAGTAGGGTATAGTCACTTCTACTGTATGACACTTAAACTGATCCTCAACAAAATTTTACCCACTGATGATTAGAGACAGATGCTGGGCTATAGTGGGCGTCCTGCGAGATACCCCATTTTATGAGGTACCAAAACTGTTGCATATTGCGTTTACCACAGGCTTCTGACAGCATAAGCCAGCGTTCCTCGTCCCACTTTTGTTTTGCTTTGCGTTTTGCCTCATTAAAGAGTTTTCTACAAGATCTAACCTGGCTATGATTTTTGTTTTTAATAGCCTCAAAGAGAACTCTTTTTGACTTGCTACACTCTTTATCAAACCAGGTAGTGGATGAGTATTTCTTGGTCCTAGGTTGTTTAGGGATAAATTTGATGAACAACTTTTTAAGTTCCTGAAACAAGTCAGAATGGGTACGTATAAGTTCGCTGTTAATCTCGTCCTGTGAGCCACAATTGTTTAAAAGCTCCACAGAACTAGACACTAAGGTTCTTATCGCCCTACGGGCCCCAGCGTCCACAGCTATTTTGGGCCAGCGTACCCTGCGCGTATCATTGCTCACAATGACCTCTTTTTCTGTTATATTAGGACCACTGCCCTCAGACCTCTGAAAGCTGGAATCCCTTAAGGTCAAAACCAGCGGGTCATGATCGCTCTCTGGGCGTTCCGTAACTAGCATATCAACAACTGCAAACCACTGCCTCACATCGACCAAAATATAGTCGATGTGAAAGACTTTGAAATTAGATGCCAAAAATGGAATTGGTATCCTTAGCTTGATTGCTGGAAGCAGCTCTAGCACAGGAAACATGGAATGGACAATTGGTGGCCTCATCTGAAGTATTAATGTGCATCGAAAAAAAAGAGAACATTCATTAGGAGCGAAAAAGACAAAGTGATATGCTAGAGTCGTTTGCATGGGTGTAGCTTGGTCAGTAAGACTGAGGGTGGTGGTGGGGATTCAGATCTCCCAACCATAATGCTGGCTTATAATGTTAAAAGACACTAAAATACCTTAAAAAAGCAGGTCACATAAGAGGGACTTAATAGGCAGCGGAAAGGGAGAGGCATGTGGATTGGTAGAAGTACTAAGTGAGAGAAACACATTTTGTAAAATAACCAACATTTTCAGAACTTTCAAAATAGAGATCAGAGTCTGTCTGTGTTTGAGTCACTGTGTGCATGCATAATTCCCTGGTGAAATCCAATGGACACCTCACCATGTCCGACTGAAAACACCTATGCCCAACTATTCATTAGAAAATACAATTATTAGGAAGGTGTAATATCCCAAACACCCCCTGAAGCTATCCCCCAAGTTGTTTGGCTCTTAGCAATGAAGCCAAATTTTGAAAACGTCCTAAAATTAAAAAAAATGTGTATTTTTGTTTGTGACTTAAACAAAGTGTTTCATTAACCGTTTATGTTTTCTGTAGTTTTAGAAACTCTCTAGAGCAGGTGTCTCCAACCTTTCCTGTAGCAAGTACTACTTATGGTAAATGAAAAATCATCATGAGCTACTGATATTATTAGTGTGGTAACAGTGACCACATCAGACAAGATTACTTTAGTTGCCACCTCGTGCAAGATTACCAGCAGTGATCACCTCAGTGTGTCAGTCGAGGTTGCCAGCAGTACTGTGAAAAATGCTTTGTGTGTTTGGAATGCCTCTCGATAGCAAATACATGAGAGCCATAGCTGCATTGCCTCTAGCACCAATGTAACAATAATATAAGAAACAAATCTCCCCAATTATACATGATTGAACAATCAATTATTACCTTTTTCAATTTTTGGATACATATATTAATTCAACCAAGCAAAATATTCTCATTTAGTAAGCTGGGCTGCACACAGGAAAGCTACTTCCAACTAGCAGGAGAGCTACCAGTAGCTCGTGCGTTACTTGTTGGAGAAACCTGGTCTAGAGATTCCAATTGTAAAAATTGCTTTGTCCGAGGACCCGATTCAGGGAGGGTCTACAGAAGTCAAATGGTTGAGAACCGCTAAACTAGAAGGGTCCATCTTTGCATGTCTGTATTTCTAGGTGTTGTCACTGAAGGATGAGCCACGGGATAGAGGAGTGTATTGTTTGTTGCACTTCTAATATGTATCAACCTGGCACAGAAGGTTTCCGTTGTCACAAGGCTTAATTTATACTGATCAGAGCAGATGGTGGAGGATTCAGAATGAATCTACTGTCGGGTGCTTCAATTTACAGGTGGGTGTGAACAGGGCCAGCTTTTAGGGTGGTGCAATCAGCACTAGGAGCCAAGTATGAAGGATGCTGCATTATAAAATATTCTAAGGGATTAAAAACACCTACTGTGGATTTCCTTGTGTGCCCAGCAATTAACAGGAGGTAATAAAAAACTCAAGATAAGGTTTGTTCTTATTGTATTTATTGTACGTTCTGGAAAGATCTGAGTTATGTCTAGTGGGAGTTTTGACTTCTAAATTAGGGCAGAAGGCCAATTTACCTGTTGCCAATAGCATGTAACATGCAGATCACAGAACTGTATTTTTTGTAACTAGCTCAATGGGTTACTACTTTTCTCACAGCGATCCTTTTGTTACTTGCAATTCATAAGTTACAGTCCTTCTACTATAGCACAGTGAGCTATGAACTGGCATCAAAGAGCTGAAGTTTAGAATCGTATTTTTGTCCCCCCATCTCTCATTGCTAAAATGGATTTGTATGGGTAGAAATAATTTTCATTAGTAAAGCCAACCCCAATCACATTTTAAATCCTGAGTTTGTGCTTCTCCAAACTAAATGCTGTTTGAAATGTACTGCCTACCAGTATGGATGAGATGTGACTCCCACACTTTGTAGTCCTCATTGTTTTATGTAACTTTTCCCATAGATTGATTTACACACGTACGATTCACTGTCCCCGCACATTATGTGGGATGTAAAGTGCTTTGAAGAACCTTTAGAGTAAGTACAACTATTGCAGGCCTTGTGGAGAGCATACCACAGACACCTTCCGGTATTTCACAATATATTAAACAATCACTATAGACTTTTGGAGCAATCTGTTTATATATTTGTTTTAATTGGTGGATGTGCCATAAATATCTGGAGGATCTGGAGTAAAACTCTGAGCAGCGACTGAGAAACTTGCCTTTGTCCCTCTCAGTGACCCTCCATGCTCAACATTTTGGGTGATGCAAAGCAGGTGCACAACGAAAGGGAGGTTTGCCTTCTGATTCTTGTGGACTTTGTGGCAGCGTTTGACACTATCAGTTATACATCCTGTTATTCTGAGTGCCTTTCTGCGAGGTTTGGCTTAAGTGCGGGCCACTCCAGAAGAAATCCTATGTTTCAGACTGGTCAAAAACAATGACAGACTCACCCAGCAGTAGCCCGTCCACACAGGCTGAGGGGCTATTCCCCCACATTCCTCCTGGTGTGAAGAGTGTCTGTTACACTGAACAAAAGTCAGCCTGACTGACACTCTTATGGTTCAGGGCAGGCAGTCAAGACCTCGAATGCCCTTAATGTGCAGAATCTTGGCTGCGTGACCTGAACTTTGCTGGGCTGAACATGTTGCAGCTAGTGTGAGTGTGACCTCTTCAGCCTGGCAAAGGTGCCTCGAGGCCCTCCCACGCATGACAAGAGGGAGAGCTACTGATTGCTTCAGACCTGGGCACTTCAGTTTCAAGCCCTGAAGTGCTCAGGACCGAGTGTCAATGAGTGACTGCGTCAGGCGTGGTCAGCAGTCTTACTGACCCCATGCCACTCTGTGATGAGATTGGGACTGCCGCCTTCCCTCATTGGCTGACCATAGCAGCCAATGAGGGAAGTCAGCAGTTCCAACCCTCCTGGGAAATCTGAGGTTTTTCTGTCAGAGCTGCTGCTCTTGAGGTAAGTTTTATATATTTTGTATGTTTTGTTGCTTGCATGCATGTGTGAATGTATGTGTATTTGTGAGTTTTGTGAATGATTGTGTGAGTGTGTGTGTGAGTGAATAGTTGTGAGTAAGGTGCAAGGCTCGAGTCAAGGGCAGACGCAGGTAGATAGCATCTACCCACTTTTTCCACAAGGTGAACGCCATCTACCCTACAAAGAATGTAGGCCCCACAGAAATACCCACAGTTTCACCCGGTGTAGTTTGTAGACACCAGGACACATTCAGCACCTGCACGTTGTCTGCTTTCATTCCGAGCAGAGATGTGCAGGCGGGGAAGGGGCTTGTGGGATTCCAGCTGGGCCCATAACAAAGGCCAAAGTTAAGGGGTCATCAGGCCTCCTTTTGTTGAAGTATCCTGGCTGGGAGCTATTGGGAGCCTCACACCTAAAAGTAAATAGAGGGGAGACAAAGGCACACAGCCGATTTCTTCACTGGTACTTGAGAGGAATGTTTTTAGCTTTGTTCAGCCCCTGTATATAAGACTTAAGTGTGCACTGTAAGGACATGAGATGTGTTGGTCTGGCCCAGTATTTACACAAAGGAAGATTTAAATACCACTATTTTGTTTTATTTCTTTTATATCGCTTTAGTGCTACTCATCCCAATGAAAGGTGTAAGGGCGCGTTACATCACACATGCTTATCATGCATTGACATTAAATCATGTGTGTAAATCAATGTACAGGGTGTGCTACATAAGACAGTGAGGGCTGCAAGGTGTAGGAGAGACATGTCCTTCATAGCTCATTGTGACTTACAATTTATGAAGTCAAAGTAACAAAAGGATCTCAGTATTAAAAGGAGTAACCCACTTATCCATTTACATAAAATAAAAATCTGTTATCTGCTGTTACTTAATGTAATGGAGGAGAAATATTAACCCTCTGTGCTACTTTGATTCAATACTGGGACAAGACAAAACGTAGATATCTATCTCTAGCAAATGTGTTAATCACCAGACTTCTCTTACCATTATTGTTAGTTCCTGTGATTTAGTTGGGACACAAAGATCTCTGCAGAAGTTACCTCAACCACATAAGATATTTTAAAATGCACACCACAACCACTTAAGCAGAACAGATTTACAGCCACATTTATCCTTGTTTCTAATTTTTTTTGGCAGAGTTTTGAAAAATACATGTAGCAATTGAGGCACAGATTTTGCTTTGGGGTTGTTTCACTATTTTTGGCACAAACCCGATGCAAAATCTCATTAGTTAAATATTGTAATGTGCTCAAATGTACTCATGTCAGACCGGCTAAACATATATGTGAGGTCTTATGATCTGATGTCACTTCTTGTGATGTCAGTTCCCGAGAGGTCATTGGTTGTGCTGCTGCTTCCTTTGATTCCACTTGCGCTGTCACGCACTGAGATGACATGCACCATGATGTCACTTGCATACCGCCTAATATGGTTAGTCCCCCAACTTCTTGTTTTTTGAGACTTAAGCCCTCGTGAGCTGTATGTGTGCATGTATAACCCCTATCCCCTCACCCGCCTCCCTCGTAAAATTACTGGACACCACTGCTCTCACCATCTACCACTACGCTGTTTGGTGAACCAAAAGGATCTGCTTTACCATCGATCCTTTTTCATTTGTAACTTGAGGCCTTTGGCGGGCCATAAACAAACTGGGAGTGTCATATCACAAATGTGTGAATGATACACAGCTTTATCTAAAATTAAATTACAACACTTCCATCACCCACAAAATGTGTGTTGGTACTGAGAGGCAGCATAAATTGCAGAAAGATGTGATATACCTTTCCTGATTGCATGCAAGAAAGAATCGCATGTTGACTACCACTGTTGCTCTTCTTCCTTTAATTCTTTGTCATAGCAGTTCCATTCAGCACAGGAACAAATTAAGTAAATGGGGGCGGGCAATGTGACTTAGGGCCTGATTTAGAGTTTGGGGATGGGGTTACTCTGTCACAAACATGACGGATGTCCATCTGCTGTATTACGATTCCATTTTATCCTACGGAAATCGTAATATGGTAGACGGAATATCCATCACGTTTGTGCCAGGCCATTTCCATAACTGTTTAAAACCAAATCTGAGTCTTCCAGAAGGAGTGACCAGAACCAAAATACATCTCTGTCTCCTTATCTGAACTAATACCCTCTGTATCATCGAGAAAGGAGGGACTGGATAGCCTATCATTGTTGACCAATTCTGAGTAAATGCATCTATTGTGATTGCACCTGGGTTGGTCTCCAACTGACATAACGCTGTAACTGATAGGTTAGCCTTGATGCAAACAGATCCACCTCCAAAGGACCTAAAAGCATCTGAATCTTTTTGAATATATTTTCCTCTAGTTTCCAATAGCTGAAATCCCTTAAATTCTGCAAATATCAATTTGCTCTCACATTGATTATCCCTGGAAAATACTCTGCCCTCAATCCTATTTTGTGCTCTAAACAAAACTCTCAGATTTATTTCTCCAAATCTGTTAACTTCCTGGACCTGCTGCCTCCAAACATGTTAACAAACGTTACTGCTGTCACATTGTTCATCCATTAATGCTGACCACTATGCTTGCCTCTTATTTGTATAAGGACCAAGACACCTGTCCATGATAGAACAATTATGTCCACTTGTGACTGTGGATACACTCTCCAGGCTAGATGTCATGCTCTCCCATCATTTGAATTATGGTGACCATTATGATGGAACACATAGCATGTTCATCAGCCAAGGAGAAAACTTCATCAAGACCAGTCTCTCTGCTCATTCATTTTATGGCAGCCCTGGGTTACAACACAGACACCATGGGGGTCATTCTGACCCCGGCGGTCAGAGACCGCCGGGGCCAGGGTCGGCGGGAGCACCGCCAACAGGCCGGTTCGGCCGCGGTCAGATGCGGAAAACCGGCGGTCTCCCGCCGGTTTTCCGCTGCCCTTGTGAATCTCCGCCGCCATGGGGATTCTGACACCCCCTACCGCCATCCTGTTCCTGGCAGGTCTCCCGCCAGGAACAGGATGGCGGTAGGGGGTGCCGCGGGGCCCCTGGGGGCCCCACTTTGTATTTCAGTGTCTGCACTGCACCCGTCGCACATACCCACTTCGGAGCCGGCTTCCTCGTGGGGAGGGGTTTCCCGCTGGGCTGGCGGGCGGCCTTCTGGCGGTCGCCCGCCAGCCCAGCGGGAAAGCCTGAATGGCCTCCGCGGTCTTTCGACCGCGGAGCGGCCATATGGCGGTTCCCGCGAGGCGGGCGGCTATCGCCGCCCGCCTCAATCAGAATGACCCCCCATATATGCTGGCCATGGAGGACAATCTTTCTATGTTGGCTGCACTGCCACTTATAGTTATATCAGCTATGGTGAATGACGAAGGTAGACAGACCTAACGGATTTCACACACCGGACAATGCCCACAATCTAGTGTTATCTGTTGCAATGTCCATGTGTTTTTTGAATGGGCTAGTTGTGGCTCTCTAAAACGTTCGAGTGGTGAAAGTGAATGTCATGAATGTAGGTTGAGAGATTGTAGGAAAGTACCATCTTGCCTGGCATGTTACCCCCATATTTCACTGTATATATGTTGTTTTAGTTGTATGTGTCACTGGGACCCTGCCAGCCAGGGCCCCAGTGCTCATAAGTGTGCCCTGTATGTGTTACCTGTGTTATGACTACCTGTCTCACTGAGGCTCTGCTAATCAGAACCTCAGTGGTTATGCTCTCTCATTTCTTTCCAAATTGTCACTAACAGGCTAGTGATCAATTTCACCAATTTACATTGGCATACTGGAACACCCTTATAATTCCCTAGTATATGGTACTGAGGTACCCAGGGTATTGGGGTTCCAGGAGATCCGTATGGGCTGTAGCATTTCTTTTGCCACCCATAGGGAGCTCTGACAATTCTTACACAGGCCTGCCACTGCAGCCTGAGTGAAATAACGTCCACGTTATTTCACAGCCATTTACCACTGCACTTAAGTAACTTATAAGTCACCTATATGTCTAACCTTTACCTGGTAAAGGTTGGGTGCTAAGTTACTTAGTGTGTGGGCACCCTGGCACTAGCCAAGGTGCTCCCACATTGTTCAGGGCAAATTCCCCGGACTTTGTGAGTGCGGGGACACCATTGCACGTGTGCACTACACATAGGTCACTACCTATGTGTGGCTTCACAATGGTAACTCCGAATATGGCCATGTAACATGTCTAAGATCATGGAATTGCCCCACCAGTGCCATCCTGGTATTGGGGAGACAATCCCATGATTCCCCGGGTCTCTAGCACAGACCCGGGTATTGCCAAACTGCCTTTTCAGGGGTTTCACTGCAGCTGCTGCTGCTGCCAACCCCTCAGACAGGTTTCTGCCCTCCTGGTTTCCAGCCAGGCTTGGTCCAGGAAGGCAGACCAAA
Source organism: Pleurodeles waltl (assembly GCF_031143425.1). Taxonomy (NCBI): domain Eukaryota; kingdom Metazoa; phylum Chordata; class Amphibia; order Caudata; family Salamandridae; genus Pleurodeles; species Pleurodeles waltl. The sequence continues at coordinate 524,123,258 of NC_090440.1, forward strand.
GACTTCCTCAGAGAGAGGGTGTTACACCCTCTCCCTTTGGAAAAAGGTGTTAAGGCAGGGGAGGAGTAGCCTCCCCCAGCCTCTAGAAATGCTTTCATGGGCACAGATGGTGCCCATTTCTGCATAATCCAGTCTACACCGGTTCAGGGACCCCTCAGCCCTGCTCTGGCGCGAAACTGGACAAAGGAAAGGGGAGTGACCACTCCCCTGACCTGCACCTCCCCCAGGAGGTGCCCAGAGCTCCTCCAGTGTGCTCCAGACCTATGCCATCTTGGAAACAGAGGTGCTGCTGGCACACTGGACTGTTCTGAGTGGCCAGGGCCAGCAGGTGACGTCAGAGACTCCTTCTGATAGGCTCCTTCAGGTGTTGCTAGCCTATCCTCTCTCCTAAGTAGCCAAACCTCCTTTTCTGGCTATTTAGGGTCTCTGCTTTGGGGAATTCCTTAGATAACGAATGCAAGAGCTCATCAGAGTTCCTCTGCATCTCTCTCTTCACCTTCTGCCAAGGAATCGACTGCTGACTGCGCTGGAAGCCTGCAAAACTGCAACAAAGTAGCAAAGACGACTACTGCGACATTGTAACGCTGATCCTGCCGCCTTCTCGACTGTTTTCCTGGTGGTGCATGCTGTGGGGGTAGTCTGCCTCCTCTCTGCACTAGAAGCTCCGAAGAAATCTCCCGTGGGTCGACGGAATCTTCCCCCTGCAACCGCAGGCACCAAAGAACTGCATCACCAGTCCTCTGGGTCTCCTCTCAGCACGACGAGCGAGGTCCCTTGAACTCAGCAACTCTGTCCAAGTGACTCCCACAGTCCAGTGACTCTTCAGTCCAAGTTTGGTGGAGGTAAGTCCTTGCCTCCCCACGCTAGACTGCATTGCTGGGAACCACGTGTTTTGCAGCTACTCCGGCTCCTGTACACTCACCGAGGATTTCCTTCGTGCACAGCCAAGCCTGGGTCCCTGGCACTCTAACCTGCATTGCACGACCTCCTGAGTTGTCCTCCGGCGGCGTGGGACTCTCTTGTGCAACTTCAGGTGAGCACTGATTCACTCCACTTTGTAGTGTCTGTTCTGGCACTTCTGCGGGAGTTGCTTGCTTCTGAGTGGGCTCTTTGTCTTGCTGGATGCCCCCTCTGTCCCCTCACGCAATTGGTGACATCCTGGTCCCTCCTGGGCCACAGCAGCATCCAAAAACCCTAACCGCAACCCTTGCAGCTAGCAAGGCTTGTTTGCGGTCTTTCTGCGGGAAAACACTTCTGCACGACTCTTCACGACGTGGGACATCCATCCTCCAAAGGGGAAGTTTCTAGCCTTTGTCGTTCTTGCAGAATCCTCAGCTTCTACCATCCGGTGGCAGCTTCTTTGCCCCCACAGCTGGCATTTCCTGGGCATCTGCCCACTCCCGACTTGATCGTGACTTTTGGACTTGGTCCCCTTGTTCCACAGGTACCCTCGTCTGGAAATCCATTGTTGTTGCATTGCTGGTGTTGGTCTTTCCTGCAGAATTCCCCTATCACGACTTCTGTGCTCTTTGGGGAACTTAGGTGCATTTTGCACCCACTTTTCAGGGTCTTGGGGTGGGCTATTTTTCTAACCCTCACTGTTTTCTTACAGTCCCAGCGACCCTCTACAAGGTCACATAGGTTTGGGGTCCATTCGTGGTTTGCATTCCACTTCTAGAGTATATGGTTTGTGTTGCCACTATCCCTATGTGCCCCCATTGCATTCTATTGTGATTATACATTGTTTGCACTGTTTTCTATTGCTTTTACTGCATATTTTGGTATTGTGTACATATATCTTGTGTAAATTTGCTATCCTCATACTGAGGGTACTCACTGAGACACTTTTGGCATATTGTCATAAAAATAAAGTACCTTTATTTTTAGTATATCTGTGTATTGTGTTTTCTTATGATATTGTGCATATGACACTAGTGGTACTGTAGGAGCTTCACTCGTCTCCTAGTTCAGCCTAAGCTGCTCTGCTAAGCAACCTTTTCTATCAGCCTAAGCTGCTAGACACCCCTATACACTAATAAGGGATACCTGGGCCTGGTGCAAGGTGTAAGTACCCCTTGGTACTCACTATAAGCCAGTCCAGCCTCCTACAGAGATGGTGGCTTTGAGCTGATTTGAGATGTTTTTACCAGGGTCTGCTTCACCTCTATTGTAAACAATGCCTTCTGTTTGTATGATTCGTATTAACGTCTCTTGCAGAGTTTGAAATTGAGGGGGTAAGGTGAGCCCCTTTCCTCAGGATGTGCATTTAGGATTTTGAAATCAAGGTACAGACTCACATTTGAAGTCATTTTTTCTCTTCCTGATATGTGCACTGGACGGCGGAATCAGCTTTGACCCATGCCCACAGTATTTGTCCACATTGCCGTCCACTAACAAAGTGGTGGGTGGCCCAATTGGTAGCCTGCACCTCATTGAAAAGTAGCTGGGGTTCCATCCCCACGATCTCAACTAGAATTACTTCAATTTATTGTCAGTGAACCTGCATGATCTTGCTTTGGAATCAATGTTAGCAGTGGCCACAGTACTGGGCTCTGTTTAGTGCTCGGTGCAGCATGGGCTATGCCTTTCTGGATGGAATGATATCTAGGTGGTGCTGCAACTGTTTCTCATGCATGTGTATGCCACTGCTGAAATTTCACCATGGTGGCGGAGTGCTATGTAAAGAGCTTTCTTCCATGACAATCATATTGCCTGATGAGTTGGTGGTAGGAAAGTATAAATCACATCAATGTTGGGGGATAATATGCGGCCACATTGGATGGTGGAATTGGACCACAAGCCAATCCTTCACTTAGAGACATGGCCTACCTATTACAGCTGGCCGACTGTGTCAGCTGAAGCCTCTCTGACTCTAAATATTGTAGATAAGGTGGTCATTCCACCATAGCTGCAGCAGGGTGGATTAAGGTTAGATTGTCCATGAAATTAGACATTTGTACCTGCATAGCTGGAGAGATAAAAAAGAGCACCGCACATCTGCTTGAAGGCTCTCTGAGTGTACGCAGGCACTGCTGCATGTCTCCCGGCGTTGGCACTCTGTGCCAGGAGACAGACAACAATATCCATCCGTACCAGCACAGGACACGAAATCTCCTTTTGGCATAAGAATAACTCCTGAAATCAAAGTCTGGCTGGATCCAACTACATGATAGCACTCTGCTGGCAGGTTTTTTCTTCCCACTTACATTTATGGACGTCAGAGTCAGTCGCAGCCAATACTGCTGGAAACCGTGCCAGAGAGCATTCCAACAAACGCCCAGCGATTAGAAGTGAAATCATCCAACAAAGTCTTCTAAGAACTAGGAATAAATACATGGGCCAAAAGACGCAGACAGGATTCTTTCAAGTATGAACAAAAACCACAGCTAGGCTTTTGGCCAGAACCTTCTGTATCTTTGCCATTTAGAGTCAGAGCACTACTGTAACTGAGTCCATAAGCTGTTTACTGTACTGGCCAGCTCTGAGAGGTCACAGACAGAAGAGTCCCCGATCTTGACCAAATGCTTGAGCGTGTAAGGGGTGCAGTTTGGGGTCAAGACAGATTACAGAGATCCAAGTAGTCCTTTCTAGATCACTTTAAGATCGTAGCTTAAATTCAGACGTTGCCTTCCATGAGCTTCCCCTGGAGCGTCACTAGGAATGGGGGCCATACCACGAAGAAATTATGATGCTGATGAGTAGGAGATACTGAGATCATCTGTTCTCAACAGAAGACTTAATTTAGGCCTCTGTATAAATAGTATTTTAATATAAAAATAAGCTACTCGGTGCAATTTTGGATTCATAGAATGATGAATGTGAAGGAGTTCAGGCTGCAACGAAAGCTAAGACGCTTAGAGACAAGCAAAGCTAGAATTGGGAGAAGAACTAACTGCGTGTAACTGCGTTCGTTCTCAAAACACAAATATATCAGTCAGTGATGGAACACATGACATATGGAAACTAAAAAAAAGCTATAATTCTCAAATATATACTTCTTAACTATTATTTCCATTAAACAAACGTGAAGACCAGATATACAATTCAGCCACTGCTGGTGCGAATTTTGCTTGGAAGGGGTTTATCCAGAGGCTGTGGCTCACTCATTATGTGACATCAGAACTGGTCACACAGTAGGCACCAGTGTGGTGGTCACACTGCGGTGAGAGTGTGATTAGAATCCACATCAGAAAAACAAAACTCGGAGACCAGGCTGAATATCTGTAGAAAAAGGAAGCTAGCAGCAATATTTTCCTGGTGAAGGAAAATAACCCAAGAAATATGGAAGCCGTCGATATATCCTCCTTAAAGGCCCTACCGTGTGAGTCAATGCCTCCCTCCTTCCCCATGATTTGTAACTCAGTGTCACCCTCCGCCGGAACCGTTAGATGATTGCTCGTAGATGATAGAGGTTCTTGCAGATAAAGCAGCAGTGAAGCTATATCTAGGGAGAGGAGACCGGAGAAGGGAACCAGGCAGGGATGTTCTCTGACGCCTCTCTTACTGCCACATAGATAGAGTCACTGGCTTGCAAACTAAGGCAGATGCTGTGTGAACGGGAGACAGAGGTAGGCACTTGAAAGCCTGCTGTATCGTTCCATGCAGATGGCCTGACGGTATATTTGACAAACGCCACTGAATCAATATGGATGTTAATGTATAGACTAGAGAATTTAGGGGAGCATGCTGGGTTGGGTACACAAAAATCAGTAATATTTCAACTTGAAGCATTGAAACAAACCGAGAATGATAGATTACCGGAGTCGGAAAAACAGTGGGAACTTGATAGCTTTCGACACTGAAGAATTATTTATTGTGAGGCATACAGAAAATAGATGACTTACACTAAACTATGAAATTCTGTTACCGGAGATAACTAAATCCATGACATTTTGACCAGTCCCGATGATTATGCTTGTTCCAACGTATTATGTTCCGAAACTCCAGATTTACACTAAAAAAATGTAAATTATGTGTGATAATTTAAGTATGAAGCAGGGAATGCATTTATGAAGAGGGTAGATTGAGGGTGCCAGATCTAGAAGAATGCATCCAGGTCCTACAACTGAAATGTGTGGTGAACTGGTGTGACACAGATTATTTATAGACAGAGTTGTTGGGAGACAGTGTGACAAATGAAGAACTGACAACACGGGTTTACGACATGAGCAAGGATAACAAAGATACACCACACATACTGTAGTTTGCTTGGCATTGCAGACCTGGGAAATGTTTATTAAGAAGACAGGGCACATTGTTCTCAAATACGCACCTATGCTGCTATAGGAAATAGCAACATCTGCAAAAATAGGTAGGGGAACGAACATGATCAAATAGACATAGGAGGGTGTTTGATAATGGAGGGCTTATGTTATACAAGTGGACCGGCTGTGTAGTGTGGGCTGAGGAAAGGAAGAGTTTTAGTTAGGGACAAAACTATTTTTGAACGATTGTGCAATTCCAGGGTAGTGAGAACGAGTACATTACAGGATGAAACACGAACATGCTAGAATTATTAGAACAGATGGCGTGGCAGAAGTTACAGCTAGAGTATATATAAAGTCGTAAGTACACTCTATTGAACCCCGAACAAAACTACACAAAAATGGGAAACGGATGCAGCATCAAGTTTACAGACAAAATGTGAGAGGAGGCCCCTTGTGCTTATACCTACGGCGTCCAGCAATGCCAGGTTGATCCAATCTAACGTTAACCGAAGGACGTAGATAGCACCAGCATGCCGCATAAATTTGACCCAATCAAGAGGGTTGAATATCCCCAGAATAAGCAATTGGAGGAAACGTATTATCATTTGATGCAGGATATGGTGAATGGCTAATGGAGACAAGTAGTTGTCAGTTACCAAGAAGGCATAGGGCCGGGATTAATACTGCAGCCACAAACGTACCTACTCGGCAGAGGAACTAGCCAGTCAAAGAACAAGATAAGAATAACGGTTAAACAATCTACTCTCCTATTGGCTAAAAGGTGACTGGCAATATGTTGGGGAAGCCCCAAAACACCAAGGCCCTCATTCTGACCCTGGCGGTTCTCTACCGCCAGGGCCAACGGGGGCGGGAGCACCGCCGACAGGCCGGCGGTGCTCCCTTGGTCATTCTGACCGCGGCGCTTTGGCCGCGGTCAGAACGGGAAAACCGGCGGTCTCCCGCCGGTTTTCCACTGCCCCTTAGAATCCTCCAAGGCGGCGCAGCTCGCTGCGCCGCCGAGGGGATTCTGACCCCCCCTACCGCCATCCTGTTCATGACGGGAAAGCCGCCATGAACAGGATGGCGGTAGGGGGGGTCGCGGGGCCCCCTAACAGGGCCCAACTAGGCTTTTCAGTGTCTGCGATGCAGACACTGAAAAGCGCGACGGGTGCTGCTGCACCCGTCGCACGCCTTCCACTCCGCCAGCTCGATTCCGAGCCGGCTTCCTTGTGGAAGGCGCTTTCCCGCTGGGCCGGCGGGCGATCTGAATCAGATCGCCCGCCGGCCCAGCGGGAAAGTCAGAATACCCCTCGCGGTCTATTGACCGCGGGGCGGTATTCAGGCGGCTTCCGACGGGCGGGCGGCAACCGCCGCCCGCCTAGGTCGGAATGACCACCCAAGTGTAGAAAGTGCGTTGAGAGACTAGGAGAATGCTCCTTAGCCGAGGAAATAGAAATGAGCTTAACAAGAAGGAATGACAAGATGCGAAGGAGTTGAGAATGTGGCCAGAGTTAACTGGAAATTTGAGGCACCCACCCGATGAAGCATACTAGAATTGTAAGAGTATGCTGAAGATGGGTAGATATACAGAATGAGAATAACGAAGACAATCACATGATTTCAATGCTGTTACGAAGGTGACTTGCACTGTGCACCCCTGTATGTGATGTAGCAGATACTGCGTTGGCAACATGCTCACACTATGCTTTTATGAACTTCCCATTTCCTGAACAAGTGCTGCATGTGTGAACCTGCAGAGTCTGAAATGCTTGTATATTCACCTACTTAATGCACCTACTTAATGCAGGTTGCAGTGCTATCGAGCAGCGGATGTGCGCAGCTGGTGCGTCGCGGGCGTCCCGAAGGTGAGCCAAAAGCAAGCCTCTCTGCGACCATCCACTCCTGCATCATGCCGAAATCCAGGCACCCACAGATTCTCCCTTGAGGAACTCCTGCAGCTCAACCCCAGAAACCATCAAGACCACTGCTACCTCACCTCACCCCTGCCCACAGTGGGTTCTTTCACATGCTTATACTGCCACTTCATCTCTGGCCACACTCTTGCAACCTCCAGACACACCCACTTACACAGCACCTCTCCTGACTCCCCATTCCACACCCACGATCACACAATGCCTCACCCACTCACCAGCAATTGCTCAGTATGCATGTTCCTCAACACCCGTTTTCCTAACAAGCACGCATCTGAGATCTTGTACCCCATCATGCACCTGACCTTGTTTTCCCCACTGAATCCTGGCTCAACCCTTTGTCTGCCCCTGACATCACTGATGAAACGCTACCATGATACAACATCTTGCAATGGGACTGAACTACGAAACCAGGAGGTGGTATCACCATCATCCACAAAAACACCATCAAATGCACCTCCACCAATGACTGGAAACTGCTTTCACAGAACAGCTATATTTCAAGCACCAGAAAGGCAGCAACTCTACCATCAAAGGGATCCCTGCATACCGGCCACAGGGAAACCAGTGAAACTTTAGGAACCTTCTCACCATCCTTGTTGTCCCCTCTGCCACTAACACCAGAGATTTGTTACTCATAGGTGACCTTAACTTCCATCTTAAGGGCCCACAAGACTCCAACACCACAGACCTACTAGAAAGCCTACAAAACATCGGCCTCACTCAACTCATGAATTTGCCTACACACTCCGCACAACACACCCTGGATCTCATCTTTACCTCCAACGACAAAATCAAGATCAGCCATATGTCCCCACTCACTTGGATGGACCATTTCATCATACATTTTAACGTCTTGACGGGCCTCCCTGCACCCGCTGAGAGGCTACGCACTCCTAGCCACAGCTGGAAGAATGTGACCAAAGTTGCTGGGCTCAACATCCTCCAGGTCCACCCCGACCTTCTCCGACAACACCAACAGTAATACACACTGTCTCAGTAAATGGATTGCCACCAGCGCCAACATCCTCGCATCCCTCAAAAATACAAACCTGAAGAGGACAAAAAAACAAGTGAGCTGGTACTCCAACACACTCAGAGAGCCCAAGAGGTGATGTAAACAGTTAGAAAGAAAATGGAGAAACTCACAAAAGCCCGCCTCCAGGAATGCCTTCAAGACTTCACTCAGCACTTATCACCACAAACTGAAAGAGACCAAGAAGCAAGCCGTCACCCAGAGAATTAAAGACAGTAACAACAAATACAAAGAACTATTCACCATCATGAAGGAATTCACACATCCTGCAGCCAACTCCATCACAAGAACTCTGCAACCAACTATTTGACTTCTTCCACGACAAGATATCTACAGTCTACAGGAACATCGACCCTTAACCACATCCTACTACCCCTCTCTCATCTCCAATCTCCACCACTGAGGTCACCTCTCTCATGAGGTGAATCCCACTGACTTGCGAAAACACAGCGGCCATTAAGGCATCCATCAGCTCGGGCCCCCAGAGACCCATGTCCCCACTGCTTCTTCAACCTAGGGCGACCCATTATAAGCACAGCACTCAAAACCATCATCAACACCTCTATCGCTAAAGACACCCTCCCGGATGTCTAGAAACATACCGAAGTCACCCCACTCCTCAGGAAACCATCCTTGGACCATGAAATTCTCAGCAACTATAACCTGTCTACTTTCTCCCCTTCCCAGCCAGTCATAGAAAAGGTAATCAAGTGTCAGCTCTCCCACCACCTTGAACACTACAAAACTCCAGGACAGCTTACAATCAAGCTTCCGCAGCAACCACAAAAGCAAACAAACACAAATAATGGACAGAATGCGGAACCAATCAAACATTAATCCCCAGTCACAGATCTGGGTTTAATCCATCAATTGTTTTCCTCACCATGTCATCCCAGTTTGGGCCCAGCCATATGCAAATCAATCTTCACCCTGTTCCCCATGGGAACAGTCTACTCCGAAATGCCAGGTCAGTTACTCCCTGGACTGGAAACAAGCATCCTGGAACCAGTTTCAGGGTATCACCCTTCATCAGCCAGGCTAGCTGGAATCTGGTGGCATAGCAAGCACTGGACCCATGTCTGGGCATACCCTTCCCACTTGGGGCAACAAATGCAAAAACAACAGATGATGGATGGAATGCAGAACAAATCAAAGACTCACCCCCAGTCACAGATCTGGGTTTAATCCATCAGTTTGTTTGCTTGCCATGCCATTCCAGATTGGACCCAGCCATATGCAAATCAGTCTTGACCCTGTTCCCCATGGGAACAGTCCAGCCCGAACTGCCAGGCCAGGTCCTCCCTGGACCAGAAACAAGCAACCTGGGACCGGTTTCAGATTATCACCCTTCTTCAGCCAGGCTAGCTTGAATCCAGTAGCATAGTGAGCCCGGGACCCACGTCTGGGCATACCTGGCGCACTTAGGGCAACAAAAGCAAACAAACACAAATGATGGACAGAATGCAGAACAAATCAAACAGTCACCCACAGTCACAGATATAGGTTTAATCCATCAATTATTTTGCTCACCATGCCACCCCAGTATGGACTCAGCCATATGCAAATCAGTCTTCACCCTGTTCCCCATGGGAACAGTCCAGCCCGAACTGCCAGGTCAGGTCGTCCCTGGATCGGAAACAAGCATCCTGAGTCCTGTTTCAGGGTATCACCCTTCGTCAGCCAGGCTAGCTTGAATCCAGTAGCATAGTCAGCCCGGGGCTCACGTCTGGGCATACCCAGCGCTCTTAGGAAAACAAAAGCAAACAAACACAAATGATGGACAGAATGCTGAACTAATCAAACATTCACCCCAAGTCACAGATCTGGGTTTAATCCATCAATTCTTTTGCTCACCATGCCACCCCAGTTTGGACCCAGTCATGTGCAAATCAGTATTGACCCTATTCCCCATGGGAACAGTACATCCCAAACTGCCAGGCCAGGTCCTCCCTGCACCAGAAACAAGCATGCTGGGACCGGTTTCAGGGTATAACCCTTCATTAGCCAGGCTAGGTTGAATCCAGTGGCATAGTGAGCCAACTTTAAAGGAAAGTCTCTGTTGTTCACAAGATCCTGCCTTGCCCAGGCCAGGTCCCAGACATACAACAGGGGGCTGGAGACTGCATTGTTTGAGGCCAGGCACAGCCCATTCAGGTGTAAATGCCCGCTCCTCACTCTACTCTAGCTCAGATGGCTCATCAGGATATGCAGGCTACACCCCAGCTCCCTTTGTGTCATGGTCTAGAGGAGATTCAAAAACAGCCCAACTGCCAGTCTGACCCAGACAGGGAATCCACAAACAGACAGAGTCACATAATGGTTAAAGCAAGAAAAGACATACTTTTAGTGTTGTTTTCATACTAACAATCTAAAAACCAACTTAAAGATGTATTTCTAAATTGTGAGTTCAGAGACCCCAAACTCCATATTTCTATCTGCTCTCAGAGGGAATCTGCACTTTAAGAATATTCAAGGCAGCCCCCTTGTTAACCTATTAAAGAGATAGGCCTTGCACAGTGAAAAACGAATTTGGCAGTATTTCACTGTTAGGACATGTAAAACTCATCAGTACATGTCCCACCTTTAACAAACACTACACCCTGCCCATGGGGCTACCCCTGGCCTACCTTAGGGGTGCCTCACATGTATAAAAAGGGAAGGTTTGGGCCTGGCAAGTGAGAACACTTGCCAAATCGAATTGGCAGTTTAAAACTGAACACACAGACACTGCAGTGACAGGTCTGAGCCACTTTTACAGGGCTACTCATATGGGCGGCACAGTCAGTGCTGCAGGCCCACTAGTAGCATTTGATATACAGTCCCTGGGCACCTCTAATGCACTTTACTAGGGACTTACTAGTAAATCAAATATGCCAATCATGGAAAAGCCAATTACACATACAATTTCACAGAGGAAGCACTTCCTTAGCACTGTTTAGCAGTGGTAAATTGCCCAGAGTAACAAAAATAGCAAAAACAGCATTCAGCACACAGCAACAACGTGGGAAGCAGAGGCAAAAATTTAGGGGAGACGACGCCAAGGATGCCAGGTCTAACACTTGCACTTCAAAGTCACTGCCTGGAAGCTTCTCCCACCTTCTAGAACCAGTGGCCCAGGGTAGAAGATATATCTCAGAAACCACTACTGCAGTATATTTCTGGACTTGTGGCTCCTCTGCCAAGAAAAAAGGACTGCTGTGCATCTGAAGGACTTCCACTCTGCTGGACTCTGCTTGCTGACCTGCTGCCTGCTGCTCTCTGGCCTGGGTGAGAAGGGCTGGACCTCCATCTTTTGAACCCCAAAACCCTGAGTGACTCCAAGGGCTAGTTGGTTGACTTCTGAAGCCTCAGGATTATAACAGGCCTCTGTCAACCTTGCATCTGCACCTGGACTCTTTGAGTCTACCCTGCCAAGTGGTGTCACACCAGTCTTTGACCCATGGAAGTGGGCCTAAGGCTCTTTGCCAGCCTCCGTGGGTCTAAAAGTACTGAGGCATCTCCTCTGCTGCTTGGCGCAACCCCAAGCAGAACTGAGGCATCTCCCCTATTGTATGGATTGGACCCATTGCAAAGACTCACATTGCCACCGCAGCCGATATCACCTTCATAACCGCCACTGTGCAACACATCCTCGGTGCAGATCCTCGCATCCCTCATCAACGACAGCCTCGATAATGATACCGGACTCTGCATTGGAGCCTTGCAACTCTTCAGAACCTAAGCATCGCCCTGACTTCGTGCTGCATCCCCTACACCGCACTTCACATTGCAAGCCCCGTCAATGGGATCACTGACATCTCTTTGAAGTGTTGCACAAATACTTTACACATTGCCCCTAAGAAGCCTGATTGCTCTGTGCAGAGCTACCAGGGGGTAAGCACAGGTTAATGTGGGGTTTGCTTGTGCCTTACCCTGACAATCACATGGGTGGTGGCTTGCAAGGGACAACAGACCACCACACTTCTGATTGCACACAATAATGTAAAATGTTTTATTTCTTTTAAAGCAGCCCATGTTCCCTAAAAGAACCTGTGCTGCTTAAAAAAAATCAGTTTTGAAAAAATTCAGGGGGAGTAGGAGGAGTCCCTTTACCCACATTTACTCCCCCTGGATCTGCCACCTCTATCTTCAAAGAGGAAGCGATCCCCTTTGTGAATTAGTTACCATCTACTTTGAGGAGTTGGTAATTGGCCAATGATTTACGACTGGAATGGTTTACAACTGGAATTGCGGTCACAAATCACTGATACATAATGAGAATTTGGAAAAGAATGCACCTTTCACACCCCTTTGAAATTGTGATTAGATACGGGTCACAGGAGCCAGTTTACCTTCTTCTAAAATAGGGTTTGTAAATTAGAAATTGTCCTTTTGCAGTCTCCAGCCCTATGATTTGGCAAATCACATGGTCTGCAACTGCAAAGGAGCTTAGTGCATTTAGCCTCAAGTGAGCCATTTTAGCAGTATTGAAATGTAAGACATACTGTATATCAAAAGATCGCTGCGGTAGGTGCTTAACCCTCTGAACTGTCTTACTAGCAGATGTACTTTGCCAACGGATACAACACTTAAGATGTTTCTACTAGATAAATTATGGTTAACTTGAAAGTCACAGGTTTAAACCTTGTTACGGCCAAATCTACTGAGTGAGATTGATAAAATGAGAACACTGAATTGGGTAATACCAGCTTCTATTATTCACAGTGCCACGTAATGTGAAGCCTGTGGTAACAAGCCACATTTAAAAGAAACAAGTACAAATGCGTGTGCATATATATATTATGTGTGAAATGGGTGCATGCGAGAGACGTTAGCATGTCTTTAAACTCCAGATTTCGATTTAGATAAAGATTTGTTTTCCAACAGACAGGTATTTCCTTCTCTCCTGGCTCTCACTGACCCGGGTTTTAGCCCCTGGTGAAGCGAGGGCTATGGACAAGAATATCATATTGTGGGAGAGGTGGGTGAGGCTTTCAGCTTTTGCAGTCACATTTGTCACCCTTCTTCCTTCCAACGCTTCTCTTCCCCTTTCTGCACAGGCATGAAAGAAACAAACAGGGGAGGCGAGGAAGTCAAGAGGTGAGGAATATGAGTCAGAACACATTTAGAATATCGGAACAGCATATCACACTTATGTTAACGGTGAACATAGTTTAGAAGGAACAATCAGATATAGGGGGTCATTCTGACCCTGACGGGCGGCGGAGGCCGCCCGCCAGAGTTCCCCCCTCCGAAATACCGCTCCGCGGTCGAAAGACCGCGGAGGGTATTCTAAGTTTTTCCCTGGGCTGGCGGGCGGTCGCCAAAAGACCGCCCGCCAGCCCTGGGAAAAACTCCCTTCCCACGAGGATGCCGGCTCGTAATCGAGCCGGCAGAGTGGGAAGGTGCGACGGGTGCTGTTGCACCCGTCGCGTATTTCACTGTCTGCCAAGCAGACAGTGAAATACTTGTAGGGGCCCTCTTACGGGGGCCCCGCGACCCCCCCTACCGCCATCCGGTTCTCGGCGGGCGGACCGCCGGAAACTGGATGGCGGTAGGGGGGGTCGGAATCCCCTCGGCAGCGCAGCTAGCTGCGCCGCCTTGGAGGATTCCAAAGGGCGGCGGTACACTGGCGGGAGACCGCCAGTGTTGCCGGTCCGACCGCGGCTTTACCGCCGCGGTCGGAATGCCCTTGGGAGCACCGCCGGCCTGTCGGCGGTGCTCCCGCGGTCCTCCAACCCGGCGGTCATTGACCGCCAGGGTTGGAATGACCCCCATAGTCCTCTAAATGCATTGGACCAGAAGGGATAGTTGGGAGATTCCCAACTGGAAAACAAATACTTTTTAAAGAAGATTTAAACTAAAACGCTAGGAAATGCTAGAATTTCAAACTCCTTAAGATATAAAATTGACCTCTTGTTTTGGCCCCTGACGTATCCCTTCTAGCCAAAGCTTTTCAGCTGAATGCTCATGTAGTCCCAACATTTACAGGTCCGAAGAAAGAACCACCATTAAAACTTTGAAATGTTAGAGGCTATGTGGCAGACATTGTCACATGCAAAGTGGGGTGGAAGCATGGTGATATAGCATTACTCAGAGGCCCCAGACGTTTGAGACTTTGCAAATCAATAATGTGAAATCAGCACCTTTGAAAAAAATCCCCACAAAAATTGTACCTAAAAAAAAATGATATACTAACCAATTACTGCTAGAGCCCAGCAGACGTGCAGGATTCGGTTCTTTGTAGCACCTCTTGTATTATACTCCCACCCCAAGTCCCCCCCCGTGGCGTGACGAAACTTGATGGGGCCCCTGCAAAATATTTGGATGGGGCTCCCCATGCCTCAGACCCAGTCAGGAGCACTTAGCCAGAGGCCCACTACCTGTGCACAGTGCCGGAGGAGGCTCCCTGCAGCCCTCCCCCCGGACTGCAGGGGCTTTTGTTACGTCACTGGCCCCAGACTTGGAACACCAGGCTGCTGTGGACACTGCTGCACCCCTTCCTCCTACTACCCATTTCACCTCTGACCTTCTTCCTTTAGTATCTCTGTGACTCATCCTCTCCCCCACACCTCCTGGCGCCCTGTGACTTATCTGGCTTCCTGCCTTCTGTGCCCTCTACCCCATGTCGCCACTTGCTTCTACTGTATTAATTGCCTTGTGAATCCACCCCTGTGGCTCTGTTTACTCCTCTCCTCTTGGTCTGTGCCCCCCACAACTCCCCCTGCTGCTGCATGCCTCCTTCGCCCCCCCCCCCCCCCCCCCACCGGCCCCTGTTCCTGTGACTCACCAGGCACACCTCCCCTAAATAATCTTTTGCCCCACTTCCTCCTGAGTCTCTTGTGCCCCCTGTGTTGTCTGCTGGTCAAAGTGAATCTCCAGCAGTGAGGCACCACAGAGACCAAGCTGTATTTTTGTGGAAGGCACATTTTCTGCCTAGTGCAAAAATAAAGCAAATTTGAGGTTTTGGCTTAACTGGCCTAGTGCATGGGTGTCAATTCTCCAAAATGCTAGGGGTACCGGAGATGACATCAAATAGCCTTTGACCTTAATGAAATCAGAGGAAGTGACATAATATGACCAGATTTTCTTCCAGGAAGGCATGTCACTTGACCCCAACATCACACTCTCTTACATTCCCTTGCACTCACTCCTATTTAACCTGACTTATTCACCTGCATTAGATCTTAATCTCACCCATACTTACTGACACTCAGCCCGAGGTATACTAACACTTTGCCCCATGCTTGCGTCATTTTTGTGATGCAAAACAGGTGCAAGGTGTTAGGGTGGTGTTTACTATCCAATGAAAATCCTGATTTGTGTTGGATAGTATCACAAAGTAACACAAGATAGCGCTATGCACTGCTTTGAGTTATTTTGCGCCACCTGGGAATTCCATGAATGGTGTATGGGAATTCCCTATTGCTATCTATAAGCATTGGTAGAGAGGAATTTCTGCCAAAATCCTATGAGTGCTCGAGGCCGGCATAATGAGGAGAAATATTTTCATTTCTCCTTCTTTTGCTGACTTTGCCTGTGTGCTGCATTGTAGAGCATACATACAAAATGGGTAAAGCCTTAAAGCATAATTTTTGTACTGGAATGTACCCTTGCCAGTACAAAACCTATGCTTCAGAGATCACACCATGGTACTATGGCGAAGGGGGCATCTGTTGGTGCTTCGCTGCCAAACGTGCACCGGAGCACAGAGGGAGAAACAATCCACCATATCTTACTAGCTAGGGTGCATTTTTTTCTCCCGATATAAGGCAGCACAGTCTTCAGTGCAGTGCTGCCTTGTGTGAAAGAATACACGCTTGCATATACATACAGGCTTACACATGCACATGCACGTATCTCAAATAAACACCTCTCACCCGCCAGCACTCACACATACATTCAAAATTAATTTTACTTACTACAGCTGCAGCCCAAGGTTCTTTGCAAGTTAAGTATGCTCCATGCTTTATAACGCAAATAGTGAATAATAGAACATTATTCACTATTAATATAAAGTAAAACGTGATGAAATTATGGAATGCAGAGCCACTTATGTTTGGCACTGATTTTGCCACCTCTGGGGCCAAGATGCAAAGCCCATGCCAGGGATCGCAAAAGCCAGCGGTCGCAGCTTCGACCAGTGGTAACCCCTAAATAAGGTCAATGGCCTACTGAGTAGCTGATGGAGTAGCAGGCCCAGCGGAATGGCAGTGGTTCTTCTCCTCTCTGTTTAGCTATGTCTACTTTTAAGGATCTAAACATTCCATACATACCTTGCCAAATGTGTAATACCTCATATACTAACAGGCCTTCTTAAGGATGCAATTTATACGTTAAATAATACTTTTTAATACTTTTTCACTGTGCTCATTTTAGCTACTTTGTTTGCTTAGGAGGGGTTTATTAGGCACTTTTCAAACAAAGACACATAACACTTGTCCACACATGATTCTGAAAAGTGATGCACACCCTCAACCATATTCACTTTCCATCCCTCACTCATGTGGCAAACCCTAAACCACAAGCTGCACACCCATAATCATGGTATGTATCTTGTTTGACTATTTTGTACTTGGCTTTTGAGCAACTTGTCACCCTCTTTGGCTGTTTTGAGCATCTTCTTTTAGCAAACCCTACTGTATAAGCCAAGGAAAGTTTCATTACAAATCGCAATAAAAAATATGTACCATGATTTTTTTCAGTGCCTGGACATATTTTGGTTCCTTTCTGACTCTGAATATGGAGAATTATAGATGAGTAAAAGTGAATCGTGGGGATGTTTTACACTGAAACGTTTTGAGTGACATGAAATAGACACCAGGGCTGAGCTGGAACCCAGTTGTAGCACAAAAATAGCTTCTGGAACTGGACTCTGGCTGGTAGTCATTTTCTTTCCACTTAGCCTTCAAGGAGTCAATACTTGCAGGCAGCACAATTGGCAAACCCTTGCAGAGAGCATTCCAACATACGCCCAGCAATTACAAGTGAAATTGCCAAGGTTTTTTCAAACCTATAAATATACACAGCAGTCAAAAGACTCAAGACAGGATTCTCTAAAGACAGTGGCGGCTGCCGCCAATTAAGGGTGGTGGGGCGGGGTAATTCGGTGGGTGGTGGGGGGGTTTAAACATTTTTTTTTCAACTTACCTGCCTGCTGCGCCCGATCCCATCCCGCCGCCTCCGTCTATTCCCAGCAGTCACTGGGGCACAGGCTCCCAATCCAGATGCTGCTTTCAGCTTCAGAGCAGCGCCAGGATTGGTCGAGGGGGATAGTTTGACGCCTACTCAGGCACGGGGGAGCCTATGCCATTTCTCTAACCCGGCTGTGTAATACAGCCAGGTTGGACAAATGTAAGTGTGCATGTCGGTTTGGCTGTCCTAAGATGGCCGGCCAAACCAACATGTGCACTTTACAGAGCACAACTTTTTCCTTCCTGCCCTAGACGTCCCGCCCTAGACGAGCATGGCTCAGTCAGACAGTGACAAATACAATGATAAAATTATTTTATTTGTCACTGCCTGACTGTGCTGGGGGGCGATGCTCCTCCTCTGTTACAGCGCAGTTATCCCTGTTTCAAGTATGAATGAAAACAAAGTTATGGCACTTGGTCAGATCCTTCTGTACTATGGGTACACTGTGGAGTCAGCACACTGCTGTCCATAAGGTGTGTGTTGTACTGTCAGGCCTTGATAGTCTGCGCAGTGCAGAGCTCTCAGTCTTCCAGAGGGCATAAGCAGCAGAAGCAAACAAAGTTTGGACACGTTAGGACACGTCACTCCTGGGACCCAATCTTAAAAGAGGTCACAAAATGTGGCCGCTAATTCTACACCAAGTTTTTATGACCTGTTTTATTTTGCAAAAAAACATAATGTTTTACATTTGGAAAGACATCACGGTGGGGAGGGATGGGGGAGGCTGCACCACAATGTGCTCACCACCAAAGGCAAACCCCAAGGGAGAAACTGCCCAACAGGGACATTTGTAATCCTTTACCACATCGTTTGAGACATATCAACAGCTTCTGTCACAATTGCTGTCACAAATCATTAAAATATACTATTTTGAATCACAGTTAGGAGGGTATACCTATTTCTCATCTCCTCTTAAATGCGATTTGGTTGGAGACACAAAACCCATTTTGCAAAATGGGTTTAGTGCATAGTAAAAAAAACATTTGAAATATCAAGTCTGTCTTTTTATGAATGCAAGGTTTGTAACCGCAAAAAGGTTTTTTACATCTAGCACATGGATCGCAGATTATAGTCAGATTGCCTTCCCCAGGCCTATCGTGGAGCTTTATGGTGGTGCATTACAAACAATGTAGAAATTATGGTTGGACGAGTACAGCATATACATAGCTACTATGTTAGCAAGGCACACATTTTGTTCAATAGAAAGGCTTTCCTGGGAAAGAATTATAAGTAGAAGTCAGCAGCTGTTATCTTAGAAGAAACTAGAACTTCTTTCATTGACCCCCATCGGGCTCCCACTGATTTCTAACTCCTTCTCAGACTGGGATCCTTACATTATGCTATGTTATGTTAGATTACAATATTACATTTCTATGGTGCACACTTACATGTAGGTGTCCCTTGCTGCTGTCACCCTCCACACCAATTCAGCTCCTAAACACAGTCCTTTTTAGGGTCGAGCCTGCGTTGCATGCGCTCGCGCATGCGTATCGCAGCGAGACACTTTAGTATTTAGAAAAGGGCTCGGAGCCCTGTCAACTTCACGTCAGTGTTTTTTATTGGTTCGTGGGCTTGCCTAATAAAATCTGCTTGCTTTCATTAGTCAAAGGCACGCATACGTCATGCCTTTTCCGGTGGCTAGCCCTCCTCGAGCGCAGCGACCAAGTACAGAAAACATGCAAGGCTCGCTGTTTTCCATCGGGCTCGTGGACTTCTTTTTCTCTAATTTACGAGCACGATCTCGCTTGGCAGAAGTCAAGCGCTTTACATAGTTAATTTCACTTTTTTGGGTTATGTACATAAATGCACTTTTGCCCGATAGGTGAAAAGTCGGGTTAGGAGTTTACAACGCAATCAGCTCTAACATGAGCAAACGCGAGACCCGTTGCATTGTAAATGCTTGTTTAAGTTACCTTGGTTCTAAGAATTCTCAGTTTTTACACATACTGAAAATCAGTGACCTTTGCCTCTACTCTCTTTGGACTGCACCCATGCCAAGAACCTCAGAATAATCATCAACAGGAAGCTGGACATTACTGCACAAGTCAACACCGTCAATGCATCCTGCTTCCACACCTAAAGATTCTGAAAAAGATCCTGTAACGGCTCCCAAGCAACGCTAGACAAACTGTCACTCATGCCCTGGTCACTATTAAGTTCAACTACAGAAACACCATCAACACCTGGATCACTAAGAAACTCACTAGAAGACTATAAACCATCCAGAATCACATTGAACTCACATCCCACCACAACTCAAGGAGCTCTGCTGTCTCCCAATACACAAATTATTAATTTCAAAATCCTCAAAAACACACACACACATTCAAGGCACTACACAGTTTAGGCTCCAACTACCTGAACAGTGGTATATCCTTCCAGCAACCACCCAAACAACTGTGTTCCTCAGGACTCCTACTTGCACACATCTCACACAGACACAGAACCAGATCAGGAGGACAGGCATTTTCTTACATTGCTCCTAAACCATCAGACCCTCCCCTCCGCTTCTTCAGTTCCACAAGAAGCAGAAGTCCTATGGCTTTTCAATTTACCAAACTACCATAGGCAGAGCTAGGCACACACACCTGGTCAATGCAAGGATATCCTTGCGGGTGATAGTGTGCTTTACAGATACACATAATTTAACATTATTTCTGTACACACCACTTAATATCACATGCACATGTTAGATAACACATGTGCCAAAACTGAATCAAGATGGATGTGTAATTTTACATTTTAAAGGAAGAATGATTGATTTCTTGCTTAAAAAATCAAGACTCTATGGACTGGGAGCTAAAAGCCCTTGGTGGAATGGTAGCTAAAAGCATCCCTGGGAAATGTGTTCATAGCAGCCGCAAGTGTAGCACAGGAGTCCAACCAACTCCAGAAGATCTGGGAGCAAATTATATTCTTGTCTATGGTGAAAATGGTGTGTGATCCCACAGGGTCATTTACCAGGCTAAATAGCTGATGATTTCTTCATCCACTGACCAGTAAAAGCAGGTGTTTGTTCCTCGGCCTACTGGGGGTTTTCCCTGTATCCATGTGGACAGTCCAGCCCTGTCAGGTATTTTTTCACAAACAGCACAAATACTAACACTTGCATGAGTAGGTGCACTTCACCTTTCCAGAAAAGACCTATGAAGCTAGTGACCCCAATGGAATTATTTCTTTTCCAAGTCGTTGAGTTTAATAGCCAAACTGGATGCTGTATCCTTACCACTAGAACAAAGAAGCAAGCTTAACTACCTCCCTTCGGTACCAACAGGTTCATGGATCCTGTTACTGTTCTTAATTCTCATTGTGATTAGACTATGACTCAGACCTTTCTGTGGCTCTATGCATACACCTGCAAGAAAATATTCCCACAAACAAAATGTGGGAGAATTATTTTTCAATCCGTGTATCAATCCCTTCACATACATGTATCCCTCAGCCTTGAAGTACATCTCAATAGTAATAATCGTTGGAACAATGACATTTTTAACAAAAATTGATGCCCATTTATAGTCACATATTGTTTGTTTATATTTGCAACAAGCAGAACATGGGTGCTGGCTGCATGGTGTGACACATAATCTGAGCGGGGAGAGGAATAGCAGTGGGTTTGCAGTTGAAAGGGTGGCACTAAAAAAACGTATCTGAGTCCAATTCGTTCACTAGTAGTAGTCGTAATGGTAGTTCCAACCAGTTCTCTCTACATCACTTTCTTCTCTCTTTCTTTTGTTAGTTCAAAGCCTACCAGACAGTGCAGCTCTCTGGTTTGCTTACGACTTCTTATGGGCATTCTGAAAGCTTCCCTGGGAATGCCTTCCGCCCATTGCTTACTATTGGCTTTACGGTTTGTAACCTACATTTTCTGGCTTTCTACATGCTGGCTTAATTTGTTTTAGGCAGTCCAGAGTTTGTCCCGCCTGCTGCCCAACTTTGTCCATTCTATTCTTCCACACACTAGCTTTCTTTAAACAGGCTTATATAAATCATGTTTTTACTTTGTCACATGTGCTGTCCATTCAAAGACAGAAGTCAAATTTCAGTCTTCTGAGAGAGATTGATGTTTACTTTTCTTTCTCTGACTTCAAAATGAAAGAATTTATGTTGCAACCCTCCTGAGCACACAGTGAAAGGAGAGGGTGAAAGATATGTTTTCTTCAGAGCACACAATAAAAAGCGAACTGTGCTGATGTGTCAAAATATATCAGAATTAGTAAAAATGAAGAACTTTTTTTTGTAATTCTGAAGTGTGGTGGAAACAAATATTTGAATACGATCAAAACACATCAATTCACTAGGTAATGACATTTGCACACATTATCATTTGTGTGCAGTAAAACCACATTTCGGTAAAAATGTAATGGTCATTTTAATTGAATATGTGTTGTCTATAATAGCAGTGCAAAACCACACCATGCATACTGTACTCTACGCCGCTCCACTCTATGCACTTCAACTCTATGCCACGTCACTACATTCTACGACACTCCACTCTATGCCCCTCCACTCCACACTATTTACACTACTCCAATCTACCACACTCCACTATCAACCCCACTCCATTGTGCTGCTATAATCTTCTCTACTCCATTCTACTCCACCCCAATCTACCTCACTTCAATCTACCCACCCCACTTCAATCGACTCCACTCTACCATACTCCAGTCTAGCCAAATCCACTCCACTTTGATCCAATTTACCCCACTCCACTACAATCTAACCCCCTCTAATACAATTTACCCCATTCTATTCTACTTCAAGCCAGACTACCCCACTCTACTTCAATCTACTCCACTCAATCTAACGAAATCAACCCCACCTGTCTCCAATCTACCCCACTCCACCCCAATCTACAGCACTGCTCTCAAATCTACCCCACACTGCTGCAATCCACTCCAATCTACCCTACTCCACTCCAATCTCACCTACTCCATCACACTGCAACCTACTCCTGTCTACCCAACTCCACTCCACTCTTTCCCATCCTAATCTACCCCACACCACTCTATCCAACTCTCCTCCCATCTAACCCACTTCACTCCACCTCAACCTACCTACTCCTATCTACCCCACTCCACCCAATCAATAACCACTCATTCCAATCTACCCCACTCCAATTTAATAGGCCATCCTACCTAGCTCTCCTACTTAATCTACCCCACACCAATCTACCTCACTCCAATATAGCCTAATCCTCTCCACTCCACTCTTCCCCAAACTACCTCACTCCACTCCAATCTACCCCATTCTACCCCACTCCAATCTACCCTACTCCACTCCAATCTACCCAAATCTACTCCACTCGATACTACCTCAGCCCACCCCAAACTACCCAGTTCAATCTACCCCCTCAATTCAATCCCACTCCAATCTACCCCAAGCCACTCCACTCTGATCTACTCCACTCCAATCTACCCCATTCTACCCTGACTACCCACTCTACCCCGCTCCTCCCCACTCCAATCTACCCCACACCACGTCAATTTACCCCACTCACCTAATCTACCTCACTCCATTCTAATCTACTCCACTGCAAATTACCCTAATCTACCCTCAGTCGATTCCAATATATTCTACTAACATTCACATACTCTACTCCACTCCAATCTATCCTATTCCACTCCAGTCTATGCCACTCCACTCCAATCTACCCCAATATATCCCAAGCCATGTTAGCCCAACCTACTCAACTCTTATATACCTCCACTCCAACCTACCCCATTTTAATCTACTCCACTGCAATCTACCCCTTTCAATCTACCCCACTCTATTCTACCAGGTCAATCTACACACCTTCCCTACTCCAATCTACCCCAATCCAATATACCTCACTCTACACCCCAGTCTACCCCATTCCAATCTATTGCACTTCAATCTACCCCAATCAATGCAAATCCACACCCTCTCCATTCTACCTCACACTACCCTCACTCCACTCTACCCCAATCTATATCACCCCCACCCACCCGCGTCACTGACTTTTAGCCATGCTGAACAGCAGCCACACATGTGTTTCACATGGTTAAAACACATTGCCAAAACCAACAGCTCTTGCATGGGCAAGACTTATTGGCTTTGCCAAAGCTTGTTTTGCTCTTAGGTACAAGCTCCTTCACAGGCACCAGAATTTTCATGTGTAGAGGATATTCGAATTCACTCTATTCTTTTCTCAATTTCTTTGTGGATTTTTATGGTCTGTTTTTTGGCACAGATCTGCGCTTATCGTCGTCCTTCTTTGTCTGTTGTGCCACAAGAGTGGGTGTTGGATAACAATTGTTTTGGGGAAAATAGTTCAAATGTAATAGCTTTTATTTTCATCCTTTTTCTGTTACACCATAATTGTAAGCATATATCCGAAACCTCACGATTAACTGAGTTGAAGGCTGAGCTTGCTAAAGTTATCTATTATCTCCACAATGAACTATTATCTTGCGTTTCCTGTACTATCTTTCATTTGTATTGTTTACTAACCTTATTGTTTTCTTATTTGTTTGCTGTAGTTCATCGAAATTGTGTGGCTTCTGGAAAGACTGGCTTAATTCGTGCTCAGGATTCCAAAAGGTAAAAGGGCTCCCTTTTTCCAGGCCCAAAAATATAGGTGAGAATACCAAGATCTGTTGTGACCAACTAAGTCCTATCAATATTAGTATCGTCTTTGAAGTTTTGGATTCGCTCATTACAGTCGTGATTAAGGGCACTGAAAAAATGCGTACAGACATTTCCTGTTCCAATCTATCGGCATTGCATTTCTTACTGACTGCAGCTGGCAACACCTGGAACCGAAGCTTCGGCATTTTGTGCTTCCGCCAATATCTCCTGTTTTAGGTCCCACTCACGCCTGATGCGTAATTGTTTGTTTAGACTGTCTGCTTGAACGTTTCACGTCTGGTACGTGTTATCAGTTTTGTGGTTTTCGCGATTAACCACTTCGATATCTCCCCTCTTACTTGCGACAGGGGAAAGGACATTGTTCCTCTCTGTTTGTTTCGATAAAGCACTGCGGTTGTATTGCTGTTAGGATTTGCACAACCTTGTCCTGGTTAAGAGCTTGAAGCAAAACGCCTTTGTTTATAGCTCCAACTAATTTCTGTTCTTTAGAGTATGTGCTTTCGCACTGGCCCCTGATATTTTTAGATTGCCTAGAGGACGCATTTGTTTTTATGATGGCTAAGGGTGCTGTTAAGTTGAAACAACTTCCCCTTATCATAGTTTCTAGGCTCCACCACAGTAACCTCCTTGTGTACATTGTTGGAGACAACCAATAGATCGCCTCATTGTCCTAAAGTTTTGTGACCACATATTGTTTATCCATTTATTTTGGTCTAACATGCAATCATGATTTTGGAATTAACTGTATACATGAAGCCATCCACCCCCAACAGCTTCATCATGGACCTTAAATTGGTAATGTATCCCGTTTATTTATTTATGTTTTTTTTGCCCTTATTAACCACAAACTTTAACACCATACTCCCTGAACCATCGACCCTTTATTACCACAACCGAGGGAGCTGAATTGGATTTTCAATATTAAATTGTGGCAAGTAATGATTTATCAGATTCACTCAAACGATGTTGAGTGTCGAAGCCACAAGTACGTGAAATCACTGGACAGATCTTATGCTGTTACCGCCCTTTGGGATTATTTAGCAGTAATTTATGGGTCTGGCATATCTAAACCATCATATTGCCCCAGTTCATCACAGACTGCCACATCCTTATTATCTTACTTGATCTATCCATGATATCCATTTCCATAACACTCTTGAACGTGCTGTCCCAATCTTAGCCAGTAGCAAAACTGACAGACATTTTTTTACAAATCTCCCTTCTGGTGAGAAGGACCAGGTAAAAAAAAAAAAAAAAACTTTCTTTTATCTCTGTTCATTGCATGCAGGTCATTCAAGTATCCAAAGATGACCAGCTTCAGGCTTACAATGATCTCCCTCTGCAAAATACTTGTGATGCTCTTACCCACATCATTCGAGTAGGACCTTATGAGCGGACATTCCAAAAACATGTGGGCATCGTCTGTTTCCTCTGCACTACAAATTATACAGTAGAATAATTCCTCTTGCCCTTCTATTCCAGCCTATGTGGGTTCCAGTACACCCTATTTAAAATGAACACATGATTTATTTTCATTCAGCAGGTCTGACTGTATCATAAAGTGCAGTCATTGATAATTGCCATATGTCCTGTATCGTGGTCATCGGTAGGTCTCCTCCCCTTAGGTCCACTGGTAGCTTGAAATCCCCATCAGCCAAGTTTAGTATTGAGCAGTACCATTTTCCAGTCTTTTGTTTCTCCAGAGCCTTATTAAATATCAATTCCTTTGTTCCTTTGTCTTATTAATTATCAATTCATTTGTTGAGGATCCCTTGTCTTCCATTGCTTGGGTCCAACTCCTCAGTTGATTGTATTTGCACCACGAGTATCCTTTCCTGGTAATCTTAATCAAATGGTGCCAAGAGGCCAACTCCCCTCTTGCATCACCTGTCCCCACTTATCTATTTGTCCTTACCTCATGTAATTGGCCAACTTATACTCAATGCACTCTGGGGTACCCGGTGAATCCCATATAGGGCCATAGTCACTATAGCATGATAAGCTAGTTGTTTTCCTGATCTGTGTCTATAACGTGGCTTCTGTCTGTAGCACAATCAGCATGACCTTCTTGAAAAAATCTCTTATCCTTAAACTCATAGAGAAAATGTGAGTTACCCCATCCCATGTCCTTCACCATTGCTGAAAGCATCAAGCCAATTTCAAAGCCCTGTAGGTCCCTCCATTTCCCCCCACTAAAATTCTGCAATTTTTTGACTTATGTGGCCCATGTGTAATATTGGAAGTCAGGTAACCCAAGGCCTCCTTTGGCCTTCTTCGTTCATAGCTTTTTTCTAGAATATCCTCACCCCCCTTTTGGGCCGGATAACACTGGAAATCTTCCCATGTAGTTTGTCAAACGACTCTTTTTTGAAGGATAAGGGTATAGCATTGAATAAAAAAGTTAACTTCGACAAGATAACTATTTTTATAAGGTTTGTTCTGCCCACAAGTGTTAATGATAACTGAGCCCAGCTCAGTAGTAATTTTACTGGCCTCCAGCATTGCTTTTTTGGAATTTATTTCAGGAATCTCATCCACCTCTTGTTTGATCTTTATTCCCAAGTATCTTATCTCCTTCTTGATTTGCTTGTTATTACTGGGACAGTTCCAAGTTATTATCTCTGTTTTTGTTGTGTTCACCGGATATCCCGGAACACTCATAAATTCCTGCATAATTCTATCTAATTCTGGCAAAGTTGGGCATACCTGTCTGGTGTTTCTTGTAATTTTGAACTCGGCTGTTAGGAATAACTTCTGAAGGGTGTGGAGGTGGAAGACCTGAGTTCTTTTGTACTAGATTTGTTAAGTTTAGTAGTGCCTCCGGGAGACACAACAGTGGATTTAGCAAGGGATATTCAGAGAATCCACCGAGATCCCTATAAGAGAAACCTCAATACGAAGAAACCTTGGAAAGTCCTAGTAAACTTTCTGATCTATTCAATCAAGAAGCAGATAAGAACAAAAACATGAAATTAAAATCCTTACTGGCAAAAGGTTTCAGATTTGAAATAAGATTGGATCTATCTTGGATTACCTTAGAGAGGCAATAGGAGCTTTCCTTAAAGGAATATACAACAACATGATGTATAATTTGCAAGACCATAGAGAGGCTGATGATCAATAAGATTAAAACACTAAAGACAGCAGCAGTACCAGTTGCTTGGAGCATGATCCCAGTCGGAAAACAATAGGACACAGAGCCCCTCCATACTTACATTTGTTATTTAGTTTATGGGTCTTAATTTAGAACGCAGTCACTGTGCATAAATCACTTCCTTAGTCAAGCCGTAGGTGTTCTCTAGGGCATAAAAAATGCCCAATAGGAGCATTCAGCTTGGGAGGGTTCCCTATGGGAGGAAAGAAGGGGAGAGGAGAGTATTTTGAGAGGGGAAGCACCAAGAACACAGGGATTAACCCAGTTCATACAAAATTATGGGAGGCATAGATGGAGGTAGAGAAGTGTTAATCCAAATCATGCCATGGAATGTAAACGGCCTGCTCAGAAGAGTTAAGCAAAGAAAAATCTTACAATACTTGGGAGACTCCCAAGCACAATTTTTTCTAGACCGAGAGACCCATTTAAAGTGCAAGGAGTGAGTAGATCTTTTTAAAGCACAAAAATGGGTCCAGGAAGTGGTTGTTTGGATTAAGTGGGGTGTACAAAGGCCATCATAATGGTTTCGGAGGTCTTTTCAAAAGATTGCCGAAGCCACGGGTGCCAGAAGACAGCCAGTGCTGGTGGTCTTCCAACCACCATATTACGAGGGGCGGTTCCACCACCGGCCCGCCCTGCCACAAGGACTCCGCCAGCCGTATTACAACCTGTAATACGGCCTGGCAGTGTCCTGATGGCAGGGTGCTGCTGGCGGTGAAAGCGCCTGTTCCCGTTCCCTGCCAGTCAAGGTAAGTCGGTCGTCCAACAGGGGAGAGGGACAGGAGGGTGAAGTGTGTTGTGTGTGTGTTGTGTGTGTGTTTGTGTGTGTGAGTGAGTGGGTGTTGTATGCGTGTTTGAATGCATGTTTGAATGTATGTGTTTATGGGTGTGTGTATGGGTGTTTGAATGCCTGTATGATTGTTGAAGTGAGTGCATGTTGGAATGTTTGTGTGAATGCGAGTATGGATGCGTGTGAGTGAATGCGAGTATGGATGCATGTGAGTGAATACGTGTGTGGATGCATGTGAGTGAATGCGTGTATCTAAGTGTAGGTAAATGAGTGTACGCGGGGTGCATGTGGATGTGTGTGTGTATGTGGGGTAGGGGTGCTGTTCTGGAAGGGGTGAAGGTGTTGGTATGGAAAATGGGGCTGGGGGGTTTGGGTTTGCGCGGTGGGAAGGTGGAATCGTCTGCCAGTGACTGGAAATTTATTTCCTGTCACCGGTAGCCTTTCTGCCAGGGTTTGCATGGCGGTGCTACTGGCACAGAAACCCTGGAGGGAAGCAGACTCGTTATACCACCAGAGGTCTTCAGTGGACCGCCAGGTCGAAGATGCTAATCTCCGGCCTGGCTGTCCAACCGCCCTGGCGGTACAAGCGGGGATGTGTGTGCCGGTCTTCACCACCAGCCCTTCACTGGTGAGACCGTCACCACGAGGGCCTTAGGGAGTAGTTATGGTTTTCCGAAAGAATACCCATGCAACAAATACAGAATATGAAACACATAACACTGGGAGGTGGATAATAGCTAATTTACAAATGCTGACTAAAGGTTATCGATTAGTGGAATACTATGAACCAAATACAGACAATGTAACCCTGATAAAAAGTGTTCACTTAAGGCTACTGAATGACAACAATCCCATGATAATGAAAGGGGAGTTCAATGTTTTGATCAATAATGTTTTAGGTAAATCTTCCAAGAGGGGGTTGATTTATTCCCCAAAGATGAAATTGTTCATTAAAAACATGATATCAGGGTTAGGTATGTGTGATATCTGGAGAAGGAAGTTGGGATTAAAAAGTGAATACACTTTCTAGAATAGAAAACTTGGTTGTGATTTTATGATTGATTATTTTCCTATAGATACATTGTTAGCAGAGGAAGTCCCTCACGTTAGACAAATGCCAGCCCACTGATCAGGTCACTCAGCAGTAACATTGGAGTTGAGGGCCCTGCAGCAGCTACAACAGACAAGATGGACACTGGAACAAAGTCTGCTGATGGATAACTGATGGTAGAAAAATCTCAAAGCAGATACAGTAGAGTTTTGTAAATACTACAAAGGTTATGCCCCTTTAAACATTGTTTGTGATACCTCCAAGAGTTATACTCGGGGCTGAGTAACCAAAATGCCCTAGCAGGTGAAGGGGAAGCATGTGGGCAGAGAGATAAAGAAATAAGTAAGCTAGAAGAACAGTTGAAAGTAAAGGATAATACAAATGAACAGAACAGAATGTTGTCTATTGAACTGCAGAAGAATAGAAATAAACTTGCAGGGTTGCTGGAGGAAAGAGTAAGGAAGAGGTGGGAGGCTAGTAAACTGACCAACTTTAAATGCAGAGAGAATTTTGTCAAGTTACTAGCAAAGCAGACAAAAACAAATCTTACAAGAAACCCTATTGGCCAGTTAAAAGGAAAGAAGAGAGGTTGGTGAGGTAATAACTGAAAATAGGGATATTATAGAGGGATTTTTCCAATTTTAGAGAGGTATATTTGAAAGATTTAAAAGTTACTGAAGACAATTTTCTAGATTGGTTGGCTCATTCTGTTGCAAATCTCTCAAATGCCCAAGCCTAAGCTTTAAATAAGGAAATAGAGCAACATGAAATCACCAAGGCTGGCAAAGACAGAAAAAAGGAAAGTCTGCAGGGCCTTACGGGGTACCAAATTAATTTTATAATGTATTAAGAAACACAATTATGCTGATCATGATCGGGCTATCTGGGGAAATCATTAGTAAGGGACATGAACTTCCTCACTCCTGGAAGGAAGCAATAATCACCCTAATACTCAAACCTTATAAAGATCCAGAGAATCGTGATTCATACAGACCAATATCCCCTACTAAGTAACGATTATAGCATTTTACCAGTATCTTAGCAAGGAGATTACATAGGGTTATTGGATACCTGATACATAAAGAATTTATGACAGGAAGGTACCTCCACAAACAAACTCATGGGTTGATGGGCGCAAATGATATAGCTTAAACATTTAAAGTTCAATTAGCAGCAGTAGCAGTAGAGACCACAAAAGTGTTTGATCAGGTAAATTGGTAATACCTGAGAGTAATGTTAGGCCACAACAACTTAGGGGGGAACTTTGACAGGATAATACAGCAAATATAGGGGAACACATCCTGCTTAATCTTTGGGGACTACAGGTGCCAGGACCACTGTGAGCGCAAGAAAAAGGCTTGTCATTGGTGCCACCTGTGTGTTGACTAGTGCTATAAAGTGTGTACATCTCTCCTGCAGTACGGGAACACAGCCTGCTTCATCTTTGGGGAATGCAAGTGCCAGGACCACTGTGGGCTTAAAAAGGAGGCCTGTTATTGCTGCCACCTGTGCAGGTACTAGCTGTATAAAGCGTGTACATCTCTCCTGCAGCACATTTGAGGTCAAACCATCCCTCGTGGCCACCCGATCAAAGATACCTTGTTGCCTATATTGACAAACTTACTATCTGCAGTGGTTAACTGGAGCCACTGTTCATCTTTTCCCCCCAAATTGTGCTTCCCTGAAGTGAATAATGAGGAAAAGGAAGATCTTGCAACTGGTTAATAAGGAGGGTTCTTTCAAGAATTCAATTGCCAAATTTCTATCAAGTGCCACTGGAGCTATTGAGCACGAGTTGTATGTTGTTACTGTACAGATTAATAATGCTACTGGGACTACAGGTGACCATCCATTGATTTACTCTTCCGGTGCTTTCTTATTATCTGATTCACTATCTGGCAAACCTATTCTGCAGTCAAGTAAGGGGCGATTCCTGTGGCTCTGTTCTTCCCGTTATAATTTTTCCCATCGTAGTTCATGGAGAGGAGCCTACGGGCTCTGTGAGAAATAGTGATTCCCTATCTTTTTCCCGGCCTGCTAAAAAATCTAAAGGCACAGGTTGTACACTGAAAGTCACATCCAGGAAAGCACTTGACATTTTAACCACAGTTTCAGAGAATCTGTGCAAGGGGAAAAAATCAATCCAAAGTGCCTGCATCAAACAGAGGGTTTAACTCAGGGGTCTCCAACCGGTCGATCGTGAGGCACCAGTAGCTAACCGACCCCCTGGGAGTAACTCACGCTGGTATCTGATTATTAATGCTTCTTTCTGAGAATTTACTTACTATCCCTTCAATGTCTTTTAGGGCTGTTATCTGCACTTGCCTGCCCTCACCCAAACTATCTGCTCAGATTGGCTGAACTGAGCTTAGCTGGGGTGCGGCGGGCTGAAGAACATGATGTTCTTCCTGAGCTCTGGCTCCACCTGCCTTTTCCAGGTACGCACCGTGCTCCATACCTGCCGCTTGATCCTCAAGTAAGTAAGGGAGACCTGGACTAGTAGCTGCATATTCAGTAAAAGCGTCTCAGTGCAGGCAAGACCCTTGATTTTAACCTTGGCTTCCACCATGCTTTATGTTGGCAGCCGACAATAAAATCCAACGTCGTTGCCTGCACTGGGCCACTTTCACTGACTGACTACATTGCACTTTATATTAGCATTCACGTAGTAGTTAGTGGAAGCGACTCAGTGCATGCCTTTGATTTTAACGTTGTCTGCCACAGTGCTTTTCATCTGGCTTCAATAGTAAGGCACAGTGGCAGCCGAGGTCAAAATCAAAAGTCCTTGCATGCATTCAGCTGCTACCGTGGTTTACATTGCCTTCTATAATAAAGCGCTGTGGCAGACAATGTTAAAATCCAAGGTCCCTGTCTGCACTGGGCTGCTTTCACTGACTACACACAGCGCTTTATATCTGCCTTTGTGTAAGTCAGTGAAAGCGTCTCAGAGCATGCAGGGCCCTTGATTTTATAGTAAAACGCGCTGGCAGCCAAGGTTAAAATCAAGGAGCCTTGCATGCACTGAGTCACTTTCACTGACTTACACAAGGACAGATATAAAGCACTGTATGTAGTCAGTGACAGTGGACCAGTGCAGGCAAGGCCTTTTGATTTTAAACTCGGCTGCCACCCAGGTGTTAATCATTTGTACATAAAAACATGCTGGTGCTCAAAACTCTCCTCTCTGGAACACGGGGCTGCTGCATTTAAATTAGGGGTGGGTGGCGAGCTCTGCTCCGCTGACGGAGCTAATGGAGTTTTTGGCACTCCGTGCTCAGCTTGGAGTGCGGAGTCTGACCAAAACTCCGCTCACCAGCGTTGCCCACCGCATGCGCTCTGAAGGCCAGTTATGGGCCAAACAGAGATAGCGCAGACAGTCTGCGCTTGTGCTGTGTGGCCCATAACTGGGCTGCAGTGTGCCGATGTCAGCGGAGCTGCTTGCCAGCCTCCTTCTGAGGCTCCGATGGTGACAGAGGGAGGCAGAGAGCCAGGCCGCTGACAACAAGGACCCCTGGGAGAACCCAATTAAGTCCTTGATTTTGTTTCTTTGCTGTCCATACTGGTGTACAAGAGGTCTGAAATGGCCTTGGCCTGAATTCAGGCCAGGGCCATAGGCAGTGAAAGCTGCCTTTTCAGGTCTCTTGTGGACTGGCCTGCCCACGCCTCTAGTGCACACGGGGCAAGCCGGTGCACAACAGACCTGAAAACTGCAGCTTTCGCTGCCGCCTGCCCTTGCCTGAATGTGCGCTATCTCGGAAGCGCTAAGCAGGGCCGACCCTGCTTAGGGCTTTTGAGATTGGGCACATGCAGGCCAGGGCCAGTGGCACTCCAGCATGCGCAGAACTCTGCAGAATTCCACTGAGTTGTTTTCCAACTCCGAGGAATTCTGTGAGCTCCGCCCACCCCTAATTTAAATGTGCAAGCACAGAATACCGAGGCAGCGTAATCCAATAGCCATCTCTGGCCTCTTAAATCCATTTAAACTCAGCCACTCCCTGCCCCTTCAGCTCACTCTTGCAGCTTTCTGCTTTCTCCCTTTGTGACACTTTTCAGTCTTGCTTTACTCTGGCTTTCGGCTATGTGTCTTTCCTCGCAGTAATTGCCTGATGCATAAAAATACATGCCAGCCCTCAAAAAGAAGTGCTGGTGCCCCCCACTGGAAACCGCCGGCTCAAATTAAGCACTGCTCTGGGCTGCTTCACTGACTACACCATGGATTATATCTGCCTTTGTTAAGTCAGCGAAAGCAGCCCAGTGCAGGCAAGGACATTTGTTTTTTACCTTGGCTGCCACCACACTTTACATTTGCCTTCCATAGTAAAGTGTGGTGGCAGCCGAGGTTAAAACCTAAAGTCCTTGCATGTACTAAGCTGCTACAGTGCTTTATATCGCCTTCTATAATAAAGCGCTGTGGCAGCCAATGTTAAAATCCAAGGTCCTTGCCTGCACTGGGCCACTTTCACTGGCTACACACAGCGCATTATATCTGGCTTTATATAAGTCAGTGAAAGCGTCTCAGTACATGCAAAGCCTTTGATTTTACAGTAAAATGCAGTGGCAGCCAAGGTTAAAATCAAGGAGCCTTGCATGCACTGAGCCGCTTTCACTGACTTACACAAGGGCAGATATAAAGCACTGTATGTAGTCAGTGAAGATGGCCCAGGGCAGGCAAAGCCTTTTGATTTTAACCTCGGGCTGCCACCCAGGGGTTAATAAGTTGTACATAAAAATGTACTAGTAGTTAAAACTCTCCTCTCTGGAACACAGGGCTGCTGCATTTAAATTAGGGGTGGATGGCTAGCTCCGCTCCGCTGGCGGAACTAATGGAGTTTTTGGCACTCCATGCTCCGCTTCTCTGACCAAAAACTCAGCTGGCCAGCGGAGTTCACCGCATGAGCACTGAAGCCCATTTATAGACCAAACAGAGCAAGTGCAGACAGTCTGCGCTTGCGCTGTGTGGCCCATAACTGGGCTGCAGTGCGCAGATGTCAGCGGAGCTGCTAGCCGGCCTCCCTCTGAGGTTCAGACTGTGAGAGAGGGAGGCAGAGAGCCAGGCCGCTGACAATAAGGACCCCCTGGGAGAACCCAGGTAAGTCCTTGTTTTTGTGTATTTGCTGTGCACACTGGTGCACAAGAGGCCTGAAACCGCCCTGGCCTGATTTCAGGCCAGGGCCGTAGGCAGTCAAAGCTGCAGTTTCAGGCCTCTTGTGCACCTGCCGGGGCCACTTTCACTGACTACACTGCGCATTATGTCTGCCATTGTGTAGAATTGTAGTCAGTGAAAGCGGCTCAGTGCATGCAAGGACCTTAGATTTTACATCTGCCTTTCATAGTAAAGTGTGGTGATAGCCGAGGTTAAAATCAAAGGGTCTTGCATGCACTCAGCTGCTCTCACTGACTTCTACACAAAGGCAGACATAAAGTGTGATGTTGCTGATCAGAATGAAGAACTATGACATTTTGTTGAGAATGGATTTGACGCATGTGTTGTAGAACTGAGGGAAGTGATTTTTTTAGAGTGAGTTGAGCATTGGCGTGGTGTAGAAAGTCAGGTTTTTCAAAAGGTTTGCACAAAAATGCAGGATGGTGGGCATGTGTAAAGAGTACATGGCCTTTCTGAGAAGTTTGAAGAGTGTGTAGCAGCTACAGTACTCCCAATGCAAAGGAGATATTTATCATGAAAGAAAATGATTCCTAGTGGATGCAAGTGATTTACCCCGAATAGTCCAGGAACCTAGGGAAACACTTGGCCAATTACATAAAAAAGCTGAATGTTCATTTTGCGATCCCTTCAATCATTTTTTCAATCAACTCATGAAAACTATCCTCGCTAACACAAATATTCAGCACCTTTGCAACAATAGTAAGTCCTCCATGCCTTCGATATAAAAGACTGCATCACACTTACAGTTCGTGAAGATTCAGAAGGCCTCATTTTGAGTAATGGGTGAAGTCGAGAATTAGGCGCAAAGTTGAAAACTGTTTCGGTCCCCTGTTTTACACTTTGTTTTCCATTACAGAGAGGCACAAACGCCCCTCCCAAGTGTTGCACATGAAACTTCCTCCTCCAGACTTACCTGGAAGAAACTATGAATGAAAAATTATGCACAAGTTGCTTGGTCTTTAGTAGCTCATGACGGTTTTCACTGACCAGAAATAGCTATCACTGCAGGAAAGGTTGGAGACTCGTGGTCTAACTCCTCCCAATTTGAGTTTGAAAAACTATAATATCGATTGTGTGGCTTTATGTCTGAGGTGTTAAACCATCTTTGTGCTATTCAAATTTCTTAGCTGAATCTCAGTTTCTTTGCAAAATACTGCCACTCAGACGCATATTCCTAGGGATGTAATTCAGTCAGTTCAACTCCCACACTCAGTAAGGAGAGAGCCTTTCAATACCGACATTCTCACTGTACAGGATTATGGAGTCCTTCCTACAGTCCTATCAGATAATATTCAAACTAAGAGTAAAAAATAGGATGCCCCCAAATAGTAATGAAACATTGTGTTCTGGATCTTCCACCTGCTGCTATTCCACACACCATTGTTCTAAAAGGCGTCCCTCCAATGCTATCTGGGAAGTCCGAAAGCTTTGAGCAACTACGTAACAAGGTGACTCATTGGCTTAATGCATGGCTGAATGGAGCTTCCATTCTGCATGTGATATTATCAAGGTGCAGTAATCATGACTGTGTCATTGTCAATTTTAGGTCCGATATTTTGGTCAGTAGTTTTCTTTTTAGGCTTTCTAGTAGACCGAAGCCCAGTCCTGCTTAGGTCTTGCTGTTTTTTTTTTTAACAGGCTCAATCTTTCCCTAAGTATCCAGACTCCTTCCATGGCTCGTAATTACTATGGTGTTTCTAGTAAATATTTCCCCCTACCACTCCACAACAGAGTTGCTCTCCTGGCCACCTGTGACTCTGTGGATTGACAAGTAATTGATTGTAAGGATACTCATTTACTGCTGTGTGGTGATTCTATAAGGGGTTATTTGGTATATAGTACACCTGATCTCAATCTAGACTCTGCTGTTGTTAATTCTCAAGGGAAGTATGATGACCACTGACATAAATCGTAGAGGGAAAATTGCACATGGAACACCTAGAACATGGCTGGTTTGGTTCCAAGATAAATAATTCTCAATGGCTTGATATCATCAAAAGCCATTTCCTCTCAAGAGGCCTGGTTGGTTAAACCCTGTCATATTCAAGGCTTTGTGTTTTATCTATCCCTGGCTCACCAGGTTTCTCTGGAGGAGTCTGCTAAGACTCCTCTGACCTCCTGGTCAGCGTCTGTTGCCGTCCCCTGTGCAGCTCCTCCTGTTGCTGCTGCCTCTGCCTCAAGCAAACTGAGAGCCTGCCTGACTCTCAGTTTGAGCCCCACCTCCACCTGCAGGCTCCCGTCTGTGCCTCATCCCTGGTAACCTAGTGGCCATCTGCATGTAAGTATCTTCTGTCTCTCTTTACTCCTGCTTTTATTTCTGCCTTTACTTCTGTTTTTTTTCATTCTGTTTTATTTTCTGTCTTTTATTCAATTGTTTCCTTTTTGTCTCTCTCTCTCTTCTGTTTTATTTTCTATCTTTCAATCAATTTTTTCCTTTTTGTCTCTTTCTCTCTCCTTTTACTCTCCCTTCACTTTCCCTGCACTGCTAATGCTCATGCATCCCTACCTCCCTCCCTTCGAAGCGCTTTTCCCGCCCTTCCACCTCCAGCTGACCAGATCCCCGCCTCCTTCTCCTTCTTAATGGCAGCCGCTGTGCGGCTGCACCACTGGCATACCAAAGGCGCACCAAAGGCAAGCCCATCTGCTCCCGTCCATATCTGGACCACACCCAGTGCCAAGGACCCTGCTCTTCACTCGATTCGCCGGTTCGACGCCAACACTACGTACCCTCAACCTGGGAAGATCCCCAGCCTACCACGAAGCCAACCCCAGGAACACTCATGGAACTTTTCCATGTCGCGCATGCTCCTGCACCCTCCAAGGACCACCTCACGATCACGTAGCAAGCACGGACAACCACTTCAAGTGCATACTCCTCAACACATGCTCCCTCGTCAAACACTCAGTAGAAGTCTGGGACCTCCTTGACTCGACTGCCTGGGATGTCGCCTTCTTCACGGAGACATGGATCACCACCACCTCAGCCCCAGACATTACCATGGCCATCCCGGACAACTACAAAATCATCCACAAAGGCAGAGCCAACCAGCCTGGAGGAGGCATTACTATAGTCTATAAGAACACTCTCCGCCTGACAGCCACCACCCAGTCACAGTCTTAGCCAACCCATGAACACCTACACTTCCAGATTCTGACCAACCCCAACTCCTCCCTCCATGGCACACTCACCTATTAGCCGCCTGGACCACAACTCCAATCCTGCGAAGACATCACTGACCTCGTGGCCCCCCAATCGCTCACATCTGACTACATCCTACTCAGTGACCTCAACTTCCACCTTGATATCCACAGTGACCCCAATACCACAAACCTCCTGGACAACATCACAACACTCTGCCTCAAACAACTTGTCAACGTCCCCAACCACAGAGCCAGACACTTCCTCAAACCTGTCTTCTCA
The DNA here is from genome assembly GCF_031143425.1 of Pleurodeles waltl. Taxonomy (NCBI): domain Eukaryota; kingdom Metazoa; phylum Chordata; class Amphibia; order Caudata; family Salamandridae; genus Pleurodeles; species Pleurodeles waltl. The sequence goes on from NC_090440.1 coordinate 524,160,795, forward strand.
TCAGGGAACAATGTCACCATTCCGAACACCATTGGACCGACCAAAAATGCGTCAACTTTACCCTCACAAATAACACTGCACTCCACTATGCCCCCTGGCCCATCGGCAGACACTGAGGCAAAGTTACAGAAGCACAACTCACTAATGCCCTAAACTCCCCTAATCCCCCTACCCCAGACGCAGTGGACGTCAATGAAGCTGCACACAATATACACTGCTGGCTATCGGAATGTGCCAACGACATAGCCCCCCTAAAGAATCCTGCAGAAAAGTGATATAGCAAAACACATAAGTGGTTTACTGCTGATCTACAATAATCCAAACGCTCCTGCAGACGACGGGAATGGAAATGGAGGAACAGCAAATCAACCGAAGACAGCACAGCCTACAAGAACACATTCACCACGCACCACCAGAACATCAGAGCCGCCATAAATGCCGCCATTCAAGAACGCCTCAGCACCTGCACTCACAACAGCAAAGGGGAACACATAAATTGTGTACTTTACTAAATTGTGTATGTATGAAACTCAATTGTGTATACATTTCAACACAGTGGCATACTGGCAAACACATTGTGACGGGCCGGCTGGAACCGACCCGTGCACAGAGCCGACTTGTGCTGCCACTGCTTGTGGTATTCTGGAACTCCACGGGGCGAGCCCCAATAGGAAACGCTCTTTGGCCATGACGTCAGGACTCCCCGGGGGAACCAAAAACGAAGGACAAATGAAGAAGTCGGCGTTCGGGACGAGGAGAGGAGACGACAAGGAGGTGGAGTGCGAGGAGGAAGAAGAGAAGGGCGATGAGGTGCTGGTTGGGAAGGAGGAACGAGGCACGAGCAACTCAGAGCGTGGAGAGTGGCTTCTCCCCGGCAGGGGAGAAGAGGACGAAGAGGCGGCAGACGGAGGTCTGCAACCCGCGGTGTCCCTGGGAGGTGGAATCCAGAATCCCGCCATGCTTCTGGAGAAGGGCGGCCTAACCAGGTGGGTGACCACACCGTAACCAGTACAGGGAGGACGGGAGGAGCGGGTCCGGGAAAGGCAAAACGAGGGGGAGTGGGCGGTGGGAGGTAAGAAAAAGTGGATAGAAATCGGGCACTGTAGGATTGTTTGTTTTGTTTTCCACTGGTGGGGAAAAGGGGCTAAATAAAAATACTCGCAGTATAAAAATAAAAGAAGGCACTCATACTGATAGATAGTCAGTTCATCAGAGAGCAATACAATAAACAACAACAGCATAGAGCCTCAGAAGCAATAGTTTAAAGCAAGAAGAAAGAGAAAGACAGGAAGGAACCAAGGAAAGCTACGGGCAGGAAGGGAAAGTCAAGAGGAGACCAAGAAACAAGGAAGGAGCAAAAACCAAGAAAGGACAGCGACAACAGGAAGAGAGAAAAACAGTAAGACAAGTGGAACCTAGAGGCAGATAGACAAGGAGAAAAACTAAGTCCAGGTAGTGAAACCAACCACTTACCAATACTTTTGTTCTTCTATCCGCATGCGCCTCCCGGGAACCCTAGAAGAGAAGAGAAGGACCAAGAGGTCGTAAAAGATCCAGAGAACCGAGTGAAAACCCCTCTGTGAACAACAAGAAAACACAGAGAGGAAACCATATTCACAATTCACTATATTCATCAATAAACCACCTACTTACCTGACGGCAGAGCTACGTATTATTCTTTCAATCGGCCTTCCACACACATACTCCATAAAATTGACAAAATTCCATGAAAGGTGTGGGTACAACTCACTTAAACATTAAATCAGAGCTACCCTACAAGATCTTATTTGTAAAGTATTTAAGTGCTTGCGTAAGAAGTGCCTACATTTATCAATCACATTTGGGCAAACACACAAAATATGTATTGCAGTTTCTTGTTTGTATCCACATAGGTGACAAGTTTTAGATGGTCCACAATCTCTCCCATGAAGGATCATGTCTTTTGGGGCCAGGTCACCTATTCTTAACCGCATACGCTTTATATTGATAATATGAATATGAGGTGTTCAGATAGGACTGGGGGTTTGGGCAGTCATAAGAGTTGATCACATTCCATACATGAGCTTTCTTGGCAAATTGTTTTTTGTCCTCCAAATGTAAAGAAAGTCTTGCTGAATTTCCCACAGCACATTTACAAGAAGAATCTGAGGTGGCAGAGGCCCACAGGGAAGAAAACCCTTAAGTGCACAAAGCAGATATATACGCCCCCCAAAGAGTATGTTTTTTACTAGTTCCAATTTCAGCCCATAAGAGGAAGGTCAAAGAGGGTTGGGACACTTATTGTAGCTTTTTGCAAAATGCAATAAATGCACCCTAGTGTGACAAAACGTGTCTCACTAGGCCAAATTTCAGGCGAATCTGTGCCTGTGAGGTGTTAAGCTGCAATCTGAAAAGACGTCTGTAAGTATTTGCTTGTAGTGTCTGTAGAAGCTTTGAGTCACATCCACACATTATTTCTGATCAATAACTAAGAGATGGTATAAATGTAGCCTCAATTATCTTGAGATGAGGAGCAATGCTGGGCTTCTCGGCTTAGTCTGCAGTGATGTACATGCAGGGAAGAGCGAATTTGCTCTTTGCTTTATTACCTGAAGATGTGGGGTAGACTTATGTCGATGATCAAAAATTACTAGTGGGTTCATGTAAGTCTTGGTTAGTTCCAGTTTTTCGTCCAAGTGCCAAACAAAGTTATTTTATCTCCTCTGGACGAAATACCATGACTTTTGTTTTCCTGATGTTTATTTCCAACTTGTTTCAGCTGGTATATGCAGTAAAGGTAGTTATTAAACGTGGAATGGCTATGGGGTCCTACTGACTACAGCGAAATCTGGGCTAACCATGGAGCATCCGAGTTTACCACGTTCGAACTACAATTGATGTCGGAGATCTATAAATTACAGTGGTGTGAGAACGCAGTCCTGCTTCAAGTAGTCACTTGTATAAATCTTTTTTTTGTAGTTGTTGAGCCATCTCCCAACTTTACTCTCACACAAATGTTATGGTAAAAAGGCTGAACAGCACGGGCAGAAGTACCACATTGTGTTAATTTGGACCATAAGGCCTGCCATGGAACCATATCAAAACAGGACTTCAGGTCCACAAAACAGGCGTGCACAGATTTACTTTGAAAAGAGTCCTCAATAACCACTGACAGCCTCGTTATTACTGAGAGAGTCGGTATTATAGTACTGGTACCATTTGAAAGCCTTTTTCTTTGTATTAGGGATTTTAGCGCAGTCCAATCCTCAAGATCATTTTATACAAGTCAAGAAATTAACCTTTCTACGTGTAATCCATATCAGTTCAGAGATACTCACAGTTCATGCTCTATGCTCACCTTAGGCCAATCCAGGAAATAAACCTCCAGAAAGCTTTTGCATCTCTCTTCCTACAAATGTGTTGTATTGTTATCCATTTTTGGTTTATTTAGGCTGCTTTAGCTTTTGAGATTTTTTTCTTATGCATTGACCTGATTAGCCTTGTTTTGTGGAGCTGAATTTGTCTTGCGGCTATTGCTAGTTTCCTACAGGCTGCTATTTCCTTATTTAATTTACGCTTTTCTCCCCCTAACACTGTACCATTTTTTTTTTTTAAGTGTAGTGAGTAGACTTTTTGCCTATAGCATTATTGGAGTTGTAAACTTTTCCAATAATTTTGCAATAAAGATGGATCAATCGTTAACCAGAATCAACGGCGGTTCCTCCCGCGTTGGCCATGTTTGAAGGGATTGTTTCACACACTCATTGATAGGGGCCAGATTCAGTGGCGGCTGGGGAAGATTGAGAATGGTGGGGCTGGGCTTGGCGTGGGGGGCTGGGGGGAATCAGAAGGGGAACATTAGGGGGCCACCACCCTAATAAAGACAGTTATCAAAGATCAGGCGTGATACAGTAAGCGCCTAGACGACGGATTTCTAGCAGTTAGACAGAAGCAAATTAGAATTTTACCAAGAGCTTGAATATAAAAGCAGCAACTAGATGTCTCTCTCAGGATTTGAAAAGAGAAGGAAGGCAGAGTAAACTGGGCACAATTCTCTGGCCTAACAGAGTGACTGCTTACATTTTCTTTCGTTCCAACGGTTGTCCTGGAACGTTGTCGGTCATGAGGGCAGGCCAGCGGATAGGGTTTGTGAAATTATACCAATCTAATCGATTTGAGCTGATGCTACGAGCCCTGAAGTGAGGCTGATCAGATCTAGGCAGGCCCAATGTAACTAGGCAGAACTTCTCCCTGCTCTTTTGTCACATTGCTCTCTGCCAGGGTAAAATCTAAACATATTTCTTTTTCCCCAGTCACATACAATCGGTAATCTAAAAAGTTTATTTTTTAGGGACAGATGCAAGCATGAACATGCCAGGCAGATTGGGCTTGACTGTTTCTACCGTGCAGGACTAAGGCTGACTTGAATGTGCCCAGCCTCCTTCCTCTTCTGTAACACCACACAAGCTAAGATATAACGTTCCTATGACATATGTCAGTGGTTGAAAGACAGGGAGATTTTCTTTGTTTTGAAAATCTTTTTATTTGAATAAACAGCTGGTCATAACATAACAATTAACACCAAGTCAGAATATAATTATTGGCCATCGTAGAGAGGACAGCATTTATCATTGCATCATCAGTATAGGATCACAAAATAGGGATGTAACCAGTCCCAACTGTCTACAACGTACAAAACTTTGATTACCCTGCAACTACTTCTGAGTGGTAGAATGGTGCTAAAAAAGGCATAGTGCCCCAACCCTTCCCTGTTTCCATTACAGGCATCTATACTCTTTCCATTTAGACCAGATTTTTCTGTACTTTTGGGGCAGCCATGGCTCAGATAGACCACCTGTTCTGCACGTTGGCACAAGTTCAAGTTGTTTTCCCAGGCCTGAATCTCTGGAGGCCTGACCGCCCCACATGCTCTCGCTATACCTCTTTTGGCCACTCCTGCCACCAGCATCAGCCACAGTCTCTGACTGCGTAGCCACCCTTTGTCCCCAGATATGTGAAGTATTAGCCATCTGGCCTCCTGTGGGACAGTGAGGCCTGTTACGTGGGCCATAATGCGAACCACTCGTCTCCAGAAATGCTGTAGGAATGGGCAGCTCAACAGGGTATGATAAAATGAGCTCACCATGCCACACCCCTGTCTACAAAAATCAGACTCGCTGTGGCCCATGTGGTGAAGAAGAGATCTGGAGTAATATGATCTGTGAAGTTCTATTAGGTGAAATTGAGCATGGATTGCCACAACTGAAGAGCTTCCTGCCAGTCCTCCTCCTCTGTCGCACCCAGGTTGCCCTCCCATGCCTCTCGGAGAGATCGCCGGAGATCAGGGGCCTTATTTATACGTTTTTTTATAAGTCAGGGAGATTGGTCTAATGGTTACCAGTCCTGTAAGGGAGATGCCTCTGGAAGTTGGTCACCCACCTGCACATCTTGAGCGCGTGGCCCTCAATGGACGTACTGAAAACTGACAGAAGCCCCGATCGCCAATTCCTTCTGCAAGTCCCCTAGAGAAATCAGTGCCACGTTCCTCCAAATGTCCCTCAAATGGTCAATACCTATTAGGCCCCATCGATAAAATCCCTTCAGATCGCAGAGTTCACTGAGTTGGTCACTAGACCAGGGAGGAGTCACACTTGTTAATTTAACCCTCCCATCCCAATAATTTGGTGGCCTCCCTCCACGCTCTCACCATCGCCTGCGTATGCAATGGAAGCTGACCTTCCTGCGTCCTAGTATAGAGCACAGACAGGTGTCCTCCATCTTCCATAGCCGCACAGTCAACCTTATAGGCAGGTTCCTCCCTGTCAGCATACACTCATTAGTTAACCGAGACCAGCTCGGCCACCCTCTAGTATGCTTGGATGTCTGGAACCACTAGACACCCATCAAACACCCCTCTTTGGAGCTTACTCAGGGCTATGCGCGGGCTGCCCCCGTTCACAGAAGAGTACGCAATTCACTATTAACATGAGAAAAGAAGGTTGGCAGCTCTTTAAACGGTGTGTTCTGAAGCACACACAGGAGGCAGGGAAGGGACATCATTTTGAAGAGGATAGCCCAGCCCATCAAAGAGAGCGGGAGCTTCTTCCAGTGCAAAACATCTTCACAGAGGCAATCTAGTTGTGAATATAGGTTCTGCCTGAGGAATTCCTTCGGATTCCTTGTTACATATATTCCCAAATAAGGGAATCTCTCCACAGCCAATAGAGCCACACATCTCGCTGGCTGGATCAGTTAAATTCCTGTTAAAGGGTAAACTCTGGATTTCTCCCAATTTATTTGGTATCCAGAATATGCTCCAAATAGATGGAAGCTATGTAACAAGCTATCTACTAAGTGGTGGGCTTTAGTGACATAGAGGAGGACATTGTCCTCATACAGGGATATACTAGCCTCCTACCATCACCCTTCTGGAATACCCCATATGAGAGGGTCTTGCCGCACCCAGGTGGCCACGGCTCTAGTGCCAGGGCCTACAACCACAGGGACAGAGGGCAGCCCTGCCTCATGTCCCTGTGGAGGGAAAAGGAGCGGGATGTCATCCCATTGACTCCTACTTGCGCTTGTGGGCCACTGTGTAAGAATTGGACTCATGCACAGAACTGAGGGCCAAAGCCCAATCTGGTTAGGACTGCGCAGAAGTATGGCCATTCAATGCTATCAGAGGCCATTTTCACGCCGAGCGATAGTAGTACAGCTTCCTCCGCCTCCGGGGCAACCGTTGCATACAAAATCCCATACAGGCACCTCAGATTCAGTCTAGTATTCCTATGGGGCATGAAACCTGTTTGGCCACAATTAACCAAGTACCCCATTACCAGTCGAAGTCTATTCACCAGTATTTTAGCCAGTACCTTAGCCCGCAAGGTTCAACAGTGATATGGGTTGATATGAGCTACATGCTGTGTGGCTTGCCTTCTTTATGTAGGACTACAATGGTCGCCATTCTTTGATCCATTAGGAGTGTACCATCCGCGCCTTGGCTGCCATTAGGGCCCACCACCTTTCCAGATTGTGTCTCCGTTTGCCCTCTGCACTTACTCCACCGTTAGGTCCTGATCTAACGCCTCTCTGTCTGCTTCAAGCAATTCCGTCAGCGGGAGGTCCCCAAGGAGTTCCATGCAATGCGCATAGGTATGGGCAGTCATGGAGGAATATAAATGCTCACAATAGGTGGCAAAGGCCTCAGCAATGGTGTCCCCTGTGGTATGCCGCCCACCTGCCTCGTCTCTTATCTTAGCCACCCAGTTCCTGCCCCAGTCCCTTTTTTCCAACTAGGCCAACAGCTTGTTTACTTTGTCCCCCACTTCATATAAGTGCCTCTGAATGGCCAGAGCCTGAGTGCATGCCTTATACTGTGCTAGATCCCTCAGCTCCTGTTCGTTAAGTAAACAGTTTGTGACATTGGTGTAGATCCACAGAGCCCCCTGCTAGTGTTTCTAATGCTAATTTAAGAATATCATTCTCATACGTCTCACACTGAAGACACAGCTCCTTTCTCAAACCCCCCCATCAACGCTTGAGCTTGTCAGATACATACCGCTCAGCTCCCTCCTGTATCTTTTCAGGATAACCTTTCTCCTTTAAGTACCAGGGGTCTATTCTGGGCAGTCATCCAGTATCTCTAACTGCGCCTCACAGTGTGGCCACCACCGGGGAATGATCCCATATGCCTTGTGCCAGGTATGTTACCTCCTGAAAGCACCCAGCTTCTGAGTGATGTATAAACAGGTAGTTGAGACGTGGGAAGCTGCTATGGGATGCAGATAAAAATGTAAATTGCCTCTCATGTGGGTTGTGTGCCCTTTACAGGTCTAATAGGCCCAATGAGTCTGCAAAGGCCCTCAGACCGCTGGTGCCCCCACCCTCCCTGGCGCTAGTCACCCTGTCCAAAACCGGGCCCATGGTGTCATTCATGTCCCATCACCCCCATCCCCTGCCACTGACCCCCCCCCAAAAGTATAAGCGTTCCAGGAGGCAAACTGAGTAACAGGGCCCTGAGCGCTGGCAGGGTATCCGAACGCAACTGCAGAGGCACAAATACAGAGCAGAGATTTAGAGTCCAGCCATTCCAGGTGCCAGTCTGTGCCACAAACCAGCCCAATGGATGTGTCCACACAGGACCTGGGACAAGAGGTGTAGCTTTCTTAAGATACCCACTGTCCTAGGATTGGAGGTGAGTCCAGCATATGCCACCAGAGTGTAACCCATTTGATCTAAAGCCCTATGTTAGCTGCCTTTAAGATGGGTTTCTTTTATAAGAACCATTTCTGGTGCATGTCTGAAAAGGAATTGTAGGACCAAAGTTCGTTTAATTTTATTGCCCAGGCCATTGATGTTCCAAGTCATGACCTTCAGGGGCAGAGGTTTAACAGTCATCATAATGTACCTGATTGTGCTGTAGGGCCTGTGTGTGTCTGATTAAGTGAGCCATCCCCCATCTACCCCCTCCTCTCTTGGGCCTCTCTTCCTCCGCTTTTGGTTAGGTGTTGTGGGCAGAACCTAAAAAGTACACTGAAGGACCTCAAACAACTGGGCCACTGAACACCCAAACTACATCCCTCCCTCCCTGAATGACACTTTGGAGGAAGGGTGCTGACTCTTAGGTCTTCCAAAAGGAGATCTATGCTAGGCCCCTCTGTCCCTTCCGGGACCACGACCACTCTGATATTATTTCTCCTTGCCCTACCTTCCTGGTCTTCCAGCCTGGCAACAATCACCAAGTTCTGTTTTGTGAGGTATTGTACTTGTTCTTCTAGTCTCTTAGAAGTGGACTGTAGCACCTGAATATTGGTCTTAGCTGCCAACACCTTGTCAGAAATGTTTTGAATCGCAGGAAGGAGACATCTGCCGTCACTGCATCGAGCTTGGGCTCCAGTGTGCTCTTCAAGTCTGAGCTCGCCGCCATGATGGCACTCAGAGAAGACTCTGTCTGCCTCTGATGTAGCCCCTTCTGGCCCACTGGGTGGAGGGTGCTGTTTATGTACTGCGTATTTGCTAATTTGATTAGATTACATAGGGGCTAGGCCTTTTTGGTTTCATACTGATAAGCAGGAGGGCATCCTGGTCCAGAGGGCGGGAACAGGGAGCCTTCAGCCCTCCCTCCGCTTGCAGCCAGCGCCTCCCATGGTCTCCGAAAGGATCTTCACCTTGCCCCTCAGCAGGCCCTTTTCTCAGGTTCCTCCAGGCCCCCTCCGCGCACCCATGCCCGATGTGGGGCCTTAGGTAGAACTGTAATTTCCAGGCACGAAAGGCATCAGACCCCTCCCCCGACCAAACCAGGGGGCTCCCCCTTGCAGCAGTTTAAATGCCTTGCACGGCCGAGAGAGGGCACCCAATTACGTTAGCCCCTCCCCTTGCTGGAAACCAGTTGGGTGGGTAGAAGAGATCCGGCCCGGGGCCTGCCCCACCGCCCCCCGGGGAAGCACCTGTACAGGTTCTGACACCCACATGTGTTCCAGGTGGGGGGGATGGGCGACCCGCCTCCCTCGGTTCACTCCATCCAATGCTAGCAGGTCCTCTGGCACTGCCTCACTCCACTGCGCCCCACCTCAGCTCCAGCAAAGGGTCCCCAGAAATGTGCACCACTCTCTGCCTCCAGGATGCCTCGGCTGCCCTCTGGCCTCGTCGGTGCCCCGTTATTCGGGGAATTTAATCTACTTTGCCGCAGCTTATCCAGCCATCCGGTTCACAGGCACACGGCATCCCACCTGGATAAAACATCCCACATCCTCTCTAAAGGTCTCTCTGCCTTCAGTGGGTCGCTAAGCTCATGCCACTTTGCTTGCAGAGTAGGATGCTGCCGGATTTGGTCGGATGGCAGGATACAACTTTTAGGAGCCTCGGAGCTCTCTTAGGTGGTGGTCATCTTAGTGTGAGCATAGCCACGCCCCACAGAAAGATTATCAATCATTTTGATAGTGATACATTGTCATTTTGCTGTACAAGTCTCACTAGTTGCCCCCATGTTTACTTGCCATGCCAATAATGTGGATTAATACACAGAAGGGGCTGTACAGATGAGGCTGGTGCTATGCATGTCTATTACACTAGACTTCTGTCACATCTGGGATTCCTTAACAGATCACTGCACCATCCTCGGGTATTCGCTCTGTTACTCTCTCCTCTCCCCAAAGGACTACACTGCCCATGGTCAAGTCACTGCCCTCCGACCACCTACTTAGATTTCCTCCTGGGGGTTTTGATACAGTTAGATATGATCTGAAGAAGCCTTCTCACATGGTTTCTTCCCCCAGACCAGTGGCCCTCTCTTAATGGCCCATCAGCCCTCCCTTTAATGCATTAATCACCCTCTCCCTCCCCTCCATTACATTCAGTTAAGCGGTTTGGCATCTGATTTTTCTGATAGCTCAGCTCCCCAGTACAGCTCTCACAGGCGTGAATTATGTGCTCAGAGAGCCTACCATAATCCGCAGTATAGAATGGTCTCCTGTTATATTCGGGACGCCCATACTGTAAGGAGGCCTGTTACTGATGTTCGGTTGTCTGGAATGGTTCTCTTTTCGGAGCAGCAGCAAGGGAACTCTGACCTTGTAGCCATTTAAAATCTGTGGTACCTGAAGATACTGATCCAAATTACAGTTCCCCCTTTAATCAGAAATTTCAAAATATACAATAGTATCCATGATGTAATGTGAACATTTGAACTGCTTAACTAATGGGCTGCCAGTAGTGACAAATTCTAAGTCAGACATTGTAAGTCACACAGAAGGCCTGAGCATAGCGCTCTTTCATAAACATCTCTTGGGAGCTACACAACACAAGCTTAAGTTATCTTCAGAACAGCGTGCTTCTCTGTCACTACTACCCAACACGTGGGCATCAGACCTGCTCTAGATAAGCTTTTTGTCCACGTGCCCTGAACCTTGGCCTCTTTGCTGTGATGTACAAGAATGCTGCCAGCCACTGTGGTGTATTCCAGTGACTGCGTCTGCTGCTGATTACCACATTTCACACATACAACAAAGTTAGCCCACCAATACATGGATGTGGCTGTCTCTGTAGCTTTTTTAAATCTGACTACGTTTAAAGATAGACTGAGCAGCGGCAGCCGCCGAAAATCTCAAGGGAAGGGGCGAGTGGGGGAAGGGACAGGGGGAATAATATATATTTTTTAAAAGTTGTAATTTTTTTTAAAACACCTCTTACCATCGCCGCCTCCTGCCGCCTCGCTCATCCCTCCTCTTCTTCTGGTGTTCCAGCATTCACAGGGACACCAGCACAGGCTCACCAGCTATCATGGTGCTGCTTTCATGCTAAACCTAGCATGAAAGCAGCATCAGGATTGGTCTGAGCGGCAATGGTTCTGTGCAGTTTCTCCAGCCTGGCAGTTCAACACAGCTGGGCTGGAGAAACCTAAGTGTGCATGTGTGTTTGGCCAGCTTAAGACGGCCGCCTGAACACACATGTGCTCTTAGGTACACTCTCTCATCATCCCCACTCCTGTGGCCAAGCCTACCCCTCCCTGAACATGCTGTTGGCTGAACCAGCAGCTGAAAGATAAAATGATAAGTAAATATTGTTTTATCTTTCAGCTCTTGGCTTGGCGGGTGTGGAGGGAGTGATGCTCCTTTGCCATTGCGAAGGGGCCGCCCCTGAGACTGAGCCACCTTGCTGTGCACATGAGAGGTTTCACACAATGAGGGGACAGAACCTTAAATCAAGTGAACAGTGTTCTACACGTGCTTCTTTAAAACCTTACACCTGGTGGTCCACAGGTCAGTGTCTGCAGGGTTCTACACCACCACTAGATCCGTAAGTGAAGTCCGCACACATGATGCAAAGGAGCTAATGATGTCCCTGAAAAAGGGCAGGTGGATAGCAGACAACTCAAGTCTGCGCGTTCTGTGTTCAAAAGACCTAATGACAAACGGAACAGACTTGATTTCTTGACTTTCCATCTGCAGCCTTTACCTCTCGCTTTCCTAGCTCGTCAAAGGGTGGCGACCCACCCCTCTGTGACCAGCTGAGAAAGGGTGGGGTAAGAATCCTCTCCACTCCTCGATTGATGTAAAGCCACTGGTTGTTGCTACAGGGCTTCAGCCTGAAGTGCCCAGGGCTAACTTTATCTGCACGTCAACAGGGGGTGGAGACTGATCCTCCAGTCTGTCTTTGATGAGTTGATGACCTCACAGGCCTCAGGGCTGTGAGATCGTCAGTCTGGCAAATATTATACACTTTGAGGCAGCAGGCTTTAGGTGTAATTCAGCATCTGCAGTATCATCGCAACACTCGGTCAGTGGCAGTGTGCAGCAGCCCTGGCCCAAGCAAGAAGAGACAATGATTGTGTGTACCTGCTACATTGAATTACAAACTTAACAAACACATTGGGACGTATTTATACTTTTTGGCACACAACTGCGCCAACGCAGTTGTGCGTCAAAAAAGTTAACGCCGGCTAACGCCATTCCATGCGGGCGCCTTATTTATGGAATGACGTTAGCCGGCAGAGCTGCCTGGTGTGCGTAAAAAAAAATGACTTACACCAGGCAGCGCCGGCGTAGGGGAAAATGGAGCTTGGGCGCCAAAAAATGGGGCAAGTCAGGCTGAGGCAAAATTTTCGCCTCAACCCGATTTGCGCCATTTTTTTGGACTCCCAACCCCCATTGAAATGACTCCTGTCTTAGCAAAGACAGGAGTCATGCCCCCTTGCCCAATGGCCATGCCCAGGGGACTTATGTCCCCTGGGCATGGTCATTGGGCATAGTGGCATGTAGGGGGGCACAAATCAGGCCCCCCTATGCCAAAACTTTTTTTTAAAAAAAATACTTACCTGAACTTACCTTAAGTTCCCTGGGATGGGTCCCTCCATCCTTGGGTGTCCTCCTGGGGTGGGCAAGGGTGGCAGGGGATGTCCCTGGGGGCATGGGAGGGCACCTCTGGGCTCCTTCCGAGCCCACAGGTCCCTTAACGCCTGCCCTGACCGGGCGTTAAAAAATGACGCTAAAACGGCTGGACGTCATTTTTTTTGACCCGCCCACTCCCGGGCGTCATTTTTGCCCGGGAGTGTAAATACGGCGCACATGCCTCGGAGTCATTTTTTAGACGGGAACGCCTACCTTGCATATCATTAACGCAAGGTAGGTGTCCACGCTAAAAAATGACGCAAACTCCAAGAACTTTGGCGCTAGACGGGTCTAACGCCAAAGTATAAATATGGAGTTAGTTTTGCGTCTGAATTGCATAAAAAAAAACGTCGCAATTCCCGCGCAAACAGAGTATAAATATGCCCCATTGTATTTTGGGAACTTTGGCAATTGAGGCAAAACTAAAGGGGGCGGAGCCCCAACCCCCTTGACAAGAAACTGCTGCTGTTGATTCTTCTACTTAAGTCTTTTTAAGTGTCAACATCAGGGCAGTGCGTGCTCTATGGGCGACTGGAGTGCAAAAACCCAGCACTTCCAAGATAACGTAATTCGTGCATTATGCTGATGTGCTGTTGTTTAACCTTTTGCATTGCAGAGTTTAATCCTGAAGACTTATATTCAAGGTGCTTATAAATACTGTTCATTTGCAATGTATTGCTGCAGGCTTTCAGAGTGTGTCAGGGTGTGGCCCTTTCCAGGGCCTTCTAGAGACTTTCCCTGCAGCATGACTGGGTGTGGTTTTGGGCTGGGCCAAGACTATATAAGGGAGCCAGCCGAGCTCCAAGTGCTCACTATTCAGAGGTCCCGGTGCAGAGCAGCAGCTACTTCCTGAGCTCCTGTCCCGGTGGCCTATTTGATCTTCCAGACATCTGACTTTCATTCTTCATTTGGAGATCCTTGTTCTGGGCGGTAAGACGGTGGTTGGGCTGGCCTCCCAACGCCGTTATCGAGAACTCTCATGTTCTTGGGCCTAATTCTTTTATGATTTGACAGAATACTTTGCACGTGTGAAATATGCACTTAAGTGTTTGTGACATTTTCAGGGTGACTTGCGAATCAGCAAGACGCGTAATTCATTTCATGATAATTTAATCTTGTTATTCATTGCACGCTACCATTTCTTGACATTTGCATGGTGGTTTAAGAATCAGCAAGACGCGCAATTTGTTTTATGGTGTTTTAACTTTGTTGTTCATTGCGCGCTACCATTTCTTGACATTTACATGGTGGCTTAAGAATCGGCAAAAGACGCGCGATTCGTTTCATTGTACTTTGATCTTGTTGTTCATTGTGAGCTGTTATTTCTTGCCATTTACATCGTGGTTTACAATTCGGCAAGACGCGCAATTCGTTTAATGATGATTTGACTTTGATAATCATTGGGTACCATCATTTCTTGGCATTTTACATGGTGACACTCGAATCGGCAAGACGCACGATTCTCTCCTCGAGTTTAAGTGCTGAGAACATACCCAAACCAGGAGGATAATAATTTGTGGGCTCACTATTCTGTCAGAGTCACCAGATCCTCGGGGTCTGCGCACGTTCCCAACACGTCCACCACTGAACAGCTCCAAGACTCTGATAGATAAATCACAGAGGCTAAGAGAGTTTGTGAGGGGAAGAGGAGATTAGGAAGGGAAACAGCTGGGAAGGAGACCTGTAGTAAGAAAAAGGGTAGAACACACAATATGAAAATTATATCTCCTGAAATCAATACTACACTATGATTCTAAGCATAGTCATTCTGAAAACATGAACAATCTAAGAATTGAGTTTAAAATGACTAAGTTTCAAGATGGCCGGATACCTGTAAGGGAATCAAGATGGATTAAAAGAAAACTTTCTTATTCAAGTACTTTCCTTTACATGAGAATCAGAAAAACATTCTGACTAAATTTTAAACCAGTCATATAAATCCTTATTTGAGAATGCATACTAGAACCATACAATATTGCATCTAGAAACTCTGATCTTTTGTGTACTCTTAAAATGTTTCAACACAAATTGCGCATATTGTAGATTTATATATATATATATATATATATATATATATATATATATATATATATATATATATATATATATGTATATATATATATATATATATATATATATATATATATATATATATATATATATAGTAAACACCATAAAAGGAATGTGCACCATGAATAACACAATATGGATTCAGGAAAACAAATCACATAACTTGTAAACTTGAATATTACATGATAAATATCTTAGAATAGTGGCATACAAGGCTATCACCCAGCTCCAGGCAGAGGTGGTATCATCCAAATAATTGACAACTAGCTTAGCTGAGAGAGTGAGTCAGTTGCAAGATAAGGTAGAGAAGAAGGAACAAAGTCCCACAGGTGTGCCCTGGCCAGGTACTTCTTCTCAGGCTTCTGGAAGTAATCCGACAAACATTTCCCTAAATGTTCCTTCCGCAATTCCTTTAGCTCCCCCAGAACGTTTCTCAGGTGACCCTTTGAAAGCGCAATCTTTCCTGGTTCAAGTGGGACTACACTTCACCTGCAGACCACATACTTTCCCCGATGCCCAGTCCAAAGTAGCTTTCTTGTTATCATATCTGGCTGGGGATGCAGCTACTTGGGCAATTTCTCTTGTGCATAAAAATAGTCCCTTGTTGTACAACTGGAGAAATTTTGTTTGTGAGTTTGAGAGAGTTTTTGATCGTAGAACTGTAACACAGTCAGCGGATCGTGAATTATTAGATTTACACCAAGGGAATCAAGACCTAGTGTCGTATTTAGCCAACTTTAACCGGCTGGTTGCCGAGACATCCTGGCCTGAAGAAAAACAAGCGGTCTTGAGTTTTAAAAGGAACTAAAAGATATCTTAGCGTAAATCAACCCACAACCTACAGACTGTCAAGAATTAATAAACCTTATCTTGAGGCTTGATCATCGTTTAGCAGAACGTAAAGGAACGCGCAACAAGATTGAAAAATATTCATGGCGTGTTCATGATAACAGAGACTCAGGATCTCCGAAAGAGAGAACGCCGGAACCGATGGAAATTGGAACCATCAGAAGACCTTTGACCAAAGATGAAAAGGACCTACGCAGAAAAAATTTACAATGTCTTTATTGTGGGCGAAAGTATCATTTTGCCAAAGATTGTCCAATCAAACCAAAGAACAAGCAAGGTCCAGTTTCAGAAGGTCGCAGCCAATGCACCAGTTGAGTTGGAAAACTAAAACACCCGAGATACAGAGAAGGGTTGCTCTTGGGTGTCACTGTGGACCCTTCACAATCTAGACATCTTAAACTGGAAATAAGAGTTCAGGTCAAGAAAAAAGATCTATTTCAAAAAAGCTCTAGTCGATTCTGGGGCTACTGGGAACTTTGTTAATGTCCAATTGGTTTGTGCATGGGGGATCCCATCTATTGAAAAGAAGACCCCAGAAATCATCCAGGCAGTCGATGGAAAACTCTTGACTGGAGGTCCAGTAACTCTTCAGACTATCCCCTTGTCGATGATTTGTGAAGATAAGAATCAAAGAAAGAAACATAAAGAGAAAATCATTCTTGACGTGATCCATGCTCCCCAATATGGGATTATCCTCGGCTTGCCATGGTTAGCTCATCACAATCCAGAGATCAATTGGGCAGAAAAATAAAATCGTGTTCTCATCTGCGCTATGTAATGAACAATGTTTCCAAAAGATTCAAGTACCAAAAGTTTGTAACTCTTACATAGCTACTGCCGCGGAGAAAGAAATTCAGCTGCCCAAACAGTATTCATCTTACAAAGATGTATTCGATGAGAAAGGAGCTGAGACTCTACCTCCTCATAGATCTTATGACTGTCAAATTGATCTAGCCCTAGGTGCGACACTTCCCAACTGTCGTGTATATGCCCTGTCAGAACATGAAAATCAACATTTACGAAAATACCTAGATCAATTTTTGGAGAATGGCTTCATTCGCCCCTCTAAGTCTCCTGCAGCTTCGCCTTTGTTTTTTGTTCTAAAAGCTAATGGAGAACTTCGAACTTGCATCGACTATAGGGGTTTGAACAAAGTCACCATCAAGAATAAATATCCTTTACCCCTAATTCCGGTATTATTGGAACAAGTAAAGAGAGCAAAAATCGACCGAAGCTTGACCTTCGAGGTGCTTATCATTTGGTCAGAATGAGAGAGGGTGACGAATGGAAAACAGCGTTCAAGATATGGCCTTTTTTAATACACCGTCATGCCTTTTGGTCTGTGTAATGCTCCAGCAGCATTTCAATTTTTCTTGAATGATGTTCTTCGAGAGTACCTCAACATATTTGCCATAGTCTACATCAATGACATTTTGATCTACTCTGACAATGAAAACGAACATTTCCAACATGTCAAGAAAATTCTTGCAGCCCTTCGAAAGGACAATTTCTATTGCAAACTAACCAAGTGTGAGTTTCATGTTACCACAGTTGAGTTTTTAGGGGTTATTCTTACCCCTCAAGGTATGGTGATGGCAGAAAAGAAAGTAAAAGCCGTATCTGATTGGCCCACCCCAAAGACTGTTCGTGATGTACAATGTTTCCTGGGGTTTGCAAATTGTTACCGGAGATTCATAAATCATTTCTCCCAGACAGTGGCTCCAATCACTAAGTTACTAAGAAAGAAAGAAAAGTTTGTATGGTCCCCAGAAGCTGATCAAGCCTTCTCGACTTTGAAGAAAGCTTTCTCCGCTGCCCCAGTCTTGACTCATCCTGATGCGAATCGACCTTTCATAGTGGAAGCTGATGCTTCAGATGTAGCAATAGGAGCCGTCTTATCACAATGAAATAAAGACACTGGTCAACTTCATCCTGTAGCTTATATGTCTCCGAAGTTGAACGAAGCCGAACAGAACTATGTCATTGCTAAATAAGAGCTTCTGACGATTTGTGACGCCTTTAAAGAATGAAGACATCATTTGTTGGGTGCCAAATACACTGTCCCAGTATATACTGATCATCGTAATCTTCAATTCATGAGTTCCGCCAGACTTTTGACCCCTCGGCAATTACGCTGGATGCTGTTTTTTGCCGAATTTGATTTTTTAGTAACCTTCCGACCTGGTAAAGATAATCGCAAAGCTGACGCCTTGTCCCGTCAAGATTCTACCACGTTGCCTGCATTTCAAGCCTCCAGAGCTATCATTGCTCCTGCCAATGCTCTATGTATCATAAAAACTGAAGATTTCTTTGAAGAAATTCGCAACTCTTTCACTGTTGAAAAATGGCAAACATGGGCCCAAGCAGATCCCAAAAAGTCAATCAAGCAAGGACTACCTTTCATGTCGCTCGTTTGTTCATACCCACTACCAAACTTCGCAAGATAGTGTTTCATTCGTTGCATGTTATACCGACGGCAGGTCACCCAGGTACTCTTAAAACTCTTGAACTGATCCAACGCTATTTTTGGTGTCCTACCCTAGCAAAAGATGTAAAAGCAATGGTAAACAACTGCGAAGTTTGTGCTCGCATTAAAACAAGTCATTCAAAACCAAAAGGGTTGTTACATCCACTTCCAACCCCAAGTCGTCCATGGGAGCACATTTCTTTAGACTTTATTACTGGTCTGCCAGTGGTTCAACAGCATTCAGTAATTCTGGTGGTGGTAGATAGTCTCACGAAATATGGACATTTCATTGCTTGTAAAAAATTGCCCACTTCTAGTGCACTAGCAACCATTTTACTGAACAGAGTGGTTCGTTATCAGGGACTGCCAAAAGTTATCCTCTCCGATCAGGGGTCGCAATTTGCCTCCAATTTCTGGAAAACATGGTGTAAAACACTCCAAGTGACATCTACGCTATCTACTAGTCACCATCCTCAAACAGATGGTCAAACGGAGAGACTAAATCAGACCTTGAAACAATACCTACGTGCATACGCTGAAAAGGCACTTCATTCTTGGACATCTATGCTCTGGTTAGCCGAGTTAGCTTACAATAACTCATTCCACACTTCTATTGGCGTTACACCCTTTTTTGGTTTATTTGGCTATCATCCTGACACCCTGCCCATCACAATTCCTCAAGAAAGTTCTCTTACTCAAGCTGTGTCAGAAACCATTCAGCATTTGCATCAAACCCAGAAACTGATTCAATAGCATTTAGAAAAAGCCAAACAAAAATACAAAAGGCATTATGACAAGAAACATTGTGAGGGACCACAATATCAACCAGGTGACAAAGTGCGGCTTTCCACAAAACATATAGGCCCTGATTCTGACCCCGGCGGTCTGAGACCGCCGGGGCCAGGGTCGGCGGGAGCACCGCCGACAGGCCGGCGGTGCCCCGCAGGGCATTCTGACCGCGGCGCTTTGGCCGCGGTCAGATTTGGAAAACCGGCGGTCTCCCGCCGGTTTTCCGCTGCCCTTGAGAATCCTCCATGGCGGCGGAGCGCGCTCCGCCGCCATGGGGATTCTGACACCCCCTACCGCCATCCTGTTCCTGGCGGGTCTCCCGCCAGGAACTGGATGGCGGTAGGGGGTGCCGCGGAGCCCCTGGGGGCCCCTGCAGTGCCCATGCCAATGGCATGGGCACTGCAGGGGCCCCCGTAAGAGGGCCCCACTCTATATTTCAGTGTCTGCTTTGCAGACACTGAAATACGCGACGGGTGCCACTGCACCCGTCGCACCTTCCCACTCTGCCGGCTCAATTCTGAGCCGGCGTCCTCGTGGGAAGGTTGATTTGCCCTGGGCAGGCAGGCGGCCTTTTGGTGGTCGCCCGCCAGCCCAGGGCAAATCCCAAAATACCCTCAGCGGTCTTTCGACCGCAGAGCAGTATTTTGGTGGGGGAAGTCTGGCGGGCGGCCTCCGCCGCCCGCCAGACTTAGAATGACCCCCATAGACTTCAAGAAGAAGCACATGTTTAATCCCAAATTTATAGGTCCTTACACAGTCCTTCAGCAAATCAATCCAGTAACCTGTAAACTACAATTGCCCAGATCCTTACGGATTCATCCAGTGTTCCACACTTCCCTATTGAAAAGGGCAGTCCAAAAGGTCCACCCTCATCCAGCTCCTGTTCTAGTACAGGGAGAATAAGAATATGAAGTTAAGAAAGTGTTGGATTCTAAACTACAAGGGCGTTATCTATGGTACTTAATCTCATGGAAAGGTTATGGTCCTGAAAGTAACTCATGGGTTTCCGCATCTGATGTTCATGCTCCAGTACTTGTGAGACGCTTTCATCGTCTTAATCCAGGCAAACCAGGCCCTAGAGCGCGTCTGGGAGTACTGTCAACACCAGGGCAGTGCGCGCTCTATTGGCAACTAGAATGCAAAAACCCAGCACTCTCAAAACAACGTAATTTATGCATTGTGCTGATATGTTGTTGTTTAACCTTTTGCATTGCAGAGTTCAATCCTGAAGACTTATTTTTAATGTGCTTACAAATGCTGTTCATTTGCAATGTATTGCTGCAGGTTTTCAGAGTGTGTTAGGGTGTGGTCCCTTTCCAGGGCCTTCTAGAGACTTTCCCTGCAACATGCCTGGGTGTGGTTGTGGGCTGGGCCAAGACTCTATAAAAAGGAGTCAGCCCAGCTCCAAGTGCTCACTATTCAGAGGTCCCGGTGCAGAGCAGCAGCTACTTCCTGAGCTCCTGTCCCGGTGGCCTATTTGATATTCCAGACATCTGACTTTCATTCTTCATTTGGAGATCCTTGTTTTGGGCGGTAAGACGGTGGTTGGGCTGGCCTCCCAACGCCGTTATCGAGAACTCTCATGTTCTTGGGCCTAATTCTTTTATGATTTGACAGAGTACTTTGCGCGTGTGAAATATGCGCTTGAGTGTTTGTGACATTTGCAGAGTGACTTGCGAATCAGTAAGACGCGCGATTCGTTTCATGATAATTTAATCTTGTTATTCATTGCACGCTACCATTTCTTGACATTTGCATGGTGGTTTAAGAATCGGCAAGACGCGCAATTTTTTTATGGTGTTTTAACTTTGTTGTTCATTGCGCTACCATTTCTTGACATTTACATGATGGCTTACGAATCAGCAAGACGCGCGATTCGTTTAATGATGATTTGACTTTGATATTCATTGCGTACCATCATTTCTTGGCATTGTACATGGTGACAGTCGAATCGGCAAGACGCACGATTCTCTCCTCGGGTTTAATTCATGTTGTTTATTGTATGCCACTATTCTAAGATATTTATCATGTAATATTCGAGCTTACAAGTTATGTGATTTGTTTTCCTGAATCCATATTGTGTTATTCATGGTGCACATTCCTTTTATGGTGTTTACTATATATATATATATATATAAATATATAAATCTACAATATGCGCAATTTGTGTTGAAACATTTTAAGAGTACACAGAAGATCAGAGTTTCTAGATGCAATATTGTATGGTTCTAGTATGCATTCTCAAAAAAGGATTTATATGACTGGTTTAAAATTTAGTCAGAATGTTTTTCTGATTCTCATGTAAAGGAAAGTACTTGAATAAGAAAGTTTTCATTTAATCTATCTTGATTCCCTTACAGGTATCCGCCCATCTTGAAACTTAGTCATTTTAAACTTAATTCTTAGATTGTTCATGTTTTCAGAATGACTATGCTTAGAATCATAGTGTAGTATTGATTTCAGGAGATATAATTTTCATATTGTGTGTTCTAACCTTTTTCTTACTACAGGTCTCCTTCCCAGCTGTTTCCCTTCCTAATTCCCTGTTCCCCTCTTGAACTCTCTTAGCCTCTGTGATTTATCTATCAGAGTCTTGGAGCTGTTCAGTGGTGGACGTGTTGGGAACGTGCGCAGACCCCGAGGATCTGGTGACTCTGACAGTAGGGCTGTTGATATATGCTGGTGTTAAAGCATCTGGGTGGGAAACTGAATCTTCAATAGTCACTATGGGGGTCATTACAACATTGGTGGTAAAAGCCACTTACCAGCGTGCAGAAGACCGCCAACACACCGCCGCGGCAGCGGAATTCCGCCACAGTCATTATGACCCACTGCTCGGAATCTGCCAAAATTGAGACACCCACACAAGTCTGCCACACCAAAGGTCAGTGATAAACTGGCGAAAACAAAACTGACACCGTCATGCCAACAGGAATACGCCCACACTATGACGACCCACGAATTCACGAGGCGGTCTTTCAACCGCGGTTTTCCATTGGCGGTACACACTGCCGCGCTCAAAATACACACACATTTACAAAACACAACCACATTGGACAATTCGAAATACACACACCTGATACACATACACACACCACTCCCACACACCCAATACAATATATAACACACACCCACATCACCCATAATCCCCTACTACCAAAAATTCAGAAAGAAGGCCAGAGAGAGACACCACCATCTACAAACGAGCATCCACAGGCACACAACACCATCACTCACACAACATCCACGCACCTCACACAACACACCACTAAATATCACCCCACACATCACAACACACACCACCCCACACATCACCCACACCACCCCATGGCACGGCAAAGACACCCCAGGTTCTCTGAGAAGGAGCTCAGGGTCATGGTCAAGGAAATCATCCGGGTAGAGGCACACCTATTAGGATCACAGGTGCAGCACACCTCCATAGCTAGGAAGATGGAGCTATGGCGAAGAATAGTGGACAGGTTCAACGCAGTGGGACAACACCCAAGAAATAGAGATGACATCAGGAAGAGGTGGAACGACCTACGGGGGAAGGTGCCTTCCGTGGTCTCAAGACACCACCTTGCAGTTCAGAGGACTGGCAGCGGACCCCCAAGTCCTCCCCCACAACTAACAACATGGGAGGAGCAAGTCTTGGCTATTCTGCATCCTGAGGGCCTCACAGGAGTAGCTGGAGGAATGGACTCTGGTAAGTCAAATCTTAACTATTACATCCCCCATCCTACCTGCATGCTATCACATACCCCCTCCCTCACCCTCACCCCCATCACTCCAACTCCCCACAAATGTCCCAATATCACAAACCACCCATCCCAACACCAAGCCCTGCATGCAACACCAAAGCATGGACACATATCACCAATGCATGGCCACTGCACATACCCATACACCCCCCTAAACCATTATCACACAAGATCCTATACAGGAATGCAAGCACTGGGGTACATGGTCACCCACCCATTGCACACCACGGCACACACAGGTACAATAATCATGCTTTTACACCCCTGCAGGACCCCTACCCAACGTCACCGGACAGGAGGGTCCAGACATGTCCACTCCACCAACAGAAGAGGCCCACAGTGATGACAGCAGCTCTGTCCAACTGGATCTAGACGACCAGCCCGGCCCATCTGGGACCTCAGGACAGTTGGTTCCCCTCACACAATCACAGGCCACTACAGAGCTTCCCCCCTCTAGAAACACCAGCACAGCACCCACCCAGCGGGCCCATACCTCTGTCCCCAGGACATGTCAATCAGCAGTGTGTCAACCACTACAGGGAACCCAGGCTAACCCACCACCCCAAAAACAACAGGGACCTAGGGGCAGTGGGCACACGGTTCAGGGGACAGAGGCCGGGGGAAACAGGGGAACTGGGAGGACTGCTGTGCAACAGGGGGAGGACAGGCCCAGGGAACCCACTCTCCACGATGCCCTCTCCAACATCATGGGAGCCTACCACCATTCCCAGGAGACGATGGCAACGGTACTGGCCAAGTTTCAGGAGAACCAGCGGCTGCAGGAGGAACAGTATTTGGGCTTCAGGGAGGAACTCAGATCCATCAATTCCACCCTGGGCACCATTGTAGGGGTGCTGAAGGAAGTCCTCAACACCAGGAGGGACACTGTGGCACAACAAGGGGCCACTGACACTAGCCTGGACGATGAACTGCCCACCACCTCCGCCGGCTCTAGTGGACAGGTGGCACCGCCACAGGACCACCACACCAGCACCCCACCCCCTGCAGATGGAGAACCACCCCGCAAACGGTCCCTGAGATCCAGGACAAAGACAGAGAACAATGCCAAGACCCCCGCCAAGAAATGAGACCACCCTGATTGTCATCCTGCTGTCCCAGTTTGTCACCCTGTCCATACTTAAACTGCCCCAGCTCCACTTCCTATTTCCCTTTGGACAATGCACCTGTGAGACTAATAGCTTGGACTATGCCATGGACATTCCTCCACCATCACCCCTCACCATTTAACAACCCCCTCCAATATTGAGCACTTAAATAAACACCCTTAAAGCACAAAACAATCTGGAGTCTGTCTGTGATTTCGAATTAGTGTATTAGCAAATACAGTGACAAAATGCTCTTTCAATGGTAATATCAACATACCTATGTCACACAGCTCTAGTCCATGAGGAAACAAAGCAGATGTCACACAGTGGGAACCACATCTGTGAAATCGTAAGAGAAAGTGACAACTCATGTACATACACTGGGTGAAAAGTACAGACAGTAGAGAGGTAGTAGTGTTAAAGTACATGTAGTAGGCAGGTTTGTCTTCTTACCTGTGTCTCACTGGAAGTATTGCAGGATCACAGAGTTCCTGTTGTCGATGTCCTCTTCTTCTGCTTCCTCGTCTTCACTGTCCACAGGCTCCACAGCTGCCACAACACCTCCATCTGGACCATCCTCCTGCAGAAAAGGCACCTGTTGTCGCAAAACCAAGTTGTGAAGCATACAGCAGGCCACGATGATCTGGGACACCTTTTTTGGAGAGTAGAATAGGGAACCACCTGTCATATGGAGGCCGAAGGTCCGCTCTATAATCCTCCTAGTTCGCCCATGGGCCTCATTGTAGCATTCCTCTGCCCTTGTCCTGGGATTCCTCACTGAGGTCAGTAGCCATGACAGGTTGGGGTAACCAGAGTCACCTGCAAATGGCGAGGGACAACTGTTAGACACATACTAACTCTTAGGGATATCCCCAGACCCAGACAACTATTCCCACTGAATTGGTTCCAGGTGCTCACCTAGTAGCCACACACTGTGCCTCTGGAGTTGGCCCATCACATAAGGGATGCTGCTATTCCGCAGGATGTAAGCGTCATGCACTGAGCCAGGGAATTTGGCATTAACATGGGAGATGTAATGGTCTGCAAAACACACCATCTGCACATTCATCGAATGGTAACTCTTCCTGTTTCTGTACACCTGTTCACTCCTGCGGGGGGGGACCAAGGCCACGTGTCCCATCAATGGCACCTATGATGTTGGGGATATGTCCCAGGGCATAGAAGTCACCTTCCACTGTAGGCAAATCCTCCACCTGAGGGAAAACGATGTAGCTCCGTATGTGTTTCAGCAGGGCAGACAACACTCTGGACAACACGTTGGAAAACATAGGCTAGGACATCCCTGATGCTATGGCCACTGTAGTTTGAAATGACCCACTTGCAAGGAAATGGAGTACTGACAGCACCTGCACTTGAGGTGGGATCCCTGTGGGATGGTGGATAGCTGACATCAGGTCTGGCTCCAACTGGGCACACAGTTCCAGGATTGTGGCACGATCAAGCCTGTAGGTGATGATTACATGTCTTTCCTCCATTGTCGACAGGTCCACCAGCGGTCTGTACACCGGAGGATGTCGCCATCTCCTCACATGTCCCAGCGGACAGTGCCTATGGAAGACAACAGCGAGCACAGAGTCAACCAACTCAGAGGTACGTAAACACAGCTTACTCAGAAAACTATTCATAACCTGAAATTTGCCTGTATGAGTGTTGAGCCAAGGCCTAGGTATATGTGACGCAGTTAAAAATAAAGCCACGTGGGCCCCTGAAATGGTGGCTGCCTGAGCTGGAAAGTGGGACAATGGGATATGAGGTAACTGCGCTGGCGTTGTACACGGTCGCGGTAGGCGGTCGAAGACCGCGTCGCAATTCTGCATTGGTTAACATTGGACCCTATGGGTCCCAAGAGCCAATGACGATGTACGCCGGCAGTGAGGGTACGCACCGCTGCGGACGTGACCGCCATTTTCTCTATGTTCAATCACTTGATACTGGATCTTCGACAGGAGAGGACCTACACTGCAAGTGCTGCTGTGACCTCAGTCTGGAAGAGAAAATGGCTCGTGCATCTGGGGAAAGGGCCCCTGCCTTCAGCACGGAGGAGTTGTACAAACTCGTGGGTGGGGTCCTCCCCCAGTACACGCTATTCAACTATCCTCCAGACAAACAGGTAAGTACACTGGGAGCATGCTATATAGGCAATGCCTGTGTGGAGTGGGGTGGATGAAAGATAGTGGGGGGGGGGGGGGGAATGAGGCGTGTATGAAACGACTGTGAGTGCATGTGCCACATGGAAAGGGTAGGGATGCGGGCCAATGACTGCGACAGTGCAGTTGGTAATAACTTTTCTTTTTCCCCTGTACAATTCCTGTAGGTCAGCCCCCACCAGAAGAAGGATGTTTGGCGTGCCATCGCCAAGGACGTCCGGACCCTGAGGGTCTACCACAGACGGAGCACCCACTGCCGGAAAAGATGGGAGGACATTCGCCGCTGGAGCAAGAAGATGGCGGACGCCCAGCTGGGGATGGCCTCCCAACGTGGGAGGGGTGCCCGTCGCACCATGACCCCCCTGATGTTCAGGATCCCGGCGGTGGCGTATCCGGAGTTGGATGGGCGCTTGAGGGCATCACAGCAGCAAAAAGTGGGTGAGTACACACTCATTATGCTGATTCAGCATGCAGTGGAGGTGTCTGGGTGGGGGAGGTGGGCTGTGGGTTCCCCTAGGCCAGGGCGAGTGTGCTAGTTAAGTCCCCTTTTTCAGGCAGACCCTGTGGCACCCCACCCCACCTGGGTACAGTGCCAACTACACCTAGTCAGCCTCCTGTGACATCCATGTGTGCAGATATCGGCCATAGCTGTGAAGGCTATGTCCCAGGAATTGACTAGTGGACCCCAAGTGCGCGGCGTAGTGCAGGAGGCTTCTGTGTCTGTCGTGTCCGCCAACGGTAGCGGTAAAGCATGCACTCAACATGTCTTTCTTCTGTCTTCCCCCGCCCCCTTTTTGTGGTCTCCCTGTACTTTTGTGCATTAGCATCATCAGGCGGAGAAGCAGTGACACCGGAGCTGGAGGTAGCTACATCCCACATGGCCCTGAAGGGCGAAACTACAGACTCCGATTTCACCAGTGGGACGGAGGGCGAGGGGAGCTCCACGGCGGGGACAGGAGCTGACACCAGTGATACAGACTCGTCCTCTGATGGGAGCTCCCCTGCGGTGGTGGGCCCATCTTTGCCCCCCGCATCTACAGGTACAGCCGCCACCAACACATCCAGCACCGCCCTCCCAGCAGTCCCTCAGCCTTTGCCCCGTGCCCGCTCACCCAGGAGGGTGGGCATCACCTTCGCCCCAGGCACCTCAGGCCCTGCCCCAGTCACCCCTGCTGCCCTCAGTGAGGAGGCCATTGACCTCCTCAGGTCCCTCACTGTTGGGCAGTCTACCATTTTGAATGCCATCCAGTGTGTAGAGAGGCAGTTGCAACAAACCAATGCATTCCTGGAGGGCATTAATTCTGGTCAGGCAGCCCTTCAGCGAGCTTTTCAGACTCTGGCCTCAGCACTGATGGCAGCCATTGTCCCTGCCTCTAGCCTCCCCCTCCAACTTCCTCCACCCAGACCCACACCCCTGTACCTCAGCCTATCCCAAGCACACTATCAGACCAGCATGCACACACCTCAACACACAAAGGAAGCTCAGGCAAACATAAGCACCACACATCCCACAGGCACTCACGCAAGCATCACACACATGCAGACATACCAACATCCACTGCCTCCACTGTATCCCCATCCTCCTTGTCTCCCTCATCCATCCCAGTCTCGTCACCCCTCACACCTGCATGCACTACATCTTCAGCCACTACGTCTATCACCAGCACACCCACCACCACACCCCGCTCATGTGCAGTCACCACCCCCACTACCATTTACACATCCCCTGTGTCCTCTCCCAGTGTGTTTGTGAGCCCACCTCCCAAGGTACACAAACGCAGCCACACACACACCCAACAGCCATCCACCTCACGACAGCCTCCAGCCCATGTACCTTCATCCAAAGTCACCAAACGTACACCTCCTACGACCACTACCTCTTCCTCCACTCCCAAACCCCCTCCATCTACCCGTCCCAGTGTTCCTAAGAAACTTTTCCTGGCCAGCCTTGACCTCTTTCCCTCACCTCCCCCACCCCGTCAGTCTCCTAGGGCCCGACTCTCCAGGTCCCAACCTAGCACCTCAGCCACAACATCGGCGGGACCAGTGGTGCCAGTTGTCACCGGATTATGGAGTGCACCAGGCAGCAGGGCAGGCAGTGTGGCAAGGAGCCACAGCACGGACAGTCCCCCACCCGTCAAGCATCAAAAGTTGGCCAGTGCCTGGCGGGAGAGGGGGAAGACACCAGCCACCAAAGCCGCTCCCAGGGGTACAGGTGGGAGTGTGGAGTCAGCTGCGACACCTTCCAAGGTGTGGAAGGGGCACAAGAATACCGGCAAGTCTGGGAAATCAGCACGGCAGAGAAGACCGCCATCAGCCCCGCTGCCCAGGAGCTGACCGCTAGCAGCCCCACTGCCCAAGACAGGACTGCCAGCAGCAGCCCCGCTGCCAAGGAGCCGACCGCCAGCAGCCCCACTGGCCCAGACAGGACCACCACCACCAGCCCCGCTGCCAACGAACTGACCGCCATCAGCCCCACTGGCCTAGAAAGGACTGCCAGCAGCAGCCCCGCTGCCAAGGAGCCGACCGCCATCAGCCCCACTGGCCCAGACAGGACCGCCAGCAGCAGCCCCGCTGCCAAGGAGCCGACTGCCATCAGCCCCACTGGCCCAGACAGGACCGCCAGCAGCAGCCCTGCTGCCAAGGAGCCGGCCAGCAGCAGCCCCGCTGCCCCAGACAGGACCGCCAGCAGCTAAACCGCTGCCAAAGACACCGCCGCCACAAGCACCGCTGCCAAAGACACCGCCGCCACAAGCACCGCTGCCAAGGACACCGCCGCCACGAGCACTGCTGGCCGCCACAAGCACCGCTGCCAAGGACACCACCGCCACAAGCACCGCTGCCAAAGACACCGCCGCCACAAGCACCGCTGCCAAGGACACCGCCGCAACAAGCACCGCAGGCCCATGAGCACCAAAACCTCTCACGTTACTGAGGCCGCCACGAGCAGGATGAAGCACTCCTGGCACAAGGCCCCCTCGAGAACCAGTGGAGAGTTACATCCACTACCTCAGTCCTTGGCAGGATGAAGCACTCTGGGCACAAGGCCCCCTCCAGAACCCGTGGAGAAAGACATCCACTACCTCAGTCCTTGGCAGGATGAAGCACTCTGGGCACAAGGCCCCCTCCAGAATCAGTGGAGAATGTTATCCACTTGAGAGACTGTGGCTTTGCACTCCCCAGAATGAAGCAGTGGGCAACCCACCCACTGTAGAGACTTGAGAGACTGTGGCTTTGCACTCCCCAGGATTGAACAGTGTGCAACCCACCCACTGTAGAGACTTGAGAGACTGTGGCTTTGCACTCCCCAGGATTGAACAGTGGGCAAACCACCCACTGTAGAGACTTTAGAGACTGTGGCTTTGCACTCCCCAGGATTGAACAGTGGGCAACCCACCCACTGTAGAGACTTGAGAGACTGTGGCTTTGCACTCCCCAGGACTGAACAGTGGGCATGGGGCCCCCTCGTGGATTTGGCGTCGTCCACTCAACCGGCTGAGGTGCCCCCCCCCCTTTTCCTTCCCCCTGAGGTGCCTGTTTTATTTCTATCTGATGCCCCTGCAGTGTTCTCTCTGTCTTGTTCGGGTATCTTGTGTGGGCCTCGCCCATGCATTTGGGGCCCAGTGGTCCACGGATTTTAATGGTGGAATACCTTGGACTAATATTATTGGTGTATATATTTGTAAATATTGTATGTATATTTTTTGAATACTGAATTTGATTATAATACAATCGTTCACCTCATTTCCTTATGTCTTTGCATTCTTCCGGGGGGTTTGGGGGTGTAACTGTAATGGTATCATGCTGTATTAGTGTGTGTGTTGTCGTGGGTGAGGGTGGGGATGGGGGTGGGGGTGTTGCGTGTGTGTGTCACTGTTTTTTCCCTCCCCCCTCCGCTGTGTCGTAGGTGCAGTACTTCGCCGCCGGCGTTCGTGCTCCTGGTAGAGGAGCAAAAAGATAAAGGCTGAAAAAATGTGGAGCTCGGGTTCCATGGCGTCCTGGTTCCTCGTGGGGTGTGCACAGGTGAGAGCGTTTTCTTTTCGAAGTCCTGTTTCCGCCATGTTTTTGTTCGCGGTGAATCCGCCCCAGAAAAGGAGGCGGATTGATAGGTTGTAATTCTGTGGGCGGTACATTGTCCTCCGCCTG
Source organism: Pleurodeles waltl (assembly GCF_031143425.1). Taxonomy (NCBI): domain Eukaryota; kingdom Metazoa; phylum Chordata; class Amphibia; order Caudata; family Salamandridae; genus Pleurodeles; species Pleurodeles waltl. Next base: position 524,191,014 of record NC_090440.1, read on the forward strand.
TCTGTTGGCAGTGACCACCGCGCTGTTTGTTTGTACTGACCGCCGTGGCGGTCGGAGTGTTAAAGTGGCTGTCTGTGTTGGTGGTTTCTGCCACGGTCGTAATTCCATTTTTTTTTACCGCCGGCCTGTTGGCGGTCTTACTGCCGCTTTAACACCGACCGCCAGGGTTGTAATGAGGGCCTGTATTTCCCCATCTGGCAAAGTACTACTTTTCTCTATTAACCAGTTGGGCAGCTCCAAAAGTTGCATGTTACCAATGTAGTTTAATTTTAGTGGTTCTGATCACATTGGATTTCTGTGATATTTGCTGATATTAGATGTGCTAACCTAAAGAAACAATAATAATTTAAGAAAATTAACTTATTTGTTTTTAATTTTATGAGATCGCTATCATTATTTAGTAGATGACGGGACTCCTTTGGTAACTTTTAACATACAATTGGCTAGCATGGCAATGGAGGACGTAAACCTGTGGTATCAGGAGTTTGGTAGGACTTCTTGTTATTGCTGGCAAAAGGGAAAATACTGACTTTGTTTGAAACAATTGAGATATTTCTTCAAATGGTATTGCTGGATTTAAACTTGATTCAGATTTGTTTCCAAATATTATTGGGGAGGTCTAAATCAAACAATCAGGAATATAGAGCGAGCTGGTCACATGTGAAGGTATCCATATGCTAGCTCCAGGAAGCAGGGGCCTGCAGTTGAACAGCCAGATCTTGATTCTTTTTCTAAATTCATGGAGGTTGGGAGGGAGAGGTCCACAGGTGAATGGGGAGGCTGTTCCAGGATTTTGTAGCGAGGTAGAAGGACCGTCCTTCACTGTTGCTGCAGCAGATGCGGGAGGTGCATGTGAGGGAGAGGGAGGAAGAGTGCAGGAGTCCGAAGGGTTGAGGTCCAGGTGGTGGTTGATGTACTTTGTTCTTTGGGGCTTTGTAGGTTGTCCCCAGAATCTTGAACTGGTATCTCTGGTATATGGGGAGCCAGTAGAGTTTCTTCAAGTAGGGGTGACGTGGATCTGTCTGGAGAGGTTAAGAATGAGTCTGACTGCTGAGTTCTGGATGGTCCTGAAGTCACCTCAGGAGGTGTGATGTGATTCCGGCGTAAAGAGTGTTTCCTCAGTTCATGCTACTGGTGACGAGGGCCTAAGTGACAGTTCACCTTATGGAGACAGGGAGACATTTGAAGATATGCAGTCTGCAGATTAGTATCCTGCTTTAGCCTGTGGTGACCTTGAACAATTCCTTTATGGGGTACTGTACTAGTCTCAATATCCTCCCGATTTGATACTTCTGGTGGTGTTAAAATAGACAGTGGTTTTGATTCCGTTAAAGAGACATCTGGCATAGGACTCGCCAAAGCTGGTGCAATGTTTTTCTCAACCTGTGCAAAAATGGGAAATAGAGCACTTGATAATGTACATCAATCTAAACTATGACCCAGGGCAGAAAATCTGGGTTTAGAAAATCTACTAGTCACGTTATTGAGACATTTTCAATGGGATACATCTGTCAAATGAAGCCCGTTCTAACACTATAAACTAAGTTAGATTTGAAAGTACATTGCTTTAAGTCTTTTACCCTGATTAGTGGCCCTAACCGCACAAAACTCAAGGATCATGCCACAGATGGGGTTTCTGTCGTTAAAGTTGAAAATTGTAATTACTTAGGAATCCTCCTTGATTCGGCACATAAATGGGTCTTTTTTTTACTGACTGAGAGCACAACAGCTTTCTAGAGTTGTTGAAGCACTTTTTCGTTTTTCTTCTAAATTGGGCCACAGGCCTATAAGCGAACTGCTACTTCTTCATAAGCCTAAATGTATTCCGGTTGGAGGTTTATGGAGCTGGAGTATGGGGTTAGTCTTACCCAGAATTTATTCAAAAGGTCAACAAAAAAAAATCTGCAGTGTGTTCTTGGCGTTTCCCCAAGAACTTCAACATACATCTGCCACCGCTGGGGTGAATTATATAGAGGACTCAATGAGTCTGCCTCCGATGTTATGGCTTAAGATCTGACAAACATCAGAGGTGGGCTTTTCAGACTGATTTTAAAAGATCGTTTGGCCCTGGATAACACGATTAGAGTACCCTGGCTTGCTTATGTTAAGGACTCCTTTGTGAAAATGCGAATCCCAGAGCTTCTCTCTAAGCCGAAGCAAGGGGAGAGTTTTGAGAAAGCCCCACTCAGGTACCATTTCCTTGGCCACAGGATAAACAAATGCCATGTTAAAGCCAAACGGTTGCATTCCTCAGTAAATTACTTTTCTCTGGTCCCCACATTTGGAATTGTATTTACCATTTACCCACATTTCACAATACAGTTCACATTTAACTCGCCTGCGTTTTGGTACTTCATTTTCTAGCAGCATTCCTCTAATTTGCCACTGTGACAATCAGTCTCATCAAAGCACTGTTCACTGTGTGCTATTCTGCAGACTATATTCTACATAGTGATCAAGTTTCTTAGTGCCAATCAATCAAACTGCTAATATTAGAACTAATAAGATGGGCTTGATCTCTCTGCAACAACTAAGATCTCCAAAAGTTTGTAACGCTGTGATAAGTTTAATTAGATGTTCTTTAAAAGTGAGGAAAAGGTACAGCATCTCTACTTAAGAACTGGTAGCCTTAGGACTTTTAGGCCCTCAGTACAACCCTGGTGGTAAATCCCGCTTTCTGCCGTGCTGAAGACCACCAACATACCGTTGCGGCAGCGGAATACCGCTACAGGTATTACTACCCACATCTCGGAATCCGCCACAATACAGACACCCACACAAGTCCGCCACACCAAAGGTCAGTGATAAACTGACGATACCAAACCCACACCGTCACGCCAACAAGAATACACCACACTATCACGACCCACGAATCAACGCAGCGGTCTTTCAACCGCGGAAATCCACTGGCGGTACACACCGCTGCACTCAAAATACACACACATTTACAAAACACAACCACATTGGACAAATCGAAATACACACACCTGATACACATACACACACCACGCCCACACACCCACCCACATTACCCACAAACCCATACAACCTAAAATTTCGATGAAGGCCAGAGAGAGAGATTAGCTAACACAACGCCAGCATCCACAGACACACAACTCCATCACTTATACAACATCCACGCACCTCAAACAACACACACCAACACATCTCCCCACACATCACAACAGACAGCACCTCACACATCACCCACACCACATCATGGCACCTCAAAGACAACCCAGGTTTTCTGAGGAGGAGCTCAGGGTCATGGTGGAGGAATTCATCCGGGTAGAGATACAGCTATTCGGATCACAGATGCAGCAGACATCCATTGCAAGGAAGATGGAGCTATGGTGGAGAATCGTCGACAAGGTCAACGCAGTGGGACAGCACCCAAGAACACAGGATGACATCAGGAAGAGGTGGAAGGACCTACGGGAGAAGGTACGTTCCGTGGTATCAAGATACCAGATTGCGGTACAGAGGACTGGCGGTGGACCCCCACCTCCTCCCCCACAACTAACAACATGGGAGGAGCAAGTCTTGGCAATAATGCATCCTGAGGGCCTCGCAGGAGTAGCAGGAGGACTGGACTCTGGTAAGTCATATCTTAACTACTTTATCCCCGCCACCCCACCTGCATGCCATCACATACCCCCACCCTTACCCTCACTCCCATCACACCATCATCTCCATATGTCCCACTATCACAACCCACACATCTCAATACCAAGGCCCTGCATGCAACTCCTATGCATGGACCACCGTCACCAAAGCATGTCCAGTACAGAAACCCACACAGACCCCAAAACAACTATCACAAAAGGGCAAATACAATTATGCAAGCACAGTAGTAGAGGGTACCTCACACAATGCAGAAGATGGCACTCACAGATACTAAAACTATGCATTTACACCCCAACAGGACCCCCACCCAACGTCACCGGACAGGAGGTGCTAGACCTATCCAGACCACCCACAGAAGAGGCCCACAGTGATGACAGCAGCTCTGCACGCCTGGATCAAGATGACCAGCCCAGCCCATCAGGGACCTCGGGACAGTCGGTTCTCCTGACACAGTACCAAACCACCACTGAACCTCCCCTCTCAGGAAACACTGCCACAGCACCCACCCAGAGGGCCCATCCCTCTGTCCTCAGAACACGTCAATAAGCAGTGAGTCCACCACTACAGGGACCCCAGGCAAACCCACCAACCCAAGACAATCAGGGACTTGGGGTCAGTGGCAGTGGGCACACGGATCAGAGGACAGAGGCACAGGATAACAGGGAAGCTGTGAGGACTGCTGTGCGACAGGGGGAGGACAGGCCCAGGGAACCGACACTCCACAAGGCACTCTCCAACATCATGGGAGCTTACCACCATTCCCAGGAGACCATGGACACGGTACTGGCCAAGTTTCAGAAGACCCAGCAGATGCAGGAGGAACACTACCTGGGGATCAGGGAGGACTTGAAGTCCATTAACAACACCCTGGTCACCATTGAAGGGGTGCTGTCAGACCTTGTTAACACCATGAGGGACACAGTGGCACACCAACGGGCCCCTGACACTAGCCTGGACGATGAACAGCCCTCTACCTCCGCCGGCGCTAGTGGACAGGAGGCACCGCCACAGGAACAACAGGCCACCAGCACCCCACCCCCTGCAGAAGGAGAACCACCCTGCAAACAGTCCCCGAGATCCAGGCACAAGACAGAGAACATTGCCAAGAACCCTGACAGGAAATAAGACCCTCCTGAATGTCACCCTTCTGTCCCACTTTGTCACCCTGTCCACATTAAACTGCCATAGCTCCACTTCCTATGCCCCATTGGACAATGCACCTGTTAGACCAAGAGACTGGACTCTGCCATGGACATTCCTCCACCATCAACCCAGCCCATTTCACACCCCCCTCCACTTATTTGCACAGAAATAAACACCCTTGAATCACAACACTATCTGGAGTCAGTCTGTGCTTTCGCAAATGTGTAATAGCAAAATCTCTGGAATATAGCAATGTCAATGTACTTGTTCACATACCAATGTTACACAGCTGTAGGCCAGGAGTAAACATAGCAGAGGGCACAAATGGGGACCCAGATCTGTGAAATGGAAAGCCAAAGTGACAAGTCAGGGTCCATACACAGAGTTAAAAAGGCAGACTTATGCTAGGTCCTACAATAGTATGATATGTGGGAAGCAGTTCCATCTTCTTCCCTGTGTCTCACTGGAAGTATTGCATGATGATGTTGTTTCGGTTGTCTACATCTTCTTCTTCTGCCTCCTCTTCTTCACTCTCCACAGGCTCCATACCTGCCACAAGACCAGCATCATGCCCATCCTCCTGCAGAAAAGGCACCTGGCATCGCAAAGCCAGGTTGTGCAACATACAGCAGGCCACGATGATCTGGCACACCTTCTTCGGTGAGTAGTATAGGGATCCACCTGTCAGATGGAGGCACCGGAATCTGGCCTTTAGGAGGCCGAAGGTGCGCTCTATTATCCTCCTAAGTCGCCCATGTGCCTCATTGTAGTGTTCCTCTGCCCTTGTCCTGGGATTCCTCACTAGGTCAGTGGCCATGACAGGTTGGGGTAACCAGAGTCACCTGCAAATATCGAGGGACAACTGTTAGACATACTCCAAACATTAGGGAATCCCCCATACCCAGACACCTATGTCAACTGTATTGGGACCTTGGGCTCACCTATTAGCCACACCCGGTGCCTCTGGAGTTGCCCCATCACATAAGGGATGCTGCTATTCCTCAAAATGTAGGCGTCATGCACTGAGCCAGGATACTTGGCATTCACATGGGAGATGTACTGGTCTGCCAAACACACCATCTGCACAATCATGGAATGGTAGCTTTTCCGGTTTCTGTACACCTGTTTATTCCTGCAAAAGGGGGGGGGGGGGGGACGACAAATGGCAGATGTGTACCATCAATGGCACCAATGATGTTGGGGATATGTCCCAGGGCATAGAAGTCACCTTTCACTGTGGGCAAATCCTCCACTTGAGGGAAAACGATGTAGCTGCGCATGTGTTTCAGCAGGGCAGACAACACTCTGGACAACACGTTAGAGAACATTGGCTGAGACATCCTTGATGCCATGGCCCCTGTTGTTTGAAAAGACCCACTGGCCAGGAAATGGAGTACAGACAGGACCTGCACTAGAGGGGGTATTCCTGTGGGATGGTGGATAGCTGAAATCAGGTCTGGCTCCAACTGGGCAGACAGTTCCTGGATTGTTGCACAATCAAGTCTGTAAGTGATAATTATGTGTTTCTCTTCCATTGTTGACAGGTCCACCAGGGGTCTGTACACCGGAGGATGCCGCCATCTCATCACCTGCCCCAGCGGACGTGCCCTATGGAGGAGAACGGTGAGTATCACAATGCTGTTTAGCAAAAATGTTACATTTTATCCAAAACTTCGCACTTGTATAGCGCACTACTCACCCGTTAGGGTCTCAAGACTCTCCAGAGTTTCCTGAGTGGGACCCATTAATTCGATTAGGCACCGAAGCGAGAATTATCTGGTCCAAGGGAATTGAGCCCAAGACCCGCAGAGGTGGGAACTGAACCCTGTCCCCAGGCCAGATCTCTGCATCAGGGTCTGCTGCTCTAACCATTGTGCCACACTTCTCCTCCATGTGCCTTTGTCTGTCCGTATTCCTGGCCTAAATAGGTGTGACAGTTATTTGGCCTGCCATGTGCCCCCTGAGATGGCGGCTGCCTGACCTGTAAGGTGGGACAGGGGGAAATGAGGTAACTGCGCTGGCGTTGTACACCGTCGCGGTAAGAGGTTGAAGACTGCGGCGCAATTCAGCTCTGGTTAACATTGGGCCCTGCGGGTTCCAGGAGCCAATGACGATGTACGCCGGCGGTAACGGTACGCACCACTGTGGACGTGGCCGCCATTTTCTAACTGTTCACTCAGGAGGGAGGTTTTTAGGCAATGTGTGAGAAGAACTGTACGGGAGAGTAACATCCATTATTACTTCACTTTACCTCTAGGTCAGCGCCTACCAGAAGAAGGGTGTTTGGCGTGCCATTGCCAACGGAGTGCGGACCCTGGGGGTCTACCATAGACGGAGCACCCACTGCCGGAAAAGATGGGAAGCCCTGCGCCGCTGGAGCAAGAAGATGGCAGAGGCCCAGCTGGGGGTGGCCTCCCAACGTGGAAGGGGTGCCCGTCGCACCATGACCCCCCTGATGTACCGGATCCTGGCGGTGGCATATCCGGAGTTGGATGGGCGCTTGAGGGCATCACAGCAGCCACAAGGGGGTGAGTACACTCTCATTCAGCTGACTCTACGCACTTGACGAGGTGTCTGGGTGGGGGTGGTGGCCTGTGGGTTCCCCTAGGCAAGGGCAGACGCGCAAAGGTAGATCCATTTTTTTGCAGCCTCATTCCCACTACAACCCCAAAGGGGGTATTCGTCCTCTACACCTAGTCAGGCTACCATGTGTTCCAGCTGTGCATGAAATGGGTCTAGACAGAGTCCCCCTTGGGCATGTGCTTTTCCTCTGCACTGTTAGTGCATGGCTTAGTGCATAGGGCTGCTGCCTGTGTGTTGTGTCCGCCAACGGTAGTGGTGTTGCATGCATTGACCATGTGTCTCTTCTATCTCCCCCCCCCCCCTTTTGTTTTGTCGCCCTGTTCTTGCGTGCATTAGCATCATCTGGCGGAGGAGCAGTGGCACCGGAGCAGGAGGGAGCTGCATCCCACATGGCACATGAGGGTGAATTTACAGAGTCCGAAGGCACCAGTGGAACGGAGGACGAGGGGAGCTCCACGACGGGGACATGAGCATACACCAGCGACAGCGACTCCTCCTCTGATGGGAGCTCCCTTGCGGTGGCGGGCACCTCTGTGCCCACCCCAACAACAGGTACAGCCGCCACCTCCCCTACCAGCACCGCCCTCCCAGCAGCCCCTCAGCGTGGTTCCCATGTCCGCTCACCCAGGAGGGTGGGCATCTCCTTCGCCCCAGGCACCTCAGCCCCTGCCCCAGTCAGCCCTCTTGCCCTCAGTGAGGAGGCTATTGACCTCCTGAGATCCCTCACTGTTGGGCAATCTACCATTTTGAATGCCATCCAGGGTGTTGAGAGGCATTTGCAGCAAACAAATGCATACCTGGAGGGCATTCATTCTGGTCAGGCGGCCCAATAGAGAGGATTTCAGGCTCTGGCCTCAGCACTGATGTCAGCCATTGTCTCGGTGTCCAGCCTCCCCCCTCCAACTTCCTCCACCCAGACCAAATCGCCTTTACCTCTGCCTATCCCACGCACACCATCAGACCAGCATGCACACTCACCACACAAGAGTGGACATGGCAAACATAAGCACCACATAGCCCACCAGCACTCACACAAGCACCATACCCATGCAGACACAGCAACATCCACTGTGTCCCCCTCCTCCACGTCCTCCTCCTCCCTCCCTGTCTCGTCTCCACTCACACCTGCGTCCACTACATCCTCATCCACTACCTCCATCACCAGCACACCCATCACCACACGCCCATCACCACACACCGCTCACGTGCACTCACCACCCCCACTACCATTCACACATCCCCTGTGTCCTCTCCCAGTGTCTGTGAGCCCTCCTCCCAAAGTACACACAGACACACACCCACCCAACAGCCATCCACCTCACAACAGCCTCCGGCCATGCACCTTCACCCAAATTCAGCAAACGTACACCTCCTACAACCACTACCTCTTCCTCCACTCCCAAACCCCATCCATCTTCCCGTCCCAGTGTGTCTAAGAAACTTTTCCTGGCTAACATTGACCTCTTCTCTACACCTCCACCCCCCGTCCTTCCCCTAGGGCCAGGCTGTCCAGGTCCCAGACCAGCACCTCAGCCACCAAATCCCCAAGCACAGTGGTCACAGCAAGCCCGGTCTCATCGCAGGCGCCACCCATCAGAGCTGCCAGTGTGCCACCTAGCGAGGCCAAGGAACAGGCCATTCCGCCAACTGCCAAGGTGAAGAAGGTGCCCACATGCCGGAGGGAGAAGCCACACCTACCAGCAAGCAAGGGCTCCAAACCAATAGGGGACAGTGGCAAGACACCAGCAGCAACATCAAAGGTGGGGAAAGGACACAAGCTGAAGAGCAGTTCAGGACAGGGCACAGTGGCTCCGGCTGAGGGACCAGAGTCACCCCTTCTGTCAACCAGTACATCAACCTGTATGGTGGTGGACACCGCCACCTGCACGTCTGCTGCCTCTCCAACAGTCCCCAGCATCATCCCCAGTGGGCAGCCGTCCGAGGCTGCAGGAGACGTCCTGCTGTGTCCCTCAACTGGTGCAGACACATGCACCACCACCAGCACCTCCGCCACAGACACTGCCGCAAGCACCGCCACCAGCCCTGCGACATGCTCAGACAGTGCCACCACAGCTGACATGGCAATCATCCCCAGTGGGCAGCCGTCCGAGGCTGCAGGAGATGTCCTGGACCCTGCCCAGCGTCCATGAGGCATGACTCCCAGCACTGTTTGTACCAGCAGGTGGCAGGCGAAGTTGCGGCAGTATGGAGTGTGTCTCTGCCTCCATGGCGTATCATGCTACCTGTTCCCAGGCAATCTCTTGGCACACACACCCAGGTGAGGGAATGGGACATGCCACACTGCATGTGAAGCACTATGGGCACCAAGCCCCCTCCAGAACCAGTGGAGAAATGCATCCACTTCCTCAGGCCTTGGCAGGATGAAGCACTCTGGGCACAAAGCCCCCGCCAGAACCAGTGGAGATTCACATCCACTACCTCAGTCCTTGACAGGATGAAGCGCTCTGGGCACCAAGCCCCCTCCAGAACCAGTGGAGAAATACATCCACTTCCTCAATCCTTGGCAGGATGAAGCACTCTGGGCACAAAGCCCTCTCCAGAACCAGTGGATAAATGCATCCACTACCTCAGTCCTTGGCAGGATGAAGCACTATGGGCACAGAGCCCCCTCCAGAACCAGTGGAGATTGACATCCACTACCTCAGTCCTTGGCAGGATGAAGCACTCTGGGCACAAAGCCCCCTCCAGAACCAGTGGAGATTCACATCCACTACCTCAGTCCTTGGCAGGAGGAATCACTCTGGGCACAAAGCCCCCTCCAAAACCAGTGGAGAAATGTATCCACTACCTCAGTCCTTGGCAGGATGAAGCACTTTGGGCACAAAGCCCCCTCCAGAACCAGTGGAGACTTACATCCACTTGAGAGACTGTGGCTTTGCACTTCCCAGGATAGAGCAGTAGGCAAACCACCCACGGGAGAGACGAGACTGTGGCTTTGCACTCCCCAAGATAGAGCAGTGAGCAAACCACCCACTGGAGACTTGAGAGACTGTGGCTTTGCACTCCCCAGGATACAGCAGTGGGCAAGGAGCCCCCTCGTTGAGCAGTGGCGTTGTGCGTTCATCTGGCTGAGGTGCCCCCCCCTCCCTCTGAGGGGCCTGTTTATTTTCCATCTGATGCCCCTGCAGTGTTCTCTCCGTTTCGAGTCGGGTATCTTGTGTGGGCTTCGCCCATGCATTTTGGGACACTGATCTATGGACGATGTTTGATTAATATCCGGACTTGTGTATAGTTGGTGTACATATTTGTATATACTGATTTTTTAAATTGCCCTATCTGATTTTTATTGATTACACTTGTTACAATATTTCTATTTGTCCTTGCGTTTTTCCAGGGGGTTAGGGGATGTATATGTAATGTTGCTCCATGTATTTGTGTGTATGGGGTTGTGGGTGAGGGTGGGGGTATTGCATGTTGCGTGTGTGTGTCACCCTCCCCTGTGTTGTAGGTGCAGTACTCACTGTGGTCGTCAACGGCGTCTTTCCTGCTCTTGATGCAAGTGGAGGAAGAGCAGCATGAGCAGGACCTGTGGTTCGGGCTCCATGGCGTCCTGGTTCCTCGTTGGGTGTCGAGAGGTGAGTGGTTTCCGTTCCAATTCCTGTTTCCGCCATGCTTTTGATAGCGTTGGTACCGCCCCGGAAAAGGTGGCAGATAGGCCTCTTGTAATAGTGTGGGCGGTATATTGTGTTCCGCCTGTCTGTTGGCGGTTACCGCTGCGGTGTTTGTTTCTACCGCCGTGGCGGTCAGAGTGTTAAGGTGGCTGTCTATGTTGGCGGTTTCCGCCATGGTCGTGATTCTAATTTTTTGCCACCGGCCTGTTGGCAGTATTATCGCTGCATTAACACCTACCGCCAGGGTTGTAATGAGGGCCTTAATGTATAAGAACACGTTTTATAGTTTTTATTGCTACAAGGTTTTTAACTTTCAGAGAATGCTTTTAGTATTTGTTATGCTTTTTTACTAACCACGTTATCAGAATGAGTTTGAGTATGGATTTTAAACGTTGCAATTGGAATTTTACGCAATAGCTATTGAATTTTTAATGTATTGCATTATGTGATGAATTGTTTATATTATGCCGTGTTGAACCTTTATAGCAATTTTGTCAAGTAAAGTTAAATTGATTGACTGATGGGAAATATTGTGACCGCAGCCTTTGGCTTTGTTTGTACTTGAACTTTATTACCTGGCAAATTATTTCTAGCCACTCTTTCTTTATCGTTTGGACAGTGGTTTATAGTTAGTGTTTTGGATATTTAGTATGTTCATTTTGGCTGCTGGTGTATACGAGACTCCTATTTGTGACGCAGTGGCTTCACCTGGAGTTTTTATAAGAGACATTTGGTCGTTTTCTGCTTAATTATGGATATGAACTATATGGGTTTTAGGCTCAACGGTAGTTCCAAAGCGGAAACAGATTTATGTTCACCTTTTATGTTTCATTCTGGTTCCAACTTGTTATCTTAAAGTTGCATTTTCTGCTCTCCCAATACTTTACCTGCTAGTGTAAGACAATCTGCCTCACATTGGGGTTTTAGCGATTTACTTCCTAAACCAGATCATTTGAAACCTAGGGGAGGAATTCCAACTTATTTACAATAGGAGACCATGTGCACGTATTATAAAAATTTTATGACTGTTTCTACCCAATGGATTTGTTTATTCGCCTAGCTTTGTATCAATACCAGCATAATATTTGGCAATAGTGTACAATAAGTCAACCTGTACTTCCAGCATATCCAATTGAAAATGTAAAGATTGCGTTGAGAACTTTAAGAATAGTTGGCCACAGTATGTTCACCCACACTGCACATCTTGATTGTCTGTTATATTAATCTTGCCTGACATGTCGTTAGTATTTTCCAGGGGGGGGGGCTAGATTTTTGGTGACGAACTTTGAGACTTTATTGAAAAGCATAAAAGGTCCTCTAGGGTCATAAGAATTAAGTTATCTGTGATGTGAAGATTTTTATCAGGGTCAACTTGTGTGATCTCAGTTTGAGATACAGTCAACTCTTGTGTGGCTTTTCCTAATATTGCTATTTCGGTAAGGCTCATGACACATTACTTGTCAATGGACTTGTAATCCTGGACGACTTCGTCCTTCAGGACTTGGTTAGGTTCTGAATTAAGTGTTGGCATTTTTGGGGCATTCACCACACCTAGAGACCGTTGGTAAAATAACGCTATGGCAGACGCATCAGAAGAGGAAATTTTCTTCCTTTCCGAAAGACCTTTATAACTATCAAACATGCCAGCAGAAGTTTCCTTTCTGCATCTTTTCTTTTTGTATTTGATTAAAGGGGTATTTCTGTATGTATCTGCCTCAACCTCAAAATATTCATTTTAAGAAAGGACGCCACAATAATTCAACGTCACAGACGAACGAGTTACTTACCTTCGGTAACGACTTTTCTGGTGGATACATTAGCTACCTGTGGATTCCTCACCTCATGAATACTCCCATGGCGCCAGCATTCTACGGAAATCTTCTTACTAGTCTCTGCACGTCGACGAGGACGTCACTGTCTCGCACGCGACGCCGTCTGACGTCATACAGGCAATAAGAGGTCCTCGACGACGTGCGGACGTCAGTACCAATCATTTTTTACGTGCATGAGAACAACCAGGCAATGCAATGAAAGAACAAAGCAACATCCATTATATTGTAAAAATACACCACATTGTATGAATAACTGTAAATCTTTTTTATGTACATATATATATATATATATATAAAACTTTCTTTTAAAAATATATACACACACCAAGTATATACATAAAAATATATACACATATACCCATATATATATATAAATATATTATATATATACATCTATTGCACCCTCAAAGATCAAGAGGAGCGCACTCAAGGATTACTTGGCAAGACCATAAAGGCAACGGGGAGGCGGGTGGGACCGTGAGGAATCCACAGGTAGCTAATGTATCCACCAGAAAAGTCGTTACCGAAGGTAAGTAACTCGTTCTTCTGATGGATACAACTACCTGTGGATTCCTCACCTCATGAATAGAGTCCCAAAGCAGTACCACGCCCGGCGGTGGGTGCCTAAATGGTCAAACCAAGAAATCCTGCAGCACTGACCGTGCAAAATGGCCGTCCCTTCTAACCTCAGAATCTAAACAGTAATGTTTTGCAAAAGTGTGAAGGGACGACCAAGTTGCGGCCTTGCAGATGTCGACCACAGGAACACCTCTGGCTAAGGCCGAAGTGGCCGACTTAGCTCTGGTGGAATGAGCTCTAATGCCCTCAGGAGGATCCTTCTTTGCCAAAGAGTAACATATTTTAATGCAAAGAACAACCCACCTGGATAGTGTTCTCTTGTGGACTGCCTTTCCTCTCCTCTTGCCCACGTATCCAATAAACAGCTGATCCTCCAGCCTGAAATCCTTTGTTCTATTGATAAAGAAGCTCAACGCTCTCTTTGGATCCAGACGGTGCAGTCTTTCTTCCTCTTTGGAAGGATGAGGCGGAGGATAGAACGTGGACAAAGTAATTGCCTGAGCCAAATGGAAGGGTGAAACAACCTTCGGGAGGAAAGCAGCCTTGGTCCTCAACACCACCTTATCCCCATAAAAAGTTGTATAAGGGGGTTTTACTGATAAGGCCTGCAACTCACTCACTCTCCTTGCTGATGTTATAGCTATCAGGAAGACTGTTTTTAAAAACAAATACCTTAAGGGGCAAGAATGCATAGGTTCAAAAGGGGACCCCATAAGGAAAGTCAGGACTAAGGACAAATCCCATTGCGGCATAACGAATGGCTTTGGAGGATATTGATTTAGAAGACCTTTCAAGAATCTGATAACAATAGGGGATTTAAATAAAGATGGTTGGTCTGGAAGACATATGAAGGCTGACAAGGCCGATAAATAACCTTTAATGGTAGCCACTGCACAACCTTTCTGCGCCAGAGATAGAGCAAAAGACAAAACGTCCGATAGATGAGCTTGTAAAGGATCAATCTGCCTCTCTCCACACCACGCAACAAATTTAGACCACCTATTAGCGTAGATAGATTTAGTGGAGTGTCGCCTGGCCGCTAATATAACATCCACTACCTCAGGCGGGAGAGAGAAGGAACTCAGGTTGCCCCGTTCAATCTCCAGGCATGTAGGTGCAGACTCTGGAGGTTGGGGTGTAGAACCTGCCCCTGCGACTGCGAGAGGAGGTCTGCCCTGAAAGGGAGACGGAGTGGCGGGCACGTTGAGAGTTGGAGAAGGTCGGAGTACCACACCCTCCTCGGCCAATCCGGAGCTATTACGATTACTAGAGCCCGGTCTTGGCGAATCTTCCTCAATACTCGAGGAATCAAGGGTATGGGAGGAAACGCGTAAAGCAACTGGCCGCACCAGGTCATTTGAAACGCGTCCCCCAATGCTTCCTGCATCGGATACTGAAGGCTGCAGAACAACGGACAATGCGCGTTCTCTCGAGTGGCGAACAGATCTACCCGAGGAAACCCCCACTTCTGGAAGATTAAACGGACTTGATCTGGATGGAGACGCCACTCGTGGTCTGCCGAGAAGTGGCGACTGAGACTGTCCGCACGCACGTTCAAGACTCCGGCCAGATGGTTTGCTATCAAGCAAATCCGATGGTCCTTTGCCCAGGACCATAGTCGAAGAGCTTCTCTGCAGAGAAGGTACGACCCCACTCCTCCCTGCTTGTTTATGTACCACATCGTGGTAGTATTGTCCGTTAGGACCTGTACCGACTGACCACGAAGGGAAGGGAGGAAGGCCTTGAGAGCCAGACGTACAGCCCGTAACTCTAACAGATTGATGTGAAAAATCTGTTCCTCTGGAGACCAAAGACCTTTGATCTCCAGATCCCCCAGATGAGCTCCCCACCCTAGAGTGGAAGCATCCGTTATGACTGTGGCCACTGGTGGCGACTGCTGGAACGGTTTTCCTTGTGAAAGATTGTTGCTTGCAATCCACCACTTCAAATCCACAGCAGCATCTCTGGAGATCTTGACAGTACCCTCTAGATCCCCTCTGTGTTGAGACCACTGCCTTCGGAGGCACCACTGAAGAGCCCTCATGTGCCAGCGAGCATGCGTGACCAACAGAATGCAGGAGGCAAAAAGACCGAGCAGACGAAGGACCTTGAGGACTGGAACTACCGCTCCGTTTCGAAACATTGGAACCAAATCCTGAATATCTTGAATCCGCTGAGGCGGAGGAAAGGCCCGACCCAATGTCGTATCCAGTACTGCCCCTATGAACAGGAGGCGCTGAGAGGGCTCCAGGTGAGATTTGGGCTCGTTCACCGAAAAGCCCAGGTCGAACAACAACTGGGTTGTTGACTGCAGATGACGCAACACAAGCTCCGGATACTTGGCTTTGATCAACCAATCGTCCAAGTAAGGGAATACTGCTATCCCCTTCCTTCTGAGCTCTGCCGCAACCACCGACATCACCTTCGTGAAGACTCGAGGTGCTGAAGTAAGACCAAACGGAAGGACCGCAAACTGGTAGTGTTGCGATCCCACCACAAACCGGAGATACTTCCTGTGTGACTTGAGTATCGGGATATGAAAGTAAGCATCCTGCAAGTCGACAGACACCATCCAGTCTTCCATGTTCAACGCCAAAAGCACCTGTGCTAGGGTCAGCATCTTGAACTTTTCCTGCTTGAGGAACCAATTCAAGATCCTCAGGTCCAGAATTGGTCTCAAACGACCATCCTTCTTGGGAATCAGGAAATACCTTGAGTAAACTCCTTGACCCCTTTCCTGCTCCGGGACCAACTCCACCGCGCCCTTTAAAAGGAGGACTTCCACCTCCTGTTCTAGCAACAGGAGGTGTTCTTGTGAACAATACGAAGGGCGGGGCGGGATGAGGGGCGGAAACTCCCGAAAGGGAAGGGTGTAGCCTTTTCCCACAACACTGAGAACCCAAGTGTCCGACGTAACAGTCTCCCATTTGGTGAGAAAATGCTGTAATCTTCCCCCTACAGGAGAGGAGTGAGTGGGAAATGGTGGAAGCCTAAGGCTGCTTCCCCTGCTGCACCCCGCCAGAGGATGAGGAAGAGGCAGAGTGCTGCTGAGAGGCTCCCCTGGTGCGGACCCTACCCCTCCCCCTAAAAGATCTATAGGGGTGGGAAGAGGCAGGTTGCTGATATCTTCCCCGAAAGGAAGAGGAGGAAGAGCCACGCCCAAATCCACGAAACCTCCTGAAGAATCTGGAAGAGGCCGTGGAAGAAGGAGCTTGGAGTCCCAACGACTTAGCCGTGGCCCTGCTCTCCTTAAAACGTTCCAAGGCCGAATCAGCCTTAGCCCCAAACAGTTTGTCCCCATCAAACGGGAGATCCAACAATGTGGACTGTACATCTGCCGAAAAGCCCGAGTTACGTAGCCAGGCCTGTCTCCTTTCCACCACAGTTGTGCCCATTGCTCTGGCTACCGAGTCGGTGGTATCCAGTCCCGTCTGGATAATTTGGGTCGCAGCAGCCTGGGCATCAGAGACCAGATCCAAAAGACCCTGGGGAAGCTCTGTAAACGAAGAGGAGATGTCATCCATCAGAGCATGAATATACCTCCCCAGGATACAGGTCGCATTAGTGGCTTTTAACGCCAGACTGCAGGACGAAAAAATCTTCTTCGACTGCGCCTCTAGCTTTTTTGAGTCTCTGTCCCCAGGCACCGTCGGGAAAGAACCAGGCGCTGATTTGGACGAACAGGAGGCCTGCACAACCAAGCTCTCCGGCGTAGGGTGCCTAGATAGGAAACCAGGATCAGTTGGAGCCGTCCGATACCTCCTGGCCACGGCTCTGTGAACTGCTGGGGAAGATGCCGGCTTCTTCCACACCTCTAAAACCGGATCCAGCAGAGCGTCATTAAAAGGTAATAGAGGCTCCGCCGCGGCTGAGGCCGGATGCAACACCTCTGTCAAAAGGTTTTGTTTCGCCTCCACCACCGGCAAAGGCAGGTCCAAAAAACTAGCTGCCTTCCGTACCACTGTATGAAAGGAAGCAGCTTCCTCGGTATATTCCCCCGGGGACGAAAGGTCCCACTCGGGGGAAGTGTCCAGCCCACTGGCCGACTCCAGTCCACGCAGCCCATCACCCGAGTCCTCTAGTTCTCCTTCCTCTAGGGCTCGTTGGTACTCCTGCTCCTCTAGTATCCGGAGAGCACGCCTCCTTGAATGCAGTCGTTGCTCAATCCGCGGAGTCGACAACACCTCCGCCGAAGTCGGAGATCGGCGCCGATCTTCCGAAGCCACCGACGCCGCATCCGGCGCCACAGGTAACTTCGGCGCCGACTGAAGAGCAGATGAAACGGATGGACCCACCGGAGTCACAGGCCGAAATCTCGACGTCGACGGGATGGAAATCCCTGGGGCCAATCCCTCCGAAGCCATCGGAGCGGCCACCGGCGCCGACACTGGCGCCGAGCCCACGTTCCCAAACGGGAGAAAGGGCATAAAGGGTGCCGGCCGAAGAGGCGCAGGATCACCCAAAGAAAAGGCCAAAGGCCCAGCCGGAGCACCCCCTGGAGCCATCTGTTGGAAGATGGCATACATCGCATTCAAGAATGCGGAACTATCGGCTCCAGGGGTGGGAAAAGCCGGATACTGGGGTGCCTGACTCGGAGGCGACCCCGACGCCGGCCTCGGCGTCTGCGCCGGAGAAAACACCTGAGGCTCCAATACCTCAATCACCGACGCCTGTCCAGGCGAAGTTGGAGACGTCGGAGAGAGCAACGGCGTCGAAGGATGCGGCGTCACCGTGGGGCTGACCTCCCATGTCCTCCGGCGCCGATCCGGAGACCTGGAACGAGCCTCCCTTGAATGACGCCGAGATTCTCTACGGCGCCGGGAGTCTCGATGACGCCGATGTCTTGGAGAAGACTTTTTCTTGTGATGCTTCTCCTTTGACTTGGCCATAAACAGCTTCGCCTCGCGTTCTTTAATGGCCTTCGGATTCATGTGCTGACACGAATCACAAGTCGAGACGTCGTGGTCGGAGCTCAAACACCAAAGGCAATCGGAATGAGGATCCGTCACCGACATCTTGCCTCCACACTCACGACAAGGCTTAAATCCAGACTTTCTCTGCGACATTATTTCCACAGAGAAAGAGTACGCAGCAAGATATACACTGTAACCGCAAGAGTAACAGTTGCTCCCTCGAAGATAACCGTTTCGAATGCACGGAAAAAAGGGAACTGACGTCCGCACGTCGTCGAGGACCTCTTATTGCCTGTATGACGTCAGACGGCGTCGCGTGCGAGACAGTGACGTCCTCGTCGACGTGCAGAGACTAGTAAGAAGATTTCCGTAGAATGCTGGCGCCATGGGAGTATTCATGAGGTGAGGAATCCACAGGTAGTTGTATCCATCAGAAAGAGATAATCAGCAAACTATTCATCACTTTTAGTAACTTCTTGAGGCTGGGCTGCCTGACCAACCAAAGGTTTTCCCCCTCTTCCCCACAACCACCTCTCGAGCCCTTCACCTAGCCAAGTAACACCTCAGCCTCTCCCAGAGTCACCATGTATCTTCTGCTGGCAGGCACAGTCTTTGGAGTCTGGGATGCTCAAGATGCAGAACAAAGACACGGCTACAGTCTAGGTTGAGGCATGAGCACCCAGAAACACAAGGCCCCAAGGCCCCTATGCATGGAGTATTATGGAGTATTATGAAAGAGACCACTGAGAAACCGCGGGGAAGCAGTAAGCGGGGAAATGCCGAGCAGACGTTGAGAAGACATCTTCATGGCCCACGTACCTCCCACCACAATGGCCCCAACTTCTGCGTTCTACAGCAAGTTGGCCATCCTCTTCCCTCCACAGTGAACCTTGGCGATGAACATGTGCTGAATCCTGTATACAATCAACGTGAGGGTTGGGGGAGGCTGAGAGGTCACCGCTAGAGTAGCGGGAACAAATGCAGCAGTTGCAATCTGACCGCCGTTGGTCTCTTGGCCTCAGCTGCACTGTCGCTGTGAGGGCCAGGGATGCACTAGGTGAACGTGGCAGAAGCAAACACCCCGGGGCAGTCCAACTGCTGCCAGCATCCTCTTCTGCACTGTAGCGATGCCCTCCCTACCCTCCTTCGGATTCCGTGTCCTGAATGTGAGGAGCATTGTTTCCATCTGCTACTTGGTACAGCTGAGTTTGCAGGAGGAAGTGCAGAGCATCCTGGTTTCAAAATGATGCTCATGCAAACCTTCAGTCGCCAAACTAAGACAAGACATCCCTTAGAAAAATAGATCATCCCCTAAACATTTCTCCCAGTGAAATTAATTCCAGTGAAATTAATTTGCAGTTGAAAACACCCCAACAAATTTCAGTTATCATTGTAATCCCGTGGTCTTATGCCAGGTGGCAACAATTCCCACATGATATCGCATAAACATTCAGTTTCTTTCAGCTGCCATACTTGTACAAATGCTCTACTTACCCACAATGGAATTTTTGTCCATATCTGGAACAGAAGTCATGCTTGTTTTTGTTTTCACCACACTTTTCCCTTCCTCTTTACTTAGTAGAAACAAAAGTCACAGGACCTCCCCCCAAACAGAACAGTAAACAGCTGGTTTCCATCAGAAGATCATCACCGTACAGGTCGTAGATGTCACAAACATCGGTATCTTGTTTGCACACACTGCCCATTAAAGGATTGTAGTTGGGTTTTGCATGACCTTTGAATTTGGACTCCATAAGTGACAGTTAGTGGTCCCTACTGCTGAGCTTTAAACTCAACATCTTGTCATAGTTTTTTAAAGCAACTGAAAAGCTTTTGAAAACAATTTTGACCTTTACATAAGGGACAAACAAAGCAAAATGAGAATGTGTGTACAGATTGAACATACAACAAAACTATGATATAAGCCGAAATACACAATCACTTTAGAAATATCACACTTTAATAGGGCAGACACGTTCTATTTCCAGTAAAAACTAAAAATATTGCAAGGACTGTCAGTGTGCCCTAACACTGAGTCCCAAAGAAAGCACATGTCTGAGAACAACAGTTCTGCAAAGTAGGTGAAATAACGATGGATATACACAGAACATGACACCTGAATGCTTGCAAGTATCAGTTACCCTCACTGGTGAAACCACCATTTATAAGGGTGACATCATTTAATGCAGTCGTCAATTACAGAGACTCATCCAAAGAATTTCGTTTTAACGTAGCAACAACTGCTGCAGGCCTTTTAACTTAATTATGAATCCCACTTTTGAGAGGAGGAAATCATAAACAATTTCAAAATGTTGGAACACTGCTGATCGGGGTGGACAGGGAGAGGGAACAGAGTTCTGGTATGTACATTTGGTCCTTTCAAAGAGTCTATGGCTAGAAATTACAAGCAACAGAATGGAGCAAACGAAAGGACAATACATGTTCCAAGTCAGACCACTGATATGGAGGATCTTCAAACCATACACCAAACCTTTTCCTTGGGATATTCAGATGCCTAGGTGAACAGAGTCTTATAGGCTCAATGCAGATGAATAGTGGTGAGACCAACAGAAGATCGAACAGCCATTAACCTAACCTTAAAAAGGTGGCACTGTTTGAAAGCATGAGAAAAATAGAGCACATTTAAGCTCTCCAGCTTTGCATAACCACATGTGTAGGCACTGAGTACCCTAACTTAGGGTTGTATATGGAGAGGCAGAAACATTTCTTCAGTGGAGGGCATCGAGGTTCATGAAGAGACAGTCTTGGGAAGGCTTGAGGGGGAGAGAGAGTGGATATATAGGAGGGATAAATGGAAAATATACACGTAAATCAGTAGCGAGAGACATTTAACATTTCAGATCCAATATTTTTCTGAACATTCACTTCTGATGTTTCAGTTTAGTTAATGACTGCACAGGTTAAAACGAATCCAAGGATGGTCACTTTAGAGAACGAAGCTGCAGTTGGCAATTCAGCAGGTCATGTTGGAGAGCACTTGCTGGGGTCCCTTATGGGTCCCAGCAAGACTACTACCCTCATCCACCCCCTGCAGATGGGCCTCGACGTCCTGGTCTCCAGGCACACGTCCCTCCACCATCGCCCGTCAAGGGGTTGTATCCTGGAAGAAGTCAGATAAAGAACAATGTAATATAATGTAATGAAATGTAATATATTAGGCAGTTGACAACATTTACAAAATCCATTTGAGTCAGGATAATGTACACATTAATTTCTCTGCTTCCAACATCAACCATGTGATTTCCACAAACGTCCTAACTCCCTTGCCCCAAAAAACATTCTTTTTGATCACAAGTCTCATTATAAAATTAACATGAACTCAGTCAGCAGGTAGGAACTAACAGCCACTTAGCTAGCTACACTCTTACACAGACCACACAGGGAGTCACCAATTTTTCATTTTCTTACTCTGTACTTTTTTAATGTTTTTTTTTATCTAACACTTTTATGAAAGATAGAATACTGCATAATGGATTATAATATCTTGCACAAATAAAATATCAGAATGTGACAATAAAGGATATCCCAAACAGCCTCAATAACATGGCTATAAGAACAACATTTTAATCCTTTTATTTGACCTAAGAACACTTTGCACCCCTTATATCAAAACCGACATAATAAATATATAATGATCATAACTTTGACTCCATGACTGACTGCTCTGCTAGTAGTCTGAAATAGTATTTATCCAAAAAAGGCATTTGAAAATCATCATTTACCAATACCTAAATCAAATTTTAGATAAATTAAACACTAGCTCGCGTGATTTCTAAAATTGCAAATGCATGTAATCGCAAAAAGTACAATATTATAAATGTATCCGAACCTGTGCAAAACCCAAAAGCAGAAACCATTTGGCCCATACAGCTGCTAAATTCTACAGGAAAATGCAGTTTTGCTATATATAAAAAAATCTAAATAATTACTTAAAAATAATAAAGAATGAGACAAATGGGGGCTTCGGGACTCCACTCATATTCCTCTTTAAAGCCTAAGAAATCTCTATACAAAATAAAATAATAAAAAATCTACACCAATGGCAAGATGTCTTAAATCCAAACAACTGCACATCTCTTGCATCTTTTTCAAGCAAAGTTATCATTAAAACTAATAGTCGAAGTTTTAAGCATGATCAGATTGTATTAAGCTCAAGTAATTCAGTTAAACTTCTGTTAAGTTAAATTTGTGCAATGGTTAGTGCATCCAATACCACCAATTAGTGGCATGAGTGCTCATCTCACACTAACAATTTGAGTTCTAAGCCTTACTTGGCACAGATCTGTGAACGTGTACACCTCCTCCAACCCTGAACTCTAAAAGGCAAAAATATATTTTCCCACAACTGTGACTTCCCCCCAAGGTAAGTGAGGAAGAACTATAATTTGAAAAGTCACGAGCAGAGCAGTCCCTCTACCACTCTTAAAATAATTGTCCACATTTACTATCTTCCCCCACTAAGCTTCACTTCTTGTCCATCATCACTAACGGTTCTTCACCTTACTGGAGAGTAATCTCTCTCACCTGTAGAGCAAATACATTACTGTTCCCCAATGTTTCTACTCACCACTCCCTCGCAGTGATTTCTTGTCAGATTTTGGCTTCTGGGCCGAAGTGGACACGGAAGTGCTCGGGGCGGCTTCCAGCTATAAAAGAAAGTAAAGCACGTTTGTTAAACAGATTTCATGCTTGTTCCTCCCACAGCATCCAAATCACTATGCCAAAATAACAAGGGCTCAATGTCCCATTTTACGCATCAATCTTAAACTCTGGGTATCCCAAGTCCCCTGTGGAAAGTGACCCATCTGTTCGAAAACGTAAGTAAGTACATCCCAGTTTTCAAATGTTTATGCGAAAGCTCAGAGCAGCATGACATCTACAAAGGATCTCCACACCACCCAAAGAATGTCTACTTCTGTCCTCTACCTTTTGTCTGAGCAGAGAAACTTTGAGCTGAATCAGTAATGTCTGTAAGGAAAAAAGAATGATTAATCTACAACAGTATCACCTAGATCACTACATTTAGCCTTTTACATCATATTTCATAGTTGTAGATACTGCTGACATGATGCCTTCAAACTACTACGCAGTTTTTAAGAATGAGTTAGTAGGGAGTTGGTAGGTAACTTCAGAAGGAGGGGGAAGATGCAGGTCATCATCTGCCCTGTCTGCAGCTTCTGTATGCTACTCTGTACAGTTGGGAGAGCTCTTCCAAAGAGTGGGAACTGTCTCAAATATTGCTGGACAGGTGTAATTCACCAGACTAAATTGCTTCATCTTTTGGACTGGGTGACTAGTTTAGGGTTCTTCAAGCATAGGTCCCAGTCAGGAATATGATGAGAAACCAGCTTCTGCAGGTAGTCCTGCCCCCACAAAAGCTCTATAGATGGTGCATTCTATTATGAATAGGATTCTTTGCTACACTGAGTGCTTTTAAGGATAGGTGATGTTGTCAGACTGGATGACTGATTTTAGATCTCATCGAGTTTATGGGTCTGGTGAGCCTGAGCGTTTAATCTAAAAGGGCTCAAGATTATTATTAACAACATAAGTTCAAGACTGATGCCTTCTGGGACAATTGTCATCAATTTCAGAAAGGGGACACTAGCTTGACCCACACCCCACATTTTTCACTTTTTTTTACGAGGATGTTGATTGCCAATGTAATGCTCAGTTCTTGGTGCAATGCCGCATTTTAAACATTAATGTTTCTAAATTGGGCCACCACGAGTACTCAACCTTAATTGTGTATGTTAAACATGTAACACAAAATTTAATCAAAAGGTATGAGCAAGGCAGCTCTTTTCCCTTCAAACATTTCCAAAACCGTTCTCTAAAAATACTGTGCTGCCATACCCTACTTATGGGTGAATTCTATAAGAGGTCTGAAAGAACGAGTTACTTACCTTCGGTAACGACTTTTCTGGTGGATACATTAGCTACCTGTGGATTCCTCACCTCATGAATACTCCCATGGCGCCAGCATTCGACGGAAATCTTCTTACTAGTCTCTGCACGTCGACGAGGACGTCACTGTCTCGCACGCGACGCCGTCTGACGTCATACAGGCAATAAGAGGTCCTCGACGACGTGCAGACGTCAGTACCAATCATTTTTTTACGTGCATGAGAACAACCAGGCAATGCAATGAAAGAGCAAGGCAACATCCATTATATTGTAAAATACACCACATTGTATGAATAACTGTAAATCTTTTTATGTACATATATATATATATATATAAAACTCTCTCTTTTAAAATATATACACACACCAAGTATATACATAAAGATATATACACATATATATATACAAATATATTATATATATACATCTATTGCACCCTCAAGGACCAAGAGGAGCGCACTCAAGGATTACTTGGCAAGACCATAAAGGCAACGGGGAGGCGGGTGGGACCGTGAGGAATCCACAGGTAGCTAATGTATCCACCAGAAAAGTCGTTACCGAAGGTAAGTAACTCGTTCTTCTGATGGATACAACTACCTGTGGATTCCTCACCTCATGAATAGAGTCCCAAAGCAGTACCACGCCCGGCGGTGGGTGCCTAAATGGTCAAACCAAGAAATCCTGCAGCACTGACCGTGCAAAATGGCCGTCCCTTCTAACCTCAGAATCTAAACAGTAATGCTTTGCAAAAGTGTGAAGGGACGACCAAGTTGCGGCCTTGCAGATGTCGACCACAGGAACACCTCTGGCTAAGGCCGAAGTGGCCGACTTAGCTCTGGTGGAATGAGCTCTAATGCCCTCAGGAGGATCCTTCTTTGCCAAAGAGTAACATATTTTAATGCAAAGAACAACCCACCTGGATAGTGTTCTCTTGTGGACTGCCTTTCCTCTCCTCTTGCCCACGTATCCAATAAACAGCTGATCCTCCAGCCTGAAATCCCTTGTTCTATCGATAAAGAAGCTCAACGCTCTCTTTGGATCCAGACGGTGCAGTCTTTCTTCCTCTTTGGAAGGATGAGGCGGAGGATAGAACGTGGACAAAGTAATTGCCTGAGCCAAATGGAAGGGTGAAACAACCTTCGGGAGGAAAGCAGCCTTGGTCCTCAACACCACCTTATCCCCATAAAAAGTTGTATAAGGGGGTTTTACTGATAAGGCCTGCAACTCACTCACTCTCCTTGCTGATGTTATAGCTATCAGGAAGACTGTTTTTAAAACCAAATACCTCAAGGGGCAAGAATGCATAGGTTCAAAAGGGGACCCCATAAGGAAAGTCAGGACTAAGGACAAATCCCATTGCGGCATAACGAATGGCTTTGGAGGATATTGATTTAGAAGACCTTTCAAGAATCTGATAACAATAGGGGATTTAAATAAAGATGGTTGGTCTGGAAGACATATGAAGGCTGACAAGGCCGATAAATAACCTTTAATGGTAGCCACTGCACAACCTTTCTGCGCCAGAGATAGAGCAAAAGACAAAACGTCCGATAGATGAGCATGTAAGGGATCAATCTGCCTCTCTCCACACCACGCAACAAATTTAGACCACCTATTAGCGTAGATAGATTTAGTGGAGTGTCGCCTGGCCGCTAATATAACATCCACTACCTCAGGCGGGAGAGAGAAGGAACTCAGGTTGCCCCGTTCAATCTCCAGGCATGTAGGTGCAGACTCTGGAGGTTGGGGTGTAGAACCTGCCCCTGCGACTGCGAGAGGAGGTCTGCCCTGAAAGGGAGACGGAGCGGCGGGCACGTTGAGAGTTGGAGAAGATCGGAGTACCACACCCTCCTTGGCCAATCCGGAGCTATTAAGATTACTAGAGCCCGGTCTTGGCGAATCTTCCTCAATACTCGAGGAATCAAGGGTATGGGAGGAAACGCGTAAAACAACTGGCCGCACCAGGTCATTTGAAACGCGTCCCCCAACGCTTCCTGCATCGGATACTGAAGGCTGCAGAACAACGGACAATGCGCGTTCTCTCGAGTGGCGAACAGATCTACCCGAGGAAACCCCCACTTCTGGAAGATTAAACGGACTTGATCTGGATGGAGACGCCACTCGTGGTCTGCCGAGAAGTGGCGACTGAGACTGTCCGCACGCACGTTCAAAACTCCGGCCAGATGGTTTGCTATCAAGCAAATCCGATGGTCCTTTGCCCAGGACCATAGTCGAAGAGCTTCTCTGCAGAGAAGGTACGACCCCACTCCTCCCTGCTTGTTTATGTACCACATCGTGGTAGTATTGTCCGTTAGGACCTGTACCGACTGACCACAAAGGGAAGGGAGGAAGGCCTTGAGAGCCAGACGTACAGCCCGTAACTCTAACAGATTGATGTGAAAAATCTGTTCCTCTGGAGACCAAAGACCTTTGATCTCCAGATCCCCCAGATGAGCTCCCCACCCTAGAGTGGAAGCATCCGTTATGACTGTTGTCACTGGTGGCGACTGCTGGAACGGCTTTCCTTGTGAAAGATTGTTGCTTGCAATCCACCACTTCAAATCCACAGCAGCATCTCTGGAGATCTTGACAGTACCCTCTAGATCCCCTCTGTGTTGAGACCACTGCCTTCGGAGGCACCACTGAAGAGCCCTCATGTGCCAGCGAGCATGCGTGACCAACAGAATGCAGGAGGCAAAAAGACCGAGCAGACGAAGGACCTTGAGGACTGGAACTACCGCTCCATTTCGAAACATTGGAACCAAATCCTGAATATCTTGAATCCGCTGAGGCGGAGGAAAGGCCCGACCCAATGTTGTATCCAGTACTGCCCCTATGAACAGGAGGCGCTGAGAGGGCTCTAGGTGAGATTTGGGCTCGTTCACCGAAAAGCCCAGGTCGAACAACAACTGGGTTGTTGACTGCAGATGACGCAACACAAGCTCCGGGGACTTGGCTTTGATTAACCAATCGTCCAAGTAAGGGAATACTGCTATCCCCTTCCTTCTGAGCTCTGCCGCAACCACCGACATCACCTTCGTGAAGACTCGAGGTGCTGAAGTAAGACCAAACGGAAGGACCGCAAACTGGTAGTGTTGCGATCCCACCACAAACCGGAGATACTTCCTGTGTGACTTGAGTATCGGGATATGAAAGTAAGCATCCTGCAAGTCGACAGACACCATCCAGTCTTCCATGTTCAACGCCAAAAGCACCTGTGCTAGGGTCAGCATCTTGAACTTTTCCTGCTTGAGGAACCAATTCAAGATCCTCAGGTCCAGAATTGGTCTCAAACGACCATCCTTCTTGGGAATCAGGAAATACCTTGAGTAAACTCCTTGACCCCTTTCCTGCTCCGGGACCAACTCCACCGCGCCCTTTAAAAGGAGGACTTCTACCTCCTGTTCTAGCAACAGGAGGTGTTCTTGTGAACAATACGAAGGGCGGGGCGGGATGAGGGGCGGAAACTCCCGAAAGGGAAGGGTGTAGCCTTTTCCCACAACACTGAGAACCCAAGTGTCCGACGTACCAGTCTCCCATTTGGTGAGAAAATGCTGTAATCTTCCCCCTAGAGGAGAGGAGTGAGTGGGAAATGGTGGAAGCCTAAGGCTGCTTCCCCTGCTGCACCCCGCCAGAGGATGAGGAAGAGGCAGAGTGCTGCTGAGAAGCTCCCCTGGTGCGGACCCTACCCCTCCCCCTAAAAGATCTATAGGGATGGGAAGAGGCAGGTTGCTGATATCTTCCCCGAAAGGAAGAGGAGGAAGAGCCACGCCCAAATCCACGAAACCTCCTGAAGAATCTGGAAGAGGCCGTGGAAGAAGGAGCTTGGAGTCCCAGCGACTTAGCCGTGGCCCTGCTCTCCTTAAACCGTTCCAAGGCCGAATCAGCCTTAGCCCCAAACAGTTTGTCCCCATCAAACGGGAGATCCAACAATGTGGACTGTACATCTGTCGAAAAGCCCGAGTTACGGAGCCAGGCCTGTCTCCTTTCCACCACAGTTGTGCCCATTGCTCTGGCTACCGAGTCGGTGGTATCCAGTCCCGTCTGGATAATTTGGGTCGCAGCAGCCTGGGCATCAGAGACAAGATCCAAAAGACCCTGGGGAAGCTCTGTAAACGAAGAGGAGATGTCATCCATCAGAGCATGAATATACCTCCCCAGGATACAGGTTGCATTGGTGGCTTTTAATGCCAGACTGCAGGACGAAAAAATCTTCTTCGACTGCGCCTCCAGCTTTTTTGAGTCTCTGTCCCCAGGCACCGTCGGAAAAGAACCAGGCGCTGACTTGGACGAACAGGAGGCCTGCACAACCAAGCTCTCCGGCGTAGGGTGCCTAGATAGGAAACCAGGATCAGTTGGAGCCGTCCGATACCTCCTGGCCACGGCTCTGTGAACTGCTGGGGAAGATGCCGGCTTCTTCCACACCTCTAAAACCGGATCCAGCAGAGCGTCATTAAAAGGTAATAGAGGCTCCGCCGCGGCTGAGGCCGGATGCAACACCTCTGTCAAAAGGTTTTGTTTCGCCTCCACCACCGGCAAAGGCAGGTCCAAAAAACTAGCTGCCTTCCGTACCACTGTATGAAAGGAAGCAGCTTCCTCGGTATATTCCCCCGGGGACGAAAGGTCCCACTCAGGGGAAGTGTCCAGCCCACTGGCCGACTCCAGTCCACGCAGCCCATCACCCGAGTCCTCTAGCTCTCCTTCCTCTAGAGCTCGTTGGTACTCCTGCTCCTCTAGTACCCGGAGAGCACGCCTCCTTGAATGCAGTCGTTGCTCAATCCGCGGAGTCGACAATACCTCCGCCGAAGTCGGAGATCGGCGCCGATCTTCCGAAGCCACCGACGCCGCATCCGGCGCCACAGGTAACTTCGGCGCCGACTGAAGAGCAGATGAAACGGATGGACCCACCGGAGTCACAGGCCGAAATCTCGACGTCGACGGGATGGGAATCCCTGGGGCCAATCCCTCCGAAGCCATCGGAGCGGCCACCGGCGCCGACACTGGCGCCGAGCCCACGTTCCCAAACGGGAGAAAGGGCATAAAGGGTGCCGGCCGAAGAGGCGCAGGATCACCCAAAGAAAAGGCCAAAGGCCCAGCCGGAGCACCCCCTGGAGCCATCTGCTGGAAGATGGCATACATCGCATTCAAGAATGCGGAACTATCGGCTCCAGGGGTGGGAAAAGCCGGATACTGGGGTGCCTGACTCTGAGGCGACCCCGACGCCGGCCTCGGCGTCTGCGCCGGAGAAAACACTTGAGGCTCCAATACCTCAATCACCGACGCCTGTCCAGGCGAAGTTGGAGACGCCGGAGAGAGCAACGGCGTCGAAGGATGCGGCGTCACCGTGGGGCTGATCTCCCATGTCCTCCGGCGCCGATCCGGAGACCTGGAACGAGCCTCCCTTGAATGACGCCAAGATTCTCTACGGCGCCGGGAGTCTCGATGACGCCGATGTTTTGGAGAAGACTTTTTCTTATGATGCTTCTCCTTTGACTTGGCCATAAACAGCTTCGCCTCGCGTTCTTTAAGGGCCTTCGGATTCATGTGCTGACACGAATCACAAGTCGAGACGTCGTGGTCGGAGCTCAAACACCAAAGGCAATCGGAATGAGGATCCGTCACCGACATCTTGCCTCCACACTCACGACAAGGCTTAAATCCAGACTTTCTCTGCGACATTATTTCCACAGAGAAAGAGTACGCAGCAAGATATACACTGTAACCGCAAGAGTAACAGTTGCTCCCTCGAAGATAACCGTTTCGAATGCACGGAAAAAAGGGAACTGACGTCTGCACGTCGTCGAGGACCTCTTATTGCCTGTATGACGTCAGACGGCGTCGCGTGCGAGACAGTGACGTCCTCGTCGACGTGCAGAGACTAGTAAGAAGATTTCCGTCGAATGCTGGCGCCATGGGAGTATTCATGAGGTGAGGAATCCACAGGTAGTTGTATCCATCAGAAACATCTTATATGAAACCATTACTACAGAAGGAAGGTCTTGACCAGACTGATCCAAGGAACTACAGACTGATATCTGTAGACTCCTATGAAAGTAGGAACGTAGAATTCTCCCAGATCTTAATCTTCATCAAACAAGAGAGTACGATTATAGAGAAGAAGTAATCAATGAGCATTAATTTTCATCGCGTCTTTTGACAATCGTGGAGTTTTCCCTCAACTCCTACTTAATATATTACACAATCAACTCCAATCACAAAGACTATATGACCCAAGGATCAAGCGCACTGATATTGATAACAGATCTCAAACTGCCTCCTTTCAACTGTATGCCTGTCGATTAAGCAGCCCAGAGAACTTAACAATTACACCTTTTCCAATCTCCTGAAGTCTTTTAAATGTGCCCAATACATTTATGTCAACAACACACTCATCTTAAAACTGGAACAACCGCCGAAAACCAACATATAAAGACTTATCAAATGCTAAGAGAATCAATTCAAACTTAACTCATCTAAAACTGAAATACTCTCCTGTGGATTTTGGCAAAAGAATAACCTTATATCCTCTGGAAATGGCACAACCTTCAAGCACATTGACTGAAGTGAAAGCCCTTTACATGATCATAGACCCCACTCCCTTACTTCAACACCAAGCCACCAAATTAACAAGAGACTCATTCTATACGACGAGAATACTACAAAAACGCTTCCCCCTAAACCTAAAGTCTTCACACAGGATGCAGACAACACTAGCCCTTATAAGGTCACATTTGAATCATGCAAAAGGGCTCTAGGTCGGACTCATCAGAAAATCACTGTGCTACAAATAATGGCAAAGGGAATGGTACCAAACTATGGCAAATGAACAGCACATCAAACAACTGAAAAACATCTCAGCAGGGGTTATCGGGATACACTGCCATGCCCCTGGCAAATGAGCAAACCGTGAGTATTTAGTGTTCTTTAATATAGGAAGAATTTTCGAAAACTCAGTTTCCTGCAAAGGTGATGCATCAACACTACATCTATATCACCACAGAGCTGGAAAACCTGTTCAACATGATCAATAGGGAGAACTAGATCTACCCACCACTGTAAGTCAATCAAAATTGAAGAAACACTTTTAAGGGTGTGGAATTTTATAAAATATCTGTTTGTCCAAGGGATAAAATGCTTCAAAAATGTACTTGTCCTGTACAAAATCCAACCATCCCTGTTTATGCAAACTGGTGCTGTGACAAATTATGGCAAAGTTCTTACTTTATCAGAGCTCTGATAATAGCCTCTCTAACTAGGACAGGGCTGATATTAGATGAGGGTTTGGAATCTAGCCAGGCTCTTGCTTTGCCACATTTATACACCTTAATATGCAGGGACTAGACAAGGCAGTAGTTTTAGAGTTGAAATGCCCTGTGATTTCGTGCATACCCACATACTCACATGTTTAAGAATGTACAGCAACGTTCGCTAATCTGCTCCCATACTGCAAACGTTTGGAAAGTTACTACTGACAGGGACAGGAGTAAAGCTCCAGCATGAGGCAAAAGGGAGTGTAGAGTAAGTGAATTTGCAGTTGCTCAGCAGATTTTCGCATCAGCAAACATAGATTTGAGAGTATTAAACTGACAAGAACTTGTTAGAATTACGGTTTCCAGGTCTACATCTGTAGACTCCTTCGAATCCCTTTAACTCATAAATCTGCATCAATGTAAGGATATATACCCAAGGTGCCCTTCTGTAACTTTCTTCAAGAATGCAGCCTTTAATTTACTTTCATTTTACCTAGACAGCTTATACACCAATTGCAATTCTTTGTGCAACTTTCATTTTGTGAACAAATCACGAATCTCGCTTTCATGCTTCTGAGTCTAGTCGCACATAATCAGAGAACAATATCAGGAGCATCAAATTGTTAAACTCTGCAAACGTATATATGTTTTTATACTGGATCCACTGTTAGGTTTGCAAGCTCAGTTCTCTGCATTATAACAAGTGCTCACCCTAGTAGCAAAGACTTTTAATTAATGAATCATATATACATGTTTGAACACATTGTACAAATGGATATAACTATTAACTTAGGGGTAGACAATACTCTTTTACAGATCCGTACTGTGATACTGTAATCTGGCAGTCAAAGGGTTTGTGCTTGGGGTTTGGGCAGACATGTCCAGTGGCCAAATAAACATGAAAACTGGTTTTCCAAGACCTCAAACAACATGCTCTGGGTATCAGGCAGTAGGATTTCCACATCCTTACTTTTTAGATTGGTGTGTACAGACAATAATGAGAGCACAAGTGACGGAATCAGAGCTGCTGTGGCCAGTGCTGACCAGATGTCTCAAGAAGCAGCTAGAGTCTCTGCCACATGCATTCAAAAAGCATAATGGCTAAGCGGAGGTAAGGTCTCCACATGCAATAACTGCACCGTAAGATAAGCAAGCACAAAGACGAAGTCCATCCAAGCGTGGTTTCCATTTAAACTGTGTAATGATGCGTGAGGAGAACATGAGAGATACTTCAATACATTCAGGGAACAGACAAACCTACACTTTTAAAAAAGTAGACTGGCTTATAGAAAGATTAGTAACCTCAGCAATCTCTTTAGGCTCATAGTAGAGCGGTCTCAGAACAGAGCGGTCCTTTATGTATTTTTTACTGCTAGACAAATACCTGATCAGAATTCGAGGGCGGGAGGTGAGAAATAAAAATAAATTTGGTCAAGTATTTCTCAACTCACTCATCTCAAGCCAAGAGCATACTGAGTTTGCCCCTCTTAAGTGTGAGACAGAGAAACCCCCAATACTCTTAATATTCTAAGGACAGTGAATTTAGGGTAGAGTGTAAACAAATTCTGTATCAATGAGAAGTAGCAGGTTTAGTCCTTTGTACTGTGCACAGTGCAAACAAAACAGACTAAAGTGATACAGCAGAACTATCACACCACACCAGCTAGAATGCTAGGTGGCATTTTAATGGAGTAGAGCAGTCTTTCAAGAACAGTGAAAGACATTCAAAGATGTAACCTGAACTGCAGACATTTTCTTTCATGCACACAGAAAAAAAATCCATTCTCATTTACCCATACCATTTTATTGCAAACTCTCCTAGCAACAAAGTAGGCCAAAACTAAGAATGAGGGGCTCTAAGGGTACACAGAGCACTGTACAAAGGTCAGACCAGTGCCTCCAAAGGTATGAAGAACAAAGACATATGTGGAAACATCAACCTCTGCAAAAACACTAGTTCTATGAAATCATGCACATGTGAAATGATGCAAGGCAGAAGGAATTTAATATGATCAAACTTAATAATAAACGGACAGAGATGGAGAAACAGAAAATTGTCTGGTTATCCTGATAAGCAGTGCCATATGACACTCTGGATGAACTAATTTCTGATCTCACAGGCTCAAGCCGTATAATGCAACCATCACTGGGGTGTGTGAAAAAGCATAGTAAATGGATCGCTCCTGCGCAACCCACGAGACTCCCTATCAACCAAATAACCAGGCAGGAAATGCAGGCTGAAATCAAGGGAGACAGTTTAGTTAATTAAAACACGACATTTCCACCAAGACCGACATGGTGGCACTATAGCTGAGGGCACAGTCAGAATTCAGAGACGAGCTTCCCATATCATATGGAAGCGCATGTTCTAATAAGGCAGGATACTTTTTCACTCAGTAATGAATGGAACATTCTGAGAAAGCTTAAGCTTCATTGACGTTTTCCCAGTTGTCAGAAAACGTACATGTAGCTTACAGGAGTCGTCTGTTTGCAAAGAGTGGTGCTTCATAAAGATCTAAGAACAACGTGTTGAGCTTTACTATGCAATGCCTCACATTCCACACCTTCATGAGTCATCGGTGTCACAAGAAACCTTTTATTGACATTAAGCATGAGAAGGATAGGGCTGTGGGTTGCTGTGTAAATATGTACAAATGGATAATCATCAACCCACTTTCCTATAAGTCACAATTCTGTCACAATTATTATATGAATTTTTCATTTTATAGTTATAAGCCTAGTAATGGGTTGACTTAACTGGAGAATGCTCCTGTGGTGGGAAGGAGATCAAAGCACCAAGTACCGGTCTGCTCAAATCTCAAATGGAGTATGGGAGAGAGAGAGAGATCCCTATGTGTAGATCTTTGCTCTTATTTTAAAGTCTTGATAGGTGGATGTGAGATCTCGTTCTCACTCACCAAGTGCCTCCTGTCGACCTGGCTATTTTAGTCTGATTGTCCATTTCACAAATTATGCCTCCATGTAGGTCTGCTCTTTAGAATTTCAATCAAACTGTCACTTTCCCATAGATAGGAGATAAGCCTATGTGCTAATGTATAGTCAGTGGAATGTGGTGTTCATACAAGTAAAATTGGATACCTTCGTGACCCCAGTGAGCCCATGTCTGGCTGTAGGGCCACTGTGGCTAGTTTCTCAGCTGTGCACTGCTTCCTAGTTTGGATTGATGGTGTATGTGTATGGTATGAAATTTAAGTGTGTGTGCCATTCTTCACAATGTCACACTGTTTAAATAACTGTGTTCTATCAGTAACCACTCCAAATTGCTACTACCTTCCCTCTCACAGTTTATACAAGCATGGGCAAAGCCAATAGGTGTCGCCTTTGCAAGACTTTGAGCTACTGGCGTTGTAAACGACAATGCCTTTTACCCGTGTGTTATGGAGTGGATGTATGCAGCGTGGAGTGGAATTATGTGGGTTGAATTAGAATTGTTAGTTGTGGAATTGTGTGTTGTGGATTTATAAAATGGAATTATGTGGCATGGTGTGCTCTTGGATTATGGGATAGTAATTATGTGGTATTGAATGTACTGGAATTACGTGGAGTGGGACTGTGCGTCATGGAGTGTAATTATGTGCAATAGTGGGTTTGTGGTGTGGATTGGATGTATGTGGTGTGTTGTGCAATTGTGTTGTTGGGTTGAACTATGTGGTGTTGTGTTAATTATGTGGTGAGGAATGGCATGTGTGGAGATGAACTGTGTAGCATGGAACTGTGTTGTTTTGAGTGAAATTATGTTAATTGGATTTATGTGACATGGTGTGGAGTGTATTTATGTGATTTGTTGTTATGTGGCATAAAGTGGTTTTATCTGGGGTGTTTTTATGTGTTACTGAGTAGAGTGTAATTGTGTGGAGTTGAATCACGTTGTGTTGAGTGGTATTTTGTGGAGTGTAATTTTGTTGGGTGGTGATGAATTGTGTAGCAAAACCAATAGGTCTTGCCTTTCGGACATTATAAGTATGTAGCCATGCAGCACATTATCCTGGGTGCTGTGCTGCCAGGGACTGACGAGCTAAACAATTACTACACACTGGAGAGGAGAGAGAGGGGGCTAGGCAGGGGTGAGGGGAGACAGAAAGAGAGGGGGAGCGAGAGAAAGAGAGATCTTGATTTAGATTTATTCAGTTCTATTTCAATGTAGCAGTCTCTGGGGAGCTTCCGAGTCCTCACATAAAACAAGTTTTATAAATGAACGCAACATTTTATAAAGAAATAAAAAACACATTGTCGCACTGGCACAGGCAGAGGGCTGGGACAGAGCTTGTCTGCTTGGCAACCGGCAAGAAGGTACTAGCTGGCTTTGGGAGTAGCTGGCATCGCTATGGTTGAGCCGTGGGACTTCAAAACAAACAAACAGATAAATGTTTCCAAGGGCGTTCATGAACAAATTACAATGCTTCAGAGTGAAAAAGGCTGAAAACAGCGCAAACACTGGATACTTACATTTAATCAAGATAGTAATGTGCTCACCTGTAAGTTATTCCAAACCCGTGCTTGATAAAATGGTACAGAATGTGTATCTTTCAAAACAAAGAGCTTGAGGTGTCACTTATTAATTGCCAAATATTTCCAGTCCCTTTGAATCATTTCTATGTATCCCCGTTTAAAAGTAAAGCCTGTTCATTGTCCGGTGAAAAGTAAAGTAAATACCCTAATCTAGGGTGCTTTTATGGTATTGTGACACGTGGTTTGTTCTGTGTACCTTGATATGTCAACATTTGTGCACTGTCGATCTGTCCATAGTTAACCCCTTCCCCACCAAGGATGTAGTGGTTACGTCCGGTGGCGCGGCACTGAGGCGCCACAGACGAAACCACTACGTCCTAGTATAGGCCCTTAGAGAAAGTGCTGGCGTTCCCCCCCCCCCCTCCCCCCCCCCCCCGCCAAGGGAATTCCACCCACCCCCCAGGGCAGGGCTGGAAGGGGAAATGCTTCCCCTTCCACCCCCGAATCCCCCCAGTGACGTCTGATGACGTCAGCACGCAATCGCGTACTGACCTCCTCAGAGGTCACATCCAGCGTGATGCAGAAGACAAATCCTCAGCATTTCTCTTCCACTCTAGAGGAGGGGGCCGGCGGAGGCATGAAAGGAAAGGAAAGGCCTTTCCCTTCCTTTCATGTCTCTGCAAGCATTTCTTCTGCCCGATCGCAATGAAATCGGGCAGCAGAAATGCCCACTAGACACCAGGGAATTTTTTTGGGTGATACTTACACATAAGGGGAGAGGCCAAATAATTTTTCGGACATTTCTTATTATAATTAGGCCGATTTGCCCCGGGGGGCAGAAAACCCCTAAACACCGGGGATAATTTTTTTTGGTTATTTATTTATTTATTTTTAGATGTGGGGAGCGACCCTTTAGGCAAATTATTTTTAGGCCATTTCTGACCCCCCCCATCCCCCTGCCCCCCGGGCAGATCGGCCTAATATAATTAGTCTGAAACCACTAGACACCAGGGATTTTTTTTATACTTACGCATAAGGGGAGCGGCCCCTTGGGCAAGGGCCACTCCCCAGGGGGCCAAATTATTTTTAGGCCATTTCTGCCTCCACTGGGGGCAGATCAGCCTAATATTATTAGGGCGATCTGCCCCCGGGGGGGGGGGCAGAAAACCCCTAGACACCATGGATATATATATATTTTTTATTTAATTTATGTTTTTATGTATGGGGAGCGACCCCTTAGGCAACGGTTGCTCCCCTAGGGGGCAAATTATATTTAGGCCATTTCTTGGGGGCAGATTGGCTTATTTTTGTTAGGCCAATCTGCCTCCAAAGGGGGAGAAACCACTAGGCACCGGGGATTTTTTTTCTGTGCGAATTTCACGCAAGGGGAGCGACCTCTTAGGCAAAGGTCGCTCCCCTGGGAGGGAAAATTTATTTTAGGCCATTTCTGCTCCCCTTGGGGGAAGATCAGCCTATTTCTATTGGGGCGATCTGCTGGGGGGGGGGGTTTGGGGGGGATGGGGGGGTTAGAAACCGCTTAGGCACCAGGGATTGGTGTGTGTGTGTGTGTATCTGTGTGCTTTGTTTGGGGGGGGTAGAACCCTTGGGCAGGGGTCGCTCCCCATGGGGGCACATCACTGCTGGTCATATCTGATTGGCCTATTTTTGGAAGGCCCATCTGCCCCCAAGGGGGGCAGAAAACCCACCAGAGACCAGGGAAGATTTATTTTTCAAAATAAGAGGGTGGGTGAATGGCCATACCCCCATCCGAAATAAATGGGGCCAAAGTTGTTCTGCCCAAAAGTGGGTAGATTGGGCAATTACCCCTGATCCACACCTGGGGGTGGGGATGACAAAAAGTCTATTAGATGCCAGGGAATTAAAAAAAAAATAGTGGGGTGGATGCTACCAACCAGTATGGGCCTGGTTATGCCCCCACCCCAACTGAAGGGGGTAACAGTCTTTCAGCTCTCCCCCCGCACACTAAAACATCTTATCCCACGGCAAGCAAGACAGCATTTGATTATTTTGGGTTTTGGTTTTACATTTGGGACATGAGAGCTTGGCTAACTCTCAAAATCGTCCCACTTGGAATGGTGAGGGCTGCACTTTTTGGACTTTGGGATGCAGCCATGTAGAAAAACCCACAAGACCTAGACACATCTGAAAACTAAACATCTGGGTGATTCCAGGGTGGTGTGCTTCACATGCACCCCGCACCATTTTCTTACCAACAATACCCTGAAAACCTCCAACTTTGCTGGATCACACACATTTTTCCCACATTTTTGTGATGGAACCTTCCAGAATCTGCAGGAATCCACAAAATTCCCACCACCCAGCATTGTCTCATCTATACCGATAAAAATTCTGCTGCACTTGTCAGCCTAAAAATGTTTTTTTCCAAACTGCCCTTTTGGACCCGCTTTGGTTCCCCCTCAATAAGAGACTGTGTAAAAAAGACATCTATTTGAGAAATGCCCTGTAAGTCACATGCTAGTATGGTCACCCCGGAATTCAGAGATGTTCAAATAACCACTGCTCCTCAACACCTTATCTTGTGCCCTTTTTGGAAATACAAAGGTTTTCTTGATAGCTATTTTTCACTCTTTATATCTCAGCAAATGAATTGCTGTATACCCAGTATAGAATGAAAACGCACTGCAGGGTGCAGCTCATTTATTGGCTCTGGGTACTTAGGGTTCTTGATGAACCTACAAGCCCTATATATCCCCGCAACCAGAAGAGTCCAGCAGACGTAACGGTATATTGCTTTAAAAAATCTGACATTGCAGGAAAAAGTTACAGAGTAAAACGTAGAGAAAAATTGCTGAATTTTTCACCTCAATTTCAATATTTTGTTTTTTCAGTTGTTATTTTCTGTAGGAAACCCTTGTAGGATCTACACAAATTACCCCTTGCTGAATTCAGATTTTTGTCTACTTTTCAGAAATGTTGCGGTTTCTGGGATCCAGCATTGGTTTCATGCCCATTTCTGTCACTGACTGGAAGGAGGCTGAAAGCACAAAAAATCGTAAAAATGGGGTATGTCCCAGTAAAATGCCAAAATTGTGTTGAAAAATTGGGTTTTCTGATTCAAGTCTGCCTGTTCCTGAAAGCTAGGAAGCTGGTGATTTTAGCACCGCAAACCCTTTGTTGATGCCATTTTCAGGGAAAAAAACACAAGCCTTCTTCTGCAGCCCCCTTTTCCCATTTTTTTGAAAAAAACAAAATTTTCACTGTATTTTGGCTAATTTCTTGGCCTCCTTCTGGGGAACCCACAAAGTCTGGGTACCTCTAGAATCCCTAGGATGTTGGAAAAAAAAGGACGCAAATTTGGCGTGGGTAGCTTATGTGAACAAAAAGTTATGAGGGCCTAAGCGTGAACTGCCCCAAATAGCCAAAAAAAGGCTTGGCACCTGAGGGGGGAAAAGGCCTGGCAGCGAAGGGGTTAAAGGTCTCACACTGTGTAGTGCCCTACTGCAGTCAGGTAACGGGCTGGAGACAGAAGGACGAAGTAGGAACGACAATACTCTCATATTTCGTTTTAGTACTTTTGACAGTAACGGGTGTTGAAATAGTTTGATACACCTCTGTTTTACCAGTTAGGGGTCCAGCATTTGTCAGGTGTCTGGGGCTGATGGGGGGGGGGGGGGGGTGCTGGACACACTCTAGGATGCAAATACTTCATTGTCCAGATACACACAAGCACACATGAGCCCGTTCCAGTCCGTTATGTGCAGGGCCTGCCTTGTCTGGGTATGTTCGTACTGATACAAATGTGCAACTGCTTCTCTATTAGAGGGGCAGGCCTCTTTTACTGCCAAATGGTGCCTCAATCTTTATATTGTGCTGATGGGTTATAAGGAGCCAATATTCAGTGTGAGGTGCGTGGAATAATGCCAGTTAACTAGTATATATGCTAAAAAATAATATGTCTCTGCAGCCAGCAGACTTGGCCAGGACAGAGGAAGTGTTGTGTGATTCATGGCGGGAGCTGAGAGGGTGGGAGCAAGGGGTGTGCGAGGAGCAATTTTATGGGTGATTAATAACTGCGGCATACGGAAAGCCTATGAGTTATTCCTCTGACCCAGAACGAAAAACACTTCCGTGCGCTGCTGCCTTTCCCAAGGCTGCTGCCTCCACTGAAAAGAAAAACCTGAGATTTTTTTTTTTTTTTTATAAATAACATTGTGGAGCTCCCTGGTGCTCCACTAGAAATATTTTCGTAAAAAACGGAAAATGAGCAATAAGGTGTGACATTGGGGGTCTTTAACACTACATCCACCCCTGTGTTTCTATCAAATGCTTGTTGGCGTCAAATCGCAGTAGAATTGTGCTTTATGCATGGATGCACCAAACTAACGTTATATTTTTGTTAGGCTGACTGTGAAATTTGGTAAACATTTCTTTTTCGAAGGGCATATTATAACAAATATGATCTACTTTGGGTTGTCGATTCATTGCGTACTATGTGATAGTCTGAAAATGCAGATTCTATTTAATCCAGTTCTAATGTATGTGTAATAAAAAAAAAAAAAGATGCAAAAGGTTTGTGGGGCACAAAGCCACAAAAGCGTGGTTTAATTCAGAGATAAAGTAAGGAGTGAATATCCTAGACTCACGCTTACAAAATATGTTTTGAAAATATCACTTTTGAGATTGTTTTTATTTCTGTCGTCCTATCTTCACATTTATGAAAACAACTGCACATTTTCAAGCAGGCCTCCGGGGATCACTGGGGCACTAGAGACTGAATCACTGTCTCCGGAATCTCAGTTTAAACGATGTGAGTTAAATAAATAAAGGGAGAGGATGTGTAATGCCATACTCCGTGGACAGACGTGCACTTCATGCACTAGGATGTGTTATGCCTAACCCCTGCCCCCGCCAGCCAGGGGCATTGGCGAACCTTCCATAGAGACA
The DNA here is from genome assembly GCF_031143425.1 of Pleurodeles waltl. Classification (NCBI taxonomy): domain Eukaryota; kingdom Metazoa; phylum Chordata; class Amphibia; order Caudata; family Salamandridae; genus Pleurodeles; species Pleurodeles waltl. The sequence continues at coordinate 524,231,897 of NC_090440.1, forward strand.
AGACTGCAACAGCCTTTTACAGAGACAAGACTGCTGGATGTCTTGTGTCGAGGGCTCTGCAACAGATTGCAGTGTTTACTCTGTGCTAGATTGATAGCACGCGCTGGGTGCCCTTGGGCAAATGTGAGGAGACAAGAACAATCTTTACAGGCCTGGTTATGGGGATGCTGCATTCCTCAGACTGTAGACAGCACTGGGAGATTAGGTGAACTCATTGGAAACAGTAGCACCTGCAGGAGTCAAAGAATAAAGTAGTCCCACAAAACACCAGATGAACAGACAAAGCGCAAGGATACAGTAGTTGGCAGGTGCTCCATGGGAGGGACAAAGAGGAAGCTTTGATCACTAGCAAGCAAGGATTTTTAAAGGACACTGAAACAAACAAATGCAAGCAGTGGGTGGGGATTACCTCACAAAGAAGTAAACTAAAGTATACACATGGTTGTACGCTTACGCTTGACCCAATAACAATGTTCTTACAGGGAGTTAACTGGGAGTAGGGATTCTTTATTTTGGATCCAAAAATTTATACAACACAAATCCTTAAAAACCCTTGGTTCCAGGTATGCTATGGTTACAATACAAATACAGGCCACAGATATTAACCAATTACGGGGGAACTACATATATCTCCCTAGTGCATGCTGACCTTACACATGATGTCACAGAGGACGATGTGAATTACCTCATCATTGGCATCAAATTTCCCACCACCACTGACATCAATAAGACACTGAAGCCGTTCAAGGACATTGCTCTAGAGAGTGTATTCAGGCAAATGCTGAAAGTACCAGAAGGCTGTGGCGCAGGAACTGTGTCTCATCCAGGGTATGTGATGAGTAACAGTAAACAACAGTTGAGCTTGTGAGCTTACGATCTCCATAGACCATGGCCAGTACACTCAAGGCAAAGGGCCTGCACCACATTCAACCAAACACATGCTTTCAATTTCTGTCCGCAAGTTCTCCAATTCACAAACGGTTCAAGAATACAACAATCCAAAAATGAAATAAAGAGTTCCTGCCCAGTACCTTCCTGGAACAAACATATCTCAAAAACTGCAATAGATTTACACCAAACTAAAATACCAACTCTGAATAAAGTTATTTTTTATGTCATGTTTAGGGTAATCCCATTCAACAGATTTTACTATTGGAGCAACATTCATATGGACCACGGTTTGGGAAATGGCATTCCCAACAACACTGAAAAAGTCTAAGCTACCCAGCCTTCCCAATGAAATATTATTTTTGAAATTAAGAATTTCAGTGGAACTGGCAAATGTACACATTCAATAAATAAAAACGTTATTAGCAAAACAAAAAGTCCCTGTGGTAGATAGAGCAGCAGTGAAAAACTGGTGTTCTTCTCATTTCAAAGTACTTCCATTTTGTAGCAGTAAGGAAACTGAAGCATGAAGCGATTTGCCAGGATCATAAATTGCAGTCCAGAAGGAAAATCTGGTTTAGTGGTTAAGTTGCTGACTAAGTAAGAGGAAGACATGAGTCCCATACCAATTTTCTTCAATTAACAAATAAATATAACAGTTTTCCAGAACCGACCTGCCAGAGACTTGTTAAATGATGTATAATATGTCCAGGTTTTGTGCCAGGAAGACAGAAATAGTAGTAACTTGCATACACCAGCATTTTCAAATGCCTGTAGAAGATTATGAACAAGGATAGTCTATAGTTTTACTGGAAATAGCACAGGAAAGGAGTGGTACAAGCATATACCGAAAGTGGAAGAGAGCGATTAAAAGGAAAATGTCACTTACCCAGTGTACATCTGTTTGTGGCATTAGTCGCTGCAGATTCACATGTTGTGCATAGTCCGCCGTCTGGTGTTGGGTCGGAGTGTTACAAGTTGTTTTTGTTCGAAGAAGTCTTTTCGAGTCCCGAGACCGAGGGACTCCTCTTCCTTTGTTCCATTGCGCATGGGCATCGACTCCATGTTAGATTGTTTTCCCCGCAGAGGGTGAGGTAGGAGTTGTGTATGTTAGTAATAGTGCCCATGCAATGGAATGAATAAGTATGTACCAACTAAGGTTTAAGTAATATATTTACAAATGTACAAATGTTGAAGATAACTTTCAAACGGCTACAGGCTCCCGGGGAGGCGGGTGGGCACATGTGAATCTGCAGCGACTAATGCCACGAACAGATGTACACTGGGTAAGTGACATTTTCCGTTCGGTGGCATGTGTAGCTGCAGATACACATGTTGTGCATAGACTAGTAAGCAGTTATCTCCCCAAAAGCGGTGGCTCAGCCTGTAGGAGTGGAAGTAGTCTGAAATAAAGTTCTTAGTACGGCTTGACCTACTGTGGCTTGTTGTGCGGATAGCACGTCTACACAGTAGTGCTTAGTAAATGTGTGAGGCGTAGACCATGTGGCTGCCTTACATATCTCGTTCACTGGAATGTTTCCTAGGAAGGCCATGGTAGCGCCTTTCTTTCTGGTTGAATGTGCCCTTGGTGTAATGGGCAGTTCTCTCTTTGCTTTAAGGTAGCAGGTTTGGATGCACTTAACTATCCCTCTGGCTATACCCTGTTTTTATATTGGGTTTCCTGTATGAGGTTTTTGAAATGCAATAAACAGTTGTTTTGTTTTCCTAATTTCTTTTGTTCTGTCAATGTAGTACATTAGTGCTCTTCTGATGTCTAATGTATGTAGTGCCCTTTCAGCTACTGAGTCTGGCTGTGGGAAGAACACTGGTAGTTCTACCGTTTGATTTAAGTGGAACGGTGAAATAACTTTTGGTAAAAATTTTGGATTGGTTCTTAGGACCACCTTATTTTTGTGTATTTGAATAAAAGGTTCGTGTATAGTAAACACCTGAATTTCACTTACTCTTCTTAGAGATGTGATGGCAATGAGAAATGCAACCTTCCACGTTAAGAATTGCAATTCGCAAGAGTGCATGGGTTCAAAAGGTGGGCCCATGAGTCTTGTTAAGACGATGTTGAGGTTCCATGAAGGAACAGGTGGTGTTCTTGGTGGTATAATTCTTTTCAGGCCTTCCATAAACGCTTTAATGACAGGTATCCTAAATAGTGAAGTTGAATGGGTAATTTGCAGGTATGCAGATATTGCTGCGAGGTGTATCTTTATGGAAGAGAAGGCTAGATTTGATTTTTGTAAATGTAGCAAGTATCCCACTATATCCTTTGGAGATGCATGTAATGGTTTAACTTGATTATTATGGCAGTAGCAAACAAATCTTTTCCATTTGCTTGCATAGCAGTGTCTAGTGGATGGTCTTCTAGCTTGTTTTATGACTTCCATACATTCTTGGGTGAGGTTTAAATGTCCGAATTCTAGGATCTCAGGAGCCAGATTGCTAGATTCAGCGATGCTGGGTTTGGATGCCTGATCTGTTGTTTGTGTTGTGTTAACAGATCTGGTCTGTTGGGCAACCTGACATGGGGTACTACTGACAGGTCTAGTAGTGTTGTGTACCAAGGTTGTCTTGCCCATGTTGGTGCTATTAGTATGAGTTTGAGTTTGTTTTGACTCAATTTGTTTACTAGATATGGAAGGAGAGGGAGAGGGGGAAAAGCGTACGCAAATATCCCTGACCAGTTCATCCATAGAGCATTGCCTTGAGACTGCCTGTGTGGGTACCTGGATGCGAAGTTTTGGCATTTTGCGTTCTCCTTTGTTGCAAATAGGTCTATTTGAGGTGTCCCCCAAATTTTGAAGTAAGTGTTTAGAATTTGGGGGTGAATCTCCCATTCGTGGACCTGTTGGTGATCTCGAGAGAGATTGTCTGCTAGTTGATTTTGGATCCCTGGAATAAATTGTGCTATTAGGCGAATGTGGTTGTGAATTGCCCATTGCCATATCTTTTGTGCCAGGAGGCACAGCTGTGTCGAGTGTGTTCCCCCCTGTTTGTTTAGATAATACATTGTTGTCATGTTGTCTGTTTTGACAAGAATGTATTTGTGGGTTATGATGGGTTGAAATGCTTTCAACGCTAGGAATACTGCTAACAATTCGAGGTGATTTATATGCAGCTTTGTTTGATGTACGTCCCATTGTCCTTGGATGCTGTGTTGATTGAGGTGTGCTCCCCACCCTGTCATGGAAGCATCTGTTGTTATCACGTATTGTGGCACTGGGTCTTGGAAAGGCCGCCCTTTGTTTAAATTTATACTGTTCCACCATAGAAGCGAGATGTATGTTTGGCGGTCTATCAACACCAGATCTAGAAGGTGACCCTGTGCATGTGACCACTGTGATGCTAGGCACTGTTGTAAGGGCCTCATGTGCAGTCTTGCGTTTGGGACAATGGCTATGCATGAGGACATCATGCCTAGGAGTTTTAATACCGTCTTTGCCTGTATCTTTTGTGTTGGATACATGGCTTGTATAACCTTGTGAAAATTTTGAACCCTTTGTGGACTTGGAGTGGCTATTCCCTTTGTTGTGTTGATTGTCGCTCCTAAGTATTGCTGTGTTTTGCACGGCAGAATGTGAGATTTTGTATAGTTGATGGAGAAACCAAGTTTGTAGAGGGTTTGTATGACATAATCTGTGTGGTGTGAACACTTTGTGAGGGAGTTGGTCTTGATTAGCCAACCGTCTAGGTACGGGAATACGTGTATATGCTGCCTTCTGATGTGTGCAGCTACTACTGCTAGGCATTTTGTAAATACTCTTGGTGCGGTTGTGATACCGAACGGCAACACTTTGAATTGGTAATGTATTCCTTTGAATACGAACCTTAGGTATTTCCTGTGCGAGGGATGTATCGGTATGTGGAAATACGCGTCCTTTAGATCTAAGGTTGTCATGTAGTCTTGTTGCTTTAGCAGTGGTAACACGTCTTGTAGCGTGACCATGTGAAAGTGGTCTGATTTGATGTAGGTGTTTAGTGTTCTGAGATCTAGGATTGGTCTCAGTGTTTTGTCCTTTTTTGGTATTAGAAAGTACAGTGAGTAAACTCCCGTGTTTTTTTGTGTACATGGTACCAATTCTATTGCGTCCTTTTGCAGTAATGCTTGAACTTCTAGTTCTAGAAGGTCTAGATGTTGTTTTGACATATTCTGTGTTTTTGGTGGGACATCTGGAGGGAGTTGGAGAAATTCTATGCAATAACCATGTCGGATAATTGCTAAGACCCAAGTGTCTGTTGTTATCTCCTCCCAAGATTTGTAAAACTGACTTAGTCTTCCCCCCACTGGTGTTGTGTGAAGGGGTTGAGTGACTTGTGAGTCACTGTTTGGTTGGAGGGGTTTTTGGACTTTGAAATTTTCCCCGGTTTCTAGGGAATTGTCCTCCTCTGTACTGGCCCCGAAAGCCTCCCCTTTGGTACTGTCCCTGGTATGTAGACGGTGTTGATTGTGAGGTGCTGGCTTGTGTGGCTTGACCCCGAAAACCCCCTCTGAAGGTTGTTTTGCAGAAGGTGCCGAAAGTGCCTCTGCCCTGCGGGGAATAGAGTGCGCCCATGGCCTTGGCTGTGTCCGTGTCCTTTTTCAATTTCTCAATTGCCGTGTCGACTTCGGGTCCAAACAATTGTTGTTCATTGAACGGCATATTGAGCACCGCTTGCTGTATCTCCGGTTTAAAGCCAGATGTGCGCAACCACGCGTGCCTTCTTATGGTTACTGCAGTATTTATTGTTCTTGCCGCTGTGTCCGCTGCGTCCATAGAGGAGCGTATTTGGTTATTGGAGATGTTTTGTCCCTCCTCAACCACTTGTTTTGCCCGTTTTTGAAATTCTTTGGGTAGATGCTCGATGAGATGCTGCATCTCGTCCCAATGGGCTCTATCATATCGCACTAGGAGCGCCTGAGAGTTCGCGATGCGCCACTGGTTTGCAGCTTGTACTGTGACCCTTTTCCCAGCTGCGTCGAACTTGCGGCTCTCTTTATCTGGAGGTGGTGCATCGCCTGATGTGTGCGAGTTGGCTCTCTTGCGAGCTGCCCCTACCACGACTGAATCTGGTGGTAGTTGTGAGGTGATAAAAGCAGGGTCCGTGGGCGGTGCATTATATTTTTTCTCCACCCTTGGAGTAATCGCTCTACTTTTGACAGGTTCTTTGAAGATCTGCTTTGCGTGCCTTAGCATTCCTGGAAGCATAGGTAGGCTTTGGTAGGAGCTATGGGTGGAGGAGAGGGTGTTGAAAAGGAAGTCATCCTCGACAGGTTCTGCGTGTAACGACACGTTATGGAATTCTGCTGCCCTAGCTACCACCTGTGCATACGTTGTGCTGTCCTCAGGTGGTGAGGGCTTGGTAGGGTACGACTCAGGACTATTGTCTGATACTGGGGCATCGTATAGGTCCCAAGCGTCCTGGTCGTCTTGGCTCATGGTGGTATGAGCCGGTGAATGTGACAGAGTCTGTGCCGGTGATGTGTGAGTTCCAGGTGGAGGAGAGGGTGGCGGAGTTACCTTCTTCACCATTTTTTGTGGTGTTTGTTCTTGTGTTTGGAACTCGAGTCTCCTTTTTCTCCTGATTGGGGGAAGAGTGCTGATCTTCCTTGTCCCACTTTGTATGAAGATCCGCTTTTGTGTGTGGTCTACATCAGTGGTCTGTAACTCTTCTTCAAATCTGTGTTTGCGCATTTGAGAGGACAGTGATTGTTCCTCTGTATATGAGCTGGCAGTTGGTTCGGTTGCTGGTCGTTTTGGCACCGAAACTGTGTCTCTGCTTGTTTTCGGCTCCGCTGAGAATTTTTTCTTTTTCGGCGTCGAGCTTTCTCGGCGTCGATCTTCCTCGGTGCCGCTGTCTCTGCGTCGAGCAGCTTCGGTTCCGCTGTCTCGGCGTCGATCTTTTTCGGCAGCACTTTCTCGGTCCCGAGATTGCTGCGTGCCTGTGTCTCGACCCGAGTCGGACGATCTCGGCACCAGTTCGGCCTTTTTCGGTGCCGATGGACGGTCACCTACTTTATGGGTTGAGCCATGGCCTGTTGGCAGTGGCGTCCCCTGGGCCTTGTCTGTTTTCTTGTGTGGTGCTTGCTTCGACGTCTTACTCACGGTTTCTTCAACGTCAAATTCCTCTGAGTCCGATTCATGGATGGAGAAGGCTTCCTCTTCTTCTCCTTGTCCCTCGAACTCTCGGTGTCCTGTCGGCGTGGACGCCATCTGCAATCTTCTGGCTCGTCGGTCACGGAGCGTTTTTCGGGACCGAAACGCACGACAGGCCTCACACGTTTCTTCCTTGTGCTCGGGCGACAGGCACAAGTTACAGACCAAATGTTGGTCTGTATATGGATATTTATTGTGGCATTTAGGACAGAATCGGAACGGGGTCCGTTCCATCAGTGTCGGTGTTACACGTGGTCGGGCCGACCAGGGGGATCGAAATTACCCCGAAGGGCTACCGGAGCTCTTCACGATTCGGTGTCGATTCTATTCTTACCCGATACCGAGCGAAACAATACCGACGTAGTTTTCCGAAGTTAAGACTATCTTTCCGTCCCGAAACCCGGAGCGAAAAGGAACACGTCCGAACCCGATGGCGGAAAAAAAACAATCTAACATGGAGTCGACGCCCATGCGCAATGGAACAAAGGAGGAGGAGTCCCTCGGTCTCGGGACTCGAAAAGACTTCTTCGAACAAAAACAACTTGTAACACTCCGACCCAACACCAGACGGCGGACTATGCACAACATGTGTATCTGCAGCTACACATGCCACCGAACATAAAGATTTCTACCACATCTTTTGTTGCCGATATCTTGCCACAACCATTGTGGTAGCTACCACGTGTTGGTAATTACTGCTCAGAGTATCCCAGCACAGGAAATCGCTGACACTGATGCATGCTTTAAGTTAATGCTACAAAACTGGAACTAACCAGCAAAACTTGCTATATATAAAGGGCACCAGAATCAGTTGAGATAGAAGATGCATATGGCTATGTCTTTAGAGTAGACAAGGTGTGATGTCCTTTTTACTGCAAGGACTTCCAGGTAAAAAGGACCTTAGTGAAGCTACAAGGGATTTGTCAATTAACATGTCAAGGGATTCGTCAATTAACATGTACTCCCACAGTTTTTTTCCAGTGTGCCATGTGCTTCGGTGCCTCACATGTACAATGAGAAAATGAGCAGACAACGGAAAGACCTTATTTGTCTGCAAAAAAATAATTTTCTATAAATGTCCTACTATTAGGGAAGATCATGTGGGCTTGTTTTTGACGAAGCAGCTCTAGAAGGAATTCATAGGGTCGAAGGGAGTGCTTATTAAGCAATAACAGTTTTCAAGCACAGGCATTGTTATTAGTTTCACATTATTTGGTATATTTGTGATTAAAGATGAAACCCATGCAGGAGAGCCAAGAAGAGCTTGAGCAGGGAGTAGAAACACAATATACCTTTCCTAATGGCTACTTTTGAGCATCTTGTCTTCATAGCTTTAAGTATCTTGTCTTCCCATTAGATGATCTGTCTGGAAGCTCTTGTACGGGCTAAACCTATCCGAAATCACTGGTGTTTTTGTCCATCATTTTCTATCATCAGCCTTAAAGTAATGGTGATGAGTCCTTCATTTTAGACCCATAGCTGTTTTAGGATATGATTTTACTACAAATGAAACTGAATTCACGAATGAGACACAGAGGTCACTTAAACATCAAATGCAAGAACACAATGATTTAATTGGTTAAAAAAAAAGAGCATTATCAATCAATCTTAAACAGGTTTTACCAAGTAAAACTGTATGTTCAACAGGCTCACCACATAATTACAGTCATGGATAAAAGTATTAACAACAAATACTACGCATCTTCTCTGGAATTTTCTATAAAATGCTGCATGAAAGGCAAACAGTGAAGTTGCTAATTTGTGGCTAACTGACACCCCATGCGCTAAACGACAGAACGGAGAGCACCTCCGGGCAGTCAGAAAAAAAGGACCAAAGCAGTTTCAGTTCAACGAGGCAGTTCATCTGACACAAGATACTTTCAAAATATCAGATATATTATTTTTCGTTCCTTTTCAAAAGTCCCGAGTCAAATGTTTCTCTGAGGCCTCTGGGTTTTCTTCTAGGCAGCAATAATCTGAAAACCCACTACTTGGTGGTTTACTACAAACACACATGCAATTATAAAACTGATATTTCCTACGATATATGCTCCTTCTGACATTTATCCATAAGGAGTCCGCAATATACCATGGCCACACTGGAGAAAGGAATAATCTGGATACAAACTGATATTAAAATCAACAGTTGACTGGAGAACGCTGTGTGCAACTGAAAAAGAAAAGGCCGTTCCTCAAATACTATACCCCAAACTGGCAGCTCCTAAGTAAACGTTTTGAGATTTCGTAAACAACCAATTGAATCAGGTTATTCGTTGAAATCCAAAATGTGAGTACATGCATTGAACTGAAATTAGCACCATGGCTTTGATCAAACTAGTCAACAGAATCAGAAAAAAAGAAAATATTACTTACCCTGTAACTCTCCGTTTGTATAGTCTTGTAGATTCACAAGCCGTTGTATACTCCTGCCATGCAGTGTTGGGTACAGATGTTTGCAAGTTATTTTTCTTGGAAGAAGTCTTCGTCACTCCTCCCTGCACCCCACAAAGTACCAGGAACAAGACTCCATCTCAGATTGTGTTTTTGCCCCAAAAGCTGCTAAATGTAGCCTAACGGATGACCCTTCCGTCTGCAGGTGCAGCAAATAACATATCTTGCAAAAGTACCTTAAAAGTCATTTGTGTGAACAGTCACTAATGAAAGGCTTCACCTTTACTGCAAAATACACGTGTGTAGTAGGCTACTGTGCTTTCCGCAGGATTAGCATACATTGGTCAGTCAGTTTGAGATACTCAAACTCTGTGACTTCAGATGTCATATCGTTAGGTTCAATCCCTTGCTATTTGGATGTCTCAGTTGGCCACGATGCTGTTAGAAGGTTTGCTGTGATTGTCAATTTCTTGTGTGGATGAACTGCAGAAGTACTGACAGCCAAGGCTATCTTGTCCATGTTGAGGCAACTAAGAGTTACTGATTTTTGCATGAACAAAGATCCCCGACCACCTCATCCATAGTGCAATGCCTATGGACCTTGGGCAAGGGTAACTGGTGGTGAAGCTTGCCAATTTTGTGTTATGGGTAGTTGTTAACACATTGACTCTAGGTGTCCCCAAATTGTTGGAGTAATGAAGAAGTATGTCTGAAGAGAGAGCAGTTTTTGAAATGCCATCACCCATTCTTGATTTGGGTAAGCTTTGCATTTCAACAATGCTCCTTGAAATGGCTGACTGAGATGGGATTTTTTTGTTTTGTTTCATTTTTTTTTGTATTTACTGTGAATCCTAATATGTATAGGAATGACACTGCTGCCTGACTGTGTGCTGGGCACTGCGAACACCTACTGTTCTTTAACAGAGTTAATCGTCCACATATGGAAAAACATGAATGTCAACATGGTGAAGATGGGCTGTCACCAATGTTAGCCATTTTGAGCATACTCTTGGGACATTTGCTACACCAAAGGGGACAACCTTAAATTGGTACTGTTGACCACTTAATTCCAATCTAAGGTAGCAGTAATGCGCCTGGTGAATTGGGAAGTAGGCGCCCTTACATCAACGGTCGCCAAGTGGTCTCCTGCATTGAACAGAAAGATGATGTCCTACTGCTGGACTGTCATTTCGAATTGGACCAACTGTGTCTATCAATTCACTGGTCTGAGGTCAAAACGAGAAAGTACAGCGAGTACATTCCTTGACCTCACTGATGTGGGATGATAGGTATAACGGCACCTTTGCTGAGAAGTGTTTGTCCTTTTTTGAACAGTCTCTGGTGTTATCGACTGATCAAGTGATGTTGTGGTAGTATATTTGGTTGTGGGGTGTGAAACTCCAACCAGCATGATTGCTGGACAATGGAAAGGATCCATTTGTCTAAGGTTATTTTCTTCCATTGGGTAAGTAATGCCCAGATTCTCCTTCTGACAGGTGTCAAAGGCAAAAAACAGCAATCTGAGGCAGGGTTTTGCCCTGGTGCATTGTAGGGTTTAGGGAGTAGTCACAATATATCTCAAGATTGAAGAGTTCCTTGAAGAAAAACAACTTGCAAACATCCAAGCCCAACACTAGTTAGCAAGAGTGTGCCAAGCATGTTCTCTACAGAAGAAGTAAAGAGGTTCACCCTAAATACCGCTATCTGCCCTGGGTAGGAAAGCTAAAGAAGAAACAAGTGGACAACGTAGGGGACAAATTATCAATAATATTACCATAGTCACTTTCAGACCAAGTGAGGGTAGGCCATAAAAAATTGAGTGGACCTTTGAGAATTATTCCACGCAATTTCCAACCATCGCAGTCCGGTAGATTACGACTGTAATGATTTAAGTAACCACTATCTCCTCAAAGAGAGGAGAACTGTGCGAGACAAGTTGGCTTTTTGATTTTTCACATTATATTTTTGTGTTACATTTTTGTGTATTTGTTTTGTATTGAGTTTGCTTGCAGTGTGATTTAGATGTTTTTTAATATTTTGGTATTTAGTTTGTGATTCGTCGTCCTACCTTACAAAATTAAATAAATCATGTAAAGAAATGAGACTTCCTACAGAGTAATTATAACTCTTTTTCTATGGTAATATTATTGATAATTTGTCCCCTACGTTGTCCACTTGTTTCTTCTTAAGCACGTTCTCTACAGCAGCACATGCTACAAACATAATACTATCTCCTTCCAACTACAAAGTCTCATCTCGGTCCTCCAACCTTTAGATTCAAATGCCCCTCAAGTTAATCACTCTCAAAGAATAAACTTCATTGTAGAGAGTTAACTGCATCCCATAATTCAGAGGATGATTTCATGAAATTGACATCTCATTTGAAAAACATAAAATAAACAAAAACTTACAACATTAACACTACAACAGATGTTTTTAATTGTTTTCTGAACATCACTACTGTTTTGACCCAGGTTTGGAAACCTACTAGCTAAATAAAGTAAGCTGGTATGCCCAACAGTGACAGACTGCCCTGTGTTGTCAATATTCAACATCCCAAGCTGGAACTTGAATTTTCACCTCTTTCCCATCGGATCCTGATTGAGTTAACAAATATCTAAACAGATTGATCTAATTACACTCTCATAACGGCATTTACACCTTTTGCCCAAAAGATTTTTTATGCCAGCTGAGTTACCTTTCAATCATTAAACCAGCAGGTCTCAGTGTAGTTATTATGTTTTAACTGCTTCTCTGACCTGGTAACACTATCTAGAATTTCTCTTCTCAAATCAAATGTTTTTACTAAAATTCTAACATGAGCCGTTCCATTTGTAGTGTGTCTAATTTTATTTTCACTACATTTGAATCCAAGGATCTAACTAGTTGAAAAATCGCTATCTGCAAACAAATCTAAAAATCATTGAATTGACACAAGTGGCTCATTCTGGATAACATAGAAGAAGGTGCAACGTGCAACATGTAGGTGAAAGAAGGAATCCAGAGTTCAAACATACAATGTCTTTGTAGGAATCTTGTAAGAATGTTAGAGAGATCATAACTAAGGCAGCCAATAACAACTTAATCACACGACTTACTGCTAACATACTTTATGGTACGCAGAGGCACTTAGGTAAGTCTGTCATTAAATCTTCCTGCAAAGCTCTACAATCAAGAAGCAAATCACTACTGCTGATCAATTATAAGTTATTGTTAGTTGCCACTTTAGTAATAAATGACTGGGCGAAAGAGTCACTGTTATTATCCAGGTTAAAACTCTATGCACCCTTTCACAGTACGAATTCCACTAGGATTACACCAGATTGAATTAACTCCATGTACCAACCCACTTACTAAATTGGGTTTACACTGATAAATCAAATGTATGTAATTCAGAAAAGATCTAGGATGCTCACCTGGCTCCGCCGGCTGCTGCCTTTGTAGCTTTTCCCTTCTTGCATGCTCTCCCAGACCTCAATTTTCTGTCTCCGTTTCTCCTCTTCAAGCTGCAAAATTACAGAGAAAAAGGACAAAAGTCCTACTTTTAGTACCCAACCCAATCCAAGGAGCCTAAATTTCAAATTAAATACGTTTTTTGGAATAAGAAATAATCTTCAATAATCCGCAACTCTTGCCTGTGATGAGCCTACGCAACCCAACCGTGCACAAACATATAGCTCAAATGCATCATTAGAACATGGTTACATTTTTATAGAGTTGATTGGGACGTATGGGTAAAGGGAAAATGGAGTGTTTACCAATAAAACCCAAATACGGCATTGCATCCTGCCTGGGAGGATAGTCCATTAAATGCACAGTTGATAAAAAGCTCACTCTTACCACTGTCCCAAGTCTAAGGCCCTCATGTACATGGCGGTCGTGGAAATTACCGCCACCAGCATGGCGGTCTCGACTGCCATATAAATAACAAGGGAAGACCGCAACAGGCGGGTGGAAGGGGTGCTCCGGGGACCCTGCACTGCCTATGCACTTGGCATGGGCAGTGCAGGGGCCCCCGTGCAGGGCTCCGTCGCGCAGGTCACTGCCCGATTTACGGGCAGTGATCCGCGTGATGGATGCTGCTGCACCCTCCGCACACCAACATTGGCCGTCCATGTTAAAGCCCTGTTCCCTGCTGGGCTGGCAGGCGGAAACACCGTTTACGCTGGCCCAGCAGAGAAAACATTATATGGCCGGCAGGGGGGCCGTCACGCTGACGGTCTTCTGTTGACCACCAGCGCTGATCTCAACGGTCTTTACCGCCAAGACCATAATGAGGGCCAAAGTCTTTCTGTGAGAAGTGGGGTTTTCTATTAGCTAGTTACCACAGCAGACTAAGTCAACAATTCACAGCAACATATTCCTTCTTGAATTCTGACGATGATGTTTTTTTGCCAGATGCTAAGGCTCCTAGGGCTTAGTGAGTGAGAAAACATTTTGCATTTAGAACAGATGTCTCACAATTCTTTAATTTCTTAGCATGTATGCTTTTTTTTCAAAAGGGCATGGTTTTGATAGCTTCCACTAACAGAATCTGCAAGTATTCAATCAGTACAATAGAAATAAAAAAATGCAGGCCAAAAGTTGCAGTAGACATGGTTTCAGTTTGGGTCTTTCCAACATGACCTATAGGAACCCACGCATGCTGTGGTGTACTGCAATACCACAAAACTGTCTAATTGTTAAAAACGCCTTTCCTTTCTTCATAACCATTTTTAAAAAAATAACTCTTACATTTGCAAAGAAGGAATGGGTAAAGGTTAAGCTTAGGTCCGCTGTAGGCTTCAGATAGATCTGAGATGCCAATCTATAAAAATTAAGTGTTGTGTTAAGGAAGAATGAATATTTATCACTTTCTGTGGAAACAGAAGTATGAGCATGATGCTCAACATTTTTTTTTTTTTTACAGATTTTCCTTTTTTGTTGAATTCTTGCTATGTAGGAGTAACGATAATGCAGGTAATGTAAATAATAATGTTCCTAAAACTCAGAATTTGGTATTGTTATTTTTTTATATTTTCAATGCATCAATAATTTCTCATATCCTTTTCACTGACAAATCTAAATGGGATGTGCTCAATCTTTAAAAAATGAGAAGTTGGCCAACACTGACATTTTTAGATTCGTAGGGCTGCATTACAGTTCGGCTGAAGGTTTAGACCCTCCAACGGATAGGTTGCTGCCGTGCTGGCTACCTACCCGTCGGGCCCATTAAGAGTTTCCTGCTAGGTCAGCAGGCGGAAACATGAGTTTCCGCCTGCTGGTCTAGCAGGAAACAGCCTTCAGCATTGTCTCCGGCTTGTAATCGGGCCGGAGGCAATGTTGTAGGATGCAAGGTGCATCAGCATCCTCGCAATGTTCACTGTCTGCAAAGCAGACGGACCCCTGCACTGCCCATGCCAAGTGTATGAAATGGCCGGTGGAGAATAAGGTCATAATCCCTAAGGCTGCTTGCAGTGCTGCCCTGGCGGATTAGGAGTGACGTACCTGCCAGACTGCTGGTGTTGCTGGAGGTCCCACCGCGACACGACCGCAATAGTTAAAATATGGTGCTTGGACTGCCACATTGGCGGCAGTCTGACTGCCATCCGCGCATCTGGCGATATAGTGACCGCCAGACTTTGCCATAATATTTTGTAAAACGTAAAAGACTATTCCTTGACAAATCGAGGGCTTTTTTTTGTTGCAAGTTAAGGAAAATAAATAAGTGTCTGAGAAAGAAATTCTAATATGTTATATGTTTGAATTATGAGGAAACGATTGAGAAGGAAGCCACAAATAATCGTACAGTTAAAATAACTATCTTGAAAGAACACATTAGGTTTGGGTCCTTTGTATAAAAAAGAGTTATGTAGGATTGAATAAAAACATTTAATAACTTCACAAGAGGGTTTACCACTCGGGGAGTAAAAGGGCTGGGTATTTAAATGGCAAGCATGGGCACAAGGACTCCGAAATGAAGTTTTGGACCTTGTGATGACCCTTAATGTGATAGGCAGATTACTAGCAAACACTGACACATAAACCTGCTCAATCATTAAGCACCAAACAACAAATTATGCAACTTTTGTGCAGCAATTTACAGTCACCAGATATAGGTGACAGCTCATTTGACTATGTGAGCAGGTTCAATAACTCCTGTAACTATGAAAACATGAGGTTTACTAGAAGTTTAAAGAAGGGAAATATATACATCATGCTGGATATTTTCCATTCCCATTTCTCTTTTGGTTTAAAATATGTGTAGATCGTGGGAACCTGACATATGGCCACCCACCTTTGTCATAGTGGGGCAAAGGGCCTTGGACACCCCGGACTATAACGTCTACGCCACATGACCCCACTTTTACAGCAGTGCCCCCTAAACAGTCTATGCAGGACAAAACCTCTGCTACCTGTTGGGGAGTGGATTACGGTAGGCAATGTTGTGACGTCCCCTTCTTGGCATCTCCTTTCAAATCTCACTTTCTCTATTCAATTCTCACATCTCAACAGATAGAACAGTTACCCCTGTACCCCCAGAATATTCGCTTCGACCTTCAGTATAACTTCCCCCTCTCTATTGGCTTAAGCACTCCTTTTAACCACGTGTGCAAGGGTGAAGTACGTCCATACTGTCCCACCCACACCCAACGTCTGAAGCATGGCATATACAGTATTTTCGATCTTGTTACATAACTGGACTCCATGCTATTTGTGAAATCCTTTGGCCATCCATGTTTTTAGCCTACGAGTGCAACGCATACTAGGACACAGAAGTCCAAAAATAAAAGAATAATAAGAAACTAAAAGTCCTAGGATGCAAAATGTTGATTAAAAAGTAAGGAAGAGAAGAGCGGAGGACGGGAAGGGAAAGTTCCTAAGGTGGTTCGCCCTTCTCAAGTGCAACACCTAGGATCTAGAACATCTGGCACATGGTCAGCTTTGTACAGTAAGTAAAGCAATTTTGTTAAAAGCAATAATTTGTCCTAGTGCTTGGAAAAGGTCATACTCTTTCCATTTCTCGAAAGCATTCAATCTATGTGTTGAACACAAAAACAACACTTTTGTGCATTTGGTGGTAAAGCAGAAAGACAGGGCGCTCTCCCCAGAGCAGGTATGTCACACGTAACACTGAGCTCAGACACAGTGGAAACTTCAAAAACTAATGTGGCGGAGTGGAATTACAAGAGGTGAGAAACAGGTTACTGTGAGACGTCATGGCATTTTAATCTTCTGTTGATTTTCCCTTTGTGGAAATACCAGGCACACCACATTCCAAGGCAGATGCCATAAGAAAGACGCATGTGACTAAAGCTCCTTTTAGTTGCTACGCAAAAGGGGGATCCTTTCTTCTCTAATTTTATTACTTTATATTACTTGGGCGGGAAAAACGATTTCATTTTAAAACATTAGCATGTTTCTAGCAAACTGTATTATTTGCAGTTAGTAATTCACGTTAATTAAACAATATGTGTATATATATATATATATATATATATATATATATATATATATATATATATATATATATATATATATATATATAAAAATATATAATAATGTTTTTTGTTATTTTTTTACTTTCAAGGCTTTCTCCGGGTACATCCGCAATTGTGAACAGCGCTTTTATGGTAGAAAGCTACCAATACCATTCCCACTTTGTTTTCTCCCTGCTGTACAGGGCCGACCGGGACACTTCCTTCTTCCCGGACTCACTGGATTCTATTTGGACTTACTGCAGCTCATTGCAAAGATCTAGTGACAACAGTACGGCAGACTTTTATTTTCCCCTTAAACTTTGTGAGAACCTCTGCCTCAGCTTGAACTCAACCGATACCCAGGTACCACTGGTCAATTTTCTCGTGTCTCTTTTCCACCTCCTCAAACATCTTAGGAGGAACTTTGATTTTTGTGATTCATGCTCCAAGTATAAGCCGCCCTGCCATCGTACTCTCTCATCTAGAAACCTTAGCTAAGTGCACCTGAATAGCCACAACATACACTCTGCTGCAAACTCTTTCCCAATCTCTGACCATAGCTGCGTATCTCTCCTTCCTTATAGGCACTCCAAAGGCTGCCAGTCGTGTATGCCACTCAAGGGTTTCTGCTTTCCTCCAGCTGACCTTTAATGAATCCCACTACTGTTCCAAGAAGGAAGAAAACGTTGTGCTCATAACAGCCTAGACTGTACAAGTTACAGACTGATATACCTCAATTTTTCAAATTCCACTTTGGAGAGACACATTCTCTCTTCAAATCCACCACAAGTGTTAATAAATTCTTATCTAGAAAACGAAAAAACTACCCGAGCTATTTTTAGATTCCACTCGACCCTTCTGGCAGTGGACAAAGAACAGGTATTCTGTTCCTCAGGAACTGAGTTAGCAATTAAGATGCCTTTAAATCTTATTCTTGTCACATTTGCTCTGTGTTCAGAGACAGCGGTCAAATGTCAGTTTGTCTTCTTGCAATGGAAGTACTTTTCTTTGTGACTGCAGAGTTCCAGAATTTTGTAAGGTGAACTGTCTGACTTATGTGAAGTGAAAAGCTTTTGGTATCAGATTTTACCTAACACACAACATTTAAATAACTGAGTAAACTTTACAAACATTTCAAAATATACTTCAGTAGCTGTGAAAGACCATTTTTTGTACTACTGTGTGATGAAAATAATATCTTAATAGGATGGAAAAAAAGGAATCGGAACTGAAACCCAATTTTCACAGATTATTGTTAACACATTTTATAGTTTTATCAGTAACACTGCAAGTTAGTGGGAAGGTTTTTGGACATTTCTTGGAAATTTACTGTCTGTAAATGACAGTGCGCTACCACATCATGCTTTAATAGATTTATTACAAATGAGTGTTTAAACATAAACTAAGAAACACTCCTGCCCTGATGGCAAAGCTATTCGTAAACTAAGAGGCAAGTCACACATGGATCATGTGTACCCCTATATGTGTGCCAGAGTTATTATACATGGAGCAATGTTTGTGTATTGAATCAAACAAAAGAGGATTTTTTCACAGCAGAAATGCAGAACCCACATATTTGAAGCTGCACTCATATGTGAGAATGAAGAGGAAGGTGACTGTAAAATACAATATTTGCCTAGAAACACACAATTGGAGACCCTTTCCTGGGTCAAGTATATTACAGTTAGGTCAAGTAGATTATTCAAGCTACTCGACCTGCAGGTCTAGTAACATTTTCATGATTTTTCGAGGCCTGCGGCTATTATATTACTCCGGAAAAGTATTTTAAAAAAGGTGATGGTTTAGCCTCCTGCAATATTTTATGTCTCACCTACCACATGAACACTTTCAGTATCACCATAATGATTCTAACATACGTGTGTATATATATATATATGTGGGTATGTGTGTGTGTGTATATATATATATATATATATATATATATGGAAAATGTCACTTACCCAGTGTACATCTGTTCGTGGCATGAGATGCTGCAGATTCACATGCTGTGCATTATCCTGCCATCTAGTGTTGGGCTCGGAGTGTTACAAGTTGTTTTTCTTTGAAGAAGTCTTTTTGAGTCACGAGACCGAGGGACTCCTCCCTTTCGGCTCCATTGCGCATGGGCACCGACTCTATCTTAGATTGTTTTCCCCGCAGAGGGTCATGTAGGAGTTGTGTATATAGTAAAGTGCCCATGCAATGGAGTGAGTATGTATGTACATAATGTGTATAAAAAATAGTATATATTTACAAATTTACAAGTTTCATCAACTTATAACGGCTACAGGCTCCCGGGGAGGCGGGAGGGCGCATGTGAATCTGCAGCGTCTCATGCCACGAACAGATGTACACTGGGTAAGTGACATTTTCCGTTCAATGGCATGTGTAGCTGCAGATACACATGCTGTGCATAGACTAGTAAGCAGTTATCTCCCCAAAAGTGGTGGCTTAGCCTGTAGGAGTTGAAGTTGTCTGAAATAATGTTCGTAATACAGCCTGTCCTACTGTGGCTTGTTGTGTTGTTAACACATCTACACAGGTAATGTTTTGTGAATGTATGAGGCATAGACCATGTGGCTGCCTTACAGATTTCTGTCATAGGTATATTTCCTAGAAAGGCCATTGTTACGCCTTTCTTCCTAGTGGAGTGCGCCTTTGGCGTAATAGGTAGATCTCTTTTTGCTTTAATATAGCAGGTCTGAATATATTTCACTATCCATCTGGCAATGCCTTGTTTGGATATTGGATTTCCTGCATGAGGTTTTTGGAAGGCTACAAACAATTGTTTTTTCTTGCGAAATTGTTTTGTTCTATTAATGTAATACATTAGTGCTCTTTTGATGTCTAACGTATGTAAGGCTCTTTCGGCTACTGAGTCTGGTTGTGGAAAAAAGACTGGAAGTTCCACTGTTTGGTTTAGGTGGAACTGTGATATAACTTTTGGTAAGAATTTTGGATTTGTACGGAGAACCACTTTATGTTTATGTATTTGTATAAAGGGTTCTTGTATAGTAAATGCTTGTATTTCACTTACTCTTCTAAGAGATGTGATAGCTATTAGGAAGGCTACTTTCCAGGTTAAGTATTGCATCTCACAAGAGTGCATGGGTTCAAATGGTGGACCCATGAGTCGTGTTAATACAATATTGAGGTTCCACGAGGGAACTGGTGGTGTTCTCGGGGGTATGATTCTTTTTAAACCCTTCATAAATGCTTTGATGACTGGGATTCTAAAGAGTGATGCTGAATGTGTAATCTGCAGATAGGCAGATATTGCTGTGAGATGTATTTTAATAGAAGAAAATGCGAGTTTAGATTTTTGTAAGTGTAATAAGTAACTTACAATATATTTGGCGGAAGCATGTAGTGGTTGAATTTGATTATTATGGCAGTTATAAACAAATCTTTTCCATTTGTTTGCGTAACAATGTCTTGTAGTAGGTTTTCTAGCTTGTTTAATGACCTCCATACACTCTTGTGTAAGGTTTAAATGTCCAAATTCTAAGACTTCAGGAGCCAGATTGCTAGATTGAGCGATGCTGGATTCGGGTGTCTGATCTGTTGTTTGTGTTGAGTCAACAGGTTTGGTCTGTTTGGTAGTTTGATATGAGGTACTACTGACAGGTCTAGTAGTGTTGTATACCATGGCTGCCGTGCCCAGGTTGGTGCTATTATTAGTTTGAGTTTGTTTTGACTCAATTTGTGTATTAGATAAGGAAGGAGTGGGAGAGGGGGAAAAGCGTAAGCAAATATCCCTGACCAACTCATTTATAACACATTGCCCTTGGACTGAGGGTGCGGATTCCTGGACGCAATGTTTTGGCATTTTGCGTTCTCTTTTGTTGCGAATAGGTCTATTTTTGGTGTTCCCCAGCGTCGAAAGTAAGTTTGTAGTATCTGGGGCTGAATTTCCCATTCGTGTGTTTGTTGGTGATCTCGACTGAGATTGTCGGCTAACTGGTTTTGAATCCCTGGGATGTATTGTGCTATTAGGCGAATGTGAATCGCCCAATGCCAAATCTTTTGTGCTAAGAGACACAGTTGTGATGAGTGTGTCCCTCCCTGTTTGTTTAGGTAATACATTGTTGTCATGTTGTCTGTTTTGACAAGAATGTATTTGTGGGATATCAGCGGTTGAAATGCTTTCAATGCTAGAAACACTGCTAACAGTTCTAAATGATTGATATGCAGTTGCTTTTGTTGAACGTCCCATTGTCCCTGAATACTGTGCTGTTTGAGGTGTGCTCCCCACCCTATCATGGAAGCATCTGTTGTGATTGTTGTATTTGACACGGTTGTAGATGTGATTTTTGGTAGTTTATAGAGAATCCTAGTTTGTGCAGGGTTTCTATGACAAATTTTGTGTGTAGAATACACTGTTGCTGAGTGCTGGTTTTTATTACCCAATCGTCTAAGTAAGGGAATATGTGCATGTGCTGCCTTCTGATGTGAGCGGCTACTACTGCAAGGCATTTTGTGAATACCCTTGGGGCTGTTGTGATGCTGAATGGTAACACTTTGAATTGGTAATGCACGCCTTGGATTATAAACCTCAAGTATTTCCTGTGGGAAGGATGTATGGGTATGTGGAAGTATGCATCTTTGAGGTCTAATGTTGACATGTAGTCCTGTTTAAGCAAGGGAATCACGTTTTGAAGTGTCACCATGTGAAAGTGATCTGATTTGATGTAAAGATTCAGTGTTCTGAGGTCCTTTTTTGGAATTAGGAAATACAGGGAGTAAACACCTGTTCCTTTTTGATGATTGGGTACTAGTTCTATTGCTTCTTTTTGTAACAATGCTTGGACTTCTAGTTGTAACAGATCTAAGTGTTGTTTGGACATGTTGTGTGCTCTCGGAGGCACATCCGGTGGCAAATGTGGGAATTCTATGCAATAGCCATGTTGGACAATGGCTAGGACCCATGCGTCTGTAGTTATGTGTTCCCAGTTGTGGTAATAATTTGTAAGTCTCCCCCCCACTGGTGTTGTGTGGTGGGGGTTTGTGACATTGAAGTCACTGTTTGGTTTGTGGGGGTTTTGGGCTCTGGAATTTCCCTCTTGTTTTAGGGAACTGTCCACCCCTATATTGTCCTCGAAAACCTCCTCTCTGATATTGGCCCTGATATGTGGGTCTGACTTGTGAGGTAGAAGGCTCTGTGGTTTGGGCCCGAAACCCCCCTCTGAAGTGCGGCTTCCTGCAAGTGCCTCTGCTCTGTGAGGAGTAGAGCGCACCCATGGATTTGGCCATGTCCGTGTCTTTCTTCAGTTTTTCTATCGCAGTATCCACCTCCGGCCCATACAATTGTTGTTCATTGAAAGGCATATTCAGCACAGCTTGCTGGATTTCTGGTTTAAATCTCATGCGTGTCTACGGATGGTTACTGCCGTGTTCACTGTCCTGGCCGCCGTATCTGCGGAGTCCATAGCTGACCTTATTTGGTTGTTGGAGATAGTTTGGCCCTCCTCGACAACCTGTTGGGCACGTTTGTGGAACTCTTTGGGAAGGTGTTGAATGAGATGTTGCATTTCATCCCAATGTGTCCTGTCGTATCTTGCCAGTAGCGCTTGCGAATTGGCAATTCGCCATTGATTGGCTGCTTGTGCTGCCACCCTCTTGCCTGCTGCATCGAATTTCCGACTTTCCTTGTCGGGCGGTGGTGCGTCTCCAGAAGGTTGTGAGTTTGCCCTTTTCCGGGCTGCTCCTACTACCACCGAATCAGGAGTTAACTGTTGTGTGATGTATACAGGGTCCGTAGGGGGAGGTTTATATTTCTTCTCCACCCTAGGTGTGATGGCTCTGCCTTTGACTGGGTCCTGAAACACCTGTTTGGCGTGTTTTAACATGCCTGGCAGCATTGGCAAACTTTGGTATTGGCTGTGTGTAAATGACAGGGTGTTGAACAAGAAGTCATCTTCTATGGGCTCTGCATGCAATGCTACATTATGAAATGCAGCTGCCCTGGAAACCACCTGCATGTAAGCAGTACTGTCCTCATGTGGTGGTGGCCTTGCCGGGTAGCAATCGGGACTATTGTCGGAGACCGGTGCATCATACAAATCCCATGCATCCGGGTCATCTTGGCTCATACCTGTGTGCGTTTGTGACTGCATCATTGGGGGTGTTGCTATTGGGGACAGATGTGGCAAGTTCGCTGGCGATTGTTGTGGCGAAAACTGTGGTGGCGTTTTTTCTTTAGCCACTTTCGCTTTTGGCTGCATTTCCGCTTCTTGGAATGCGAGCTTCCGCTTCATCTTTATTAGAGGAAGAGTTCTTATTTTCCCCGTGTCTTTTTGTATATGGAGCCTCCTCTGGGTATGGTCAGGCTCTCCGATGCCCAGTTCTTGTTCAAATCTGTGGCCTTGTAATTGTGTGGAAAGGCCTTGTTCCTCTGTATAGGAGCTGTGTTTCGGCTCCGAGGCTGCATGTTTCGGCACTGAAATCTTTTCAGCAGTCTTTTTTGGCTCTGAGGAAACCTTTTTGGGTTTCGGGGTGCCGAACTCTCGGTGCAGAGTCTGTTCGGAGCCAGTATCTCGACCGGAGTCGGATGTCTTCGGCTGTTGCGAGGCCTTCTTCGGTGCCGATGTTTGGTCACTGTGTTTTCGGGTTAAGCCATGGCCTGTTGGCGGTGGCGTCCACTTGGCCTTCATTATTTTGGTGTGAGTTTTCCCCGGGGCTGGTTTACTCACGGTTTGTTGCATTTTCGGCTGCTCACTCTCGGACTCGTCAGAGTCCGAATCTCGAATGGAGAACCTCTCCTCTTCTTCGGCGTCGATGTGTCCGGCCGGTGTCGACGCCATCTGGAGCCTTCTAGCTCTTCGATCCCGCAGTGTTTTCTTGGATCTAAATGCCCGGCAAGCCTCGCAAGTATCCTCTTTGTGTTCGGGAGACAAACACAGATTACAGACCAAGTGTTGGTCTGTATAAGGATACTTTGCATGGCAGTTGGGGCAGAAGCGGAAGGGGGTCCGGTCTATGAGGTTTGAAGATGGACGCGGTCGGGTCGACCAGGCCCCGCCGAGGAGTGGAAGCCCCGAAGGACCGCCGGAACGCTTCTTTCTTTGGTGTCGATGTGCTAGCACTAACCCGGTACCGAGCGCAAACAATACCGCTGAATTTTCTGATATTAAACAAACTTTTCCCAAACCGAAATACGGAGCGAAGAGGAACACGTCCGAACCCGATGGCGGAAAGAAAACAATCTAAGATGGAGTCGACGATCATGCGCAATAGAGCCGAAAGAGAGGAGTCCCTCGGTCTCGTGACTCGAAAAGACTTCTTCGAAGAAAAACAACTTGTAACACTCCGAGCCCAACACTAGATGGCAGGATAATGCACAGCATGTGTATCGGCAGCTACACATGCCATCAAACATATATATATATATATATATATATATATATATATATATACATATATATATAAATAAATACATACTGGCACATACCCTTCCACCATTGAAGTTTTTGGATGTCTACACTAAATTTGACCTTTGCATTAAATCTGTGACACCTAAACAATCCAATATGCATCTCTGTTAAAAGCTCACGCCTTCGCATGCCATCATATCTGCACCAAGATGGGTGCACATCTCTGCCCCAAATACATGACGTCCAAACCTGCTATAAACAACAAACTCAACGTAATATACACCTGCAAACTCTGGCTTCGAAAGCAAATGACAATAGGGCCAAAAGGCCAAACATGGCAGTTGTGCACGAGAGGCATGCCAAATAATAAAAACTAATGCTATTCCAGTTCTATCCCATCAATGTCACATACAAGGACTGCTTTATGGTCGATCTCTTTCTTTAAAGAGAAGAAAGTACTTGAGTAAACATCTGAAATGTTGGCATCGTGAAAGGAAGCATACATAAACTTTCACTTTAGCAACATATAGGTGCATGGAAGCAACTGAACACAGTGCCTCTAGAGAGTGAGAAATAGTAATATATTGTTGGTTTTCTGGAGTGACAGTGTAACAGCACTATGCACAGCGTAAACACTCCAACTTCTACATAACGATGGCCCATGCGTTTAAACAGTTACACAACTTAAGTGCACATCACATACAGTAAGGGAGGAGATGTCTATTGTGAATGTTAAATGAGAGCCAATTCTTATTCAGTAGTCAACCCAACCTCACCTCTCTCTGACGTTCTTTGTATTTTTCTGCCTGGGCATTCAGTTCTTCCTGCATCCGGAGACGCGCAGCGACTAGTGCCTCATGCTGGCGCACCACCTCAGATGGATCTGCGGAAATTCAAATGGTCACATATGTGGCTACAAAGTAGAAGAGGTGGCTCCAATAACACCTTCCCCCAACTCCACCCCTCCACTGCAACCCCCCCCCAATACTTCTACAATGGAAGCGCCCTGTACTTTTAGCGTTCTTCTGACAACTAGAAGGTTATCTGGCTCCCAGATCTGGACAGTAATGGAAAATGATGTGAAGACTGAAAAATAAAGCAAATAAAAGATACAAAAATGATGTCAGGATTCACACGTGGTGACAACTAACTTCCAAGAGGAACAGTGGATGCATGATTCAAACAGTGCGGAGTAGAGAAAGACAGATCATTTCAGATAACTGCACACCCTTCTCACATCCCACATGTGAACACAGAACTGCTGTTTTCATGGTCTTCTTTCAACATGACGTGTTTAATTGTGCACACTCCGTTTTTTACTCACATTAGATATGCCCTGTCCTGCCCTATTTATATTTTATTCACTTCATCTTTTACTCTGTAAAACTATGACATAATGATTATTAACTTTCCAAATGCCTATTTTTCATACAAAATGGAGATCATTTTTAAAAGGTGCATAAATAATTGTGTTGTTAGCAGGTCATGCTTTTGTACCACTGAAAGTAATTGTGTGGGATAAACACATAGATAAAAATGAGATGACAAACTCACTAGCTGTTTCCATCAGTTACTTTTAAAGTAATCAAATCACAGCAGATAGTTATCTGGTTAGTAATCGTTCCACGTCAGGCAGTTATTGGGTATGAAGACATGTCCCATCATATCACTGTTGTTTTAGCTAATCTGACCTATTAAAATATACTAATTAAGAATAACATGACCAACATGGATAAAAGTAGTAAAAATACATATTAAGTGACCCCTTCCTAAGACAGACGCCACTTTCATTGCTACCTTTTGCCAGCTGCTACTGTTGGGTGGGAAAACATGCCATCAAATTTAAGTGAAAATACCTTCCAACTACCAGTGCAGTTCAGTAGCGTGTTCACAGTTTGAAACTAGTTTCACGTGCAACAGCCACTGTCTTTTTTGGAGTGTGACAGGAGGACTGTGTAAGCAGCACCAGACACCTCACAATGTGGTACTCACCATGTTAGGCTGTAGTGTTTATATTTAATTTAATTATTATTTTTAAAGAGGGAACTGGTTTCTGGCAAAATTATTTTAAGATTACTTTTTCTATTATTTTAATAAAATGTTATCAGACCTTCATACTACATATCTACAAAACTAGACCCTTGCAGATGTTTATATTGGCTGGGTAAACAGACATGGTCCCAAAGAACAGTCTGTAACTAGATTAATGCAATCCCGTAATTGTTTTTTGTTTGTTTTCAAGCAAAACGAGTTTGGGGTCTATATGTAGGCATCGGTCACCTGTGTGCGGTCCGGAAAAAAACTTTTATGTAATCCAATGACATATTTTGCTGCACCGGCAAAATTAATCTACAGATGTTACAAACAAGCATGAGCTTTCGAGTCCTCGGGTACTGATTTATTTAGAAATTTTAGTGTGCAAAAATGTCCGTCTGCAACACATTTCAAGCGAAAGTAAGCCAAGGTGAATAGTCGATCACATGGTATCTGCATAGTCAGTGCATGGAAATTTCACTGGGCGTTCGGAGCCAATTTAACTACTCAAACAGAGGCCAGTAGAGATGAACTCCAGTTTTTAGGGTTGAACCTGCAGGTGCATTCAGTAGCGCATATGTCTCGCTTGCGAGACTGTTGTATACAGTAAAGGGCTTGGAGCCCGCCTGTCGCTTACCATTTGTTGGCCTGTGTGGCACTCTTTTCAGCCTCGTAATTTGTCAGTGCAGGCCTGCCATCATTTTTGTTCCTCTGTGTGGAGCAGGGGCCTAGTATTGATTGATTCAACTTAATCTGTGCCCGTCTGCCGCTCTCGAAGTGATTGAGGTACTATTTTGTTCTTTTTTAAACTTATAGTGCCCTGCAAACAGAATGCTTGTGACGAGCTCAGCAGGACAAACAAAATTGCAGAGTTTTATTTTTTATAGCTAACTTTATTTTTGCCAAGTTCTCTTTTCTCACTTTGCACTTATGTTTTCTTTTGTTTTTGCTCGCGGGCACTGTTCTCAAAAGTTGAAAATTATCTTGATCTAAATATTGCAAAGCGACATTGTTTCTTTATTATGTGTAATTTCTGAAATGCTTAAACAGATAATCATACAGTACACCCCAATCCTCCCAACTCCAATTGACCCACTACATCCCAATGTAATCCACTCCAACCCACCCCAATCCAACCCTACCAACCCACCCCAATCTAATCTGCCCCACTTCAGTTCGCCCCACTCCAATCCAAAACAGTATGGGCCACTCTAATGTGCCATACTTCAATCCAAAACAATCTGCCCCCACACCAATCTGCCCAGTTCGAAACAATCTGCCCCACTCCAATTGAAAACAATCTGACCCACTTTAATCCAAAACAGCCTGCCCCACTTAAATTCCCCCCACTCCAATATGCCCCACTCCAATCCAAAACAATCTGTCCCACTTGAATCCATCCCACTACAATGTGCCCCACTCCAGTCCAAAACTATCTGCGCCACTACGATCCCCCCACTACAATCCAAAAAATACACCCCAGTCCAACCCACTCCACCTCACCCCAAACCAATCCATTCCATTACACTCCCATTCAATCCACCCGCACCCATGCAATCCAGCCCACTCCCATCCAATCCACCCCACACCAACCCTATCCACCCTAATACAATCTGCCCCACTCCAATCCAAAGCAATATGTCTTACTCCAAACAGCCTTAGTTCAATCTGCCCCACTTTAATCCAAAACAATCTGCCCCATTCAAATTCACCCCACTCCATTCCACCACAATCCACCCCAGCCAACACCAAACCGCCTCAAACCAATCCAATCCACCCCAGTCCAATGCAATACATCTCACCCCAATCCAATCCCACCCTAATGCACCCCACTCAATCCACCTCCACCCCACCGTTATCCAAATCACCCCAATTTGTTCAATTTCAATCCACCCTACTCCAATTCATCCCACGCCACCCCAATCCAATCCACCTCCCTCCAGCTAACCCCACTAAACATCCAAAACATCCCACACCACCCCAATCCACTCCTTCAAGCCATGCACCCCATTTCAATTCAATCCACCCCGCTTCAATCCACCCCACCCCACTCTACTCTACTCCAATCCACCCCCACTCTACCCCAATCCAATCCACCCCACCCCACCCCAGGTTCAGTCCAGCGGATTCCCATCCAATCCATCCCATGCCAACCCAATGGGCCCCAGGCCAATCCACTCCACCACAATCCAGCCCACCCCACCACAATCCTACTTCAGTACACATCACTCCAATCCAATCCATCCTCCCATTCCAATCCACTCCATTTCAATCTAATCCACCAAAATCCAACCCCCCCCAGTTCAACACATCCCACTCCAGTCCAATCCACCCCCCAGTCTAATTCATCCAGCTGCAGCCCACCACACCCCAATCCAATCCACCCCACTCCAATTCACCAACTCACTCCAATCCACCCCATCCCAGTTCTGTCCATCTCACACCAATCCATCCAGCCCACCCCACTCCAATCTAATCCAATCTACCCCACTCCAATCCAATCTACCCCACTCCAATCAAATCCACTGTACTCCAATCCACCCCACTCCAATCCAATCCACCCCACCCCACCCCAATCACTTCAATCCAGTCCCACCCCAATCCAATCTAATCTACCCCACTCGAATCCGCCTCAATCCAATCCACCTCACTCAATTTCAAATTAACCCACTCAAATCCACCCCTGACTCCACTCCCCCGACTCTACAAAACTCCAACAAATCCACTCTACAACACCCTACTCTCCCACTCCACTCTGATACTCCAGGCCATGACCTTTCAGCCATGCTGGACAGCAGCCACACTGGTGTACAACATGGCAAATAAAACACACTGCCAAAGCCAATAGCTCTTGTATAGGCGAGACCTATCGGCTTTGCCAATGCTTGTTTAATCTGTGCTGTTTGGATTACTATACATTTCGGTCCATTTTTGACAGTGACAGAATTCCTATAACACTGCACGGTAATTCCATCTTGATTATCAACTGCAAAAGGCATCTGGCAACTTACAGTGCCGAAATGCATAACAAACCAACGGGAGCCTTATTACAAAAGGTATGCCTGAAGCTTATTACTGGGTACTACATGCAGCCATAAACCCGGCCATGCAAACCCACTGCAGGGCACTGCCACCATTAAATTAGGTCTCTTTATGCTAGCTGATGAAGGCTTCGTGGAAGCCTGAAAGCTTCGACATATTTGTAACAGATGTATGTTTGTAGTTAAAATATTTTTATTATAAAAACAACTTTTTCAGCTCAAAGTTTGGACACAAAGCATTTGAAAAAGGCAGTTAACATAGAAATAGCCATTCGAATTATTTGGTAATTCATGAAACAAATCCCCCTCCTAATGGAGGATGGGTAAGAGCAACCCCATAGGTATGGTTTCCATCTTTCTCCTCTTCCTGCTTCTCACTATACCCTTGTAGCTTAACCCCTTTTCAAATCTGCTTCAACTTCTAATCTGCTTTTTCAAAACTATTGTCCCTTTCGACTAAATAGTTTTAGGAACCATTTGCTTCAAATGTGAAACTGAATGCAGTTTGAGCAGAATGTATCATATTTATCACTGTGTACCATTTGTGGCATCAATACATTATTTGCACCGGTACAATTCATGATGCCATACCCTACACCAAATCCCCTTCCTTTGACAACCCAGTGCTTTAATCGTGAAGCACTAGATTCTCAAACTGTAGCATGGCTTAACTCGAAAAGAGTAGGGCCTCCCTGCAGAATGTGATGAAAGGCTTTTGAGTCTCTTAGAATTTAGATATTCATTAGCCTTCGGCTAAATAGAGGCCCTCATGGAGGCTGGAAGCTACCTTGCGCCGCAGGGGCCTGCGTTACGCCCTTGAGACTGTCCAAAGTGAGCAGTGTCCATGAGGTGTCCCAAATCAGAGTGACCTGCAGGATGTTCAGCTTTCCACAGTGATGTGCTGGGCCCTGGTGAAGATTCTCAGCTCCACAGTGGCAGGCGGAAAACACTATTTACTTTTAGGAAAAGGTTGTCTTAGATCTCCAAAACGATTGTATCACAGGTTATGAATGGCAGCGCTGAACCCAAAGTGTCTTAATCTACAGGCCTTTTATGGCAAAACGTGATGCAGGACTTTTGTGTATTAATCAGAAATGTGCATTATTAACAACATGCAGAAAATTAATCTACACTCGAATTCACACTGATGATACTATTGCCTTTGAAATGTTTTTGCTATAACCTATTAAAGCTATGAATATTTGGCTTAAGATAACTAGTCCTCGGCTAGGTCTCAACGTCCTCAAGTTCAAAATTATGCCTCATCATGTTTGTGTTCCGTTTATTATTTCAACTGTACATAATCAAGCAAGTCATGTTTGTTTATTTCGAAATAACACTTCTCGAAGAAGACTCTCTAACATGGGCTCAGAAATGTATCTATTCTGCAAGGTTCGACCACCTGCATGCAGTATTGCGTACATTCACAAAAGCCAACTGTTGTTTTGTAACCAGTTTGTTCTGACACCTACAGATGACATTAACACAGAGGGGGCTGAATCAATAATCATGTAGTGGGATAGCGCTTAGGTGATAAGACTATATGACACTTTTTAACCTAATATGATGATTTGCTGAAAATGTATTTCTTTGCTCGCACCACAATGAATCTGCACTTTCCATTTTATGGGTAGACTTTCTATATAAACTCTAAATTTTTTGGTGAGGGAGTGGGGAAGCCCATGGGGCTATGCTACTAGCGATGCTGTCCGATTTCTTACTGATCTTGCTGCAAATTTGAGACTTGACATTTTCCTCTGATTTTGTCATTTTCTGTACAGATTGCCTTTATGACAATTGGTTTCCCTATATCCTTGCTAAGCTGCATTTAATTATCCTGGATTGTAATATTACATTTTTGTAATGAATTATTATAAATAGCTAATTCCGCCCAAGAGTTCACTTTTTGAATCAGTCCTTTCCGATTTCACTATATTGTTGATATGCTAAGTCACACCTTACTTTGGGACACACTGCCTCATGAAATTGAGGTTTAACAAGTCCCTGATCCACCGACTCATAGGCATAGGGTTTTTTCAGGTGTAAGATTTTAGGGGTACCCTACACCCACACATACAACTAATATGTGCCAGCCAGATGTCTGCCTAGCTCTCCTTGTTAATTCCAGACACTCACCAGGATACCTTCACCTTGGTGGGGGGGGGGGGGCTATGAACCTGGCCAATCCTTGAAGAAGAGGTTGTATGAAGTTTCTTTGCAGCCTTTTATAATGTATTTTCCACCATTCTGGCATAAGGACTTCCACTTTGCCACAATGGTAAAGCACTCTCTGTAGTACAGGGAGTTACCACAGCAGACCGGCACTTGGCTGTGTAAAGTCTTGCAGATGCAAAATTATGGTACCTACACTCAAGGGTTCATTTAAGTGCCCCAAGCTTGCTCAATCCCCACAGCTGGAACAGAGAAATGGCATATGCTTGATGTATTGGTAAACGTTATAATTAGCAAATATACAAAGAAAACCATATCCAAAACTGTGTTTCCACAAGTAAACAACACAGCACACAAGATAAATGTTTTCCTTAAAACAAGTGTCAGGACAAACCTCCAGTTACCACAGGTGCAGTCGATCTCATTTGGCTTATTCTTCCTGACAGCTTCTGGATGATCAAATACAGAACAATGCAGAAGAAAAAGATGTACCAGCCATATTCAGTAAACACCCAGCCCACTGGAAAAACAAAAACAAAATGCTGTTACAAACTGAGCTCTACAACTCACGTTGTACATCATGAAATATTAGTTATGTTTTAAGAAGGCAGTGAAAATAGTTTTCTTTTGCTGAAGCAATTGGAGTGCCTAACTGTGTTCCTAATCTTTCACTTTCAAATGGGTTTGTTCATATGTCTGCATTATAATGTCTTAACTACAGACAACTTTAGCTGTCTGCTAGCAAACAGATCTACCTTATCCAAAATAGACTAAGGGTGGGCTTTGTGTTTATCCCATGCTCTTGATTCAGTGGCTTTCTTTTCCATCTCATCTCCCTACTCTTAATATGATGGCTTTTCTTGCTAATCTTGTGTCTTTCCCACCAAGAGTGTTAGCGTCTCACTACGTTCGGACTAGTTGAATTGCATCCTTTCACTGCTGAAATGAGATCCTGCACTCACTGCATGAGAGACTATTTTGTCTCCATGTTAATTTTTTTCTCCCACGGCTTTCCCATCTTTGCTGTTTTTCAGGGTCGAGCGCACAAGCGCTCAGTCCCTGTTGTAATCTCTCTTTGGGCTTTTAACCATGCCCATGCCCATGTCACGTCTGTCACTTTCATTGGTTTGTTGGTTTGCCTTTTAAATTCCGCTTGATTTCATTAGTGAAAGGCATGCATACGTCATGCCTTTTCTGGATTATAGCCCTCATCGAGTTCCCCGGCCAACTACTGAAAGGCTCCATGTTTTCAGCCTGCTTTCTGCACTTATTTATCTTTTTTATTTTCCACACAGCACAATTGCACTGGGTTTTACATAGCGTGATCGCGCTCATTATTTTCTTTCAATTTATGTGGCAAGCAAAAGTCCGGTTAGGTGTTAACAACGCTAGTAGCTCCAACTCGAGCAAATGTGAGTTCCGTTGCATTGCAAATGCTTGTTTAATAAGGCAACCCCCAGACCCTATGAGAACTCCAGAGCTGTCTTGCTCAGGGAGCAGCCCTTCAATATATTAGTGGCTGCAATCAGTGTTTCAGCACTGTGTAAAAATCATCAGCATAATGTCCCATTCAGCACCCTTTTGCAGCGCAATTCGCAACAAATTGTGAGTAACGTTGTCGATTTGACAAATTCTTATTTAAAATGAAAGCAAAATCATTTGGTATAACCAAAAGAAGTGATTCAGAAACAACAGAAATCGAAAGTGAGTTATAAAGTGGAGCAAATGTAAATTAGTGTGGTCCTTAGGAAGCAACTAGATATTGTGAAACGCGTATTGGCCATAAGCACCAATCATAAAAATCAATATATTTTGAAGAACACGGAATAACACATGTACCTTCTCAACTACATTAGCCACAGGCAACAATATAGGACAATGATGCTTCCTTCACCAATAGTAAGCTACATTGTTCTCTTTAGTGAACTTTTACTTAGCACATGTGGACAGGAAGAAGTATGCTATCTTAGTCGGTTTTTTAGTACAGAACAACTGAAATGTGTACCTTCTCTTCTATGTAG
This sequence comes from Pleurodeles waltl, assembly GCF_031143425.1. Classification (NCBI taxonomy): domain Eukaryota; kingdom Metazoa; phylum Chordata; class Amphibia; order Caudata; family Salamandridae; genus Pleurodeles; species Pleurodeles waltl. Next base: position 524,265,423 of record NC_090440.1, read on the forward strand.
TACCATCCCTGCATGCTCTGTATTCCTTATGTAATCGTGTTATGGTCTGTAGGAAGCACCTCTCATCTCTCTGAATACAAATGTTCAAGGGTAGATGACAATGTAAAAAAGTACACGTATACAATTTTGGTGGGGAAGGAAAACGAGATGCTGAGGTAAAAACATTTCTTCATGATCACACAATGTGGCTAATTCAGGGAACCGTGATTAGAACTCCCAAGCAGAGGATCCATGGTCTTTAGGAAAAGCATGCGGTTTTCCAACATGCCAGTCACAAGGCTGCTAGTGTGTGCAAGTGAACATCCAATCACATGTTCTCCAACAGCTTCCCTTTTAACACGACCCCGTAACCCTCTGCCAGAGAGAGAGGACCACTGAAACACCTCTAAATATATATATTGCTTAGGCTTTTAAACATGGCATTTGGGTTACATATAATGCCACGCTGAAGGGGTCAAATGTTTCACATGACTATATCATGAAGGACCTGTGCTACATAATGGAAAAATGTAGTGCAATTGAGCATGTGCTGTCGAGATCTACACGTTCCAGGTTTGAAGAATAGCGGCAAATACAACTTTTCATCCTTACAAAGTGTTTTATGTCGATTCAACGGACAAGGGCAATAGTAACACCAGTTCTGCAGTATTGTTACACTGAAAAACGTCAGTCGCAAGCACAAGATAAACAAGCTCTGCCAAAGCAAACTATGCAAGACCGACTGGCGTTATAAATATTTTTAGACATATTGCACAGCTGCTGTGTAACATGCCTTAAATAAATAAAAAAAAATAAAAAAAAACGCTAAACATATCCAGCCTTGACCGAGTCATAGCGCTGCTCTGCAATATATATATACAAAAAGCACGGAGGTATAGTGGGGTAAGAAACGCAATGGAGGAGGAGTTGGGTGACAACATCATCTGTTTTTTCGAAGCAGAAGAGCTTAAGGCAGAGGCAAGTGCTATATAAATGAACAGTGCAGCGCCGGTGGACGCGTGGCACGTGCCCATACGTACTCCCCAAATAAGTACAGCAAAGCCTGGGGCGTGGGAAGGAAGGAAATGCCACCAGGTCATCGTATAAAGAAGATAGTAAAGAATATTACTGCGCATCCAGCTCCACGTGGTGGACCCGCCAATTCGCTTTAAAACAATAGTTTAACCAAAGAAACAGCGTCGCACTCGTTATTTTTTTTAGTAAGTAGGCGAAACCAAGGGGACATTTGTCTCTGTAAACTTGACTAGAATGATCTATTTTATCAACACGTTTTCTATAGATACTATCGGAGCTCGAAAGACAGAAACCATAGATGATTAAGCACCTTGCTATTATTGGTAGCACATGCAAACCTATGACGGAAACCCAAAGTGGACACAGACGGGACAATCCCAACGTTTCACATCTGCAGGGCCACTGCATGTGAATAAACAACGTTATATGGTGTACCAAGATCAACACTGCCCTCTTGTGGACACAGGCTCGAAGTGGGATGAAACTGTTAGCCTCGGACGAGAATGCAGTGTGGTATACTGTCAGTTGATGAACAAAGACATGTCCGGGCAGCGGGTGGAGGGGCACAATGGATTTGTTGGGGTGTGAAATTACCCCCAATGCGAGTGTCTGGTGAAGTTGCAAACATGCTGGTTTGAGGCTTAGTCAGTTTATCACTTGTCAGTAAAGAATGCTACTTGTGCAGCTCTGGCCCATAACTAAATCAGAATTTGACCCCTTACTTAGGGTGGCCACGTAGCATGGAAGCAAACTCAGGGCAGGACTATAAAAAATAAAAAATTCAGGACAAAGGGTCAAATTTCAGGACGAAAATAGAGGACAAAAGGGGATGCATGTATTTACTATTTTGTATACTGCACTATTTATTCACTGTGCTGTGTATGAGACTGCCTCCAGCTATGCAACATCCAGGTCGCGTAATCTGTCCTTTTTCAATAGTAAATTGATGCCCTTGAGCACGGTGTCAAGGGCATCATTCCAAACCAAATATATCTAATCTTTCTTGGAGAGAGAGCAACAGCAACATTTAGATTATGTTTCTAAACATTTTAATACCCATGGCAAACAGTTTGGCAAACATTATGGTAAGTGACCTTTTCACCTACTACCAATTTAGACCAAACACATCTGACTCACCTGACTCTCCACTGGATGTTAAACCTAAATTAATGAGGCAGAGAAGATGTCTCACACCACATGTCAGGACGTGAGGTACCCACAGCTTGTCTGTAGTCTCACAGCACAAAGAAGGTCCAACTGCTACATTAGAGTGTGAGTCAGAACTGAGAGCCTGAATACCAGACCGAGAATTAAAGAGCATAATGAAGTCAAGATTAGATGGGACAGCTGCAGAAACTGATTCAAAGGGTCACTGCTAAGAACCAAACAAAGAAAGAGAAGAACAAGGTGGGACAATTCCTAAAATCATATAAAGTCCTCCATGAGTATTGCACAGTATTGTGCACCTCAGCACAGGGTTCGGGTTCCTTGGAATATAGGGCCCTGGGCAATTGCCCACTCTGTCCATGTCTCAAAATGGCTGTGCAGTCGAGCCAAGCTCAAACCAGTGGTCTGGCTCATCCCTAAGTGCCGAATAATATACAGAATCTTCAAAATATTTGGGATGCAAATTACACAACAAACAAAACATATGAACATGATAAAGAATTTAAAATGTAAAACTGTTTCTTTAACACATGGAAGTGTTTAAATTTAGTATATCAGATCACAACATTGCACTGACATTCATTTGAATTGGAAGTTTCTAAACATGAGCTTTAAACCATTTATTAACCCTCCATCCTGACGAAGCCATGAGTGAACAAAGTGTACGAATTATCAGGTGCCTCTTAAGTCATGGAAAATAAAAAAAATGTGGATGGTGGAATATTACAGACCATTAACCAATATACAAGTGAGGTTTTTACACAGGGTCCACCTTGAACTGAAGTACTTGAATGTGCTCTCATATCACTATTAACACATGAAGTAACTTGATTTGATTTAAATCAAACAATTTAAATCAAACATCTGGATGAGCCGTAATTTGAACACAGGTTTCCTGGTCACACATAGTGCAAATAAGTAACTGACTAGGGGCCAGATGTAGCAAAGGATTTGCGCGTCGCAAACGGCGAAAATCGCCGTTTGCGAGGCGCAAATGCCTCTTTGCTATGCAGAAATGCATATTGCGAGTCGGGACCGACTTGCAATATGCATTTCAGAATCGCAAATAGGAAGGGGTGTTCCCTTCCTATTTGCGATTCGGAGTGGAATGCAATACCATTTGCGACCGCATATGCGGTCGCAAAGGGTGTCGCAGTTACCATCCACTTCAAGTGGATGGTAACCCACTCGCAAATTGGAAGGGGTCCCCATGGGACCCCTTCCCCTTTGCGAATGGACCCAATACTATTTTTTCAGGGCAGGTAGTGGTCAAAGGGACCACTACCTGCCCTGAAAAAATACAGAAACTAAAGGTTTCGTTTTTTTTTTAAGTGCAGCTCGTTTTCCTTTAAGGAAAACGGGCTACACTTTAAAAAAAAATGCTTTATTGAGAAAGCAGTCACGAACATGGAGGTCTGCTGACGACAGCAGGCCTCCATGTTTGCGAGTGCCTAGACTCGCTATGGGGCCGCAATTTGCGACCCACCTCATTGATATTAATGAGGTGGGTCATTGCGACCCCATAGCGACTCGCAGACGGTGTCTGAGACACCGTACTGCATATCAATTTGCGAGTTGCAAATTGCGAGTCGCATGGACTCGCAATTTGCAACTCGCAAATTTTCTTTTTGCTACATCTGGCCCTAGATTATTTTATTTTTCCTCAATCCCCCTTTAGCATCTCAGGACAGTATTTTATACACTGCCCTCTGGTGCTAAAGATGAATAGTACACTGTGTTAAGTGAATACAGATTTCTCTGCCAGGCCTTTTCCCCCTCAGGTGTCAGGCCTTTTTTTTTTTTTTTTTGTTATTTGGGGCAGTTTGCGCTTAGGCTCTCATAACTTTTTGTCCATATTAGCTACCCACGCCAAAACTGCATCCTTTTTTCCAACATCATAGGGATTCTAGGGGTACCCAGACTTTGTGGGATCTCCTGCAGGAGACCAAGAAATTAGCCACAATACAGCGAACATTTCGTTTAAAAAAAAAAAAAGGGGGGAAAAGGGCAGCAGAAGAAAGCTTGTGTTTTTTCCCCTGAAAATGGCACCAATAAAGCGTTTGCAGTGCTAAAATCACAATCTTCCCAGCTTTCAGGAACAGCCAGACTTGAATCAGAAAACCACATTTCCAACACAATTTTGGCATTTTACTGGGACATACCCCATTTTTAGTATTTTTTGTGCTTTTAGCCTCCTTCCAGTTAGTGACAGAAATGGGTGTGAAACCAGTGCTGGATCCCGGAAAACTAAACATTTCTGAAAAGTAGACAAAATTCTGAATTCACCAAGGGATCATTTGTGTAGATCCTAAAAGGTTTTCCTACAGAAAATAATAGCTAAAATAAAAAAATATTGAAATTGAGGTGAAAAAAACACAGCAATTTTTCTCCTCGGTTTACTCTAACTTTTTCCTGCGATGTCAGATTTTTTAAAGCAATATACCGTTTATGTCTGCTGGACTCTTCTGGTTGTGGGGATATGTAGGGCTTGTAGGTTTATAAAAACCCCTATGTACCCAGAGCCAATAAATGAGCTGCATTTTGGAATGGGGTTTCATTCTATACTGGGTATACAGCAATTCATTTGCTGAAATATAAAGAGTGAAAAATAGGTATCAAGAAAACCTTTGTATTTCCAAAATGGGCACAAGATAAGGTGTTGAAAAGCAGTGGCTACTTGCACATCTCAGAATTCTGGGGTCCACATACTAGCATGTGAATTACATGGCATTTCTCAAATAGATGTAATTTTTTACACACTGTCTTACGTTTGGAAGGAAAAAATGTAGAGAAAGAAAAGGGGCAATACCACTTGTTCTGTTATTCTGTGTTCCCCAAAGTCTCCCGATAAAAATGGTACCTCACTTGTGTGGGTAGGCCTGGTGCCCGCAACACGAAATGCCCCAAAACACATAAGGGACACATCACATTTTCCCAAAGAAAACAGAGCTGTTTTTTTGCAAAATGCCTAACTGTGGATTTTGGCCTCTAGCTCAGCCAGCACCTAAGAAAACCTACCAAACTTGTGCATTTTTAAAACTAAACACCTAGGGGAATCCAAGATGGGGTAACTTGTGGGGCTCTCACCAGGTTCTGTTACCTAGAATTCTTTGCAAACCTCAAAATTTGGCCCAAAAACACTTTTTCATCACATTTCAGTAACAGAAAGTTCTAGAATCTGAGAGGAGCCACAAATTTCCTTCCACCCAGCGCTACCCCAAGGCGCCTGATAAAAATGGTACCTCACTTGTGTGGGTAGGCCTAGTGCCCGTGAAAGGAAACGCCCCAAAATACTATCTGGACACATCAAAATGATCAAATACAAAACTACCTGTTTTTGCGTGGGGGGGGGACCTTCGTTTTTCGTCCTGACCTCAGCAGCCATACAGAGAAACCTACCAAACCCACCCAGTTATGAAAACTCGACACCCAAGGGAGTCCAGGGAGGTGCGACTTGCGTGGCACCCCCAGTGTTGTCTTACCCAGAATCCTCAGCAAACCTCAAATTTAGCTAAATAATTTATCACATTTTCCCACATTTCTGTCTGGGATCACCGCACCGGGACAAATTTCCTACCACCCAACGGTCCCTTCAGTCTCCCTGTAAAAATAGTACCTCACTTGTGTAGGTGGGCCAAATGCCTGTGACAGGGAAGAGCCAAAAACATGTCGAAATTGAGGGGGAACCAAAGCGGGTTCAAAAGGGCAGATTGAAAAAAACATTTTTAGGCTGACAAGTGGGGCAGAATTTGTATTGGTATAGATGCAACAATGCTGGGCGGCAGGCATTTTGTGGATTCCTGCAGATTTCCGAAGGTTCCATCACAAAAATGTGGGAAAATGTGTGATTTACAGCAAAATTGGAGGTTTGCAGGGCATTGTGGGTAAGAAAATGGTGCATGGTGCATGTGAAGCACACCATCCTGGACTCACCTAGATGCTTAGTTTTCGGATGTGTCTAGGTCTTGTGGCTTTTTCTGCATGGCCGCGTCCCAAAGTCCAAAAAGTGGAGCCCTCCCCATTCCATTTGGGACGATTTTGAGAGTTAGACAAGCGTACATGACCCAAATGTAAAACCAAATCCCCAAATAATCAAATGTCCTCTTGCTTGCCGTGGGATCAGATGTTTTAGTGTGTAGGGAAGAGCTGAAAGACTGTTACCCCATTCTGTTTGGGTAGGGGCATAACCATGCCCATACTGTTTGGTTGCCACCAACCCACCATTTTTATTTTTTTTAATTCCCTGGCATCTAGTAGGCTTTCTGCCGCCCCGGGGAGTGGATTGCGAGTATTTATTTGGGGTGGGGGTATGGCCATAACCCCATCCTCTTTTTATGGGAAAAAATAAATAAATCTTCCCTGTTCTCTGGTGGGCTTTCTGCCCCCCTGGGGAGGGAAGATGGGCCTTCCAAAAATAGGTTGATCTTCCCCCAAGGGGGGCAGATATGGCCAACGGTAATGTGCCCCCATGGGGAGCGACCCTTGCGCAAGGGACTGCCCCCTCCCCTAACAAAACACACACCAATCCCTGGTGCCTAAGTGCTTCCTCCCCCCCCCCCGGGCAGATAAGCCTAATAGAAATATGCTGATCTGCCCCCAAGGTGGCAGAAATGGGCTAAAATAAATTCCCCCCCCGAGAGCGACCCTTGCCAGAGGGTCACTCCCCTTGCGTGACTGACGCATACAAATAAAAAATCCCTGGTGTCTAGTGGTTTCTGCCCCCCTTAGGGGCAGATTGGCCTAAAAATACCCATCCCCCCAAGGGAAATGACCTTTGCCTAAGGGGTCGCTCCCCCCGCGTCTATAAAAGAAAAAAAGATCCCTTGTGCCTAGAGGTTTCTGCCCCCGCCTCAGGTTAATTGATCCCCCCCAGCCCCCAGGATTTAGCCTTGCCTAAAGGGCTAAAGGGTCGCTCCCCACATATAAAAAATGAAAAGGAAAAAAAATATTCCCTAGTGTTTAGTGGTTCGGAGGGGGGTGCCTGAAAAGGTTTACAAATAAATTGCCCCCCTGGGGAGCGGCTCTTGCCCAAGGGGCCGCTCCCCTCATTCAATAATAATAAACAAAAGAAAATTACCAAAAATTCCCTGGTGTCTAGTGGGCATTTCTGCAGAAATGCTGTGAGAGACATGAAAGTAGAGGAAAGGCATTTCCTCTCCTTTCATGCCTCTCTCGCCCCATACACATGATCGGAGGACAAATGCTAAAGCATTTCCCTTCCGTTCGAGGGGACAGCCTCTGATGAGGTCAGCGCGCGATTGCATGCTGACATCAGATGCCTCAAGGGATCAAGGGTGGGGGTGCCAGGCCCTTGGTGGGAGCTCTAGCGGCTCCCCCGAGAGCCCATAGCAGGACGAGGTGGTTACGTCAGCAGAGTTAACCACCTTGTCCCAGGCACCTGAGGGGTTAATCTGACACAATGGCAAACAAAAAAAAACAAAAAAAGCATTTGCAATGCAATGAGACTTGCGTTTGCTCGAGTTAGAGCTATTAGCATTGTAAATTCATAACTGGACTGTTCTTGCCACATAAATTAAAAATGAAAAGTAAAACAGCTGACATAAGCAAGCCGATTTAAAGCACCATAGCCACCATGAGCGCGAAGGAGAGGCACAAAAGGAAAAATAAATTCACTTGCAGTCAAATGTATTGGCAAACATGCAATTATCCATGCAACAGGGTCGATGTCAAAGGTGGTAACAAAACCGCCCCAAGGAGGCACAAATGTAAAGCATTTACCAATGATAAAAACTGATTTTTGAAAGGCACACCCATGAATGAGTGATAGGCGTGATTAAAAGCCCACAGATAGATTTCAACAGGTCAAAGTGATTGCACGCTTGACCCAAAAAAGGACATAGTGAAGTTGAGGGACTGCGGGGAAACCATGTGCTAACACCACTAGCTTTCTCAGTGGTTGAAGAGCATTAAAAAAGTATGGATACTGTGATCCTGGGTGCAAAGGGGATGAGTCAGTGAGCGTGGAGGCAGAATCAAAGGTACGGCTAAAAAGAACAAAATATTCAGTGACTAGTTTTTGATCTTTCACCATCACATATCTGCATATAAAATAATGCGCACCATAAATGAAAAATAAATGCAAGAATAAAAAAAAAAAACAATAAAAAAAAAACACGAAATACACCATCTTATGATATGAAACCACTGTTGGTTAATGTGATCACTGCAGATGTATGTGTGTAACCAGAAGCCGATAGAACTCTGTTCTGCTTGATTCAGCAGGAATAGGTGGCTTGTGCATTTTTTGTGATAAGAGGTCCCTGCCCTCAACAGAAAACACTGTGAATGTGTAAGTAATTATTTTAAATTTCCATTACACACAGTGTAAGATACTGTGCCATAAAATGTGGACATAAAGTTGGTTAAAGACAAAAAGGTGTTTTCAAAGTGTAGAATTTAGTAAGATGGAGATTGTACCTAATGCAAACAGTTTTATCTCTTTCCATTAAAAGAGAGCACTCCACAGCTCAGCTTGGAACACCCCTATGATAACTGTCAAAAAGAATAAATCTTTGTCTTCAGGAAGCTTAAAGTGTCTCCATCAACTAACGTCAACTCTACTAGGTCCCAAGCATGCTTTACATATACAAATTCACCAAATGCATAGATCTACATTTCTTTTCAGGCAGCCGACACTTTGTGAAGAAGGCTTGTTTCTACCCCTCCTTTATAACCCGCACACTTTCCTCACATCTGCAATCCCTTCCTTCTAGGTTGCTGCTACACTGCAAAAGTCGCTACTTTAAGCCCTTTGTTTTTTCTTATCCTTGTACTGTTGATCACCTGACCTATAACCTAAAGGGGGTAGGGGAGGAGAAAACCTATAGTGCACCCCCCGCATCATGAGCATCCATCAGTTCTCTAGGTGTAAGCTGAAAGACGGATATCTGCTGAGCTATTAGCACAGAGAATGTTATTTTCCTTGGACGAAAGCTCTAACCCACCTTGAGATGGTATGCTTCATTATAGGGCTCTGTAGTACAGTTATTGAGTTGTTGTACCATTGTTATTATTTGCCACGTTTTACAATTGTATGTTTATCCCTTTTTAATGTTGTTTTGGTATACTCCATCCTCCCCCGTGTTGGCTCTCTGTGCTGTTGCCTGGAACACTGCGTGGTGTTCTACTTTGGCAGTTGGTGGAGAGCAGCCTGCCTGTTCGTGTGGATGGAGTTTCTGTTACCTGATTTTGTACCTGGAAATAAAACTACCTGGATGAAGATTCTCTCTTGTGCTGTTTTGGAGTGTCCACTTGTATACGGTTTGGAAAGGAAAGAAAAAAAATAAAATAACAATACGATTACTTTAGTTTGACAACTCTATTAAGATTCCAAACAAGGCCATCATCAACCTTAACTGCTCCCTTGAACACTTTAACAACTTTGAACACTCTACTAAATGGTGAAACACTAGTGTTTTTTTCTGGCAGCTTTATCTTAACCATATCTCCTACTTGTACATTTATATCTTTTACTGATTTCTGAACATCATAAGTATGTTTCTTCCTATTTTGAACATATTTGTCTTTTTCACGAGTTACCTTCTTCTGAATCTCATGATAAAACTCTTCCTTAACATACTCTTTTACTCATAGTGGACTCACTTTAGTGTGAGGAATACGCTTCCTGAACAAAACAAAAGGAGACTTGTGCTTGAATGTGGGGTAAATCTGTAATCTTCAACTTTGGACCTAATCAACACTTCCCAACTTTTACCAATTCGTTTAGCTAACTGAATAGTCTCCTTTAATGTTCTGTTAAAGCGTTCCACCATTCCATTTGATTCTGGATGATATAATGCACATTTTCTATTAACTATACCCTTTGCAGATAGAAAATCACGCATCAGCTTAGAGGTAAATTTAACTCCATTATCTGTTAAAATTAATCTTGGATTCCCTTCTATACTAAAACACATCAGAAAGAAAGTTTACAACCGTCCTTGATGTAACCTCTGATGTTATTAAAACCTCAGGCCAACGCGACAACATATCCATAAGAACTAAAACATATTTGGAAATAGCCCCACAGGATATCGGACCAATGAGGTCAATGGATACCTCTTCCCAAACATCCTTAGGAATCTCCTTCAATACCATGGGTTCCGTACACAAGTGGACACTCCAAGGGTGAACTTCTCATCCTTTCTTTCGTTTTACATATCTCATTATGACCAGAATGTGCAAGTTTTATAAGGCGTTCACGTAACCTAGAAGGAGGTATTAACCTACATCCTCTCAACAGCAACCCATTCTGAACAAAAAGTTCATCCCACACCTTCTTGAAAAACATAACATCCTTGTCACAACTTGCCAACAACTTCCCAGAAAACAGCTGGTCTTTAACCTTCAATAATTCATAATCCTTACTCATTTCTTCCAGCCATTCCTTTTCCGAAATACAGCCATCCGTTACATTACAGACCTTAACCTCATCATCAATCCACCACGAAGCATCATCAACATCATCATTATCTACACATACCGATCTCATTCTGGACAAACAATCAGCTGTCTTGATTTAATACCCTGCAACATATTTAAGAACAAAATGAAAATCCTGTAAAGCTACGACCCATTTACAAATACGGGAAGAATTGTTATCAAGTCCCCTTTTCTCAAAAATTTCTTGTAAAGGCTTATGGTCAGGATGCACTTCAAAACATACTCCCCAAAGAAACTGCTTAAACTTCTTAATAGCCCAATATATGGCCAACGCTTCCTTCTCAATTGTGGAATATTTTAACTCTGCTCCATCTAGACTGCGTGAAGAAAACGCCATAGTATTCGCCTGACAATCGTTCAATTGTTTCAAAACATAACCTAAACCTTTTTCCGAAGCATCAGTAATAAGACAACAGTGCAGACGAGGCTGAAAGCTACTAAGAGATTGAGCAGAAGATAAAGCACCATTTAAGTCTTCAAACTCTTCTTCACATTCACTTGCCCACAGAAATTCTGATCCTTTCTTGAGCAGATTTCTAATGGAACTGGATCTCTTAGCAAAATTAGGAATATACCTAGCGTAAAACTCTGCCATCCCCCAAAAAACTTGGACACCTTCCTTCTTTTCTGGGGTAGACAAATTCACAACTGACTTCACCAACTCATCTTTAGGTTTAACCCCACTTCCAGATATTACATGACCTAAATACACAATTTCTGACCTTAAAAATTTGCACTTTTCCTTTTTCAAGGTCACACCTTTGGATCTAATCATCTGAAGAACATCCCTGACCTTCTTCATGTGTTGCTCAAGTGTATCAGTGAAGACAAGAACATCATCTTGAAAAAAAAAAACACCATCTAAACCTCCCAGAATTTCATTCTTAAGTCTTTGAAAAACAGCTGCTGCAGAACAAAGACCAAACGGCATCCTGTTGAACTTATAAAAGCCAAAGGGAATGATGAAAGAAGTCAACAATTTGGATTGCTCACACAGTTGCACTTGATGGTAAGCAGAAGTCAGATCAAAAGTGGTAAAACACTTAGCATTACCCAAGGAACTGACCATTTCTGTAATATTAGGCAAAGGAAATTTATCTTCAATAATTTCCTTGTTGAGGTACGAAGATCAACACATAGCCTAATATATTCAGACTTTTTAGTGGCAACAACTATAGGGGCAACCCATTGTGCTGCTTCCACTTCCTCAATAATGCCTTCAGTTTGTAATTTCTGAAGTTCAGACTTTACTTTGTCTCGTAAGTTTATAGGAACATTTCTGACCTTGCAAGCAATGGGTTGAGCATTGCTCTTCAAAACAATGCAATGTTTATACCTCTTAATACACCCTACTTTGGAGCTAAAAACATCAGGAAACTCAACCATCAAATCATTCTTGAAATCAGAACCTTTCTGCACTTGAAACTTGTGGCTCAGAATTCGGATTCAAAATAATTCCCATTTCTTGCTGATGGGGCCAGCTCAAAATAGTGTCCCCTATAACTGGAAAATAAACTTTGCCAAAAGTCTTGTTGCCTTTAAATTGTATAGATGCATCAAAATAACCTCTCAATTCTATAGGTTTTCCCCCATAGCTATACGGTGTAACATCGGGATCATGAAGGGTTGCATTCCCATCAAAATAAATTTTGTAATCTTCCTCAGACACCAGCGATAATTTTGCATCCGAATCCAACATCATAGAAACACTCACTCCATTGACTTCAACTAGATCTGTAGGATAGTCACAGCGAATGACAGATACACAATTAACATTGTTGACAATCTGCAAAATGAAGTCATGGTCAGTATCATCACAGTCAACTTCATTCACTTTCACATTAGTCTTTGACGAAGACTTACACTATTTCGCAAAGTGCCCTTTTTTCCCCACACTTATTACAAGTGACAGCAAGAGCAGGACACTCCTTGCTGTTGGCTAAATGGGAAGAAGAACCACATCTGAAACATAGCAACTTTGCTTTCATGTTAACATGAGTTTTGTTTTTAGGTTTAGTATCCAACTTATGAACAGATGGAGAGGTGATCTTATATTTTTTTAAGTTTCAGTGCAAGATTCAGAATGTTCAATTTACTTTGCAATCATCAAAACTTCATCCAAAGTAGGATCACTCTTTGACCAGGGCACCTCTCTTATCTTATCACTCCTACACTCAAGTATGAACTGGTCACGAATACATTCATCTGCACTATCACCAAAATTACAAAGTGCAGCGAGTTCGCGTAGAGTTATGTCGAAATCTTCAATTGTCTCCATCATTCTGCTTAAATTTACCAAAATAGTATCTTTGTAGTATAATAGACGTTTTTGGCAAGTAACGTCTGTCCAGTTTGAGCAATGTGATTTAAAAATCATTTAAGGGCGTGTCCCCTTCAGCTCCATCAGATGCGATAATTGCAGGAAGAGTTTTCAAAACCTCCTGATCCTCTGCACCAAGATGTTGAAGAACAGATGTCTTTCTTTTAGCAGATAAATTGATGCCACATACTTTAAGATATGTTTAAAAAAACCTTTCTTCCATTTGGGCCAAGCAATAGGAGGTTCTCCAGGAACAGATAAAAAGAAAGGTGGAAGTGTAATATTCTGCATAATAAAATACAGAAAATTTAATAAGGTCACTGAAATACTTGCCATAGAAGACAAAGTCACAAGTCCTAAAGGTAACAGTTGCCAAGTACTGTTATCAGTAAGCGCAAGTATTTCCAATTGCAGAGTAGAGTGCGTAACTTGTAAGAAGCTGTTTGAAGCACACCGTAAAATTCTGTGTAAACACAGAAACACAATGTAATGCGCGCAGGAGATTGTGGAATCCAGGAGCCTTGGAGAGCCTTGGTAACAGTTGCTAGGAAGCACGAAGAGCGACGTCAAAGGCTGTAGAGGAAGCCGACGCGCAAGTGCTGCCTTAGCAACAGAAAACTTGGAAACAGCAGTCCGCGCTGAGAATGACAGCGTAGGACGTTGCTAAGCAGCAATGGTAAATGCGCAGAAGAAAAAAAGTTTAACGATCACTGCACAATAGCCAATCGATCATGGAAAAAAAAAAAGTCTTAACAAGCGGAAGCCGCAAACAAACAGAGTTCCTTTGTAGATTCACACACGAAGACCGGCCGTGTGTTGAAGTTTCTGTAATCCATGCCACGTAAGTTCGAAGTCCAATCGTCGCCAAATGAAGCGGGTAGATACCAAACCGTATACAAGTGGACACTCCAAAACAGCACAAGAGAGAATCTTCATCCAGGTAGTTTATTTCCAGGTACAAAATCAGGTAACAGAAACTCCATCCACACGAACAGGCAGGCTGCTCTCCACCAACTGCCAAAGTAGAACACCAAGCAGTGTTCCAGACAATAGCACAGAGAGCAAACACGGGGAGGATGGAGCATACCAAAACAACATAAAAAAGGGATAAACATACAATTGTAAAACATGGCAAATAATAACAATGGTACAATAACTCAGTAACTATACTACACTCTCCTCCTCACAGCGGCAAGATGTAGATGTTAAAGTGAGCTCCAACCCTAAAATTAGGGAAGCTCCTGTGTGTCTGGTATAGACGTGAAGGTGTCCTTACATATGACAGAGAGGGAGTAGCAGGGGAACTGTGGACTATAACCATTATGTGCTCTGTGGGTAAATCAAACATCCAGGGAATTTTTCAACAGAGTCAAATGGTAAACATATTTCTGCCCAAAGAGAGCTGCCAACCAGGGATGATAGGGCATACATCATGATTTAAACCCTCTCTGAAGAGATCCATCACAGTTTGTGATTAAATCCTTATAGTGTGATTTTATAGAAGTGAAACAAATACTTGCTTGAAAGTTACCAAGGGTGGAAAGGGCACCTACCCTCCCCAGGTAACCTGTGGGGAAAAGAACATAAACAACAACATAAAAATCCCAACAAGCTTCTGTTAGATTATCATTACGGTCACCAGTACTACTGTGTGGAGTAACACTCCGTGATGAATCACAGCAAATTCATCTATGTACCCAAAATCACCTAAATCACGACGAAATCACATCAGACTTTAAAATACTTTAACCTATTAATGGGCGATCCTTTCTTTCAACATGGTGGACAGATTGTAACCGAATCTAGTGGTTGTAACACATCAAAGCTGGTGAACAGTGTCCTAAGTATATGCTGAAGCTGATTCAATTTGAGCATATGCCTAAAGGGGTCATAAAGGTATAAACCTATTTGACATATGATCAGAAATTGTGCGGAAGTATAATCTAGCATATACTCAGCTTTGAATCTTTTGAACTGGCTGTAATGAAGGATTTAGAAATTGGATTGGGTCAGTTCTGCAACCACAACTGCAGTATGCACTGGCTTCTTATATCATTGGTTTATGATGATTTACTTCCTGAAAGATACAAAGTATTTTTTGGCTTACCAGAGTTCACATATAAAGTATTTAATCACAAATTGTGATAGATCTGTTTACAGAGATGGTTTAAATCCTAGTGAATGCCCTATAACCCCTGGTAAGCAGTTGTCTTTGGGCAGAGACATACAGACAGTTTGACAGGGTCAAAGATTTCCTCGGACTTTTAATCAGCACACTGTGCACACCAGCAAATCTTACAGTCTACCACAAGATAATCTTTGCTCTTTCCCTTGCCATTTACCCTCTATAAGTATACTTAAGGACATAGAGGGTTCAAGAACTCTTCTAATTTTAAAGCTGAAGTCCTTACTTGCATCTACATCTGGACAATGTGGGGAGAAACCCAATGATGAAGCATACTAGAATCAAGACTAGTGAATTAGAGAGTCCCAACCCTGCTTGTTGATTTCAGTTTGTGAATGTACTAGGTAAGCTGTCAGAAGACAAACAGTGCAAAAGACACAAACATCTGGTCAACGAACTCAACAGGTCACTAAGAGAACCAATTATCAGGGATGTGGAATTCCTATCGCCCGACGCCCGGGACATCCTGTTTGGGGTCAAGGGCTACAAGTTTTTATGTTTACTTTGTCCTTGGGACAAGTAGGCCCAACCCCCTGCAGCACAAACCCTTTGGCTGCCTGATTACAGAGAGTGGAACTCTCTGCAGTTGAGTTAATGTGTTTCCAAAAGATAATGCTGTTCGAACTTGTATTTATGGTTCATTATTTGAAAGTCTTCATTATTAGGGTGAGTGCTGTAAATAAATGTTTTAAGGTCACACTTCACTACAGACGTTGGTTCCAGTACAAAAAAAAAAAAACGTGTATACACATGTTTGAAAAGTTTAGGCTATGAGGCTAAGTTTAATGCTCCCAGAATGCTCTCTGATTATATGCAAATGAAGTGTCATTTAGTAAAATGTGTTGATGCATGCTAGTATTTCCCAAAAATATTTCTAATGGAAAATCAGTGTAACCATTTTCAACACGATTATGGGAAGCATGAAAATAAACAAACACTGACAAAGCCAACTGATCTGACATATTTTTATAAGTCTTTTAGTTTCATCAATGCGTGTCTTGTTTTGACATGGCTTTTGTAACACTTTATTGTTGTGGGAGCTACCAGACCCTCAACATTGTAACAAACACTGGCAAACCCCCCCCAAAAAGTTTTTGAACTCTCTAAAAGCACACCAGCGGCATAACAAAGGCCCCGCAGCCGCCCTCCAGGGGGCCCCTTCAGCACAGCACCTGCCCTGAGTGAGTCTGGAGAGGGGGCTCCTCCATGTTCTTTACAAAGGGGCACCCTCCAGTTTAGTTACGTCACTGATTGCCACTGTAGTTCCTGACACTGAACAAAACTACTTTGTGTGGCAATATGCTCCTTGTGGAAGAGCAGAATGCGATCACTCACAGTAAAGCCGGCCGAAAGAGAGAGAAATAGAAGTTTAATAAAAACAAAATGTCTTTGTTAACACCAGACCTAATTAGGGACCAAGACCCACATGTAGGTAGCTTTTTGCATGTTGCAAACAGCGACTTTCGCTGTTTGCGACATGCAAAAAGCACACTGCGATGCACAAACCCAGTTTTGCGATTCGGTAACCTGGTTACCGAATCGCAAAACGGGTTTGCGACTCGCAATTAGTAAGGGGTGTTCCCTTCCTAATTGCGACTCGCAGTGCAATGTAGGATTGTTTTGTGACCGCGAACGCGGGTGCAAACCAATCGCAGTTTGCACCCATTTCAAATGGGTGCTAACACTTTCGCAAAAGGGAAGGGATCCACATGGGACCCCTTCCCCATTGTGAATGTCACTGTAAACATTTTTTCAGAGCAGGCAGTGGTCCTGTGGACCACTGTCTGCTCTGAAAAAATGAAACGAAAACGTTTCATTTTTCATTTTTGTTATGCATCTCGTTTTCCTTTAAGGAAAACGGGCTGCATTACAAAAAAAAAAACTGCTTTATTGAAAAGCAGTCACAGACATGGTGGTCTGCTGTCTCCAGCAGGCCACCATCCCTGTGAGGGCCGCCATTCGCGAGGGGGTCGCAAATTGCGACCCACCTCATGATTATTCATGAGGTGGGCATTTGCGAAGCCCTTGCGAATCACGGATGGTGTCAGGGACACCATCCTACATTCGGATTTGCGACTCGCAATTTGCAGGTCGCAAATCTGAACCTACCTACATGTGGCCCCAAATTCTTAAAGAAAGTCACAAAAGTGCACCCATGGTATATGTTGTACCCTATAAAATATTTGTGAACTGTATTTTAGCATGGGTAAATACGATGTGTAGATTTGCTCATGTAAAAATCTATTGAGCATTTGCAAGTTCATTTTCCCTCCAGCCACTTTCTTCCCAACCCTGGAAGAAGTTCTAATTCTGCCATTGTCAGGAGTAAATGTCCAACCTTTCTTATTATGGGAAAATATTAGAGAGAAGCTGGTAAAAATCTTTAAAACATGCAGGTTAGTAGGTTTGCAGACTCAAAGGCATTCCAGCCCTAGAACTATTGCTTACTGCTTCCTCCAGCCCCAGTATGCAGATCTGCAGAAAGGTGGCAAAATAAGGAAATTGTTACAGTAGGGATTGAAACTGCAAGTATTTAAGCCCTACTATGGTAGTAGCCCTGGCATAATCAGAGAGGCTATTATCAGAGCACTTACATAATGAGATTGCTGCCATAATTTGTCGCCACACTACATGGCACCAAAGGGACAAGTAGATCTTTTTACAGGACAAGTAGATTTGAGAAGCAACCTGTCCACTGGACAAGTAGATATTTTAATAAATTCCACACCCCTGAATTATGCTATCTTATCACTTACCAAACTGGCCAAGTAAACAACCTAGGTATCAAAACTCCCTTACTCTCCCTAAAAATGATGGATTTACATAGAAAAAGTGGAACAGGATAAGTGTGTTGAACAAGAACCGAAGTAATTATGCTGCAGTATGTTATATAATGTTATACTTTTTAAATATTGCAATGAATACCTAAAAGAAGCTATCCTGATGCCGAGTGAGACCACTACTACAGCAGCATTGTTAAACCTTTGCTGCTTTAAAATAAACCCACTGGAAGGGCCAGAAAGAAAGAACTGCAGTAGCCGAGGATAGTTGCCTGTACGACAACTTTGTGTCAACTCTGGTATGGCAAGACCTTTTAAAAGTTCTCAATAGAAAAAATCATGTAGAGGCAAGATTGTTAATATGTCTGCCTAAGGGCAATGAAGAATTCAAGTATAAGTCCAGATTTTTCACTCCTCTGGAGGACATGGACTGGTCCAAGAAGGTGACCAGAAATCAACTGGTAGTGGGCTTGGTGGTATGAAATGATCTACCCAGAGAACCTCGGTCTTATAAGAGTTTAATTTTAAAGTGTTATTTTTAAGCCAGGAGGATATTGCAGACGTACATAGATGGAAGGATTTACAAGGGTTGGGCGCCCAGCTCTCATATGGCAATAACCGGTTGTGCGTCATCAGCATGGTTCATACAGCTGAGGTAAATCAAATTAGTTGTGCCAGAGGTTGAATGCTTATGTTAAAGAAAGTTGGACTTAACTCAGACCCTGAAAATTATTTGTTTTGTAATAGATTTACAGTCTGAAATGTACAGGCAGATAGAGTTCTTTGTGCATTTCTTTCAGGTAAGAAAGACACTACTGCATCACCATCCCACAAAACCCAATTTCCTCCACTCTGGAGAGAAGAATAGCTTGTCACACTGTGTCAAATGCAGCAAACAGGTCTAGCAGCAAGTACTGTAGGTGTGGCCATGTTCACTGATGGACGTATTCCCGAAGACACACTACTTATTCAGGTATTATGCTGTTTGCTGGGTTGCCCACCCCACAATGTCATAATATTCAGTATGGAGTAGGTGAATGACCCCGTGTTCAAGTATTCATTAAAACATAGCACCACTACTTGTTAAATATATTAATAGTCCTGTAAACCAGACAGTCCTGACAGAGTGAAAGGAAACTAGATGAGAGTGCAATACACATACTTTCCATGCCTAACACGGTGTAACATAAGTCCATTGGACACACTGCAAATAGAAAGACACAACATACATTTAATTAATTTTCCTTTAAAGTAAATGGGTGTTTTACTGCTTTATAACAATCACTGCAAAAATACAAAATGTTTGTAAACCACGGAAAAACAAGGTTTTGTCTATTTTGGAAGTAAGACAGATGAATAAACACTGATAACCACTGATTTCAAACACTGAATAAGTACTATTGACGTTGACCAAACAAACACTGAAAACAGGACAGCCTCACTATAACTTCTGTATTCTCTTACATTAACTTTTTATATGATTTCTATGTTCTTTATTGGCACACACTTGAAACAAACGGTATTATCGTGCTTAACTCAGTCATTAACACAGGGATCCCACTAAATAGCTTGTTGGGGTAGTAAGGGCTATATCGATAACAATACTTATACCAATGTTGCCTCAGACAACAGGAGAAACGTTCAGTAAAGTTAGATACTATGGCTTGTTTTAATGTGGAAATGCAAACTTCAGAAAAAAAAAATCATGATTTGCGTTGCAGTAGTTGTATGTGCTTTGGAGGAGTAACCAACTTAAAGAAAGTGGTTCTGACTAATGTTTTTGTTAAACCAATCTTTACAATTTTCTTTTTCTTTTTTTTTACATTACAAAATGGGTTCCACAAGCTTGATGAAATCAACTTGTTGAAATCTGTTCTTGACAAAAAAAAATCCTTTTCACAGAATGTTTTTTTCAGCACTTAAGTACTGCAACCCCAGGTTTCTTTTTTCTTTTAAAGATCCTCTCCCATGCATTTCATGCCCCTTGAACTACTCCACCCCCCTTCCTTTAAAAAAAAAAAACCTTCCTTTTAATCTGACATTACTCCCTTCGTTTCACCAACTCTTAACATACCAAACTACTTTATTCACGTTTAATAAAAACACGTATTCCCCCCTTCCAGCTGTACTCCAGCCTTTTTTTTAAAAAAATACCTCCTTACTCCCCCTCCTGCTATACACATGTATTTTTTTACAATCTCCTTTACTCCTGCTTTACTCCTTTCTGTTGAAAAACCACTTACCTCCCCCTGCTGCTTTACTCCCTCTTTTTAAAAACTCCTTACTCTATCTCCTGCTGTATTCCTAGCTTTTTATTACAAACCTTTCACTTCCCCTCTTGCTTTACTTCCATTTGTTAAGAAAAACAACTTACTCCCCCCTCTGCTTTACTCCCATTTCACAAACACCTTACTCCCCTGTGTTATCTTCTTTTCTTTCTCCTTCCTTGTTTATAAAACCCATACCACTTACCCCCCCTCCTGCTTTACTCCTTGTTTAGGCCTAAACCTGCAATACATCGTGTCCTCATGCGCTCTTGCTTGCAAGAGATATTGTATACAACAAGGATCTGGGAGCCCATCCACTGCTTACCATTTTTGGCTTAATTGTCATTCTTATTGTATGCCTCCTAAATAGGCAGCACCTGCCAGCTTCACTTCCTCTTCTTTCCTCGGGTGCATGGAACAAATACAGATTGATTCACTTTGATTAGTATTTCAAACAGGCAAGGGAAACAAAGGATACCTAGGGACCATGGGTAGTCATAAAGCTATAAGGAACAACGGTCCTTAAGCGTACACATAACAGAGTAATGCCCGAGTGCACAATAATAATGCTTAGGGAATATTCAAAGCTATCAGTAATTTATTTGTATGAAAATGTTAAAATCACTTCTTTTGGGGGTATGTACCCCACGGGGTGCACCAAAGCAGGTATTACACAAACAGGCAAAAAAACAAGGTTGTGGCATCAAGAATTACATAGAATCAAAAGCTCACACTTCTTATTAAAATAAAACGCTACTGCATCCCCACAGAGCAATTTTATAAATTCAGGCGGGTCAGAATGATTTGGCCGACCTTGTTTCGATCCCCTAAGCATATGGGATCATCATCAGGACAATACAATATTTGCTTGGCTACATAATTTAAATACAATAAATCAATGAATACACATTGCAACCTGCAAAATTAAGGGAAGACCCCTAGAAGAACAGATTTTAACCTTTTCATACAAATAAATTGCTAATAGCTTTGAATATTCCCTATGCATTATTATTGTCCTTTTAGGGCATGTCCCCATTATGTGTATGCATAGGGCCCTTTGTTCCTTATTGCTTCACTTTCATTAGTATCCTTCCACTGCTGCTACCATTAGGATGGAGATATGTTATTTTTTTCTTATTACTACCCTCATGTAAGTCTTTCTTATGTTGCTCTCTGTCGCCTGGCCCCCATTCTCCTCTGCCTCCCCTACCTGTGCCCTCCTGGTTGCTTGTGTCCTTTCACCCTCCCCTATGTTGCTTTAATTTTCATCTCAATTCTTCCTCATGCTGCTTCTACGTTCTCTCCCACCCCTTCTCCCTTCCACTGTTGCCCCCATCCACCACGTTACCCTCAATTACTTCAAGAACAACGCACTACTGTCGGAAATTAATGTTGAAAAAACTGGAAGGAAATATTGGTCCAACCTAAACTTTTCGCTACAAGGCACTGTGTTCTTCCTTTGAAGTATACTGCTGCTAAATCATTATTTTGTTCCTGAAAACGTGTGAGCATTCTCCGCTTACTTACTAAATATGCAGAAGTTTTATGCCCTGTTTTTTTTCTCTTACAGTCCGAAATAAGTCAGGTATATTGTGCTTGCATGAACTTCAGGCGTAATACTGGTTTTGTTGTGTTCTGACTGGCTTTTTTCTCTGTCTGTGTCTTCCAGTCCCTACTGCTGGCAGCTTCTGGGCATGCATCCCAGCCTGTGCAAACACTGCCACACAGCATGACGCACTTACCGCTGTGAAGCTAGTTGGGTAGCTGAAAGCAAATCAGCAGATTGGATGGGTGGGCTTAATGCTGTCTCAGTTCCTGCATTTAACAAACCAGGTGAAAGGGAAAAGACCACTTTTTCGAATGACGGAAAGCAGGTTATAGTTGTGGATGACTATGCACTGCACCAGTATTAAATAGGATTTGTTGTTTTAACCCGCTACATTTAAGTGATTTGTACTGTCTTGTCATCTCTCGTGTGTCTCACTTTTCTCCTTCCTGGTGGCATGGGCAGCTTTCTATGGTGTTTTGCTTGTGTGAGGCCTTCCGAAATTAATTTAATTGGACCTATGAACAACTTTATTCTATACTAACTTAAATCAGCCTGGAGTTTTGTTAAAAATTGTAACTCTGACCATTCACTGATAAAGAGTATTGCAGGATGGCCAGGACATTACCAGGATTTTGATTAGTGCGCCTACATACTGGCAGGCAAGGCAAGAACTGCGGAGCCAACAGGCAAGGTGACCTGCACAAGGTCACACAATTTGTGCATGTAGAGGAAGTAGCCAGGATTCCTATGCAGGTCTCTTGCTTCAGAGGCCTTCGATTAAGCCCTGAGAGCACACATCTTCAGCTGGGTATTTTTTGTTTCTGTATCTGGGATCCACGTTAAGTGAATACACAGGTCAGATGGTTAAGACACAAAACAGGGATGATATAGCTAAATTGCATATAATGAGGCACAATACTTTATATTATGTCTCAATATTATGTATTTTGTAAAGCATATATCTACCCGAGGGTCTTCTTTTTAAAAACAGATGTTACCTAATGGCACTCGTTTAATCAAACTTTAGAAGATGAAAGGCTGAGTGGTCCCACAGAATCCTACCTTGTCACTACGGGAGGTCAGATCTGTGCACAGGTGAGTGAGTTCACAAGTCTTCAGACTCCGTAAGGTTGGGTGGAAATGGTGCATATGTACCTAGCACCTTGCATTGAACATTAAAGTAGGGCCAACATAAAATGGAGAAGAAAAAAAACCGTTGTACTGATAACTAAAGGGTAATCTACTTTCTTCCATACAACAAGGTAAAAATTTAGCAGATATCCAAGCTAGTCGACTTTGCATTAATTTCATGTAGAAGAGTCGCTTGTGGTGGCATAATTAATATAAATGTAGATCTCCGGTAGCCAAGGTTGAGCTATCACAGATCCTGACATCTGCTGCTGCTTTAATGCATGTTGGTTTCTCTTCTCATTGACGGCCTAGCGAAAAATACTTGCTCATTCACTATGGCGAGTCATATTTTATCAGACAAACTAATTTTAAGGTCTACCGACCAGGTCTGGTGAGAGAGCTCCAGCTGGCAACGAAAAGGTGTTCTGTTCATTCAAAAAGTGAATGATCAATAAAGATGCTTTTGAGTTTTGTTTTTATTTTGTGACATTTGCTGTGGGTACAAAGACAGTGGTTAAATGTCAGTTTATGGCTTCTTGCAAACTTCTGCTTATTTTATCCTGGAGACTGGTGTTTACTTTTCTTCCTCTGACTGCAAAGTTAGAGGATTGTATAAGGTGAACTGTCGGACAAATTCTGCTGGGCATGCAACATTTGAATAGCTTGTAAATTAACTGTACAAATATTTCAAAATATATTTCTGTATTTAAGAAAGCACTTTTTTTGCAATTCTGCAGGTATATGGAAACAAAGATTGTTATAGAATTAAAACAAATCAGAACACTTTACTTGGAGATGTGCAAATATTAAATGCTGAAACCCAATTTCCACACATTATCATTGTACAATATGGGTTTATCAGTAAAACTGCATGTCACGTCAGTGGAAATGATTATGGCCATTTCAATGGAAAATGTTTGTCTGTAAATGACAGTGCACTACCACATCATGCTTTAGTAATATATTTTTTTAAAGTGAGAGTTTCCAAATACAAAACATTCCTGCACCCACCCTGATGACAATGTCATTAGTGAACCAAGAGGAAGGTCAGGGTTCATGTTTACCCTATATGGGGACTAGATTTTTATTTTTCATGGAGCAAAAGTTTAGTATATTAAATCAAACAAAACAGTTGCTTGAACAGCAGATATACTGAACCTCCCATTTGAAGGTCCTCTCATATATGATAATGAAGAAAGGCATTTTAGTGAAATAAAATATTTGCCTAGGATCCACACAATTTGAGATGACTTTATGGTTCAAGGGCATTACGGTTAGATCGAGTGGATTATTCAAATCACTAGACCAGCAGGTCTGGTCACATTTGTCTGATTTTTCAAAGCCTGTCTGCTGATTAACATAATGGCATGTTTAATGCTTCCTAGATAAAACCATTAAACACTTGCAGCTGGTATGTAGCCTTGCCAAGTTCAACGCAGCATTCGCCAAGTGAGACTGTGCTGACTTGAATTATACATTAAAAGCACCCGCTCGGTATAGCGCATAATGAATAGATTGAGGTAAGACACACTGTACATTAAACTGAAACTCAAAATGCCTGTCAAGTATAAAACAGTGGTCATAAATATTCCTGATATCCTGCTATACAGCGTCATTGTCCCCTCTCCATCTGCAAAGTTATGGGGACTCGTACACTGCAGATTCTGTAGGGGTAATGTCACACTCCAACCTTATGAGGGAAAAGTGATGTCCTTCGTATCCCTGGTGTGAGAGGCCTGTTGGAGAGAGATGTGAATGGAAGTGTAAATGAGCCAAGAGTTTGCTAATGCATGGAACAATAGAACTGTTTATTTTCGCCTCACACACCGGGAAAATGTCTGCACTTCAGGTAAGTGAAAGGCTTTTTAGGGTGAGCCTACTAGACAATGACTGTGCTGCCTGCTGTATGGTGTGTTGTGGATTACCAAGGACATAAAGGGGCTTAAAGCCCACTCATTGGTTGGATTTCTTTGTGACTCTCATTTGCATGCTTCTTATTCATGCCCCGGCTTGTCACTCGTGTACTTGTCCCTTTCTTGGAACAATGCCTCTTGAACATTGCTTGGACTGGCTGGCATCTCTACTTCCATTGCTTCCATTCAAAGCATTTTTGTATAGTATGGCTTGACAGAGCAGCTGTTGTCAGACAATTATATGAGTACCACTGGAGTGGGGTTTGGCTTTTGGGAGCCGAGTGTATGTTTGGAATGGGCAGAAGTTCTGTGCATCCACAAAAAAGTGCTCACTCTCCACACAGCTGTGATCATTGTATTTATCCAGCTGCCTGATGATGAAAGTTCTGAGGCAGACACATTACATTGTAACGATATTTGTGGTGTTTTTACTCTGGCAGCAGCACAAATGGGGGAGGGCAGTCATTAACCTATATAGATTTTTCAGTATGGCTTGAACCTTGGAACTTAATTGGGCCAAAAGAGACATGAAGATGATGTTTAGCAACATCACTATTACAAACCACTGTGTCTGCATTTAATTTAAATTAGAAAACACAAGGGTTGAAATAAAGGATAAAGAACGTAGAATGGAGGGAATACAGCTTGACAAGTGCAGGAGCGAAAGAGAGCGGGGGACGATTGAAAAGTGAATTCACAACAAACACAAGGAAAGAAATTGCTCGAAAAGGAAAACAATGAAAAGGAAAAGAAAACTTCAAGAAATTAAAGATTAACTGTTTTGATGCGACGTGTAATTTGCAGGTCAGTGGCAGGAATCCGTATGAGATACTTCAGGGAGTTGACGGACTAACGGCAGGAGACCTTTCGTAGCCTGTAGGTCCTAGACTTTAATTCCAGTTAGAAAATCAATGGGTAAAAAGTGTCTAGAAATTCTGATATCAATGAGAAAATGCAGTGGACTAAATGCACCAACTGAAAGTGTATGCGTGTCTTGTATTTTATAGGCTCAAATCGCAGTAAGGCCGTTCCCTCCTAAGCAAACAATTGTGTGGGATATTACCTAACCTGTCTATAGCAAATGCAAACTTCGCGTGTTCTATTGATGTTTAAATGTCAACAAACCTACGCATTATAAATAAGATGAAAAGCCAACAAAAATAGATAATGTTTTGCTCATTTTAACCACGCCACCGGTCTCACTCACACATCCACTCATCTCAGCACTTTCGCCACTTCCATCGCACTCAAGATGTGAACGACAGTTTCTTACTTAAACCCTGCACTATCTCTGGAGTAGGCAGTCTGATGAAGCTTGAAAGACTCCTTCAGGATTTTCATGTGCTGCTGCCTGGTGGAGCTCAATCTGAGCTGCCTCAGCCTCCCCACATTCCCCAACCGCCGAGAGTGCTCGCCTCCACTTCAACAGCAGAGGTCTGCCCATCCTACTACCCCCTCACATTATCTTACAGGTCATAAAGGAGGACCTCTTCTGACTAAGCTAGTTTAGTCTACCTCCTACTCGTAGTGTCTGTCCTTAAGGCAGATGGGTGTTCTCCCATCCTCACCAGTCTCTTGCAGAAAGTTGATGCCCTCCTTCTCCAACACCGGCCGGTGCTGAAGAGGCTGGTGATCTCCACCTAGCTCCATCTTCTGGCGTGATACGGATTTCCTGCTCCGGTCACCCCATCAGATCGTCGCTGCTGTGTCACCCGCAGCGCGTGGCACTTCCGGCAAAGTGGACCAATTGGAAGCCAGCATGACGTGTCCTGTTATGATTTCACAATCAGCGCTCATTTGTTGGTGCTTAGCCCCGCGTCCAATGAGAGAGTGAGAACGAAACACTGCCCACGCCTGCGGTATTAAATGAGTGTATGTCAATAACGTACCAGCAAAGAACTAGCGTGTTAACTGAGGTTTGGAACGAGCCCACTAGAAGGCGCCGTATTGCACGTATGAACATTTTTCACATGCACGTTTCCTATGTACCTGCTATCGAGAAACGCTATTTTAGTCTACTATTCGTCGTTGAGTATCAGTGATATTGTTAAGCCAAAGGCTAGCATTTGGCGTAGCAGTGTAATGAACAACGCAGTATTAGCAATCCGAAGCGGCATTTGCAGCTACCATTCTTAAAAAAAGCAAATTCCCTGGTTTATCCATGGATTTCATTCAGGCTGCTGAACATTAACATTGATAACGCGTCCAGCCCTTATAAATTACCTGTACCTGGACACGTTGGAGGTCGGTGAATCTTTTAACCGAGTCGGGCTCTCCTCATCCTAAATAGTCGAGTCACTCAGATCAACAATCAACAACTATTGTAAACAGTAATCAATACTCAATTAATAGATCAATATAGCCCATCAGAAATCAATAACAGTTGGTATTTCGGCGCACCATGACCTTTCAGTCATGAATAACCACACCTGCTTATTAAAAGTTAGTGAATTTATTTCCCTATATTAACAAAGCTAGCACAATATATATATGTCTCAAAACCAATTGATATATGTATATGAAAATTACTAGCTGTCCATAACGGCGGAAGAAACGCAATCTATGTAAAATCTGAATAATGATACACTCTGTTATCGCAATGCAAATCACCAATATGACTAACTGTATTTGACTAATTGCATACATTGGTCAGCATAACAAGATTTCAAATTAGCATGATACATCGAATGAGTACCTCAACTAACCTCTAATTAGCATTGGCATGTGGGACTTCATGCAAAACGAATTTAGTCAACACAAATTTGGAAAACTTCTAGCTAGGACCCTATCAAAATAGCAGTTGGTACCTAAAAGGAAAAACACAATGCATAATACATTTATCCTTTCATATTTACCAAATACAATCAGCATTCAAGAAAAGTCTTCGTCCTTCAGGTACCGGTTGATCAGCATGGGGCAATTTCAAAGGGGCAAAGTTAAGGGCAAGCTTCCTTGCAGCGGCAAGGAGAATAGGGCAAAGTTACTGCATGGGCAAGACGGGGGCAAATCAAAGTTAAAGGGGGTTATTCCAACTTTGGAGGAAGTGGTAATCCGTCCCAAAAGTGACGGTAAAGTGACGGATATACCACCAGCCGTATTACGAGTCCATTATATCCTATGGAACTCGTAATACGGCTGGTGGTAAATCCGTCACATTTGGGACGGATTACCACCTCCTCCAAAGTTGGAATAACCCCCAAAGTCTCTAGGGTGAGAATTCTTAAAGTCTCTTTCTCTCAGATAGAGAAAAGGGCATCAGGGTGTCGTCCAAAAATGGAGTCTGGCATCAGGCTTCAAACTGGCATCGAGGAAAATGGCTGACTTCTCTTTGTCCGGTGGGTTTAAGTAAGAAACATTCCAAATTCTGCAGGGTCTTCCATTGGAGGGTTCATAGGTTGGCTTCAAATTGTCCAATCAAAATTGTCTTTTACTAGCGCTCATTTATGCATACACTGTTCTTGGAGCCTTGGAACACAAATTGTAACATGGTTTGACAATTATTTTACTATCTGTACCTTCATTGTCCGCACCTGCAGAGACTGACCTTGTATCAAAGGGGATGAAACCGGCCTAGTACGAAACCTTGGAGATAAGTGTACCAGTCAGCTCTACTGGAAAAATACAACTTCAAGCAAGAATATATGTTTCATTAGTTCAAGGAAAAACCACGCAGTTAAAATTTGAAACCAGGCAACTAGGCCAAAGCCTGTACTAAATTTAAGCTAAGCAAAACAGTTTTCAAACAAGAAATCATGGCATACATTTGCGATTATGACGGATTACTACATTTTCAATACTTCATGATTAATAAAGCTCATTTACAATGATGGCGAACTACCCCGAGGGCACAATTTCCCTCGTACATTATTTTCTTTACTAAAATCACACTACATTACATGTTTTGATTATACGATATGTATGAATATATGTTGGACCTTCTTTTTCTGCGTCATCAACATCCACAATTAGGTCTGCCACATATGTTCTAAAAACAGTTCAGGCCATTTGATTAGAATTTGCTGTTGTGGAAGCACCAAGAGATCTTTGCACATTTTGTAGCTGCCTATTTTATACTGTGTATAATACAGTGTTAAAATATTGACTTACATATTCCCAGTGCACTCTTATCGCAGGCTGGGTCCTTGTGTCAATATAAATATATAAGTGAGTTGCATGTTGATGGTATGCACACTAGAATCCTTGTGGTTCTGGGTGGACTCTGAACAGGAAGTATGTAATGTGTGTGTGGGGTGGGTGTTAGGGTTTGGTTAACAGAAAGTATGATGTAGTGCACAGTGTGTAAGTGTATGCTGCGGAATAAAGTAATGTTTGAACGCAGCTCCTGTGTGGCATAATTCAAATGCATGTTCACGAGCTGGGGAAGACGTTATAACTGGCAACAAGTAGGGAATATGTGTCAGAGAAGAAAAGACTGCTCTCCCTGAGAGTTCGTAACGATACAGCAAACTGCTTGTGCATGCTGCATGTGTCCAGAACCCATACAGAGCGGTCTGCAACTGGCACATTTGGAGTCAAAGCCCTACTTCAGCCCATACACAGTCGCAGAAGAGATCAAAGACCCTGCAGAGGAGGACATTCAAAACACCTGCCAAAACTGTCAATAAGAGGATCGACAGAGATGCTGCGCCATGCCCAAAATATAGAGCGTTTATTCAGATGAAACAAGAAATAACAATCACATCAGCAAGGTACGAGAAACAGTGAACGTATTCACTGTTAAGGGCGACTAAGGCATACAGCAGCAAAGACTACGGTAACGGTGTTAAAAATTGGGTCTCTATTTGGCAGTCAGTTTGCACCCTGTCCAAGTAGGGACCCTCACTCTAGTCAGGATAAGGGAGATACCTGCTCAGATAACCCCTGCTCACCCCCTTGGTAGCTTGGCATGAGCAGTCAGGCTTATCTCAGAAGCAATGTGTAAAGCATTTGCACATAACACACTGTAATAAGTGAAAACACTACAAAAGGACACCACACCAGTTTTAGAAAAATAGCCAATATTTATCTATATAAAATAAGACCAAATACGATAAAAATCCAACACACAGTTATAAAAATATTAATTCTGCAGCGTTTACTCAAAAATGCAGTTCCTTGAAGTCGATGGCTCCACCTGGGGCTAACACGGTGTCATGATCAGCAAAACCAACAGTTCAGGCCGGCCGCGGCATTGCGGGCCAGCTATGGTGTCGGGAAGACCCGCAAACAGTACCTTGAATTTGCAGGGTGTTGTGATCCTCACAGTGAGTTCCGGAGAGCTGCGTTGCTGACGTCGCAGTGTCAGTTCCGGAGTCGGTGCAGGAGTCGTCGGGCCCTTGAGGTCACACGCGTTGCAGATCGAACTCCAGGCTGATGAAGTCAGGTGCGCCAGCGTGGATGGCGTCGGGGCTGTGGTGTGAAGCGGGATGATGGGACGTGCGATGCCCACAGATCACGGTGCAGGCAGCGGCTCAGTGACGGCATCCAGCGGCTTTGGTAAGACCAGGGCTTTGGTGTGAAGGAGGGCGGTGCAACGTGCAGTGTCCACAGGTCACGGTGCAGGCAGCGGCGTCGTTGTCGCTGAAGCGTTGTCATCGGTAGGCCCAAGCCAGCCGGATGGGGTGGTGCTTTGTGACCCTCACGAGCGGTGTCCTCAGGCAACGGTGCAGACAGGATGCCTGGTGATGACACAGGAGTCGATGATGCTGGCGTCGGTGGACCGGGGCTACGGTGCGGGACGATGCTTCGTATACCTCACGAGCGGTGTCCACAGGCCACTGTGCAGGCAGTTGCACCGGTGTCAGCAGGAGTGGCATCATCGGGGATGCCCAGGCTGTGGTGTGAGCAGGTGATACCGGAGAGCGGGGCCCACAGGTCGCAGTGCGAGCAGCGGCTCGGTGAAGTCGTCCGATGATGCCGTCGGGGAGACCAGGATCGCGGTGCAAAGCGGGGCAATGCGACTCCGTGTGGCATCAGCAGGTCACGGTGCAGGCCAGCGGCGTCGTGGCAGCATCGCAGTGGTTTCTCCTCTTGAACAGCACAAAACACACAGTTCCCAGTGCTGCAGGTCAAGGAAACTGAAGTCTTTGGTGTCCATGAGACTTCGAACAAGAGGCAAGCTCTACTCCAAGCCCTTGGAGAATTTTCTCAAGCAGGACACACAGCAAAGTTCACCCTTTGCACTCTTTTCAGACAGAAGAAAACTACAGGCCAGTCCAGCAAAGTAGCACAGCAAAGAGGCAGTACTCCTCCTTCAGCTCTTCTCCTGGGCAGAGGTTCCTCTTGATTCCAGATAGGTTCTAAAAGTCTGGGAATTTGGGTCTTCTTCTTATACCCAGTTCTACCTTTGAAGTTGGAAAACTTCAAAGCAAAGCCTCAAGTGTTTGCAAGATCCTTCCTTGTCCAGGCCAGGCCCCAGGCGCACACCAGGGGGTCGGAGACTGCATTGTGTGAGGGCAGGCACAGTCCTTTCAGGTGTAAATGACCACTCCTCCCTCCCCTCTAGCTGAGGTGGCTCATCAGGATATGCAGGCTACACCCCCCCCTTTTGTGTCACTGTCTTGAGAGGTGCAAAACTGTCAAACTGACCCAGACAAACAATCCACAAACAGG
Organism: Pleurodeles waltl; assembly: GCF_031143425.1. NCBI lineage: Eukaryota > Metazoa > Chordata > Amphibia > Caudata > Salamandridae > Pleurodeles > Pleurodeles waltl. The sequence continues at coordinate 524,296,824 of NC_090440.1, forward strand.
CATGGATTAAGCAAGAAAATGCCTACTTTCTAAAAGTGGCATTTTCAAACAGACAATTTAAAAACCAACTTCACTAAAAAGATGTATTTTTAAATTGTGAGTTCAGAGACCCTAAATTCCACATTTGTATCTGCTCTCAAAGGGAATCTGCGCTTTAAGGATATTTAAAGGCAGCCCCCATGTTAACCTATGAGAGAGATAGGCCTTGCACAGTGAAAACCGAATTTGGCAGTATTTCACTGTTAGGACATATAAAACACATTAGTATATGTCCTACCTTAAAAATACACAGCACCCTGCCACTGGGGCTACCTAGGGCCTACCTTAGGGGTGCCTTACATGTAGTAAAAGGGAAGGTTTAAGCCTGGCAAGTGTGTACACTTGCCAAATCGAATTGGCAGGTTAAAACTGTACATACAGACACTGCAATGGCAGGTCTGAGCCATGTTTACAGGGCTCCTAATGTGGGTGGCACAACCAGTGCTGAAGGCCCACTAGTAGCATTTGATTTACAGGCCCTGGGCACCTCTATTGCACTTCACTAGGTACTTACCAGTAAATCAAATATGCCAATCATGGATGAGCCAATGTACGCACTCAATTTATACAGGGAATACTTACACTTTAGTACTGGTCGGCAGTGGTAAATTGTCCAGAGCAAACAAAAACAGCACACAAAAGCAACCTGGGAAGTAGACGCGAAATGTTAGGGGACACCTTGCCAATGATGCCAAGTCTAACATATGTCCGCCCCAGCTGAAAGTGGGGAGCAACTATCCAATCTCATGGGAGTTCTCATCACTAAGGTGGAAGAATCTGGACAGACCATCAGTATTGGCGTGGTCGGTGCCAGAGCGGTGTTCCACCGTAAAGTCCATTCCCTGTAGGGAGATGGACCACCTCAACAATTTGGGATTCTCACCCCTCGTCTACATTAACCATCTGAGGGGCCTGTGGTCTCTCTGAACCCGGAAGTAAGTCCCAAAGAAGTGGGGTCTTAGCTTCTTCAGTGCCCAGACCACAGCAAAAGCTTCACTCTCAATTGCACTTCATCTACATTCCCTGGGAAGTAACCTGGTGTTCCAAGTACACCACAGACCCCTGCCCTATTTGACAGTTGCTTGCCTTAAAAGTGAGACCTGCCTTCTGCAGGGCCTCCAACACTTTGCAGAGGTGCTGTTAGTGTTCCTCCCTAGTGGAACTGAATACAGCAATGTCATCCAGGTAGGCGGCACTGAAACCATCCAGTCCAGCCGACACCTGGTTGACCAACCTCTGAAAGGTGGCAGGGGCATTCTTCAACCCAAAGGGCATCACCCTAAACTGGTAGTATCCATCTTGTGTGAAAAATGCAGACCTCTCCTTAGCTCCCTCAGTTAGAGCAATCTGCCAATACCCAGAGGTAAGATCAAATGTACTTAGGTATTTGGCGGTCCTCAACCGGTCGATGAGCTCATCAGCCCGAGGGATGGGGTGCGCGTCAGTCTTGGTGACCGCATTGAGTTCCCAGTAATCCACACAGAACGGGAGTTCTGGAGTGGTACCAGGAGCAACAGCCTTTGGGACCTAGACCCCAGGGCTGGCCCAAGGGCTGGTAGAGAACTCAATAACCCCTAGGAACTTAGGCCCTCATTACAACCCTGGCGGTCAGTGTTAAAGCAGCGGTAAAACCGCCAACAGGCCGGCGTTAAAAAAAATGGAATCACGACCATGGCGGAAACCGCCAACATAGACAGCCACTTTAGCACTCCGACCACCACGGCGGTAGAAACAAACACCGCGGCGGTAACCACCAACAGACAGGCGGAACACAATGTACCGCCCACCGTATTACAAGGCACCAATCTGCCAGCTTTTCCAGGACGGTACCAATGCCATCAAAAGCACGGCGGAAACAGTTTGTGGAATGGAAACCACTCACCTCTCAACATCCAACGTGGAACCAGGATGCCATAGAGCCCGAGTTACAGGTCCTGCCCATGTTGGTTTACCTCCTCTTCTATCAGGAGCAGCAAAGACACCGGCGGTGACCACGGTGAGTACTACACCTAGTACACAGGGGAGGGGAGGAGGGAAAAGAGAGTGACAAACACACACGCAACACCCCCACCCTCACCCACAACACCATACACACAAATACATGCTTCAACATTACATTTACACCCCGTCACCCCCTGGAATAACGCAAGGACCAAATGAAATGATTGTAACAAGTGTAATCATCGAACAATCAGACAGGCCAAAATTAAAATCATTAGTATATACAAATATGTACACCAACTACACAAGTCCGGATAGTAATGAAATCATTGTCCGTGGACCAGTGGTCCAGTGGTCCCAAAATGCATGGGCGAAGCCCACATATCATACTTGACTCGAAACTGAGAGAACATTGCTGGGGCATCAGATCGAAAATAAACAGGCACCTCAGGGTGAGTGGGAGGGGGGGCACCTCAGCCGGATGAACGGACGACGCCATTGCTCCACTAGGGGTCTCCATGCCCACAGTTTGGTCCTGGGGAATGCAAAGCCACAGTCTCTCAAGTCGCTCCATTGGGTGGTTTGCCCACTGCTATATCCTGGGGAGTGCAAAGCCACCGTCTCTCTAGTCTCTCCAGTGGGTGGTTTGCCCACTGCTTTATCCTGGGGAGCGCAAAGCCACAGTCTTTCAAGTGGATGTCAGTCTCCACTGGTTCTGGAGGGGGCATTGTGCCCAGAGTGCTTCATCCTGCCAAGGACTGGGGTAGTGGATGCTTTTCTCCACTGGTTCTGGAGGGGGCATTGTGCCCAGAGTGTTTCATCCTGCCAAGGATAGGTGAGTGGATGCTTTTCTCCACTTGTTATTCACTCTGTAACTTTATGTTTAACAGGAGGACTGTCCCCAGTGTCCACATCACGCGTACATAAGTGTGCGACCCGTGGGACGAAGGAAAACAGGGAGGCAAACTAACCCAACACCTGGTGACAGTCCCTCTGTTGTTCTGGGGTCAGGGAGGAGGAGAGGTTCACACCCTCCGCAGACCCATCCTTCTCCTTAGCAAACAGGAGGTCAGGAAGAGGCTCACTCTCTTCCTCCACTCCATCATCTGTTGCTAGGAGGATGGTTAACTCAGTTCGCTCAAAGTGTGGCTTGAGGCAGTTCACATGTAGGATCTTCACGGGGTTCCTGGGAGTCTGCACGGGGTTCCTGGATCACATTTGATTTACTGGGAGGATGGCCTCCTATATAGTGAGCCTTCCTACTGGGTCTGGCTCATGATGTGCCTTTAGCTGGACATTTGGGGCAGGATAAGCCTATCACCCACTTCTACTGGACCCTAATGCGCAGGCACTTGGATGCTCATTGTAGATCTTGCCCAACTTGTCAGGCAAGTGGCAAGAGTGGGGGGAAATGCAAGGCTCCCCTCCAACCTTTTCCTGTGGTTAGTACCCACTTTGAGAGGGTTGGTATTGACATTGTGGTGCCTCTGGATCCCAAGACAGCCATGGGCAACAGGTTTATCCTGATCTTGATGGACCATGCCACCCGGAAGCCATTCCTTTGAGATCAATCACAGCTCCTGTGGTAGGACGTGCATTGATGGGGGTTTTACCCACATGGGGTTCCCCAAAAAAGTGGTATCTGATAGGGGTAGCAACTTCATATCAACATATATGAAGTCTCTGCGGAGGGAGTGTGGGGTAACGTACAAGTTCACCACTCCTTACCACCCCCAAAGCAATGGTCTGGTTGAGAGGTTCAACCATACCTTGAAGGGCATGATTTTGGGCCTGTCAGAACCCTTGAGGCGTAAGTGGGACGCCCTCTTGCCATGCCTTCTGTTCGCCTACAGGGAAGTGCCTCAAAAAGGGCTTGGATTTAGCCCCTTTGAGGTATTGTATGGCCACCCTGTCAGGGGACCTTTGAGTCTGGTAAAGGAGGCTTTGGAGAAAGCTCCCAGTAAACAACACCCCCCCCCCAGGATGTATTCAGTTACAGGCTGACTCTGAGAAACCAGACTTCCCGCTTCAGGGGTCTCGCACAAGAGAACCTAGAGGAAAGCCAGGAGGACATGAAATGATGGTATGACCAGAATGCCACTGTGGTCGAGTTTCAGCCTGGCCAGAAAATATGGGTGATGGGGCCAGTGGAGCCTAGGGCACTCCAGGACAAGTGGACTGGGCCATTTGAGGTGGTGGAGCACACAAGTGAAGTCACCTACCTGGTGGACTTCACCTGATCACCCTGACGGGCTGCCATGGACCAGGTAGACACACGCACCCATCCAGGCAGACCCAACATCTCCAAGTGTGACCTTGCTTCCACCTCCTTCCAAGGGGAATCCTCCAGGTCACTGTGAAGCAAACAGTCTACAGGCATGGTTGGACTCTCAGCTACTTTTAAGGAACCTGAAACCCGCCCCCCCATTCAAGGGGAACCTGTGCCACTCTGCATAGGCTGTCTGAGTTGTCCACTGCAACTACTTGGTGAAGTACACGGGGATCTATCTGCTCTTCAGACACGAGGTGACACCTCACTGTAGTCACACTGGCTCCTGTGTCTCTCAGAGACTCCACCCTCTGTCCTTTGATGGCCACCCACTGCCTGTACATCTTAGTGTTCTCAATCACGAGGTTCCTCTGGACCATCTCACTGTCCCCTAGTGTGACAAGGGTCATCTTAGCTAGTTCCCACCCACCTGGAACCAACTCATCCCCAAGTGCTACACTGGCCAAACCCTGTGACTGAGCACCAATGGGTGCCGGTGTCCACTTGGGACATTTGGGGTCCCCCTCATGTGACCCTCCTGATTACATGCAAAGCACTTTGTGGGGACCCTTCCCTGCAGGTTTCCCCGTAGAGACCCATGGTTTCTTTTCTACTGGGGGCTGGGATTCATTACCCTGGGAACTAGGTTGGGGCCCTTTAGAGAACTCCCCCTGTTTATCCTTACCCCCCTACTTCTTCTAATGGGGACCCTGCCCACCCTTGGCATGGTCTCCCCCATTCCTCTTTTGGACCCTGGTGCTCTCCGAATGGTCTGCTTCCTCTGCGAGCTTCCTGGGATCAGTCAGCTTGCTGTCAATCAGGTGCTGGCACAGCTCTGGAAAACAAAGACTATACAAATGCTCCCAAGCAATCATATTGTACAGCCCGTCAAAGGTTGATACCTTACTGCCCTTCACCAAACCATCCAGTGACCTGCAAAGAAAATCAACACACTCCAACCATGTTTGGGATTCCTTTTTCTTATAGGACCTAAACGTATCCTTATACTGATCAGGGGTGAGACCATTCCTTGTGAGTAGGGCATCCTTCATGATAGAGTAAGTGAGCCCCTGAGGATCTCCTAAGGATGTCAGACTAGCCCTCCCCTCTATCTCGAAGTGATTCCACAAACCCACCCAATGAGCTTTCAGGGACCAGATTCATATGGAGAGCAGACTCATACCCTTTGAACCACAAGAATATGTCATCCTCCCTTTTGAAATCCTTCACAAGGTCCTTAGAAAATGCACCCTCCTCTCAGGCTGCACTGTGCTATTGCTGCCACCATCCCTACTGGACTGGCTCCTCTGATCCAGCTCCCTAAAGCTGAGCTCATGAGCTAGCAGTAACTTTTTCTTTTCTATGGCCATCCTCATTTTCTCCAACTCCAACAGGTGAGTCACCTCTGCCTGTATGTCCTGCAACTCTTCAGGAGTCAGACCCTTGGCTGACACACTGCTACCTGCCCTGGAGACTCTCCCTCAAGACATTACAGGTCCACCCACTATATCATTGTATACACTCTTCACTTCCTCCTCCTCATTCTCATCCTCTGTATGCCCCCCAGCTTCCTTGGCTGTCACCCAGGCCCTCAGTGCCCTTTGCAGCTCCTCCTTCCTGGTGGAGCTCTCAATGGGACAGGCAAGATCCTTACAGAACTGTTTCAGCTGAGCAACTGTGTAGCTCTCCAGTTTCACTGGCTCAAAACAGCTCCAGCTGGTGCATTTCCAGATTGGGACATGATGGCAAATCAAAAGTGCAAAGTTCTAGAGCAGAAAAAGAGTTCCCAATGGAAAGTTCAAGAATCAATAAAAGATCACCCACTCTCAGCAGAGAGTCCAGGTGCTGGCAGAGAGAAGTCTTTGATGTCCCTGAGACTTCAACAACAAGAGGCAAGCTCAGTTCATGCCCTTGGAGATTCTTCACTAGTGGGAAGACAAATAAAAGTCAGTCTTTGTCCTCTCTCAGGCAGAAGCAGCTACTGCTTGCCAACCCAGCAAAGCACGGTCACAGGCAAAGGGGCAATACTCCTCCTCCAGCTCACCAGCTTGGCAGAGGTTCCTCTTGGTTCCAGAAGTAATCTGATTTTCAGGGGTTTTGGCTCCACTACTTATACCTCTTTCTGCTTTTGAAGTAGGCCTACATCAAAGGGAAATCTCTGTTGTTCACAAGATCCTGCCCTGCCCTGCCCAGGCCAGGCCCCAGACACACACCAGGGGTTTGGAAATTGCATTGTGTGAGGGCAGGTACAGCCCTTTCAGGTGTAAGTGACCACTCCTCCCCTCCCTTTCAGCCCAGATGCCCAATCAAATATGAAGGCTACATCCCAGCTCCCTTTGTGTCAATGTCTAGAGGAGATGTGCAAACAGTTCAACTGTCAAACTGACCCAGAAAGGGAATCCACAAGCAGGCAGAGTCACAGAATGGTTTAAGCAAGAAAATGCCTACTTTCTAAAAGTGGCATTTTCAAACACACCGTCTAAAAACAACCTTTACTAAAAGATGTATTGTTAAATTGTGAGTTCAGAGACTCTAAACTCCATATTTCTATCTTCTCCCAAGGGGAATCTGCGCTTTAATAATATTTAAAGGCAGCCCCCATGTTAACCTATGAGCGAGATAGGCCTTGCAACAGTATTTCACTGTTAGGACATGTAAAACACATCAGTACTTGTCCCATCTTTTTCATACACTGCACCCTCCCCATGGGGCTACCTAGGGCCTACCTTAGGGGTGCCTTACATGTGTATAAAGGGAAGGTTTAGGCCTGCTAAGTGGGTACACTTGCCAAATCGAATTGGCAGTTTAAAACTGAACACACAGACACTGTAGTGGCAGGTCTGAGCCATGTTTACAGGGATACTAGTGTGGGTGGCACAACCAGTGCCACAGGACCACTAGTAGCATTTGCAGGCCCTGGGTACCTCCAGTGCACTTTACTAGGGACTTACTGGTAAATCAAATATGCCAATCATGGATAAGCCAATTTACACATATAACTTATACAGGGAACACTGACACTTTAGCACTGGTAAAGTGTCCAGAGCAAACAAAACAGCAAAAACAGAGTACAGCACACAGAAACAACGTGGGAAGCAGAGGCAAAAATTTAGGGGAGACCATGCCAAGTCTAACTAACTAACTAACACATACACACACACACCTTTCACTTAAAGTGTGTTTGTTAATTTATATGCGGTTACCTACAGGTAAAAGACCACCAAAATTGTTGTAGAATATTTGTTCCTTTTTAACCGTGTCTTTGACTCTAACTCCACACTCTTGCACCATCCCCATTGCACTCAGGATGACTTTAGTGCTCTGCTAGCCTCACCTGTACCAACCAGAAGCGTATTCCCAGTGCCAGCAACACTGAGCCTGGAAGTGTCTTTGGAACAGACCATGGGCCACCAGGCTGCAGACTGTACTGATTGTAGGCTGAGGTGCTTCGGCAGACCTTATGGTGATTGACCTGATAATTTCCTGGGCTAGCACAGAGCAAGCTGAAGAGCACTGACTGGGTTTGTTCACGTTTTATAAAATATATTCTGCAGATCTTCATGTCAGTGGAGCTGTAATATGCATGCTAGAGCGATGATGCAAACACCAGCACTAAAGGCCACATGTATAAAGCACTTTTCTAGTTGCAAACGGGCCGATTTGCAGAATCGGCTATTTTGCGACTAGAAAAATGCTTTTTCGGATGTGCAAAGCCCAAACTGCGATTCAGTAACTTGTTAACGAATCGCAATTTGGGTTTTGCAATTCAGTATTAGGAAGGGGCATGTTCAAGGCGTCCCTTCCTAATACAGAATCGGAATGGTATGTATGATTGTTTTGTGACCATGAATGCAGTCGCAAAACAATCGCAGTTAGTACCAATTTCAAATTGGTGCTAACCCATTTACAAAGGGGAAGGGGTTCCTATGGGACCCTTCCCCTTTGTGAATGGTAGCGAAAACGTTTTTTAAGAGCAGGCAGTGGTCCCACAGACCACTGTCTACTCTTAAAAAAAGAAACTCAAACGTTCTATTTTTTTTTTTTTTAAATACAGCCTGTTTTCCTTTATGGAAAACAGGCTGCGTTTAAAAAAAAAAGATTGCTTTATTTAAAAGCAATCACAGACATGGTGGTCTGCTGGCACCAACAGGCCACCATCCTTGTGATTTTTGCGATTCCCTGTGGATTGCAAATTGCGACCTACCTCATTAATATTAATGAGGTAGGTCTATTTGCGACCCACCGGGAATGGAAAAAGAAACTCAATGGAGTTTCTTACATTTGGAATTGCAAATTCCTAATTGCAATTCACATGGAATCGCAACTAGGAAAACACAATTCCAAATGTTCATACATGTGGCCCTAAATGTGTTAGTTTTAACCCGTGATACGTGGTACTTGGGATGGCTGACTATGGTGAACCTGTGTTGTTTCAGCAGAGGTCACGATTTTCGGAAAGTTGCCAACTTCTGATTTTCCAGCAATGCATTGTCTGTTAGGCCTGCCATGTGTCACATGCAGGCTTGCTAAGTGTCACTAATCTGGAGTCAGGCTAGTGCATTCTTTGAATTTGTCTGCATCGCTGCGAGGATTCAGAATGCTCAAATCAGCTGAACAGAAGCTGAAAGCATGTTGCTATTCTTTTATTGTTATACAAAATATTCTCTTTCATTCTTTACGATCTGCTCCCGGTCTCTGAGTGCAGAGAGCCAATCAGGAGCAAGGTTATGGTAATTTTGGGTGATGGCTCAGTACTGGTGAGAAAATGACATCCGGACTGGTTTTGACGTTAAGCATCCTCCCAATGGCACTACTGATGTGGGTGTGTCTGGATGAGGCTGCTCCAAACTTGTGTGCTGCCGCTGCCATCGGGTCTAATAATGTTGCACTCGGACCGGCTGGAAAATTAGGAAAGGAAGTGTTAGCATTGAGATATTTCTATCTGCATTTGAAAGTCTGTCTCTGCTGTCTCACCTACTGACCTGTTTAACTCTCAGGAGAACAGGCAGAAAATCAGAAACCAATTTTTACTGTGCATTCCATTAGTCTTTAAAGTGCACTAACAGTAGGGCCACTGGACGTATGTGGCAAGGGTGAACCAAATTATGTCACAGGGTTAACTAAATTATGTGGCGAGAAAAGACAAATTAGGTGACCTTATAAGGCACACTTGAAGTTGTATTACTTCAATATTTTCTCATTTTTGCACGTTAACACTGTGTGAACAAAGGTTTCGCATCATGAATATCATTTTAACACCTAAATAGAGAGTTTAGCAAATAAAAGGTGACATTTCTCTGAGTGACAAAAGGCCTGTCACTCTACAGCATCAGGTATGGTAGCGTTTTTTAGTAACTTTTGATCCGTTTGAGTTAGAAACAATTATATTGTTAAAATCAAAAAAATATGCAGAAGATAATGGATTATGTAGAAAATGCAGCAAATCCATAACTACGCAGAGAACACAGCAGACACAAAGTCGAATAATTCCAGTGGCTCTGACTATGACCTTTCATTCTTTCCTTGCCTTTCAGCCAACACCGTATTGAATTCTGGGGCTTGAATCTTTGCCCTAACACTTTCTTTATGGGCTCAAAGACCCAGAATGTGATGTTAGCTAAAATGCCAGAACTGGGTGTTATACACGACATGGAGCTACTCCTCAGGTATGTTTTAAAATGTTACGAAGTCTACTAGTCCACTTCAAAATCTGCTTGTTCACATGTAAAACAAAGGTAAACCCTGGTCACATATATTGTGAGGGTTCACTATTTGATTCATGTCATGATTTAAAATGAGCATTGGCAATGCAAATTGTTTTGTCCTTTGTGTATTGGAAAGGTCAATGTGAGCTACGCAAGGTACGACATAGCAGCACTGATTTCTCTAATGTAAAGAGAAAGTAAAGAGCAGGTGGCTGTAGCAAGAGGAACACCATACGATTCTTTCACTCATACAGGAAATCTACAACACAGGTAGCAAACACACTAAGAAGGGAGTGAGAGGAATTGAAGGACTGTTGTACACTCCCTGTAAATACACATAAACATATAAGAAGCACAACACATGTTGAAGGAAGAGCCAAACCTCTAATAGAATTATAATATATTCATACAATCACGTAGGATGAAAAAACTCCATACGCAGTGGAAACCCCTTCATTCAGCAGTGAAAACACCCTTCTTCATAGACAAGAATTGTGCAAGCTTTCCTCCTGCAGAGCGCAAATATAGGTAGAGCAGCAGCAGGGAAAGCTTTCTTCATCACAGGGCACATACAAATCAATCAGCAGTAATAGAAGTTTTGCCTACTTATAGAACTGGTACAGTATGACAGTAGCAAATCCAGCTTTTGGCTCTCATGGAAGGCAGCAAGTGCAATTTTTCATTCCCGGCAGAACAGATCAAGCAAGGCAGACTACTGCATGCTTTTATCAATCACACAAAGTACAGTATCAGACTTGATGGCAGGAAGTTCAGCCCTTTGGGGAAACTTGACATGTCTGCAGGTGTTGTACAAATGCATCCAGGAATTTGGACAGGACAAGGCTAAACCTTGGCTGTGAGAACCCTGCACCCATGCCACTGTCACCTGGAATGAGCCTGTAGCCAAGAAATGGAGTACAGAGAGCACTTGCACTTCAGTAGGGATGACATGCTGATTCCGATTAGCCGGTCTCAGGACAGGATCCAGTAAAGCACATAGGTCATGGATTGTTGTACGATTGAGTCTGTAGGTGGCAATGATGTGACGTTCCACCATGGTCTCCAAATCAACAAGAGGTCTGTACAGAGATGGGGCTCTCCCTCGCCACATGGGTCTATACTTATGGGGAGGAGAGAACACATATGAGGGACACACATACGCATGCAAAACATGTTCTGTAAGAATAACTACTGTACAATACATAGGTTACACACACAAGTGATGTATGATGTACAACTTTAGGGACATGTATGCAGTGATACCTCTGGAATGATGTGAGGAACAGACCCTCATGTGGGCAGGCGACTAAGGCCTGGGATTTATAGGCCCTGAATGGGGCCCCTGACCAGGAAATGTCTATATCGTGCTACCAAAATGGCAGCCTCCTGCCATCCAGATATGAAGGAGTGGAAGTGACCTAATTCCGCTGGCAGAATTCATTGGTTAACATAGTTTTCAATGTGGAACCTGGGCCTATCATGATCGCCGCCGGCGGGGACGGTGCACTCCGCCGCGGAGTGTACGCCATGTTGTCACCCCAATTTCACTTGACTCCCAGATCCCATGCATGAAAGTACTCCAGTAAGTGTGTTGCTGTGTCCTGACTCTGGTTACTCAAATGGCACGAGTCACAGGGGAAAGGGCCCAGGCCTTTACCACGGAGAAGCTGGAAAAGCTGGTGGATGGGGTCCTACCCCTGTATGCCAAGTTATATGGGCGACCAAAGGAGCAGGTGAGTAGGCAGTTGCCTTGCATGGATGTGTGTGATGGTGGCGGATGCCTGTATGCATGTGTGGTCCGTATGTAACTGCACAAGCGTAGATTGTGTGGCAAGTACTGTGAGTGAGGTGGTGAAATGATCTTGTAAAGTGTCCGTCCCATAGGGGACGTATAGTCAGCTGTATCACATGGCCATATCCTGAACTCTGTTTTTCTTCTCTGTGTGTACCATACAGGTCAGCGCCCATCAAAAGAGGGCACTCTGGCAGGCCATCGCCAGGGAAGTGCGGACCCTGGGGGTCTACAACCGGCGGAGCACCCGCTGCAGGAAGCAGTGGGAGCACCTGCGGCGCTGAGCCAGAAAGACCTGCGAGGCCCAGCTGGGGAAGTCCTCCCAACGATGAAGAGGTGCCCGTCGGACCCTGACCCCCCCTAATGTGCCGCATTCTGGTATATGACAAGGAGCAGCACTGGCATTATTTTCAACTCTCTCTCCATGTCTGCTTCGGTGTGTTGTGTGTGCCTACGGTGAGTGTTTCCTTTTCTTTGGTTAGTTTCTGCCACGCTTTGCGTGGGGGTGGTTCCAGCCCCGGGAACTGACGGCGGTCTTGTGCTTCATTATTTGTTGGGCGGGTGGGGCCTTTCCTTCCTCTTCCGGTAAGCCAAAGTGCTGTACCATGCATTCATGATGCAGCCATAAGTAGTTCCATCTCCATTTGGCCTTGAGGTGAGACATCCATTGTGAAGCAGTAAAAGCAAAAACAAAATACCGTAATAAGTAGTATACCTCCAAACACACTCAAAAAGAGAGAGTGTATAAAAGATGGAATCACTCTGAAAACAGTCTGGAACATGCTGACAAAACCAGACTCACCCGTTTAAAAAAAGTGCACCTGTGGTGTTAGATGAATTAAAATGTGACTCACAAATTCACCAAAATGTCAGGGAGAGTTAGTGTTTAACAGCAATTGTATTTCAAAGGACGACCTTTCAACTTGCAATTTGAATGTTTCACAGGCAGACATAAGAGTTAAGATTTTCTGTAACAAGTTTGTTCAGTCTGCTTAGCTTGTCGAAATTAACATTAAAAGTAGGAATGGAAGGCCACACTAGCTACTTTAATCTCATGCGCAGGAGTAAGTAGCACATTACCACAGCAAGTCACTACTTGAGAAACAGAAACCACATAGGGGTCACCTGCTCTCATCCCACAACAGCCTTGATCATTCAGCATCAAGTAACTTCCATTTGAAAGGAATTGAAACACTGGGTCAATCAAGGAAATTAGTACTCCCTTCAAGTAACATGCCAACTTGGCCACAGATGAATCATGTGCTTTGTGCAGTGTCACCTGTTTACAAGTTATGAAGTGGCTTAGAGAAGTTTCACATTAATTTATGCTAAGAAAAATCTTTTTTCCCCCAACCACACATTTGTAATCAAAGGGTAATTCCTAAACCTTGTGAATAAAACTCTTTCCTAAAGCTTCATCTCTGCCTACTGGGAAATGTTTCAAGCGAGATGTAAATTGAAACACTGAAATTGTAAGTGAGATAACTCCATGAATGAGCCATACACTGCTGATGGTGTTTCAGCTACTGTGAAATGCAACTTTTCTAATCTTTCAGTATTAATCATTGTGTATGCGGCATCCTTCTTTACCATTATTTGTTATTTTTGTGTCAAACTAAAAGGAAAAAGCAATTCTGCTGCGTTCACATACTTCCAGGACATGAGGTTCAATTTTAGAACTTGTAGTGTCCAACTCAGCTGCATAATGGATCTAAGATGACTTTGCCCATGTTGTAGAAAAAACACGCCATTCTGTATAGTATAAATTGCGGATGATGCAATGCCATTTAATGTATAAATATGAGTAGACATTGTATTCATTCCATAATCAACAACAGCCAATGCCTTTTCTAAATTAGCCTGATCAATTTGCCTTAAACAAGCAGCAGCTTTCATTTGTCAAAGCTTCCAAATTTCATAAATTGCTTATAGAAACCTTTTAGAACAGAGTGACCAAGGACCCAACAAGAAATCCTGTAATTCCAGGTCATCATAGATGCGAGAGAGGTGTTCTTTTGCTGCATATAATGTGGAATGTTGTAACCATTGCTGGCATAACTTCCTCATGTTGTAGGTAGTGACCACCTGTGAGAACTGGGACTGAGTATAACAACGGTCTGGCCTGCTCGCTTTAAAACCCAGTGAGGAGTTTAAAAACCCTGCATGACGACCATTTGTGCCCACTGGCCACAATAATCACCCTTTGGGACCTGAAAGTGTTGAATTAAATGTATCATTCTGTACCATACCATTGAAATGTTCTTCAGTGTAATTTACTGAAGTATACTAATTGTCAAAACGTGCAATTGAGGGCATACTTTGCACATTCATTTTTTTTATTTTTTTCTTGACCTAGGCAAGTGGTCTGCTGCACTGTGTCATTTAGAAAAATCATCTATATTGGAATTAAACACACTTTAAATGAAACATCTATGCCTGGCACTTGCCAATGTTTTTTGCCCCAAACAGATTTCAAATCAATTGTATTTTTCCAATATTCACAGCCTTTAATTTGTGTGGATCAGCATATTTTCCATTTCTTTTGTAGGTGTTCATTTAAAGTAATATGAAACAGGATCTGAAGTATTATGCCCAGAAAAATATATAAATTTGTCTGAATATGTTTTGGGACTCCCTAATGGACTCAGACAATGTTCCCAATGTGTATAGGTGAAGACTGCACCTGAAGTGCTAGCTGTATGTAAGTAATGGCGTGCATAGTGATAACAACATATTTCTCCATAATTTGCAGAGTTCATATACATTTCCTCACTTTCAAACACAGTATAATATTCACAAGTGTCTCTCAAGTGGGTGGTTTGCCCACTGCTTGGTCCTGGGGAGTGCAAAGCCACAGTCTCTCAAGTGGGTGGTTTGCCCACTGCTTGGTCCTGGGGTATGCAAGGCCACAGCCTCTCAAGTGGATGGCTTCTCCACTGGTTCTGCAGGGGGCTTTGTGCCCAGTGTGCTTCATCCTGGCAAGGAAGGGGTGAGTGGATGCCTTCTTCCACTGGTTTTGGAGGAGGCTTTGTGCCCAGTGTGCTTCATCCTGGCAAGGAGGGGGTGAGTGTATGCCTTCTTCCACTGGGTCTGGAGGGGGCTTTGTGCACTGTGATGCAGATCTTGGGGAGTGCAAGGTCACAGTTTCTCACCTGGGTATCACACCCACACGATTTGCAGGGGTCAGAATGCATTGTAGTCCATGGAGTCAGAACTACACACCGCCCACCGGCGGCAACGGCTGCTCAGTGGTGGCAGTGGCGGTGCTGGTGTCGGGGCTGGCAGTGGTGGGGGGAGGCTTCAGCCCATCCCCTGCAGCCTCGGACGGCTGCCCACTAGGGCTGCTGCTGCTGGCAGCGGTGCTGTTGGTGGTGCAGGTGCTCCCCTCGCCCTCCGTCCCACTGGTGCCCTCACCGTCGGTGGATTCAGCCTCATGGGCCCTGTGGGAATCAGCTCTCTCCATCGCCGGTGCCTCTGCTCCTCCGCCAGATGGTGCTAATGCACAGAAGGACAGGGTAGGGGGGGAGAGACAGAGGATACACTTGGTCAATAGCAGCAACAACACCACAGTTTTCGTACATGACACACACGCACCCCCAGGGAACCTCCCTACGCACTAGGCAATACACTACCAGTCACAATGCTAGTCACCAGGCTATGGACAGGATTCCCTAATGCCAATTGCAGCATACCTGAGACCCACAGAGCCTATTAGCTTGGTTGGCGGTGGTATTCATCAGCCCCTACTCAACATGGAACCTACCCTGCAATGTACGGCCTGGCCTAGGGGCACCAACAGGCCCACATACCCCACCAAAAGACCACTCCATCACCCACAAGTAGTATAGTGTGAAACTGTACTCACCCCCTTGTGGCTGCGTGCTGCCCTCAAGCGCCCATCCAGCTCCGGATAGGCCACTGCCAGTATGCAGAACATCAGGGGGGTCAGGGTTTGATGGGCACCCCTTCCTTGTTGGGAGGCCATCCCCAGCTGGACCTCTGCCGTCTTCCTTGCCCAGCGTCTCAGGTCCTCCCACCGTTTGCAGCAGTGGGTGCTCCGCCTGCTGTAGACCCCAGGGTCCGTACATCCTTGGCGATGGCACACCATATACCCTTTTTCTGATAGGCACTGACCTGCAGAGAAATTAACATAGTAAAAAGATATCAGTCATACCATCCGGCCTGTTACACTCATGCCCACCATATCCCTCCCATCCCCTTATGCACAGACATTGCCCACCATACATGCAGCACGCTGCCCAGGACCATTCAACCACCCCCCCCTTACATGAGGCCCTCACATACAGCACTCCATGCATTCATGCCCCATGCATGGTGCTCACAGTGTACTCACCTGTTGGTCCGAAGGCCCATACAGCATTCGGTACTGGGGTAGGACCCCATCCACCAGTCTCTCCAACTCCCCAGCGGTGAAGGCAAGGACCCTTTCCCCAGTGACACGGGCCATGGTCGGTTCCAGACACAGGTCACAGCAGCACTTGCAGTATATGTCCTCTCCTGTTGAAGGTCAGGTAGAAAGTGAGTGAACAGATAAAAAATGGCGGTCACGTCCACGGCCGTGCGTATCGTCACCGCCGGCGTACCTCACCATAGGCCACTGTAACCCATAGGGCCCAATTACAACCAATGAGGAGTTGCACAGCGGTACTCGACTGCCTCCTGCAATGGCACACAACGTCAGTGGCATTACCTCATTTCCACCTGTCCATCCACACAGGACAGTGGGGGCAGGCCATGGCACCTAACTGCGTCACAGCACACATAGGCACCATTTGGGCCTATACAACAACATACTGTTTCAGTCACAACATGCAATGCACTGTACATTTTGGAAATGTTGAATACTGACAAGATGCTCATTGTTTTGCCCCCTAAATTGCAACTGCTGCAGATGAATAGAAGGTGGAGACATCCTCCCCGTGTACAGGCCCCTGGTGGACTTGGCAACAATGGAGACAGGCACATTATCCTCACCTACAGACTTGGCAGGGCCACAATCCAAGAGCTGTGTGCCCACTTTGACCCAGACCTCATCTCTGCAATCCGTCACCCCACTGAGATCCCTTCTCTTGTGCTATCTGTGCTCCATTTCTTGGCAACTGGTTCTTTCCAAGTGACAGTGGGCTTGGCAGCTGGAATGTCACAGCCAATGTTCTCAATAGTGCTAACAAGAGTGTTGTCGCCCCTGATGAAACACTACGCAGCTACATTGTTTTCCCCCAGGTGGAGTATTTGGCCACAGTGAAAGCTGACTTCTGTGCAATGGGACATATCCCCAACATAATTGGGGCAATTGATGGTAGACATATTGCCTTTGTCCTCCCCTGCCCCCCCTGGAGAAATGAACACGTGTTCAGAAATCGAAAGAGCTTTCACTCAATGAATGTGCAGATAGTGTGCCTGGCAGACCAGTACATCTTCCATGTCAATGCAAAGTATCCTGGCTCTGTGCATGATGCCTTTATTCTGAGGAATAGCAGCATCCCATATGTGATGGCTCCCGGTGTGGTTAATAGATGAGCCCATGGTTCCCACCAAGTATATGTTGGTGTATGGGTATGGAGTTGGCCCTAAGGGTTAGTGTTTGGCTAACAGGTATCCCTCGATATTTGCAGGTGACTCTGGTTACCCCAACCTCTCATGGCTACTGACCCCACTGAGGAATCCCAGGACAGGGGCAGAGGAACATTACAATGAGGCACATGGGCGAACAAGAATTATTGAGCGAACATTCGGCCTCCTGAAGGCCAGGTTTCTGCTACTCATCCAAGAAGGTGTGCCAGATCATCGTGCATGTTGCATGTTGGACAACCTAGCCTTACATCACCAGGTGCCTTTTCTGAAGGAGGATGAGGATGGAGATGGGCGTGTGGCAGCGGTGGAGCCTGTGGACAGTGACGAAGAGGAGGCAGAGGATGAGGATATGGACAATAGAACATCAATCATACAACAGTACTTCCAGTGACACACAGGTAAGACACTGTAACTTCACCTTCCATTGACAGTTTTGTATTGGATATTGTCACTGGCAGGCTGATATTCCCACTACTATGGCACTTACTGTACCCTTTGCCATGTCTATTTACAGATATATGTGCCTCACTCTGGCTCCAGGTGTGTTGACTGCAGCAAACTACAGGTAACACCTATGTATACATTACTGTACAGTTGAATTTCAATGTTTACAGATTGTTAAACGAATACATAGTTCAATCAATTGACAGACTCAATACTTGTATTTTTTACAAGGGTGTTTATTTATGTGCTAATAAGTGGATGGGGTATTGCTATAGGCTGGGGTGGTGGTAGAGGAGAGTCCAGGGAAAAGTTCCAGTCTATCTGTATCACAGGTGCATTGTCCAAGGGGGCACAGGAAGTGGAGCAATGGCAGTTCAAGGTGGGACAGGGTGACATAGTGGGACACAAGGGTGACATTCAGGAGAGTCTTATTTACTGGCAGGGGTCTTGGCAATGTTCTCTGGCTTCTGTCTGGATCGCAGGGACCGTTTGCGGGATGGTTCTCCTTCTGCAGGGGGAGGTGTGCTGATGGCCTGTTGTTCCTGTGGCGGGGCCTCCTGTCCACTTGCATCAGCGGAGGTGGAGGGTTGTTCATCGGTGTGGCTAGTGTCAGGGGCCCGGTGGTGTGCCACTGCCTCCCTCATGGTGTTGCCCATGTCTGCCAGCACCGCTGCAATGGTGACCAGGGTGCTGTGTATGTCCCTCAGGTCCTCCCTGATCCCCAGGTACTGACCCTCCTGCAGCCAATGGGTCTCCTGCAACTTGGCCAGTATCTGGCTCATCGTCTCCTGGGAATGGTGGTATGCTCCCAGGATTTTGGTGAGTGCCTCCTGGAGAGTCGGTTCCCTGGGACTGTCCTCCCCAGTTACACAGCAGTCCTCCCAGCTTCCCTGTTGTCCTGTGCCTCTGTCCCCTGAACCATGTGCCCACTGACACTGGACCCAGGTCCCTGATCTCTCCTGTGTTTTTGGGGTTGCCTGGGGTCCCTGTAGTGGTGGACACACTGCTGATTGACATGTCCTGGGGACAGAGGTATGGGCCCGCTGGGTGGGTTCTGTGGTGGTGTTTCCTGAGTGGGGATGCTCTGTGGTGGTATGGGACTGTGCCTGGGTAACCGACTGTTTGGAGGTCCCTGATGGGCCAGGTTGGTCATCCTGATCCAGGCGTGCAGAGCTGCTGTCAGCACTGTGGGCCTCTTATGGGGGGACTGGACGTTGCTGGCACCTCCTCTCCGGTGACGTTGTGTGGGGGGACCTGTGTGGGTGTAAATGCAGTGTTATTGTTTCTGTGTGTGACATCTTGTGCATGGGTGTGTTGCCCTGTATGGTTGTGATTGCCCTGCCAGCTTACGCTTGTGTGAGTGGTGATTTGGTTGGATGGGTGATTGTCTCAAGTGTGCATGCTTTGGTGATGGGTGTCCATGCAGGTCTGTGATGGGTGTCCAGGCATTGGTGTTGCTTGCAGGGCTTGGTAGTGGGAGGGGTGGGTTGCGATAGTGGGGTGTATGTGAGGTGGTGGAGTGATGGGGTGGGGGCGGTTTGTGATGGCATGCATGTAGGGAGAGTGGCAGTAATAGAGATTTGACTTACCAGAGTCCAGTCCTCCTGCTACTCCTGGCAGGCCCTCAGGATGCATGATTGCCAAGACTTGCTCCTCCCATATTATTAGTTGTGGGGGTCCACCACCAGTCCTCTGTACTGCTATCTGGTGTCTTGCTACCATGGAACGTACCTTCCCCCCGTAGGTCGTTCCACCTCTTTCTGATGTCATCCCTTGTTCTGGGGTGCTGTCCTACTGCATTGACCCTGTCCACGATCCTCCGCCATAGCTCCATCTGCCTGGCAATGAATGCCGGCTGCACCTGTGGTCCAAATAGCTGTGGCTCTACCCAGATGATTTCCTCCACCATGACCCTTAGCTCTTCCTCTGAGAACCTGGAGTGTCTTTGTGGTGCCATGGGTGTAGTGTGAGTGGTGTGTGTGAGGGTGTGTGGGGTGATGTGTTGGGGTGTGTGCTGTGAGGTGCATGGATGGTGTATGGGTGATGGTGTTCTGTGGCTCTGGTTCTGTGGGTGCTCTTGGAGTGTCTCTCCCTCAGTTATCAATCATGTGTGTGTGTGGGTGTGGTGTGTGTATGGGTGTCAGGTGTGTGTAGTTTGAATTGTCCAATGTGGTGTAGTTTTGTTTGTGTGTGTGTATTTTGAGCGCAGCGGGATGTACTGCCAGTGGTTTAGTGCCATTGATTGTCCACTGTAGTGATTTTGTGGGTCATAATGCTGTGGGCGTAGTTCTGTTGGCATAACGGTGTGGGTTTTGCTACCGCCATTTTATCACTGATCTTTAAGCTGGCAGACTTGTGTGTGTGTCTGTATAGTGACGGATTGCTATGTGTGTGTCATAATATGGGTAGCGGTAAACCGCGGCGGTATGTTGGCGGCAGTCGGCATGGCGGTAAGCGGGACTTACTGTCAGTGTTATAATGAGGACCATAGGGTCTCTAGGATAAGGAATATGTATAGAGTTGTTTGGAAACCTCATGAGTCCCAGGCGTGTAAAAGTACACAGTCCGCCTGTTATGTTAGCTGGAATGTAGGTAAAAGTGAGGTTTCAACACGAGAACAGCCAGCCAACTGGCAACTTAACATGTTTAATGTGACTCACAGCAGTCACTAGATGATGACAAGCCATGTGATTTGTCATGTTTTTACAATGTTGGTCCGTTCGTTAAAAGCACAAAACTCTGTGTTAACATGGTATGTTTTTAGAAGTTGATGTTTTCTTTTCTAAATGCAATTGAACGCATTTTCCAATGTCACGAGAATTGCAGGACACATAGGAACACATGTCACCGGTAGTAATGTTGTATGTAATTATCTGACTGAGATTATCACTCTTCTCATCGGTTGTTTCCTGACAGTCCCTGCAATACTCAAAGGGACTGAAGTGTGTTTCCACATCATGTTCTTTCACTTCTTTATCCTGGTTAGTGGCATTGAAAATTTCTAACAAGATGCTTGTTGGTATGCCAATCAAAGATATTGACAAAACACCCACGGTGCTTCTCATGGCACCCATGCAGAAGTCAGATCTGTTGAGCACGGTCTGCGCCAAATGAATCCAAATATTGTCATTCAGATGCAGTAAAGGTGTTGCGCGAAGTGGGCGATCAATCGAGTTGAACTTGAGGGTGTTAGGTCTTTCCCGACAACACACGCACATGCCCAAAAGGAGACCTCATGGCACACACATGGCAAAGGCAAGCTGTAGGATGATCTGTAAAAGAAACAAGTATGATTATTCTCGCAAATAACATTTAACAGCTG
Organism: Pleurodeles waltl; assembly: GCF_031143425.1. Classification (NCBI taxonomy): domain Eukaryota; kingdom Metazoa; phylum Chordata; class Amphibia; order Caudata; family Salamandridae; genus Pleurodeles; species Pleurodeles waltl. The sequence goes on from NC_090440.1 coordinate 524,317,931, forward strand.
GAATATGTTCTAATTTTTCCTTTCCTGTTTTCATGATCAGCAGGACATTATTGGGGCCCTTTGCTATAATTTCTACAGGTTCTGTAGGGACATTTGGGGATTCCACCCACACTTTAGCACCAGGGTTTTTGTCAGTTGAACCAAACCCTCCCCACATACAGTAAGAAGGGCTGGGGCAGTCCCCTTCCTCACCAATCCTCCATACACTGGAATTATGACATGTTGGGCACTATTCAACAGAATAGCTTTGATTTCTCCTTGGTAATCTGCATCAGTCACTCCCCCTAAAATCTGAATACCTTTGAGGGCCAACCGAGATCTGGGACCAATCAATCCAAAATGCTCTGGGTGGAATCTGTACTCCAACACCTGTTTCACACAGTGCTATGTCTTGTGGTTTCAGTCTATAAGCTTGTAAAGCATGTAAGTCAAGACCTGCAGATTTGGGTGTGGCTCTGTGAGGAGCTAAGGCTCCAGGTTTTATTTCCCAGTATGTGATGGTATTGGTGGCCACATGTGGTTGTATTTGCAAAGCTCGAGTTAACATTCACATCAGGGGTGTTTCAGCATTTGTTAATGGTCTGTTATTCAGAATCTGGAGGGCTTAATTTAAATGCTCGCTCCAGTTTTTCAAAGTTCTATCAGATAATTTTTGCAATTGAGCTTTCAGTAAGCCATTCAGTCTCTGAATCAGTCCTGAGGCTTGTGGATAATAAGGGATATGATATATCCACTCAATATTGTGCTGAGAACAGTAGTCCTGCACCAATATGAAATTGAAGTGTGGCCCATTGTCACTCCGGACCTGGAGTGGTACTCCATAGTATAACATTAACAAGTCCAGAGTTCTGATAGTGTTGTGTTGAGTGGCACGTTTGCAAGGGACAGCAATGAGGTACTGAGAGAAAGTTTCCACTACGGTGCAGGCGTATTGACACCCGCGACTAATCGGTAGTTGTCCAATGTAATCAATTTGCCATATCTGTCCTGGTAACTTTCCTCTCCCCAATTGACCTTTGACTGTTTGCGGGACAGATCTCTGTTGTGTGTGCTGACAAATGGGACATTGCAAAATCAAAGTTTTTATCAAATCTAGGGGAATGTGCATCCCTCTAATCTCTGCCCACCTGTAAGTGGCTTTTTCTCCCAGGTGTCCACACTTTTGGTGCGGCCATTTAGCCATCCCCACCAAGTCAGAATCCTGTATTGCCACTTCTGTCTCTGAGATTTTGGCTTTGTCGTCTGCAAGGGAATTGAACCAGTGTTCTAATGAGTCAATGGGACAATGAGCATCCACACGATACACTGTAACTGTACTTTGTTCTAACATTTCCCAATTTGTTTGCCACAATTCTTTGTCCCACACCTCCTTTGAGTGGATAAACCAGTTATGTGCATGCCATGTGGGAAGCCAAGTGGCTAACCCATTGGCAGTGGACCAAGAATCAGTGTAAATATGACAAGTTCCAGGCAGGTCTTGCTTTAGAGCCTGATACATGGCGTACAACTCTGCATATTAGCTACTTTTCCCTTCTCCTGTGGTGGTCCACAACTTTTTGGTAACTGGATTATATGACACCGCTTTCCAATGTCTTTTGGTACCCACGTATTTGGATGAACCGTCAGTAAACCATACATGCTTCCTATCCTCAGGGGACAAGGATTCAAATGGCACACTCCATCTCACTGGTGACTCCTTTACCTGTGGTACCTCCTGCACCCTCTCCTCATCCTATACAGACACTTATGACACCTGTTCATGTAGGGCTGCAGTGCCTGCTGGTCCTACTCAAGCTCTATCTTGAATGTACCATTTCCAGCATATGATACTAACCTCTTGTGCATGTCCTATACTGTGAGATTTAGGTGAACTCATCACCCACTGCATGATTGGTATTTCAGTTCTCAGAATTACATTATGACCTAGCGTTATTTGCTCAGTACCCACTAGAGCCCAATAACAGGCCAAAAGTTGTTCTTCAAAAGGAGTATAGTGCTCCCAGAGTCAGGTAGTTTTCTAGTCCAAAACCCCAGGGGCACCCTCGTCCTTCCTTGTTTTTGCCACATACTCCAATTTGCATATTGTCCCTCAACAGTTACATGTAACTCAATGTCTCCCTCCTGCACTGGCCACAAGTCTAAAGCCTGTTGAATTGCTTCCTTTGCCAAATCAAAAGCACACTGCTGCTCTTCACCCCATTCAAACTCATGTTTCCTCCTTGTCACTTTGTACAGAGGGGCCAAGATCTCACTCAAATGAGGGATGTGCTGTCTCCAAAAACCTAACAATCCAACAAATCTCTGTGTCTCCTGCTTAGTGCAGGGTGTGGCAAACTTGAGAATCTTTTGCTTCGCTTTCGGTAACACCTCTCTGTGTCCCTGATTCCACTGAATGCCTAGTAACTTCACATTTTGAGATGGTCCTTGCGTCTTATCTGTGTTAATCATCCACCCCTTACTCTGCAAGAGTTCCACCACTCTCTCCAGCTGAATCTGCACCTGTTCTTCTGTCACTCCCTGAATCATCACATCATCAATGTAATGGGTCAATTGCACACCTGGAATGACAGATACTTCCAGGTGCTCTGTCACCAGCCGGTGACAGATAGTGGGACTTTGTATGTACCCCTGTGGCAAAGATAACATACAAAACTGTTTTCCACCGTGTGAAAAGGAGAATTGTTCCTGACATTCTGGCACCAAGGGTATAGAGAAGAACACGTTGGCAATATCAATGGTGGCATACCATGTCACTTTATGTTTCTGTATTCGTTCAATCAAAGTGATGGTGTCTGGGACCGCGGCTGTCAAAGGGGTTGTATGTTTATTCAGCTCGCGGTAACCAATTGTCATTCAGTACTGCCCATCAGGTCGTTTAACCGGCCAGAGGGGATTGTTCCATTCAGTAATAGTTGGAGCTATCACACCAGCCTCAATCATGTATTTTATGGTTTCACTAATTTCATCATGCCCTCCAGGAATGCGGTACTGTTTCAAGTGAATTACTTTAGTTGCCAGGGGCACCTTCACTGGGGGAATTTTTAAATGACCCACTCTTATGGCTGCTACTGAAATGCATCTTTTTGTTCCAAACTGATAACAACCATCATCCAGATACAAAGTCATTCCTTTCAAAATATCAGTTTCCAGTATGTATTCTAAAAGAGGCACAATCAGCACAGTATTTTCTCTTTTTGGTGTTCTCCTTATTTTCATTTGTATTGTGGTTTGCACAGCGGGGGTCTGCCTCCCTCCCCCAACCCTGTGAGGGTGTAATGGGTGTAATGCGGTCCGTTAAACTTCCTAGGGTTTCTATAAATCAAAGAGGCCTCCACCCCGGTGTCAACTAAGGCTCAAACATTTTGCACATTTTTATCCTTCTAATGTATTTCTAAATCAACATGAGGTCTGTTATCTCGATGAGCCCAAGTTTGTCCAGGAGCCTGGCCAGTTTCCCAGTCTGATTTAAACCTGTCAACTTTTGCCCAAGTAAGGTCTGGATATCTGCTTTTATATTTGCAAGCAGGCACACCCCCATCCCTGTTCTCAAAAGTTAACCAGTCATTGTCCAGGTTTTCCTCCCTCTCTTGTGAAGAAACATTTCTCTCCCTTTCTTTTCCTTCCCCTGATAACTGTGACTGGCTCTGCGTTTCATGCTTGTTTACCTTTCTGCTGCCTTTCTTATGATCCAAACCCCTTTTACAGTACATTTCCCACAAGTTTTTGGTATCTATCCCATCAATCTGCTCTTTCTTGACACCAACTTTTAGTAACGCTGTAAACATGCCTTTCCTAGACACTCTGTTGTTATCTGTGCGACCCTCAGATCTTGAAGATCTCTCGGGTTTATCCCAAATTCCTAATTCACCTAACTCTCTGCCTGCCTCTAGTACATCTTTCAAAGCTTGCCCTGCCTGATTGATTAATAAAGCCATAATTACTTGCTTATAGGCAGGTGGAGCAAGGCAAATTATTTTGTTTCTTATTGGCACAGTAAGAGCTCCTTCTAACAATTGGTGTGCATTGCCCAAGAAAATGGCAGATTTCATTGCCTCCTCCTTAATTCTTTGCAATGCATCTCATAAGGTATACCAGGGTTTCTCATTGGCAGGCCACTCTGAATCAGTGGGGTACTTCAGATTACATCCATCAACAACTATTTGTAACAAAGTGGTCTGGTGTTGTCTTTGAAAACCCCTGAACTGTTCCTGTATTACTGGGTCAGAACTTAAAGTACAAAACTTGCGAGAGTCCTCAATATCTAACATCACACCAGAAGCGCTGGTTTCAAACAGCCTCACGATCCAAGCAAGTAGGGACTTCCCTGTTCTCTGTTTAAAGTGATCCATAATGTCATTTACTTCTTACTGAGTGTAATCTTCTAGAGCATGTAGTACAACTCCTGCCAGATCTTGTGGTGTGTGCTGCAATTGTTGTCTAAATATTGGCTGTGAACGCACTACAGTCTGCTCCTCTAGGTCCCCCTACCCCTACCTCTTTTACTCTCCTCATCACTAGAGTTTGAAAGATCACTGCTAGTCCAAATGTTAGTATCCCAAGACGAATCTGGGCACCAGTCCAAACCAGCATTAGTGATGACTAAATTAACCTTTTTCTGATTTATCTTTCCTCTAGGTTTACAATATTTGTTTTGAGCTACTTAGATTGCAGCCCGTTCTGCAATGGTTTGATACATGTCTGCCTTATCTTGCAATAATTTATTCTGACAAGACAGCATAGTTGCAGTATTTGCATCAACAAGCTGCTTTTCTAACTGTTCATTCACCCTTTCTAACTGTTTACATTTTTCATGCATGCACACTTTCAACTTATAACACCTTCCCCTCGGCCGACCTACGCCAAAGTGTTTTGTTTTACTGCTGAGCCAAAATATACACACTGAGAGGAGTCAAAAAGAATCTCTGGATGCACTTCTTAGTCTAAAGAAGACATTTATTGTATCACTTCACAAGGCTCATGAAGGAAGGTCAGTATAACTGAAAGTGTACCTTTAAAATGTGCAACAATAAAGTGAGAACATGTACAAAGAATATTCAATCTGTAAACATAAATATATTCATGCAAAGATACAAACACCTATATTGATATATATATATATTCATGCACAACGCAAAGCAAATAATCAGTAAAAATTCATCACCGTAGGGCCTGTCTGGTGCTTCATCTTTCTCCTGCCAGCAAGTCGTTGACCCTGGTTCGACCGCTATGAGAAAGAGAGAGATCTACCCTCAAAGGAAATATATCAGGCATTCAACGTCTCAATCCTGATTGAGGTCTCTGAATCTCCCACTGTCGACCTGGGTCTCTTATATATCTTAAACAAGCGAGGAAGGAGATTTCTAGAAAACCCCTCCCGCTCTGCAAGAAGTATTAAAAAATGCTGCCTATTTTAGGTCAGTTTTGAAAGAAACTCGTTGGAACTGGCCGGTTTCCCAATGTCTCTGTCCCAAACCTAAACTGTTCCCTGCTGTACCATAAACATCATTCTAGTACATCCTTATCTTGCTGATTAACTGACTCCTCCACGTTATGTCCTAGCGCTTTGGTGAAAAAAGAACACGCAGACATGTAAAATAGAAAACACGTTGCATAACATGTTTTGTACGGAAAAATACTCACACTTTTAACGTGACGCGACGATGAAGCTAAGGCTAAGCTGAATACAAAATGGAGTCTGTAACTTGTGACTGCTAATGTGACGGTGGACAGCTAAGCCAAGTGCAAAGTGGTGCGACATGGAGTCAGCGGTCAAAACACAAATATCACTACACACGCTCATTGAATGTGACGTACACGTACCCAATGGCACCTGGTATTATGCGGGCGACCACATTTGTTTTATTTAATCACGTATGTAAGTGTTGTGCTGCAAGCATATCATTCCATAATGATCTGAGAATTTGAGTATGTTCTTGTGTCCAAATTTTGCTGGAAAACTCTGGACAAATGAAACCATACAAAAGTTTTATGCATTGTGCATAATCTGGAATGTATGTACTGCCAAAACTGATAAATTCTAACAAGGATTGTAGTTTTTTTTTATAGTATTTGCTGGTTGTAGTAGGGCACACTTCTCTAGGAAGTGTGGTACCAGGCTCTTTCTCTCATTTGACAACTCGCATCCTCAAAATAGGACACTGAGAAAACAATTTTTGTTTTTTGGAAACTGAATTAATAGCCATGTTCAGCAAATCCCAGTATAATGTGATCTACCCCAGGTAGGTGTATGTTTAAATTACCATCTGTGAGATATAGAACATCAATGTATGACAATGCTTCTGTATTAATATCATGCAATAGTGATATTGCACAGGCTGTAAACAGTCCTGGACTGTTATTATAGCCTTGAGGGAGCTGACAAAAATGACGGTGAGAGCTGAGAACAGAAAAAGCGGTTAGATCTCTGCTTTCAGGTGCTATGTGTTGGCAGAAAAAAACAGTTGGAAATTGTTTTACGGACCATATTGTTCATTAAAGCCCTGATGTGTGAATTTTGTATTGCAAATGTGCATGTGTGGCTGTTAAAGTGTCTATAATCAAAGATTGTTCTATCGGAATAATCTGGCTTAGCTACTGTAAACAAAGGGTTATTCTTAGGAGATACGCAAGGTTCAATTACTCTCCGGTACTAGAGCTTTGAGAGAATTTCTCTCACTGGCGCTTTTGCTTCATGTTTAATTGAGTATTGTGGTTGCACTTGTGGGGTGGAGCTTATGGGTATAACAACAAAAGGTGAGTTCTTATACTAGCCCACATGGTTGTGGCATAGTGCAGGGGCTTGTGCAAGGGCCCATTCTGTTTTACCTTTTCAGGAACAAGTACAGTGAAAGATGGTAATAGTACATCTTTTCCGTTGTGGGAAGGTTCTAACAAAGTCCAGCGGCCGATCCTTTTCAGCCAAGAAAATGTCATAGCTAAGTATTAATGTTTCCCAGATTATTACTTTAATTGTAAGCATTATGTCACCCTCGGTCTGTATATTTAACTTTTACAGTCTGTTAAGAGGGACACCCTGCTAATCTGAGGTTTCGACCACTGTGTAGCTTTGCACATTCTGGTGAACTATCATGACCACTGCTGTGGTGTCTAGCAAAGTCACTGCCCACATCCTGTACTGCAGTAACATTCTCAGTATGTGTGGCATGTTTAGCTGAAATTCCCCCAATCTTCTTCTTTTTGAATTGGGATTTTTGTTGTGGAAGTTTCTCTTCCTTTTTATCATGATATCAGGCAGGCATTATGAGTCCTTTTTCAGTTTCACATACTGTTGTTGTCTGCGCTCTGACCACCCCACTCTCTCAGACCATCTGTCAGATGAGTCCTGAAAGGAACAAGAAGGGCGTGTATCAGTATACTGATACCTGTCAGTTTGTTTAAAGTATGACAGTTACATACATTATAATGATTGTTAAAGCTCGCCGGTTGCGGATATTTTCCCTGTGACTTTGGGAATGTTTTTTTATTTATTTGTTTATCCCAGTGTTTCTTAGAAGGCTTTGGTGCCTGCTTGGTAATGTCTTTGTCAGAACTCTCTTTAAGCTGTGGCTAGTTTGGTCTGGCCCCCAAATTATCTTGACCTAAAGACATATAGGTGTCTGCAATGATTTTTGGTAACTCACTCTCCTGGTTTATTAATGGAAGCCCTGCAAGGCATTGGCGTATTGCCAGTGCTGCTGCTTCCCCTTTAATTTTTCCTAAAATAATTGAGAATACTGTGGCAAAACTGCCTATTAATTTCATCCCCAGGTCGAGGGCAGGGGCAGTCCCATATTCATTTTGAATCTGTTTTAGCATCTGATGTAAAACAAGCAATAGATGGTGTCCGAGATGTACCATGAGTTATCTTATATATTGCGTTAAAGACTGTACACCATCTGGCACAGTCCTACATGGAGGGAACCACCTCAAACAGCAAGCACATTGTGATAATTCTATGTTTATCTTGTGGTCCGGTATGGGGAAACACTGTTTCAAGCTGATTTGCTTTTTGAGCAATCAAGAACGGAATTTCCTCCCGTCTGGTGGGTACTTTACCCATGATAGCATTGGTAGTTACTGGGTTAATCCCAGGCATAGCCAATTGTGGTTGAGCAGCTTGAGCAGCCCTCGCTGGGGCAGATGCTAATATACTCATGACAAACTGCATTAAACGTTGTATAGTCTAACTAAATTATTATACAAAGGGGACAAATCGCCCACAGGTCAACTCTGTATGTTAGGATATGGTGTGCAGCCAGCTAACCTTGGTTATTTGGCCCCATCATTACCCAATCTAGCATTTTCTGTAACAGGTGATAGGGTGCTTTGGAACCAACTTTGATGTTCCTGGAATGTTAACGGTATTTCTATGTCATGATATCATCCGTAATGGCCTGCTATGTTGACTGCTGTGTATGTATGACATGTGTTTGTGCTAGCATCAACTGCAGGAAAAATGACCCATAAGAAAAATATTTTAGTTTTGTACACATCGTGTGCATCAACCACAAAGATAGCATCTCCATCTCCACTGGGTAGCCCATGTGTATTTAAATGTGCTGTAACAGCATGTCTGTAATTAGCAGGGATATTAATTGGATTCACCATTTTAATGAATGGGATTCAGAGATGGAAATACTTTCAGGTTCAAGCTTAAACAACCTACAGGCAAACATAGGTGCTTCCTATAATGCTGAGGACTTAATCCATAGCACCACAGATGTCTCAGTTATCAGATGAAAAGGGCACCTTGGGCACACAAGAGAAAACTACTCAGGAGACCCATTAAATAAGTACCTGACCTATGAAGATTGGTGGCACTATGTTATATGGTTCCTACTAAGATAGTAGGGCTGTGTATTAGGATGACACAACTTCAGAATATGAGAGACTGAGTCCTTCCACACCATCAGAGACTGTTGGTTAAATTCCTGGCCGTCTCACAGTGCCTCGCCCAAACTCCTAACCTTACCAGGGTGGAAGGTGATTATAGCAACCTAAGCATGACACACTGACTCCCAAGGAAGTCGTGGAAACAGATCTCAACCTTTCATTGTAATGCTGATGCTTGCCCAGGCAAGCATACAAGAGAGATTTGAGATATGTTTTCAATATATTTATTGAAACAGTTATAATGTTGCATAGAGAGAATGAGCTGCGATAATTAGGCAAATGAAACAAAGCAAAGTTACAGGCATTATGAGCATGGTGAAGGGAATGAACAGTTCAACCATGTTAAATGATTTCTAGAGGTTTTAGAGGTTCATACATTCCCCCAAGACTATAAGACTATATAGAGAGCATAGTGGGTGTAGCCTCTGCCTTTGCCCAATCTAATGGATTAGCCTCAACCCCCATAGCTAGAGAACTGCATTAGGAGTCAGTCTGTAGTGTGGATGGCAATCCTTTGGGAAAGCTGAAAGATTAGCACCAGCAGAGCTGCATGCTGGACACAGCATTTGTCCCAGGACGGTCACAGCTGGAGTATCCCTCTGCCCCTTCCAGGTCAGTACACCGTTTATATAATAAAAGCCACACTGTGTTAGAGGCACAGCTGTGATGCAATGCTATGTCTAGATGTTAGAAGCTATCTCCGAACCGACAATGCAAGTACTATTAAATTGCCAGGGTGAACACCATGATCAACTGACTTCACAGGAGCAGAGTGATGAGTAGTTACCAATACCTACCCTAGAACGCCCTTCACACTCTGAGACTAGAACAAGAATACTGGAGGTCAAGAGTTCCCCAAGGGGGAAAGGAAATGTGGAAAGACAAGAAGAGACTGCCTTGTATCTTTCTTCTGGGTTTCTCTCCCTCTTGCTTCTGATATTGACCTTTTCTTCTATTTTCTTGAAATGTGTTGTGAAGAGATGGTAACTGGAATAAACATGTTAGCAATTAAACAATTAGCACTCTATATATATACAGTTATACATATTTATATATGTATGTCTCAACATGTGTATTTATATTTATGCTGAATACTTGCAACTCTACATACCCCATAAGACAATGGGCTTTGCTTCTTTTCTGAAAAAGGTGAGTTATATATTATGTGGTTAATTTTTTAACTTTTTCTTACTCACACCTTACTACTTCTTGTGCAGTCTTTCTTAAGTCATAGATTAATTCTTCTGTAATATTGGTTCTTATTCTTACTGTATAAATATAGTAGTAAACATATAGATAGGTAAGTATATTTCATGCCCTGTTAATATTTGGTACTCTCTCTCTTTTCAGAACAATACTTGCGTGATTGAGACCTTTTCATTCTCTTCTGAAGTTGAGCAGAATAAACTGAATGACTAGTAAGCTGTTTCTCTTTTGATTTATTCCCTAGCTCTATAATTAGTTTTCTTAAAAGATTTTCTTTGGTTCTATCGTGGCTATGCTGAATTGTTGAATTTCTATACAGCCTTACTCTGGGATTCAGCATCAGATAACACAGCACTGTAAAGAAGAATCCCTTTTAAACTAAATATCGGAGCATTTTCTTCAGACACTAGGCTCCTGTGACGAAATGCGTTCTGAACTCAAGGCTCTTTGCCGACTGAGTTGATGCTGGTCAGAAACACTGCTCTCTTCAGGTCAGGCGCACTAAGAAAGACACTAATTCTCTCTCAGTAACTCTACCCATAAAACACTGCTCTAGAGGGAATAAAAAAATGTCTAGCTTACACGTCAAGAATTTTAGATTCTATTAAGGTCACGGCGTAAGTAAACAACACAGCAGCCAATCGGAACAATTTTTTCATAACGACTACATTTTCCATAGTCAAAACGTCATGTCCACTGTGCCAATGATGGGTCTAGCCCTATAAATGTTCAAACCGACTCCATATTCCTCCTCTTTCTTTGCCTAACGGCGTAACTGGAACTTGTGGTGACCAACGAGCTTCTGGCTTAATTGTATCAAGTACAATCAGAATAATCTTTGCAGCCATAACACAACTGTTTTGCTTTCCTTATCTTATGACCGAGCTGACAAAACTTCTCTGGAATGCACTTCCTAGTCTAAAGAAGACATTTATAATTATTAGTTCACCACGAGGTTCCTGAAAGATGAGATTAGTAGGTTGGAAGCACACGTTTAAAAGTAGTCGCAGCAATGAAAGCAAAATATATCAAAGTACTTCTCAATTGCAATGTACACAGCAAATACATGTGATTATATTATAGCATAACTTCAAAGCAAAGAATAAAAGTCAAAATTTCATCACCGTAGAGCCTATCACTGCTCGTCATCCTTCTCATGCCTGCAAGCTGATGACTCCTGTTCAACTGCGAGAAGGAGATTTTCCACCCAAATAGGAGGCCAGGTAGCTGACCTCCGCTGCTGACTGAAGTCCTGGAGGATCTCCCCCTGCTGCTGCCCAGGGACACCGTTAAAAAAGCCTGGCCCCTTCCTCTCAGACTCGGGAAATAAAACAAGCCATTGGAGATTGGCCAGATCTCCTAAGCCTCTCCTGTTCCCAACACTGAGCAGAAAGGAAAACACCAAATATACGCTCTCTTATCACGTTAGGGTTCGTGTGAATTCAATTTGAAAAACACAGCTTGGTCTACCATGTGTAAAAACACAGCTCATCTGCAATGTCTCAACTGCAATGTCAAACTCCACGTTAAAGCCAATAGAAAACTAAACTGAATACAAAATGTAATGTCTAATGCCATGTTAAAGCCAATAGGCAGCTAAACTGAATACAGAATGTAATGTGCTCCTGATGAACATTGAACAACTAATATGCGCAGTGGTGAAACACAAAGTCATTGGTCAAACACAATTAATGGCATAACACACGACTGGCGACCAACAGGGTCCGGAAATCTCACACCATGAGGAAAAATGCATTCCTTCATCCGGTCTTCTGTTCCAAATCTGTACACTAATAAAAAGAGGACCTGGTAATATCCAACTTCCGATACATCATTCATCATTGCAAATAGCGCAATCTGGGAGGGAAAAACATTAGAAGAATATTTAACATTGATGCATCATTAAAATTGTATTGTATAATGTTAAAATATAAACCATTAAATGAATAAATACATGAATAAATAAATAGATGGGATGGATAATACTCGCCTCCGTGTCCTTAATAGAATCTAAAATTCTTGACGTGTAAGCTAGAATTTTTCTTATTCTATGTCAGGACCGGAGGCTTCGTATTATGCTTGTTTGAAGCTGTTGTAACACTAAGGAAGCCACATCTAGTATAGGCTTGTAATACAATGTTTTAAACGTTGAATCAGCTGACCGATCTGCTGCTTTCATGATGTCTTGCAACTGTGAACCTAAGGCATAAGACTTTGAGGCCATGGATCCTCACACTGAATGTGGACCAAAAATAGATGTATCTATACCTGCTTCAGAAAAAATCTATTTCACTCAGCGAGCTAACGTAGTGGATGACACTGAGTGAAAAGGTTTTTGAAGGGCGATCAGTGGTTGTCCGCTGTTGGATTGTCTAAATTCCCTCGTGTGGTCTTCGTATTCTTTTAGACAATATACCACACAAAGTTTCTGGTTTTCCTGAAAAATGGGATAGGAAATCTGCTTAGAAAAAGTTTTTGTGCATTTTGAGATGGAGAACGAGACCCCATCTGGTGAAAACACAGGACCAGCGAGATCCAAAGCTTTGACGTTAGATACTCTTCTGCATGACACTAAGCACAAGAGAAGCGTTAATTTGGCTGAGAGCTGTTTTCTAGATAGGTCAGGGTTACATGGCCAACGCTGTAAAAACTTCAGAACGATGTTGACGTCCCAGAGAACTGAATATTTGAGAATAGGAGGATTAGTTAGGCAAATACCTCGCATTAGTCTACTTACCAGAGGGTGTTCCCCTATAGGCTTACCGTCCAGAGGAGTATGCCCAGCGGAAATGGCTGACTGGAAATTGTTGACTGAACAATAACTAAGACCATTGAAAGCCATTTCGGCTAGGAAATCGATGACAAAGATAATGGGGGCCCCATTGGATCAATATTCTGTGAGTCGCACAAACCCATCCACCTTCGCCACGCTGATGCAGATCTCTGGTAAGTGGAGTCAGCCCAAGATGTGGCAATGAAGTTAACAGCTTGTTCTGAAAGGTTCGGCACAAACCATCTTGTCCAGAAATGCGCCAAGCCATGAGTTGAAGGCTGCCCTGTTGCCCATTGGATTTGTCAAAAGATCCGGTAACAAGAGGATCAGCACAGGGCAATCTAGTGACAACTCCAACAAAATAAGGAACCAGGGTTGTGCTCTCCAGAGTGGAATGACTAAGATCAGATCAGCTTGTTGATGGAAGGTTTGAGCTGCAACCCTTGGGATCATGAGAAATGAGGTAAAGGCATATTGCAGGTGACGCCTCACTGTTGGAGAAAGGCATTTGTGGCCTTGGTTAGAGGATCCGGTCTCCAGAAGAAGAACTGGGGCACCTGATGTGACAGTGGAGATGCAAACAGATCCATGTGGCACGTGCCCCATCGATTCTGGAGGGATCGGAAGACAGAAGGAAGTATCTTTCATTCGCTGGAGTCTCTGAGGTACCTCGAGTTCTAGTCTGCATATTTGCACTGACCTGGAAGATATTCCGGAGTTACCGAAATATGGTGTTGGAAACAGAACTGCCAAAAGCTCTTTGCTATCTCTGTCAAGATATGGGAGTGAGTTCCCCCCAGTTTGTTGATATAATGAACCGCTGAGATATTGTCCATCCACAGCAGAACGCAGCATTTGGAGAGAGGAGCCAGAGTCTGGATTGCGAGGGACCCGGCTAAGAGCTCTAAGCAATTGATGTGCAGTTGGGATTCTTCTAGGGACCATCGACCCCCGGTGGAGATGTCACTGTATCTGGCGCCCCAGCACCACCGACTGGCATCTGGTGCCAGGACTACATCTGGTTGAGAGCCAAAAATGGCTCTGCCATTCCATGCCGACGTGTTCTAGCCACCACTGAAGTTCAGCTCTTGTCTCTGCATTCAGAGATATGAGATCTGAGTAATTTACTCCCTTCTGGAGGTGTCTGACCTTGAATCGTTGAAGGACCATGTAATGCAGGGGGGCCGGAAAGATCACTTGGATCGAAGATGAAAGGAGCCCTACAATCCTGGTTAGGGATATGAGGGATGTGTGGTCCTTGAGAAAGACAGACTTTATTTTCTTCCAAACGGTCTTTAGTTTTTGAGGAGGGAAAGAGAGGAGAGAGGACTGGGAATTGATCTGGAAGCCGAGAAACTCTATGCACTGGGAGGGAGAAAGGACAGATGTCTTCTCGTTGATAAGGAAGCCTAGATCCTGTAACAACTGGACCATCCAACTCAGGTGGACCATGAGAATGTGACGCTGTTGGGCCATTATGAGGAAGTTGTCTAAATAAATTATGACACGAACACCCCTGGAGCGAAGAGCCTCTATCACCGGACACATTGCCTTGGTGAAGCGCCAAGGGGCGGATAATAGGCCAAAGGGTAGAACCTTGAAATGGAACCACTGGGCCTTCCAGTGAAATTGAAGGAATTTCCGGTGAGGATGCCAAATTGGAATCAAGAGGTACGTGTCCTTCAGATCCAATCGGACTATCCAATCGCCCTTTCGGAGGATGTCCCCCAGAAGGTGTATTTCCTCCATTTTGAAATGGCGATAGAGAAGCCAACCGTTTAAATCTTTCAGGTTTATGGCTAGATGTGAACCTCCCCCCTTTTTCGTCACTATGAAAATATTGCTGCAGAAGCCGTAAGTTTCCGGGAGGCAGTGGCATATTGGACCCTTGAGCAAGAGCTGATCTATTTCCTGTTGAATAAAGCTCTAATCTGCTTGGGAAAAATGGAGAGGGAGGGAATATAGAGTGTGATTGGGAACTCTGTAGAATTCTAGCCTGAAACCCTGGATTGTCTCCAAAACCCATGGGTCTGAGGTAAGGAGCAACCAGGTGTTCAGGAAAAAACGTGTCCTGCCCCCCAAGGTTATAGACGTAGGTGGAATTAGGCTTAACTTGGGTATTTGCTCCTGGATTGTATCCAGCATGGGTTCTGTAGGAGCCCCTGTTGTAGCGGGGGCATCCCCCTTGGTTTCTGCCCAGGTAAAAGGTATCCTTGCCTTAGCTGTAGTAACCACAACCTCTGGAGGAGGTGGAAGGGTTGGGGCTATGGTTGGTGAAACGGCCGGGCGATCGACCTCTGTAACAACCGGCCTTTGCAAAAAAACGATGATTCAACACCTTTTGTATGGAGGTTTGTGCCCTGTCTAGGGTCGTAAAGGCATGAACAAACCTCCCTAGATCTTTTACTAGTTTTTCTCCAAAGAGAACCCCATTGGCAGGGGGTCCGGGTTCTGCATGTGCTTGCTCAGAGAGTTTAGCATCTATGTACATGAGCACCGGTCTCCTGCGCTCCACCGATAAAGCTCAATTTGCATTGCCTAATAGGCAGAGAGCGCGTTGAGCCAGGAGTGTCAGGATCAATAGGGGTGTCAGACTGTTTGGCCGCCACAGCCATGTCTAGGATCTTGCATAACGGGCCAGAGATGCCCAATAACTTATCCTGGCAGGCCTTCCAGGATCTGTCAATCCCTTTCTTAGGGTCTTTTGATGACCGTTTCAGGAAAGAGACAAGGTTTGCGTCGCGCTCAGGGGTCTCAGCTACTTTGTGTGGGATGTCGGGACAAGGACATTCTGATTTCAGCCTGTTGTGGACTTCTTTATCAAAAGCCTTATGAAGCCTGTCATGGGTGTATTCTGCAAACGGTGGAAGGGGCGACCAACTGGAAGAGCACGGATGTACAATATTGTCCGGGTCAAAATCAAGAGTGGAGCCTTGTGGATGTAGGGAATCTGAGGGAGAAGGGATGTGGGCTTGTAGGTCATGCCTGTGGCACATGCCGGCTTTGTATGAGTCAGTACCATCAGAATCCGAGTTGGAGTAAGAGGCTCCCGTGTCACTGTCTGGGTGAAAATCGTCTGGAGGGGTGGAGCTGGTGGATGCTTTGGGGTTGGAGTAGGCGTGGTCTGAGGTGAATGCCTGGGAAATGCGCGCCATGGTCTTGTTGTGAGGCCAGTTGGAGGGGTGGGGAATCTCGTCCCCCTGGGGAGAAGAAGGGCAAACAGGTTTGCGTTGTAAGAGGGAATAGAAAGTGCATTTCTTTTTAGTAGGAGCGCAATGGGATGCAGAGCGACCGCCAGGGACCTGTTCACAAACTGTGAGACAGAAGCGTCCAGGGCCTGAACAATGTTGCCAGCTAGGATAAGGTCTTCATCTGTCTGGGGCAACTGTCAGGAAACTCTTTTTGGACCATAGTGTAGTGTATAATGAGTGGCCAACAAATTTAATGACTTTCAAGGGGGGCAGCCCACTTAAAATATAAATGTGTCACTATGGGAGTCGAATGCAGATGAATCAAACAGAATCCTAGCTGCAAAGATTTGCAGACTGCAGGATTTATGCCCCTCAGGAATCACCCTGTAATTGCATGTGCTTGCCCTGGTGTAGGGCGTATGGGAGAGGTTTCCACTGCCAGTGCTGGCAGATGCTCTCAACTTGCTGAGGCCGTGCGTGGAGCTCGTGTCACGTTATACACTGGGGACTGCCTGCAGAGCAAAGCCACGTGCAGGGCGAGCTACAAATAGTACTGCTTTGTCCTTGCGCTAGAGCGTGTTGTCTCCCCCACCAGGCAGCCACATCGGGTGCTGGCAGCGACTCGGCGAGCGGAGCGCTCAGCCGTACACAATGTCAACCACAAGTACTGTTAGACTTTTCATCCTTGGCGTGGCCTCCCTTAACTTTTTGCCTCTCTTTCCAAGGTTGTTGATGTGTGCTGGACTCTGATTTTGCTGTTTTTGTTACTCTGGGCACTGTACCACTGCTAACCAGTCCCAAAGTGCAAGTGTTCCTTTATAAAATGTGGATGTAATTGGTTCATCCATGATTGGCATATTTGATTTACTAGTAAGTCCCTATTAGAGTGCACTAGAGGTGCCCAGGGCCTGTAAACCAAATGCTACTAGTGGGCCTGCAGCACTGGCTGTGCCACCCGCATAAGTAGCTCTTTAATCATGTCTCAGACCTGCCACTACAGTGTCTGTGTGTGCAGTTATAACTGAAATTTCGACTTGGCAAGTGTACCCACTTGCCAGGCCTAAACCTTCCCTTTTCTTAAATGTAAGACAGCCATAAGGTAGGCCCTAGGTAGCCCCAAGGGCAGGGTGCTGTGTATGGTTAAGGTAGGGCATATAGTAATGTGTTTTATATGTCCTGACAGTGAAATATTGCTAAATTTGTTTTTCATTGTTGCAAGGCCTGTCCCTCTCATAGGTTAGCATTGGGGTTACCTTTAAATCTGATTAAAGTGTAGGTTCCCTTTGGGAGAGGATAGTCATTTGGAGTTTGGGGTCTCTGAGATCACAATTTAAAAATACATCTTTTAATAAAGTTGATTTTAATATTGTGCAGTCTCCAACCTCCTGGTGAGTGTCTGGGGCCTGGCCTGGGCAAGGCAGGATTTCAAAATCAAGAGAGACTTTGCTTTGAAGTAGGCCTACTTCAAAGGAGAAAATGGGTATAAGAAGGGCACCCAAATCCACAGGCTTTAGAAAACTTCTGGAAACCAAGAGGAACCTCTGCCTGGAGAAGAGCTGAAGAGCTCAGGAAGAAGAGCTGCCCTGCCTGCGCCTGTGCTTTGTGGAGCTATCTTGCAGTTGCTGTGTCTGCCAGAATAAGAGGGCAAAGACTGGACTTTGTGTGCCTTCCATCTTGTGAAGATCTCCAAGGGCTTGATTTAGAGCTTGCCTCCTGTTGTTTGAAGTCTCAGGGACAGCAAAGACTTCTCTCTGCCAGCACCTGGAGTCTCTGGAGCGACTCCTACTCTGCCAAGTGGTGCCCATCCAGTTCCTGGGACCTTGAAAGGAGAAGCTGGCAGCCTAAGAAATCCACGCATAGACTGCTCTGCGGGGAAAAGATCGGTGCAGCTACGATCTGCAGATGAAAAAATGACGCACCGCCGGTTTCGCGGCTGAAAATCGCCACTCAACCAGAAGATCGAGCTGGGAAAACGACGCGCAGTATCGCTGATGGAGGCTGGTGAGATCGCATCCCGCGCTGCGTGGTTTTCAGATCATCGTGCGGCTGGATTTCCGATGCAAACACCGCTGGGTGTGTAAAAACGATGCAAGCCCTGCCTGGACCCAAAAGTGCTGACCAGATCGACGCATCGCTCTGCTGCGGAGAGAAGAAATTACACGCCCGACCCAACGAAAGGAGAAACTACGCAAGGTCTTGCTTGTGAGTGGAATCAACGCATAGCAAGCCCTTTTTGGCACACACTCACCCATGCAGGGTTATTTTTGACACACCCTAGGTACATTTTCACACTAACAGCGTTAGTGTGTGTTTAAAACTACACAAAGACTCTTTTTGCTTTTTAATTGATAACTTGACTTGTGTATTGTGGATTTTTGTCATTTTGGTATTGTTTTGTTTAGATAAATATTCTCTATCTTTCTAAACCTGTGTTGTGTCCTTTTGTAGTGTTTTCATTATGTTACTATGTGTGTTGGTACAAAGACTTTACACATAGCACTCTGAAGTTAAGCCTGAAGTTAAGCCTGCTGCTCGTACTAAGCTACCAAGGGGGTAAGCAGGGGTTAGCTGAGGGCGATTCTCTTTTGCCCTGACTAGAGTGAGGGTCCTTGCTTGGACAGGGGGTAACCTGACTGCCAACCAAAGACCCTATTTCTAACAAGCACAAAGGTAGAGAAATAAGAAAATGACAAGGATTCACTTATCATTTTTCCTCGGAGGAGCAAAGAAAGAGGAGGAATATGGTGCCGGTTTGAACATTTATAGGGCTAGACCCGCCATTGGCGCAGTGGACATGACGTTTTGACTATAGGAAATGTAGGGGGTCATTCTGACCCCGGCGGGCGGCGGGAGCCGCCCGCCTGGAGGGAACTGCCAGAATACCGCTGCACGGTCAAAAGACCGCCACGGGTATTCTGGGTTTCCCACTGGGCTGGCGGGCGACCGCCAAAAGGCCGCCCGCCAGCCCAGTGGGAAACACCCCTCCATGAGGATGCCGGCTCCGAATGGAGCTGGCAGAGTGGAGGATGTGCGACGGGTGCAGTGGCACCCGTCGCGTATTTCAGTGTCTGCAAAGCAGACACTGAAATACAAAGTGGGGCCCTCTTAAGGGGGCCCCACGACACCCCTCACCGCCATCCTGTTCCTGGCGGTCGGAGCCGCCAGGAACAGGATTGCGGTGAGGGGGTCGGAATCCCCCATGGCGGCGCAGTAAGCTGTGCCGCCATGGGGGATTCCCAGGGCAGCGGAAAACCGGCGGGAGACCGCCGGTTTTCCTGTTCTGACCGCGGCCAAACCGCCGCGGTCAGAATGCCCTGCGGGGCACCGCCAGCCTGTTGGCGGTGCTCCCGCCGACCCCGGCCCCGGCGGACAATGACCGCCGGGGTCGGAATGACCCCCGTAGTCTTTATGAAAAAATAGTTCTGATTGGCTGCTGTGTTTTTTTTACTTCTAATAAACAGAAAAAAAGGAAAAGCATAATATGAAGCCTCTGGTCCTGACATAGAATTTCGGAAGCCCAAGACGCTTCTAAAGCGACAAGGCTGAAAACCAAAGCCACTGCCCTAATCCAGGAGTGGCCAATATCGAGGATACTAGGAACGAGGTGTTGACTGTGGAAAATTCCTCAGTGAAGTACGCATCTCAAAGGACAGCACACACTAAACATTCTACTGAGGAAATAATGAACCACCAGTGCGGTCAGTATCTTGCTCCATGGCAGCCATCTTGAGGTGTCTTTAGTTTAGCCTTTTTGTTAATTGAGCAATCTTGAGTTTTGTGCAAGTGGACATTTTCTTCTAGAGTCCTTCTATTTGATGACAATTACTACAAGGGCCCCTTGACTGGAGCTTTTCTTGTGCACCCTGACAGATATTGTGTACTGTGTTCCTAACCTTGAACAGAATGTACTGATTATATGTCGAGAAAAGGCTAACTAAAACAAGCAACTCGCACAATATATTCCTAGAATAACATCAGGCAAGCAGCGTGTGTAAAATGTCACTGCTGAAAAGTGATGCGGCTAAAACATATAAAATGTAAAATATAAAAAGAAGCTAAAATAGGAAACCAATGTGGGTCCAAGAGGGCCTCACAACTCAAGTCCATTCCACCATTAGATGAATGCACTATTAAGACTGCTCATAAAGGTCCCTTATATTATAACATCTAAACTCCACAAGTAGGACCAGAGGACTGTGAAGGCTGTGCAGTCCTTGAGACTTTAGGTAAACCTTTACTATTCCCATGCCCACAGGTTTTGATTGTGAAATCATCCAAGATTCACTGTTACAAGTTAAAAGCATATCTTTTTGGGCCAAGAAAAGCAGCATACAGCCCACTCAATCCTCCCCATCCAAACTGATAAAAAACATTTTTGTTGTTTCTTTCCTTTCCTCTTCTTTCAGACTGCATGCGTGAGCCATTTAAATGTATGTGTAGTAAGGGAACTGGAGGCCACAGTTCCTTTCACACAATGGCACTCTTTAATTTAGTTAATATGTGCAGGTATTCTTGGAGCTATCAAGCTACTAATTGCCTTCAAGGGACACCAAAGAAAAAAGGGGAACAAAAAGTAAGGGGCTAATGTGCATTTAGGTGTCAGGATCTGGAAAGATAGAGATGATGGTAATGAGTTCCCGAGGAGGAGACCACATGTATTTTTTAATTTGATTTATTATAATAAAAGAAAGTGCATGCCATCTTGGTAATAGTGGGGAATTCAAGGGTGGACTGGCCATACCAGCATCAGGTTTTTCACCAGGAGGCTGAAAGGTTGGGGGCTTCTTTTGTTACACGGGGCCGGTTTTGTAGCAGTGCAGTAGTTTTAAAAGCACTGCAGAGTTCCTTGTATATCTGACAGTTTTCAGGCAACAACAAACGTGCCAACCTAACTCTCGTGATTAATGTACCTGCAGGAGAGAGATCAGAGTTATGTCTATTGGCAGTTTTGACACATGAAAGGTAGCACAGAGGATTAATATGCCTGCTGCAAAAGATTTGTACCATGCATATCACAGAATAGTATTTTATGTGCATAGCTCAGTGGGATACAGCTTTTACCACATTTCCATTTGCAGTTTATGCGTTTGAATCATACTGTAGCTGTAAGGAAATGCCTCCTTGGCATGGTTACCCCCTGACTTTTTGCCTTTGCTGATGCCAAGTTATGATTTGAAAGTGTGCTGAGGCCTGCTAACCAGGCCCCAGCACCAGTGTTCTTTCCCTAACCTGTACCTTTGTCTCCACAATTAGCACACCCTGGCATCCAGGTAAGTCCCTTGTAACTGGTACCCCTGGTACCAAGGGCTCTGATCCAGGGAAGGTCTCTAAGGGCTGCAGCATGTCTTATGCCACCCTGGGGACCCCTCACTCAGCACAGACACACTGCTTGCCAGCTTGTGTGTGCTGGTGGGGAGAAAATGACTAAGTCGACATGGTACTCCCATCAGGGTGCCATGCCAACCTCACACTGCCTATGGCATAGATAAGTCACCCCTCTAGCAGGCCTTACAGCCCCAAGGCAGGGTGCACTATACCACAGGTGAGGGCATAGGTGCATGAGCACTATGCACCTACAGTGTCTAAGCAAAACCTTAGACATTGTAAGTGCAGGGTAGCCATAAGAGTATATGGTCTGGGAGTCTGTCATAAACGAACTCCACAGCACCATAATGGCTACACTGAAAACTGGGAAGTTTGGTATCAAACTTCTCAGCACAATAAATGCACACTGATGCCAGTGTACATTTTATTGTGAAATACACCCAGAGTGCATCTTAGAGATGCCCCCTGAAATCATACCCAACTTCCAGTGTGGGCTGACTAGTTTTTGCCAGCCTGCCACACACCAGACATGTTGCTGGCCACATAGGGAGAGTGCGTTTGTCACTCTGTGGCTAGTAACAAAGCCTGTACTGGGTGGAGGTGCTTCTCACCTCCCCCTGCAGGAACTGTAACACCTGGCGGTGAGCCTCAAAGGCTCACCACCTTTGTTACAGTGCCACAGGGCATCCCAGCTAGTGGAGATGCCCGCCCCCTCCGGCCACGGCCCCACTTTTGGCGGCAAGGCCGGAGGAGATAATGAGAAAAACAAGGAGGAGTCACTGGCCAGTCAGGACAACCCCTAAGGTGTCCTGAGCTGAGGTGACTCTGACTTTTAGAAATCCTCCATCTTGAGGATGGAGGATTCCCCCAATAGGATAAGGGATTTGCCACCCTCCCCTCAGGGAGGAGGCACAAAGAGGGTGTAGCCACCCTCAGGGCTAGTAGTCATTGGCTACTAACCTCCCAGACCTAAACACACCCCTAAATTGAGTATTTAGGGGCCCCCAGAACCAAGCAAGATAGATTCCTGCAACCTGAAGACGAAGAAGGACTGCTGACCTGAAGCCCTGCAGAGAAGACGGAGACACCAACTGCCTTGGCCCCAGCCCTACCGGCCTGTCTCCCCACTTAAAGAGAAACTGCAACAGCGACGTGTCGCCCACGGTCCAGCGACCTCTGAAGCCTGAGAGGACTACCCTGCATCTAAAAGGACCAAGAACTCCCGAGGACAGCGACTCTGTTCCACAAAGACTGCAACTTTGCAACAAAGAAGAAACTTTTAAAGACCACACGTTTCCCTCCGGAAGCGTGAGACTTTCCACTCTGCACCCGACGCCGCCGGCTCGACCTGCGGAGAACCAACACTACAGGGAGGACTCCCCGGCGACTGCGAGCCCATGGGTAGCCAGAGTTGACCCCCCCCTCAGCCCCCACACCGACACCTGCAGAGGTAATCCAGAGGCTCCCCTTGACCGCGACTGCCTGCTTCAAAGAACCCAACGCCTGGGAAACCCATTGCACCCGCAGCCCCCAGGACCTGAAGGATCCAACCTCCAGTGCAGGAGCGACCCCCAGGTGGCCCTCTCCCTTGCCCAGGTGGTAGCTACCCAGAGGAGCCCCCCTTGCCTGCCTGCATCGCTGAAGAGGCCCCTGGGTCTCCTATTGAAACCTATTGCAAACACGACGCCTGTTTGCACTCTGCACCCGGCCGCCCCTGTGCCGCTGAGGGTGTACTTTTTGTGCTGACTTGTGTCCCCCGTGCCCTACAAAACCCCCCTGGTCTGCCCTCCGAAGTCACGGGTACTTACCTGCTGGCAGACTGGAATCGGGGCACCCCCTACTCCATTGAACTTAACATTTACTTACCTCCCCCAGGAACTGTTGAATTTTGCACTGTGTCCAATTTTAAAATAGCTTATTGCCATTTTTGCCAAAACTGTACATGCTATTGTGATGATTCAAAGTTCCTAAGATACCTGAGTGAAATACCTTTCATTTAAAGTATTGTTTGTAAATCTTGAACCTGTGGTTCTTAGAATAAACTAAGAAAATATATTTTTCTATATAAAAACCTATTGGCCTGGAATTGTCTTTGAGTGTGTGTTCCTCATTTATTGCCTGTGTGTGTACAACAAATGCTTAACACTACCCTCTGATAAGCCTACTGCTCGACCACACTACCACAAAATAGAGCATTAGAATGATCTCTTTTTGCCACTATCTTACCTCTAAGGGGAACCCTTGGACTCTGTGCATGCTATTTCTTACTTTGAAATAGTACATACAGAGCCAACTTCCTACAGTAGCACAGTGAGCTATGAACTGCCATCAAAGAGCTGCATGCAAACTGCATGGTACAGGTTAGAAAGTTATATTTTTGCCAGCTTTGATTATCCTAATGTTGTTAAAAAGGGTTTACTTGGGTAGAAATGTTTGTTCTGAATCCTGAGTTTAGGCTTCCTCAGACCAAGCACTCTTTAAAAATGCCTACCAGTATGGATGACGTGAATCCTACACCTTGTAGTCCCCTTAGCCTTATGTGACATTTTCTATACACTGATTTACACACATATGATTCATTGTCTCAGTATGTGTGTGTGATATCCAACGTTCTGCGCTAGTAAAAGAAGTGCTACAAAACAAACGAAATACATGTGCGAGAGGGGCTATGAAGAGATCAGAGGCACTGTTAGAGGGTGATAGTGAGGGAATCATTGAAGAGCCCCAATAAAGACTGCTGTATCCTGGTGCACTGTAAGGTCATCCTTTACTATGCTTTAAAAACTAATACAATTGAAGATATAATGAAAAATGTGTTATAGAATGCACAATTTTTTTGACAAATTTTCCTGGGGGAAGAACTCCCAAACCCAATTATACTGGTCAGGCTTGCTCGCTTTGCACCTTATGGTTGCTGGTCTGATAAAATCTGCAAGGGCTGCTTTGGTTCTCAGTCCAACCCTGGAGGCATTTGCACAGTGAAGGAACACAACAGTTCACTTCTCCAAATATCTAGCCAGTGCAGTTACTCTTCACTCTTCTTGTAGCTCAGATGTTGGCTTTCACAACTTGTTTATGTTTATGCTCAGTCCAATCCAAGTCAATTCCCAACTCACATTCCCCTACCCAATCTTTATTTTAAGATAAATCAAAAGTTTAGTCCTTGATTTAGCACTTTTACCTCTGTGGCAAATTCACTAAATCTTATTATCAAATTCTGTTTATTAAGTTAACAAAATGATTTTGCTCCTCATAGTTCTGAGAAGAAAGCAAGTGATTTGCAAATGTTTGTGTTGTAATTGTAAAGGGCTATATCTGTGTCCATTGTCTGGGTTTTGTAAACATGTCACACAATTTTCTTCTAGGCTGATAAACTTTCCTAGTTTACTCAGGTCAATAGTATTTGAGAATTGTCTCTGAAGATAGGAGTACTCCATTCTCTCCAAAAACAAATGTTGATTAAATAACTTTGGAAAGGTGGTAATTAATATTCTTGGTTTGCAGGTGAAGAACGGCATGGGTGTACATATATTTGCAAAATGTACTGTTTTAAGTAGGTCTTAATACGAAGGTTTTCCTCAAGCCAATGCTAATCACGGGTGTTTCTATTTTACATTTTAAAGGCACTAAGGCCCTCATTACAACCCTGGCGGTAAGTCCCGCTTTCCGCCGTGCTGAAGACCGCCAACATACCATTGCGGCGGCGGAATTCCGCTACAGGTATTACGACCCACATCTCGGAATCCGCCACAATACAGACACCCACACAAGTCCGCCACACCAAAGGTCAGTGATAAACAGGCGACACCAAAACCTACACCGTCACGCCAACAAGAATACGCCCACACTATCACGACCCACGAATCAACGCAGTACACACCGCCGTGCTCATAATACACACACATTTACAAAACACAACCACATTGGACAATTCAAAATACACACACCTGATACACATACACACACCACACCCACAACACTATAAAAACACACACCCACAATACCCACAAACCCTTACAACGAACACATTTGGAAGAAGCCCAGAGAGAGAGATTAGCAAACACAACACCAACACAACACCAACATCCACAGACACACAACACCATCACTCATACAACATCCACGCACCTCAAACAACACACACAAACACATCCCCCCACACATCACAACAAACAGCACCTCACACATCACCCACACCACATCATGGCACCTCAAAAACACCCCAGGTTTTCTGAGGAGGAGCTCAGGGTCATGGTGGAGGAAATCATCTGGGTAGAGCCACAGCTTTTCGGATCACAGGTGCAGCACACCTTCATTGCAAGGAAGATGGAGCTATGGCGGAGAATCGTCGATAGGGTCAACCCAGTGGGACAGCATCCAAGAATACGGGATGACATCAGGAAGAGGTGGAAGAACCTACAGGGGAAGGTGCATTCCGTGGTATCAAGACATCAGATTGCTGTACAGAGGACTGGCGGTGGACCCCCACAACTAACAACATGGGAGGAGCAAGACATGGCAATACTGCATCCTGAGGGCCTGGCAAGAGTAGCAGGAGGACTGGACTCTGGTAAGTCAGTGGCAGTGGGCACACGGTTCAAGGGACACAGGCACAGAATAACAGGGAAGCTGGGAGGAGTACTGTGCGACAGGGGGAGGACAGGCCCAGGGAACTGACAATCCACGAGACACTCTCCAACATCATGGGAGCATACCACCATTCCCAGGAGACCATGGGCACAGTACTGGCCAAGTTTCAGGAAACCCAGCGGCTGCAGGAGGAACACTACCTGGGGATCAGGGAGGACTTGAAGTCCATTAACACCACCCTGGTCACCACTGCAGGGGTGGTGGCAGACCTTGTCAACACCATGAGGGACACAGCGGGACACAAACGGGTTCTTGACACTAGCCTGGATGATGAACAGCCCTCCACCTCCGCTGGCGCTAGTGGACAGGAGGCACAGCCACAGGACTAACAGGCCACCCGCACCCCACCCCCTGCAGAAGGAGAAACACCCCGCAAACGGTCACTGAGATCTAGGAACAAAACAGAGAACCTTGACATGGCCCCCACCAGGAAATAAGACTCTCCTGAATGTCACCCTTGTGTCCCACTTTGTCAACCTGTCCACCTTAAACTGCCATTGCTCCCCTTCCTATGCCCCATTGGACAATACACCTGTGAGACCAAGAGACTGGACTCTGCCATGGACATTCCTCCACCATCACCCCAGCCCATGGATCACCCCCTCCCCTTATTACCACAGAAATAAACACCCTTGAATCGTAAAACAATCTGGAGTCAGTCTGTGCTTTCACAAATGTGTATTTGCAACATCTCTGAAATATAGCAATGCCAATGTACTTGTTCACATACCAATGCTACACAGCCGTAGGCCAGCAGCAAACATAGCAGAGGGCACAGATTGGGACCCAGATTTGTGAAATGGAAAGCCAAAGTGACAAGTCACGGTCCATACACAGAGGTAAAAATGCAGATTTATGCTAGGTCCTACAATAGTATGAGATGTGGGAAGCAGTTCCATCCTCTTACCTGTGTCTCACTGGAAGTATTGCATGATGATGTTGTTACGGTTGTCTACATCTTCTTCTTCTGCTTCCTCTTCTTCACTGTACACAGGCTCCACAGCTGCCACAAGACCAGCATCAGGCCCATCCTCCTGCAGAAAAGGCACCTGCCGTCGCAAAGCCAGGTGGTGCAACATACAGCAGGCCACGATGATTTGGCACACCTTCTTCGGTGAGTAGTATAGGGATGCACCGGTCAGATGGAGGCACCGGAATCTGGCCTTCAGGAGGCCGAAGGTGCGCTCTATTATCCTCCTAGTTCGCCCATGTGCCTCATTGTAGCGTTCCTCTGCCCTTCTCCTGGGATTCCTCACTGGGGTCAGTAGCCATGACAGGTTGGGGTAACCAGAGTCATCTACAAATATCGAGGGACAACTGTTAGACATCCTTCAAACATTATGGAATCTCCCATACCCAGACATCAAATGAAACTGTGTGGGGACTTTAGGCTCACCTATTAGCCACACACGGTGCCTCTTGAGTTGCCCCATCACATAAGGGATGCTGCTATTCCTCAAAATGTAAACGTCGCCCTGAGCCAGGACACTTGGCATTCACATGGGACACGTACTGGTCTGCCAAACACACCATCTACACATTCATAGAATGGTAGCTTTTGCGGTTTCTGTACACCTGTTCATTCCTGCAGGGGGGACAAATACCACAGGTGTACCATCAATGGCACCAATGATGTTGGGGATATATCCTAGGGCAGAAAAGTCCCCTTTCACTGTGGGCAAATCCTCCACCTGAGGGAAAATGATGTAGCTGCGCATGTGTTTCAGCAGGGCAGAGAACACTCTAGACAACACGTTAGAGAACATTGGCTGGGACATCCCTGATGCCATGGCTACTGTTGTTTGAAAAGACCCACTGGCCAGGAAATGGAGTACTGACAGGACCTGCACCAGAGGGGGTATTCCTGTGGGATGGCAGATAGCTGACATCAGGTCAGGCTCCAACTGGGCACACAGTTCCTGGATTGTTGCATGAACAAGTCTGTAAGTGATAATTATGTGTCTGTCTTCCATTGTCGACAGGTCCACCAAGGGTCTGTACAACGGAGGATGCCGCCATCTCATCACCTGCCCCAGTGGAGGTGCCCTATGGAGAACGGTGACCAGAGGGTCATACAACACATAGGTTTCACAAGGCTGTTTAGCACAATAGTGAACTATTCTTTGTGTGCCTTTGTCTGTCCGTATTCATGGCCTAAATCAGTGTGATGCATTTATTTGGCCTGCCATGTGGCCCCCTGAAATGGCAGCTGCCTGACCTGTAAGGTGGGACACGGGGAAATGAGGTAAATGTGCTGGCGTTGTACACCGTGGCGGTAGGCGGTCGAAGACCGCAGCGCAATTCAGCATTGGTTATCATTGGGCCCTATGGGTTCCAGGAGCCAATGACGGTATGCACCGCCTCGGACGTGACTGCCATTTTCTATCTGTTCCCTCACTTGATATCTGACCTTCAACAGGAGAGGACCTACACTGCAAGTGCTGCTGTGTCTGGAAGCGACAAAGGCTACAGTGTCTGGGGAAGAGCCCCTGCCTTCACTGCGGAGGAGTTAGAGAAACTGGTGGATGGGGTCGTCCCCCATTACACGCAACTGTATGGTCCTTTCAGACAAACAGGTGAGTAAACTGTGTGCATGGTGGATGGCACATGATTGTATGGAGTGTTGTGGATGGAAGAGAGGGGGGGATAGGCCAGCATGTGAGGATGGTGTGTTTATGTATTTCTGGGCCAGGGTGGGAGGTTTGTGGCCAATGTGTGAGAAGAACTGTACGGGAGAGTAACATCCATTTTAACTTTACTTTTGCTCTAGGTCAGCACCCACCAGAAGAAGGGGATTTGGCGTGCCATCGCCAAGGCAGTATGGACCCTGGGGTCTACCATAGACGGATCACCCACTACCGGAAAGATGGGAGGACCTGCACCGGTGGACCAAGAAGGGGTGCCCGTCGCACCATGACCCCCCTGATGTACTGGATCCTGGCAGTGGCATATCCAGAGTTGGATGGGCGCTTGAGGGCATCACAGCAGCCACAAGGGGGTGAGTACACTTTCATTCAGCTGACTCTGCATGCATTACGAGGTGTCTGGGTAGGGGAGGTGGGCTGTGGGTTCCCCTAGGCCAGAGCAGATGTGCAAAGGTAGATCCATTGATTTGCAGCCTCATTCCCTGTCCAACCCCAAAGGTGGTATTTGCCCTCTATACCTAGTCAGGCTCCTATGGCTTCCAGCTGTGCATAATATGGTTATCAACAGAGTCCCCTATGGACATGTGCTTTTCCCCTGCCCTGTCAATGCATGGCTTTGTGCATAGGGCTGCTCCCTGTGTGTTGTGTCCGCCAACAGTAGTGGTATTGCATGCATTGACCATGTGTTTCTTCTGTCTTCCCCCCCCTTTTTTTTTGTCACCCTGTCCTTGCGTGCATTAGCATAAACTGGCAGAGGAGCAGTGGCACCGGAGCAGGAGGGAGCTGCATCCCACATGGCCCTGGAGGGTGAAGTAACGGAGTCCGAAGGCACCAGTGGGATGGAGGGCGAGGGGAGCTCCAAGACGGGGACAGGAGCAGACACCAGCGACAGCGACTGCTCCTCTAATAAGAGCTCCCTTGCGGTGGCGGGCACCTCTGCGCCCACCGCATCAACAGGTACAACTGCCACCCCCCCTACCAGCACCACCCTTCCAGAAGCCCCTCATTGAGTTTCCCGTGCCCGCTCACCCAGGAGGGTGGGCATCTCCTTCGCCCCAGGCGCCTTAGGCCCTGCCCCAGTCAGCCCTGCTGCCCTCAGTGAGGAGGCCATTGACCTCCTGAGATCCCTCACTGTTGGGCAATCAACCATTTTGAATGCCATCCAGGGTGTTGAGAGGCATTTGCAGCAAACAAATGCATACCTGGAGGGCATTCATTCTGGCGTGGTGGCCCAACAGAGAGCATTTCAGGCTCTGGCGTCAGCACTGATGGCAGCCATTGTCTACGTGTCCAGCCTCCCCCCTCCAACTTCCTCCCCCCAGACCCAATCCCTTGTACCTCAGCCTATCCCAAGCACACCATCAGACCAGCATGCACACTCATCAACACACAAGAGTGGACATGGCAAACATAAGCACCACACATCCCACAGGCACTGACACAAGCACCATCCCCATGCAGACATACCAACATCAACTGACTCCACTGTGTCCCGCTCCTCCACGTCCTCCTCCTCCCTCCCTGTCTCGTCTCCACTCACACCTGCATGCACCACATCTTCATCCACTACCTCCATCACCAGCACGCCCATCACCACACACCGCTCACGTGCACTCACCACCCCCACTACCATTCACACATCCCCTGTGTCCTCTCCCAGTGTGTCTGTGAGCCCTCCTCCCAAAGTACACAAACGCAGGCACAGACCCACCCAACAGCCATCCACCTCACAACAGCCTCCGGCCCATGCACCTTCACCGAAATTCAGCAAACGTACACCTTCTACAACCACTACCTCTTCCTCCACTCCCAAACCCCCTCCATCTTCCCGTCCAAGTGTGTCTAAGAAACTCTTCCTCGCAAACTTTGACCTCTTCCCTACACCTCCACTCCCGTCCTTCCCATTTGGCCAGGCTGTCCAGGTCTCAGCCCAGCACCTCAGCCACCAAATCCTCCCGCACTGTGGTCTCAGCAAGTCTGGTCACATCGCGGGTGCCACCCATCAGAGCTGCCAGTGTGCCACCTAGCGAGGCCAAGGAGCAGGCCATTCTGCCACCTGCCAAGGTGAAGAAGGTGCCCACATGCCGGAGGGAGAAGCTGCACCTACCAGCAAGCAAGGGCTCCTCCAAGCCAAACGGGGACAGTGGCAAGGCACCAGCAGCGACATCAAAGGTGGGGAAGGGACACAAGCCAAAGAGCAGGTCAGGACAGGGCACGGAGGCTCTGGCTGAGGGACCAGAGTCACCCCTTCTGTCTACCACAACATCAACCAGTACAGAGGTGGACACCGCCACCTGCACCGTCCCCAGCACCGCCACCTGCACGTCTGCTGCCTCAGCAACAGTCCCCAGCATCATCCCCAGTGGGCAGCCGTCCGAGACTGCAGGAGACGTCCTGCTGTGTCCCTCAACAGGTGCAGACACATGCACCACCGCCAGCACCTCCGCCACAGACAGCGCCACAACCACCACCACCAGTCCTGCGACGTGCTCAGACAGACCACACCACAGCTGACATGGCAATCATCCCCAGTGGCCAGCCGTCCGAGGCTGCAGGAGGCGTCCTGGCCCCTGCCCAGCGTACATGAGTCATGACTCCCAGCACTGTTTGTACCAGCAGGTGGCAGGCGAAGTCGCAGCATGGTGGAGTGTGTCTCTGCTTCCATGGAGTATCATGCTACCTGTTCCCAGGCAATCTCGTGGCACACACACCCAGGTGAGGGAATGGGACCTGCCACACTGCATATGAAGCACTCTGGGCACAAAGCCCCTCCATACCCAGTGGAGATTCACATCCACTACCTCAGTCCTTGACAGGATGAAGCACTCTGGGCACAAAGCCCCCTCCAGAACCAGTGGACAAAGACATCCACTACCTCAGTCCTTGGCAGGATGAAGCACACTGGGCACAATGCCCCCTTCACATCCACTTGAGAGACTGTGGCTTTGCACTACCCAGGATAAGGCAGTGGGCAAACCACCCACTGGAGGGACTTGAGAGACTGTAGCTTTGCACTCCCCAGGATAAAGCAGTGGGCAAACCACCCACTGGAGAGACTTGAGAGACTGTGGCTTTGCACTCCCCAGGACCAACCAGTGGGCATGGAGCCCCCTCATGGAGCAGTGGTGTCGTCCGTTCATCCGGCAGTGGTGCCTCCCGTCTTCATGAGGTGCCTGTTTATTTTCCATCTGATGCCCCTGCAGTGTTCTCTCCGTTTCGAGTCAGGTATCTTGTGTGGGCTTCGCCCATGCATTTTGGGACACTGATTCATGGACAATGATTTCATTAATATCCGGACTTGTGTAGTTGGTGTATATATTTGTATATACTGATTTTTTTTATTTGGCCTATCTGATATTTAATTGATTACACTTGTTACAATAATTTCCCTTTGTCCTTGCGTTCTTCCAGGGGGTGACGGGGTGTATATGTAATGTTGCTGCATGTATTTGTGTGTATGGTGTTGTGGGTGAGGGTGGGGAGTGGCGATGTTGGGTGTTGCATGTGTGTGTTACTCTCTTTTCCCTCCCCCCGTGTGCTAGGTGCAGTACCGCTGCGGTGTTTGTTTCTACCGCCGTGGCGGTCGGAGTGTTAAAGTGGCTGTCTATGTTGGCGGTTTCCGCCATGGGCGTGATTCCATTTTTTTTTCTGCCTGCCTGTTGTCGGTATTACCGCTGCCTTAACACCGACCGCCAGGGTTGTAATGAGGGCCTATGTTTGTTAACCTGAGAATGGTTAAAATCTGAGCACATCGTGCAGCTCATACCAGTGTCCAATTTAATGGCACATTTATCAACGAATGTAATGATGAACACAAATTAGGCCAAAGCACTAGCAATCAAACTTATGATTGCAAAAAGTCAGAAGTGAGCTCTAATCTCACGAATGTATCTTGTCAGAATAGAGTGAGTACTGTAGCAACCAAGAGCGAGTAGCTGCCTACAAGTTAGGGACACAGAGAAAAATATTTTTCAAAATGTGTAGATTAAAGAAACTATTAGCTAGTTTTCATACTGTTGATAGCTGGGGTCACGGTGACAGTTCTGCTTCACATTTATGGACAATATGTTTTCATACCTGAGGCGCTAATGAAAAATATTCAAAAGTTGGAGGTCCAGACACTAGCTTGAATTCCAGCTACCATACTCTAAGTCAGTGGCCTCCAAACTTTTTAATGTTGTGCCCCCCCAGTTGAAAAATTCAAATCATTTGGCCCCCCTCAGAATTTTTCACAATTATTTTTATAAAGATTGCAATGTTTAAATGTGTCTAGACCTATTTAAACATTGCAGTTAAGTACTGTTACCTTTAAAAATGCAATAACATGCTTCTGCTTAAAACAAAGCCCTGTTATCAATATAATGCTTAATTTGGCCAGATCCTGGTGCCCCCCTGAGATCACTTGAGGCCACCCTCGGGAGCCCGCCCCCCAGTTTGAAGACCTCTGCTCTAGGATCATGAAGAATTCATCATATGCCAATTTGGACTTTATTCAATTACAGATGGCATTCGTGCAGGCTGAGGTTGCAGTGTGACAAGAATCAGTGTCCATCCAGATTAGATTCTGGACATTTGTGTGAAATCAAAGCAGCGGCAGCACATCAGTTAAATAGAAGAAAAAACAGGGCATGGGAAGTAAATTTATGAAATACCACGAGAGGATGCCAACACCTCCATAGTAGTAAAGATGAAACTCAGTCTTGGACTGTGCCATGTATCAAAACCCTGCTTAGTTTGGTAAAACAAGAAAGCAAGGTTGAATGATTAGAGGGGAGCTGATAAATCCACAGTCTATGCAATCTCCTTTAATGTCAACTGCTCTACAAAACATATCAGCATT
Organism: Pleurodeles waltl; assembly: GCF_031143425.1. Lineage (NCBI taxonomy): Eukaryota > Metazoa > Chordata > Amphibia > Caudata > Salamandridae > Pleurodeles > Pleurodeles waltl. The sequence goes on from NC_090440.1 coordinate 524,351,453, forward strand.
CAGTAGATCCAGTTGGCTAAGCAAGAGTCTACCTAGAACTTATTAAAGCAATTAGTGTCCTGGGTGAAGTCTCTAATCGGCAGAGTTAGCACATACTCCAGACAAGTTGAAGACCAAGGAGAGAGTCCAATAATCTGTGGGTGTACCTGGGTGTTTTAAGAAGGAAGGAGAAGGCAGGTCGTTATATCTTCACTAGCACTACTACATAGATCAACAAAGAATTAACAAGTAAAAGCATTTGCATAATGGTTTAAGGTTTTTTCGCGAGGACAAGCTTCTAACAGTGATCAAGACTAAGGGTCTGATCACTTGGCAGAGGGATTACTCTGTCACAAACATGACAGATATCCTGTCCGCTGTATTATAAGTTCCATAGGCTATAATTGAATTGTAATACGGCGGACGGGATACCCGTCATGTTTGTGACGGAGTAACCTCATCTGCCAAACGCTATATCAGGCCCTAAGGCCCTGAATTAGGTTTCGGTGGAGAGGGTTACTCCATCTCAACTGTGATGGATATCTTGTCCGCTGAAATCTAAATCCCATTGTTTTCTATGGAATTTAGGTTTCTGTGGATGGGATATCTGTCACCGTTTTGACGGACTAACCCCTCAGCTGAAATCTAAATCAGGCCCTAAATGCCTTAATGCACTTGAGCGAACTGTTTCAAAATGACAAAGGAAAAAATATATTTTTCTAAATAATATTGACTTTGGCTATAGAAAATATATGCACTGATAAGTGCACAACTAAAAAAAATAGGCTGAATTGTGTGTAACAGGGATGCTAGAAATAAATTTCTTTTATGAGGTTAGTCCCTTTTCTTTTTTCTATCAGTTAGGAAATAGTCTCTGTTTATGTCATAACATCTATGTTCCTCACCAAGAAGTAAATAAATCTCACTCACTAAAGGGTGGTTTTTGAGGTTGTGACTAAGGGCCCAGGTCAAGTGTACTTTACTCTTTTCCCTTCTGATCTAACTGGTCCACTTTGAAGACAATACAAAGACAAACAGATGTTCTGTTTATGATTTAGCCAGTTTGATGATGTGACAATGCTAATTTTTTACAGTTTAATGGCCTGATTTAAAGTTTGGTTAATGGGGTTACTCTGTTAACGAAAAAATAGGAAAGGGACCGGGAGATTACAGGTCCAGTGTACAGCCTCCCAATGTAGTCATTATAAATCTAAAAGTACACTGTTCCTATTGAGAGTAATCTTTTAGAGTGAACGAAATATCTACAGGAGCAAGAACCCTCATGCATCACATTGGATGACTGGCTTCATCATTGGGAAAGCTCCTCGTTAGGCCGGTACTGCAATGCCTAACGGGCTCCTCCAGAGGGGGTGCTCTTAACCGGGGTGCTCAGGTAGTAGCACATTTAAAGCATTTATTTAGAGCGGGTGCCCAATTAGAAGTACCCAGGTGTACGTGGAGTGAATAGAAAATTTTAAATTGGTTCATCATCAACAGATATCACTCATAGTTTAATCAGTTTTATGTGATGAAGACCAAGATTAAAAACAAGTCAGAGATTAACGGGTGATAAATGATGGTCACCTGCTCTCAAAAAAGAGGATAACGCACTATATGGTATCTCTCTATAGCAGGTCTACATGTTTCGGGTCCAAATGGTCCAGCCGGATCCTATGACGCTTCTTCAGGACCAAACAAAAGGGAGAAAATCTACTCCGAAATTTCAAGTCAAATACTCATCAATATCTAAAGAGAAGTAGTCACTTACTTAGTTCTACTCGTACAATAAAATCACCCATCCCCAATATCAGGATAGAGCTCTTAAAGGATCACAAGTCAGGAAAAGGAACTAATATTTTCTAATTCCTTCTAAGTAGGCTGATTAACCTACCCTGCAGACCTGTGTCCTCGTAGAACAGATACTCTGTTAACAACATGCCGGATAACCCGTCCACCGTATTATGATTCCATTATTTCCTATGGAAATCATAAAACTGCGGATGAGATCTCTGTCACGTTTGTGTTGGAGTAACTCGTCCGCCAAACTCTAAATCAGGCCCTAAGTAATAGAAGTGATTGATTTAGATCTGACATTCCACCTGATAATCAGAGTATAGTTTAATGAAATGTTATCTAAAAGAAAACCTTTTCACATAACACTCAAAACCTATCTTGAATTAGGGTGATTATCAGAAGAAGGCAAAAGATTGTAGTTGGGAATTAGAACATTGCCTCACTAGCCAAAGGTGTCAGTGGCATCCACACGATGGCACTACTCCATGTTAAATCCACATCTCAGAACCGATCCTGGTTGATTAAATCCAGTCCATAGGCAACAGCCATTAGTTTATTTATGAGTTTTTTAAATACTACATATTGCCATTCAATTTTTTCAGAGTGCTAAAGGAGATCATGTATAGTTTGATGGCGAGAATTGGGAATTGGGAGGTTAGAGTACAATGGAATTGATGAGTTATTGTTTGTGATTTTTGATGATCACAACACTTGATCTGCAAATTCAATTTGAACATTTCCGTTTTTCTGACTGTAATTTAGCTAAGGATGCATCTTTAGGAATGATTGACAGCATTCCACTGTCTGGAGCCCTGAAATTCTGAGGATCTGTCACTGTGTTTCATCATTGTGAATCATCATTGATGAATCTGATGACAGCTGATGATCAGAGATTTCTGGCTGGAATGTAGTGTGGAACCAATTTTTAGTAGGTATTTTGTGCTTTCACCCCACCGTGTCTGATGAATGATGCAGAGAACCTTGAATTTTATCCTGGCTTCCACTGCAAGCTAGTGGAGAACTTTCAATGCAGACTTGATGTGGTTGTGTTTGCAGAGATTTAGGGATAGTCTGACTGCCTAGTTCAGTAGTCTTTGTAGTCAGGTAACAAGTTTCATAGGGAATGCAGGTGAGATTGCAGGAGTGCCATGACAACGGCTCTTGTCCATTCAGCACACAATTGGTGTGGAGAGCTGTACATCAATGCCTTTGACCACTGCTTTGACTGGGTGGAGGGAAACAAACCAAAGTTCAGAATCACAAAGTCTTGTATGACTCTTACCATGGGGGTAAGATTGCCTGGTTTTGGGCAGCACCACCCACACCGACTGGAAGCTGTCCACCTGACCTCTTCGGGTAGCTAGCAGCACCTCACCAAAACCTAGAAAGTGAACGGGATTTGTGGCAGCCTAGAAACATGACACTCTGACTCCTCAGGTAAGTCGTGGTCGACAGATAATAGCATTTTCTGTCAGTTACACAGAGTCTCACACATGCGAAACCAGACAAAGAGATGCAGGATAAGTTTCAATGCATTTATTTATTGAACCAACTGCATTCTATAATAAAAGGGATGATCTTTTTAGGAGGACAAAACTTAATACAGTGAAGATTGTGACCATTAGAGTGAAATATATAAAGAGTCCCAACATCCCAACATAATCATGAGATCTAATAATTCCTACCTACACTCTAAGGTCTAACATGAAAACACAGCATTGTTAGCCCTTCTGCCAGTCCTGGTCTATAAAAGGAGCCCCAACACCATATGTGAAAGAAGGCAAGGGTATGCCTGTTGTTCTGCTGACAGTCCTCCGGTTGGCTGGAAAGACAAAGCCAAGATCAGCAACGTTTTTGATTAGGTGGCGCACAGCATAAGAATGCTGGTTGAAATGTCCCCTCTACCCTTCATCGGCCTATGTGGTGTTCATATAACAAAACGTTTTGTGTTCTGAGAACAGGCCTGACTTAGTGTGTCTATGGTTGGAAAGCTGACTCCATAACTCTTGGACTGTCAATACTCTGTAAACTATCCTGTATAAACATGGCAGCCTTGAACAGGGCACAAAGTGAAATGTATGCAAGAGACATAAATGTAGCACACAAATAAGCATGTTTTTTAAAGAAAGGAAGCAAATAAAATATAAAATAACATGCTAAAAATAAGCTGTGCTAAAATATAATAAAATTAAAAGCAAATAAAATATGTACGCGTCTTAAAGAAACAGGCTATGGGCCTAAGAACTAAAACAGGGGTGCCCAATCTAGGTGCTAAAAGGAACCCATACCACCCTCCCCATTGTTGGTACAAGAATGCAGGGTCCAAGACCTAAAATGAACTACGCTAATACTACTACTTAAAAGCTGACTAAAATATACATAAAAAGGCATAAGAATGTCTAAGTTGACAAGCAGACTAGTCCAAATTATGTATTCAAATTAAACAGGTCAATTCAAGAATTTTAGAAACAATATTCAAAATGCCAAATTAACAATAATCATGATACTGCAGGGGGTCTCCAAGCATGTTGATGGAAAGGGAATCCAGGATGGACCCCATGTTGGCAGGCGATAAATTCACCAGCTCTCTTCAGACAAAAGGTGGAAGGAGCACATGTGATATGTTGTTTCAGCCCCAGCTCCAAATGAGGGAGCAGAGTTCCACACTGTGCCAGATGTTGAAGCACCAGGAGCTATTAAATCCACAAAGGGCGGTACATAGGAAGCATTCTGCAACAACGGCTGGCTCAATGGACAAACCCATCAATGAGCCCTCATCAGGAACATTATCAGATGCACATCCAAAGAAGGTACATTTTCTAGGACAAGACACCCTTCCCGTTTTCAAAGGGGCACCACAAGCAACGAAAGTCAGGTGCACACAATTGAGAACTGGTCGAAATGGCAGTCATGAATTCTTGTCCAGTTCTTCCAACAATGATGCTCTGAAATACTGCATTGTTTGTTTACGACACAGTTAAGCTGGTGGGAGCTCCATCATGTCTCTTAGTTGAAATGGGGCAGCCACTGCGAATTACAAATGGTAACAGCAGGATACTGCCAGTTAACGCCAATGTTATCAGAAATCCTCCAAATCATTACAAAAACATGGGTTGATGGCTGATGGTATCACTCCAGACACGGCCTGGAATGTACTGACAAATCCAGACCCAACAGCCTTAAAAAAGTGTACAATTCCAACGGTGTAAGACGCATTAAAGATTAAACTTATAAAATCATCAAAATGTTTTGGAAAGTTGGTATTTACAAGGGATTCTATCTCTGCGGACAACCTTGCCCGTTGCAGGTCATAGGTTTCATGAGCTGATGTGAGAGCCATGTGTTTCTGAAACAAAAGAGCTTTCAGTCTGCTCAGCATGCCAAAATTTACATTATAAGTAGCGATGTGAGGCCACAAAACTGCTACTTTTACCTCATGTGTATGGAGGAAATAGTACATTACTGCAACAAGTTAAAATTTGAGGGACCAAAATCACATAAGCTACACCTGATCTCATTCCACAGCAACCATGATCACTCAGTATTACGTAACTTCCATTCAAAAGCAACTGAAACACTGGGTGAATCAAAGGGGCAGGAATACCCTTCAGATAGCAAGTCAAAGTTGCCACAGAAGCATTGCATGCTCAGTGCAAGGACATCTGTTTATAAATCATAAAATGCCTTACAGAAGTCTCACATTGGCTCCTGCTAAGACCGCTTTCTCTTTGTTCAGACATTTGTAATCGAAAAGTAGCTCCCACACCTCATGGATGTAACTGTCTTCTAACTGATCAGCTCTGCCTACTGGAAAGTGTTTTAAAGATGAAGTGAATTGGAATGTTGACATTGGCAGGCTGACAACTCCATGTATTAACCATACTGACAATGGTATTTGGGCCTTAGTAAAAGGCAACTTTTCGATATTCAACATGATGTAACTATTTTTCTTCTTAGCCATTACCTATTGTATCAGTGTTTAATTAAATGCGGCAAATAACTGCTTAGAGTTAATGTTCTTCCAAAGCACAGCCATTTTTAATAACTTGTAAAATCAAACTCAACTTGATAATTGACCTAAGTTGACTCTGTCCACAGTGCAAAATTAAAATGTCATTTTGAATGATGTTAATTAGAGAAGACAATGTTGTTTGAGGTGTAAGTGCGGTTAGACAATGTAATCATTCAATGAACAATAACAACTAGAGTTTCCGCTAAATTTTCCTTATCTTGTTGCCTTAAACGGCCGCAACTTCCATTTGTGAAAGCTTCCATATTTCATTATATATTGCATATTAGAAATGTTTTAAGCATGACGTTCTGGGACCTAACAAGAAATTTTGTAAGTCTACATCTTTTGAGAGGATACTAAGGTGTTCTTTTACAGCTGTTAATGTGAAAGTTCATAACCATTGTTGACAAAGTTTGCCCACGCTGTATGTTGTGATGGTACCACAATGTTGTGTGGTGACGTAACAAGGGTCAGGTCTGCTCGCTCTACAACCATGTGTGGAGTTAACAAAACATGTATGACAACCATTTGTGTCTACTGACCATAATCACCCATTGGGACCTAAAAGTGATGAATTAAAGATACTGTTCTGAGCCCAACCATTGAGCTGTTCTTCGGTGACTTTTAAAATCTTTTGGCAATTGTCAAATTTTGCAAAAGAGGGAATACTTGAAGCATTCATTTCTTTCACTTTTGCTAACTCGAGGCAAGTTTTTCCTGCAGGGTGTCATTTAAAAATATCCTTTGTAACTGAATAAGGCAAGCTCTAAATAAAGCTTCTGTGCCTTGTATTTGCCAACCTTTCGTTCCCCACACAATCTTTTAATCAATAGATTTTTCCCAATACTCATAACCTGCTATGGTAAACTTTGAAATAAAGGAATCTGAATAGATTAATATGAAGACAGTTAGCAATATTTTCTCACTTTTGAGGAAGGCAATTTAAAATAATGTGACTCAGCATCTTTAGCATCATGCCCAGTAAAATATCCAAACGTTTCCACATGTATTTTTGAACACCCCACTGGTGGAGTCCAACAATGTCTCTTTTGTGTGTAATTATAAACTACTCTAGTGGTACCAGATCAGTGCAGAAAATGGTGTCCATAATGGTGATAACAGAATATTTCTCCATAATTTGCTGTGTTCATATACACATCTTCACTTTCAAATACAGTATAACATTCAAGCTCAGAAAACATAGACTCAACTGTTTTACATCCCAGTCATCAGAAACAACCCCCGGTGTGATATCATTCACTGATACTTTGAAAACATGTGGAATTCAAATCATTTCTGTAGGGCCAAAGAAATCAAACAGTACTTTATCTCAAACAATTCCATCAGGAATGGGAACGGCTGAAATGTTCACAAGGGACAAGTCTCTTCAGATCTTATGTGAGGACAAATACTGCTCTAAAACCTCTTTCACGAGTTCAGAAGCAGGGCATTCAGGAAGATAGTGACCATGTATCAGCAGGAAGAAAATGATGACAAAACCAATCCAAAGCTGAAAGGTAAGCAGTGTCAGTAGTATGAACAGATAGTACCATGGACGGGCTAAGTAATTATGTTTAAGCCAGCTCAAAAGCTTACTTGCGCTTGATACAGATGCAGTAGCTGATGCTGAAGAGTTTGAAGAAAAGTCATCAATGTCAGCAAAGTAACCAGAAGCAGTATGTGCAAAAACAGGAGACGGTGCAGGTGCAAGGGAACTGGTAGTTGTATTGATTAGTGGTTCATCATAAACAATTCCATCTGTTTGTGTTGCATTGGAAAATGGCACATTTATATTGTAGCCATTTCTTTTCGATTATATGATGATAAAAATCAACAAAAGATCATTCTCAGCCCTCCCCAAGTTCCGGGAAGTTATAGCAGCATTGTTGAGTGCTTGAAGAGGCATGTCCTGAAGGATAGTGAGAGGGGTATGGAAGCTACACAAAAATCCTCATGGTCTACTGTGCAGGATTGGCCACATGTTGCAATTTGACATTGTCAATTGAAACAAATCTGTTGTCTTCATAATCAGGCAGCGGTGGTAGAATGACAGTTCTGGTACCGTGTGTTCCGAGAACTGGAACGGGTACTCGGTAGGATGGGCCAAACCCCTTCTTCACAGGTATAGTTTCATGTACCAGATACCAAACCTTGGGAATCCAGCCTGTTGATGGTGGTAAATCCCTCTTTCCTAAAGTGGATACATTTGCTAATGAATTTTCATCATGGAACTGTTGCGTTTCCTGCAAGACAGTGATGCGTTCATTTATGTTAAAAATGTTTCTGATGCCACCATGGAAGGGCCATCAAGATCTGGGACATACATAGATATCCAAAACAGGATTCATAGGGGATACATCATCCCAAAGACCTTCTGGGCAGATTAATTAGTGCTGTCTGGACTCCATACAGGTGATTGAGCCAACTACAACCTGAACCTAATACTCAAGTGTTAAGGATTGCTTCACGTCTTAGTACTTCGCTCAACAATCAAACTTCCCTCAGGATAATAGGGAGATGAGAAATGCACCCCAACACCCATCGTTGCCATGGTGTCCCTGAATGCCCTGTGGGCAAAGGCCAGGCCCTGCTCTGAATGGAATACTGCGACTGCATATGTCCTGATGAAGACTTGCAAATCTTTAATAACAGTAAGGGCATCATCTGATCATTGTGGCCATACCCATAGAAATCTGTAGCATGAATCAACAGCATAATATATTTGTCTGCACCATCTGGTTGTAAAGTACCACAATGGCCCAGGTACACACATTGCAATGGTTTGTTGGAAACTAAAAGGGATGTCTGCAGTGGGCATTTGATGGTGGACACTTTAATTTGTTGGCAAATGTCACAACTAAGGACATACTGTTTGGTATTTGTGTATAGACCAGGCCACCAATAGTATTTCTGCAGAAGTGAGATTGTAGCCACCACACCAGCAGGAGCAGAATGAGATCTAATCTCTGGTCTTGGTTGGGGCTCACATGATTATCCACCCCTGGTATTGTTGCAAAGGCAATGTTTTGGGCACTTAAGTGGTAGGAATACTTTGCAGGATATGCTTTAGGTAAGGGCTTTCCTCCAGCCGAACCTTTCACAGCAGTCATTGTTTCATCATCCAGCCTCATATGATAACAAGTATTTGCAGCAGCAGAAGCCACAGTTAGTGCAGATTTGGCTGCTTCATCAGCCAAAGTGTTTCCTACAACGTGTATTCCAACACATTGGTGACCCCATGTATGTACTACATGAACCCACTGCAGCTTGTCTTTGTGATCTGCTACCTTCCCCCACAAGAATTTGTGTTTTATGGTGTTTTCCTTTGGAGTCGCTGAACCCATTAAGGTGGCAGTAATGTAGGTATTCCTTAAAGTACTTCACATAGTAATGCGAATCACATACACTCAAAATAGAAAGTTCAGGATCCGTGTATTTGGGTGCCAAAATTAGAGCTTTAAGCTCTGGAAGTTGTGTTGTTCGGTCCCCTGGGTCTACTTGTAGGTCCATTGAGGGTGGAATTGACCATCCCTCATCAGTCCACTCCACAAACCAGTGGTGGCTGGTGATGTTTGAAAGTCGTGGGGTGTAAAAGTTGGATATGACTTTTATGTAGCGAGCAAAGCAAGAAGCTTAATGGACAAACATAGGGCTCAGGGTGGGTCCTCCTTCTGAGAAAAAAAACTAAAAAAAGATTGACAACTGGTGTATTCGAAAGGAAATTAATTTAGTGAGAAAGCAAGCTTTTCAAATCAGTGGGAATGTATAGTCTTGAAATATTAAACAAATAAAAAACTGCCCTATATCTTACTGCATTAATGTATTCAACAGTTACTTGGATGTGCAAATTGTATAGCGCAACAACTTCTGTCCCTTTAAAATGTGTGCTTGCCCATTGTCTTGCACTGCATGCACCAACAACTTTGTAAGAAAATCCTCCAGCTAGGCATTAGGAAGCACCCACAGCTGCTGGTTGCAATCAGTTATATAGAAATATGTGCAGACAGGTCTTTATGTGAGATGAAAAAGTGAGTCCTCTCTAAAAGGAAATGCATTTCTGTTTCCCCTAACGTGCCACCCAACCAGTATTTTGGTTTCTCTCTGAGATGTTATTGCACCCAGATATATAACACAACAACTGACATACACCTAAAACCTGTCAGTAACATTTCCTATGTCAATGATATATTGCAGTTGAAGATAAATGATTAACAACAATGTGTTACAAATGATTAACACTGGAAGTGTTTCAATTCAGAGGCTGTGAATTAAATTAAATTATCAAGGCCTGCGGAAGGAGTATTCGCCTTCAGTTATGTCTTTTTAATGTGAGATATGTATGTCCTTTTCCTCTGCACATCTCATCCATCTGCACATCTCATCCAACTGCACATCTTCAACCTCATCTCTTTCTTCTTCAGCACCCTCTTTTCACTCTCCCCTGAATGCACTCTCATATTTCCCTCACTTCACCACCTCTAACATACACTGCACTCACTCACATTTAAGTGCTTTATTTTCTTGTACTTTTGACTTGCAAATATTTTAACACTGTGTACTTCCTTCTGTGTACTCTCTTCACACATCTACACAGAATTTCAATTGCAACTGGAATACATGACCATTGTTCTGTATACTCTTCAGAGAGGCCATTCCACTGACAGACACTTTGATTTGCCTTCAACCTCAAAGCCATGCCTCTCAATCAAAGCCCCTCATAAACATCTGGCACAATTCAAAGTATGCACTATGCAAGAGTAATAATATGCTTGAAAAAAATACAGAAACGCAACATGATGAAATAGCTAACTTTCTTGGGGAATGCAAGATTAAGTAAAATGAGAAAAATGTGATATAAGAGAGGAACTAAATTGCTGATATCTATTAATTTAACCTTTATAACATCCATGTTTTACATTTTACTTTTTGGCATTAATGTTAAGGGCATGAAGACAGGCACAGTCTCGTTTGCACTTGACTCGGATATTTGGATCAAGTTCGCAAGGGAAGAACAACTCTGCTCGTTTCTTGGATTAATTTTGTGGGTGAACAAATACTGCAGTTTCACTGAAGGGGCCAGCACCGGGCCTGGTTATCACAGTGGGGGAAGTTACTGTGACAAGGGGTCTCAGAACAATATACATGACACAAGATTAGCATTAATTTATACCACTTACCATTACAGAGAACAAGGCACCAAATCACACGTGCATGCATCCACTCCTATGTGTGATGAATGGGAAATGGTGGAATCTATGCCTGTGAATTACAGACGTCCGGCATCACGCAGGGATAAAGATTCCAACACTGGAAACTATGGCGCTGGCCTATAGTGGATACTGCCATAGACTACAATGAAAATGAAGGGCTTTAGAATGGTAAGCCCTGCGTTGTGCATCATAGTGCAGAAAGTTGATTTACTGCCTGGCTTCCATCTCCTGTTTCAGAGCGAGGAGGGGCACCCAGCATGGGACAGACAGCCCAGACTTAAATAGATCAACTTGTTTACAGATACGCTTGTATCTCTAAATAAATTTATCTATTTAATATATATTTATGTACATGTGCAGTAATTCAAGCAAGGCACAGCCCCTGATCCCTAATGGAGAACATGCCCCTGCCACAAATAGCTGAACAAGTTGCAGAGTATTGGTGTTTGATACATACAAATGGTTGTGTTGAACCATCATTGTAAATGATGATTCAGTATTGATCAAGAGGCAGAATGTTGGTGGACATGGGGTGTTTAGGTTCATACTGAACAAATTCTTGGGTCTGAAGTTTTGGATCAAAAACATAATCGATGTTAGTGGCAGTGAGGGAGGTAGCCCATTTAATCCAATGTGGATGTAATGATTTTGTGTTCAGAACACTTGCTTATGTGATAGCCTCTAGGACTGGTATTGGGGTAACGAAAAAAATGTGTTTCCCTTGGGCTAGTGGTCTCTTCTTTAGGACTGCCATCTGAGCAGCAGTCAGTGGGGCTGCACACAGTGTAGCACCGCTTTTCTTGTGCCCCATGTGTGCATCGTATTTAAAATACGGCGCACCATGGCGGTAGTTAGGGGACTAGCATCTGAATTTTTTACGCCAGTCCAGCGTTTTGCAGGATTAGCGTCAAAAGTTTTGACGCTAATCCTGCAAAGCACCCAGAGGCCCATTGTAACCAATGGAAGCCTCCTTTTAATGCCTGCTCTGAGCAGGCATCAAAGGTGCCGAAAAAAATGACGCAAAGACTTCTCTTAGATTTCTTTGCACCATCCCCTTGGCCCCCCTAACAAGGGAATGCCCCCTTTGCATACATTATGCCTGGAACAGGCATATGTAGCGTAAAGGGTTATAAAGTGGGGCAATGCATGCATTGCCCCACTTTGTAAATATGGAGCAGTGTATTTGGCCTTCTAACCCCACATTAGCGTAAAGAAATGATGCCAATGTGGCATTGGAATGGCGCTAGGGCCTCTTAAATATGCCCCAGTATTTTTTCTGTTGGTGCAAAATGCGGTGCAGCATTGGAGTACAAATGAGATTCCTCTTCATTGAATGTGAAATACGTGAACCCAATGGTACCAGGAATTACCTGGATATCAAACTTGTTTTGTTGCCACATGTGTGCAATTGTTTTGCTTCAAGCAGTTCAATCTCTGATGCTCTGAAGATTTGTGTGTGTTGTGGTGTCCAATGTTTGCTCGAGAAGTCTGGACGGATTACATCATAAAGTGGTTTTATGCATTGTGCATGTTCTGGAATATAAATTCTGCCAAAATTAAAGAAACCCAGCAATGACTACAGTTTCTTGATGGTATCTGGAGGTTGTTTTTGCTTACATTTCTCTTTATATTGAGGAACCAGGCTCTTACCCTCATTTGATAATTCATATCCTAAGAATAGGACACTTAGAGAAGCAGTCTTTCTTTTCTTAAAATATAATTTGCAGCCCTGTGTGGCGAATCCCAAAATTATGCAATCTACCCTTGCTAAATGTGTGTTAAGGTTGTCATCGTGAGATAGATATCATCGAGAGAGGACAAAGCCTCGGGATCAATTTCATGCAATATTGATGTCACACGGGCTGAGAACAATCCTGGACTGTTTTATACCTTAAAAGGAGTCAACAAAATATTCTTTGAGAGCCTAGCGAAGAGAAGGAGCTTAGGTCCCATCTTTCAGGCACTAGATTATGTCAGGAAAAAAATTGGAAATATCCAAGGTTGTTTTGTATATTTTGCAGACAATGTTGTTCATTAGTGCTGTGCTATGTGAATTTTGTATGGCAAATGTGTGTGTGTGACTGTTTAGGTACCTGTAATCTAAGACTATTCTGTATGAATGGTCCAAGCTTAGCTACTGGAAACAAGGAGTTACTCACACCAGAGACGTAGTGTTTCCATTACTCCCTGGTACTGAAGTTGTGAGGGAATTTCCCTCACTGGTGCTTTGGCCTCATGTTTAATAGGACATTGAGGTTGAATCTGTGGAGTAGATCTTATCGAAATAACGTGGTGGAGGGAATCCCTATCTCATCCCATATGGTTGCAGTACAGCGCTAGTGCCTGCACCAAAGCCGAATCTGCGGCATAAGCTTCTTTTACTGTGTCTGGAATGAGGACTGAGAAACGAGGCAAATTACATCTTCCCCTTGTGGGAGCATGCAAACAATCTTTTTCTGCCAATAATATGCCATAATTTAGTGTTAACCTTCCCCAGAAGATTACTTGAATGTTGCACTCTGTGTGTGCTTCTATTTGTATATGTAATTTATAAACCCTGTCCGGTGGGGAGACGTGCCTGTCCACTGTTTCAGCTGCAAGGAAGTTGTTTGTTGTAGTTGCATCTAGAAGATCTCTAAGATTCTGGCCAACTATTGTGATATCTGCCACACTGTCTAGTAGAGTCACTGTCCACGTCCTGTTCTTTAGTAATGTTCTCAATATGTGTGGCATGGTTAGCCAAAATTGCTGCAATCTTTTCCTTTTTAAACTGGGGTGTTTGTTGTGGAAGTTTCTCTTCCCTTCTAACCGAAATCTCCAAAGAGCGTTGTGACTCCTTTCTCCGTTTCATGTACTCGCTTCAGTGATCTGGCCCACCTTCCTTTCTCACTTAATTTGTCAGGTGAGTCCTGGAAGGAACGAGATGGGCAAGTATCAGTATATTGATATCTGTCAGGAGTTTTTAAAGTTTCATGATTTCTAAGGTTGTAATGTTTTCCTGAGGTCTCCGAATGCAGAGATTCTCCTGTTTGGCTTCTTTTATCGTTTTTAGATTTTTGATTATCCCAATGTTTTTTTAGAGCCCGCTTGTGCTTCCTTGGTATTATCCTTATCACAATTACCTTGTAATTGTGGTTTATTTGGTCTGGCTCCCAGACTATTCTGACCTATATAGCTATAAGTATGGAAATAATCTATGGTAGCTCATGTTCCTGATCTTTTTGAGGAACATCCGGGAGCAGCTGGGGTACTTCCAAAGCTACTGCTTCCCCTTTAATATTACTTAAAATAATTGAGGATACTGTTTCAGAATTGCACATCAATTTCGACCCCAAATCCAGGGCAGTGGCCGCCCTGTGTTCATTCTGAATTTGTTTTAACACTCACATAAGATTTGCAAATGTCAGTGTACCATGTATAGTGGTATAGACTGCTGCAAAGACTGATCCCGAGTTCCACAGTCTCTATTGAGGGAACCATTCAAAAAGGCAAGCACATTGTGAGAATTCTATGTTTATCTTGGGGTCCTTTATGGGGAACCACTGCTTCCAGCTGATTTATTATTTGTGAAATCCAAAACAGAATTTCCTCCCATTTGTGGGTGCTTTACCCATTATTGTATGTATTGTTTGAGGATTTATCTCTGTTACAGCCAATTCATTTACAGCTGGAGCAGCCCTCGGTGGGGCAGTGTTTAACGTTTGCATTATGAATTGTATTAAGCATCTACAAATACAATATTGACAAGATTGTTGTATAAAGTACATAATTCTGCTATTAGCTTATTTTGTACATTGGGATGTGGTGTGTATGTAGCCAATGCTGGCCATGAAGGTCCATCACTGCTTAAGGGACCTAATCTAATGTGTTGTATTTCCTATGGGTTGGCGCCTTCAAACCAATTTTGGTGTTCTTGATAAGTTAGAGGTATCTCTAAATTTTGGCATGCTCTGTACCGTTGAGGTGCGTGTGCAATTGTATATCTATGAAATGTATTTGTGTCTATGTTGAGTGCAGGAAAGGTGACCCATGAGTAAAACATTTCTGTTTGTTATGCGTCATGTGCCTCAACCACAAACGCAACATCCCCACCCTCATCAGGAAGTCCATTAGCAAGTAGGTACTGTGTGACTGGCTTTCTACAGTTTGCTGTTATATTTACTGGTCTTGCATCAGTCATATCAAAAGATAGGGATCAAAGTTGGGAACACCAAATGGGGGATACTTTTAAGATTCAAACTTGAGCAACCTGCAGCCTAAGATATGTGCTACCTATTTAACTGAGAAGGACATTTCCCTAACACCACAGACTTCTACATATAAGGTAATTAGGGTACCTTCAGCATACGAGAGAGACATACTCAGGAGCAATGTTCCCTGTAAGGCGGGGTCACTCTTCGCAGCTGAGCAGGACGAAAAACAATAGTGCAGCCATCCGAGAACAGATCACTGCACAAAGGGAGCACCAGATTTAAGCAGGTACGTGTATTTGCATTGGTGGTCGCCCTGGCAGTAATGGTGCCCAGCAGAAACTTGGTATAGCACACTTTCCCACCCTCGCTCTTTCACACAAGCCCTCCTCTCCTGCCGCCGACTTAAGCCACACTTGAACCGCTGCCAATATAACAGGGAGAGGTGAAATGTCAGCAGATTAACTCTCCTGACTTGAAGAGGGCCGGATTTGCAAAAGCCCCTGTACAACAAGAAAGACGCTTTCCTTGCTTTCCTGTAATAATTCCCCGGGAAAACATTCCAAACACGGCTCTCAAGGTTGTAAAATGGAAAAAGATGTGTTTTAACAAAAACGATGAACTGAAGTCGATTTTGCCCTGGCCTCACTGACTTGTACAGGCTAGCAATGTAAACACTTGGGAATTGGGGTAAATATAATTAACCGAAAAAATTAGGTGTCTCCACGGGTTTCTTCCTCTCAAGACAGATTTCTTTTTATTACTAATGTGTTTTTATTTGCAAGCATTGGAAAAAATAAGTATATTCTCAGTTGTAAACGAATTGATTCGCATTGATTTTCTTTGTCTTAAAACTGGCTATTCCCTTATAATCACAATTTTTTAAAGGGGTCCTTTAAGCCTTAGAGACAACACCCAAATATTATTCAAACACGTATTCATGAAGATGGTTCAGTGCCTTGTGCTTAAAATAAACTGTATCTCTGCAGCAGCCCGGACTTGGTAAAATCATTAATTATATAATTAATATTTTGTATTGAAAAAGGCAAGCATTTAAAATAATCTTTACTTTGCGCTCCAGTGCAAGAGGTGCTATGGTGTGCATTTTCTGCCATCCTCAGCCCAGCCTCTATTCTTGACTCATCAGATTTACCCATAGAATGGTCCCCAGAATTTTTTTTTGAATTAATTTGCTTTCATGTAGGTCGGATTTCATGTACCATCTGAATTTTACAACAATATTTGTAAAATTTGCTAAAGTGTTTGTAAGCCCCTGTACAACAAGAAAGACGTTTTCGTTGCTTCCCTGTAATAATTCCCCGGGCAAACATTGCAAACACAGCTCTCAACGGTGGGAAGAAGCCGTCTGTGCACCATCTTGCGTTTGACAAGGGGATTACTGTCGATGGCTGACAAATTGCCAACTTGTCCAAATTCCAAGAGAGTATTTTCACTTTTTGGGCTATTGGCGACAGCCTCATATCCTCCCGACCCTTAATCCTTGGCCCCGTCTTCATTGCAGAAGCAATGCATTGTAAAATGGCTAACACATTATTAACCCAATGTTTTCTCAAGCTGAAGGACACTTTAACATCCTTCGTTTTTTACTGCGTTCTGACAATAGTACTTTTAGACAGCATTTATTTCTATGATGACTATATAATGCAGTCTGGTGTGAAGAAGTTTCCCTGGAAAGATGTTACTAGTGGAAGATAATCAAATCGAAGGTGTGCATTTTCCTGCAATGTCCCATAACAGCTATTAGTCGATATTGCCAACATGCTTGTCTTCCACAAAACACAAATGAGACCCATTCGCAATGAAAATTTCAGGTGTCCTGTGATTCTCATATACGGTAAATGTGGACTTGTGCTTTCTACACCAGGTCTTACACAAATAACGTTTTACAGAAGTAAGCCATTTACATACCATGTATTTAGACACCTAAATATCATATGGGAAGGGGTTATAGAAATGGTTATTTGGAGACTTTCAGAAATCAGTTTTTTTGTTTGTTAAAATAAGTATATATTGCATAGGCTCGTAAAGCACAACGTTCACTTGAAAGCACACTGCAAATTAATATTTTCCTCATATGAATTAGGTGTTGCCAGGTCGTTGATGCAAAATGCATTGTCATTAGGTAACAAAGGTCACTACAACATCATAACACCCACACAGAAATTATAAAGTACCCATTATTATGTTTATCAAATGTTCGAACAGCGACTCAATAAAAGCGAGCAATAGCTGACATCTCAATTAGAAAATAAATCCTTGGTGCAGTGGATGATAACATTCAGCCTGGTTTTGGAGATGGATTCAATAAGTAAGTATTAACAATATTTAAATGTAATGATTGTTTAAAAATGTATTCACATATTTGTTGGTCAGTCTAAAAACAAGTGGGTTTTTATATTTGAACTTGGCAAACAGCCCTAAATGTAATAATATTAACATTTGCAGGAACACAACATTAAACACTCAGGCCAAGGCTTGCTAATGTTTCATGCAATGCAGTGCAGCATCCACATTTGATGTGTTGTGCAAAGGGAAAAACACAATGAAGCTCCATATCTACAAAGAATGTTTATCTGCTCATATTTCTGCACAGATTTCCCCTTGTTTGCTCCTACTTAAAAAAAACTTTGCTTTTTTGTTTGGAAAATCCTGCTATCTTAGTAGATCATGATTTGCATCAAACCTATTGGTGTTAGTGGTAATCTGCCTCAGTATCATCTCAGTAAGCACTCCCTTGACACACAGCAAAACAAAATGTTTTTTTTCTGTTATGAAAAGTTCAATGTGAATTAATCTATAAGCAGATCATCACCGACTTTCATCTATGACAACATGTCAGGCATACAGGTCCATCAGTGCTCATTCATTATGCTTTTACATGACACATTTTAAAACTGGCTCTACAAACATGGCTCATTCACCTAAGCAACAATTTATCCTAGCTCCATAATGTCAAAATCAGGCGACAAGAAGTCCAGATCTAACATCCTCTTAGTGCATCTAGCAACCCTAATCGTGGTTATAGATCTAATTTTCTATGCACCTAACATACACGCATGGCTAACAACTGTACAACATACATAAATCCCATCCCAATGTTTATAATTCCTGGTGGGAGTACAATTGCTTCTCCCCCACTAAATGCCTCACTCTTACCATAACACTTAAACAATGGAAAAGTAATTATCAAATTAACCAACCTAATCAACCAGATTCTTCTGCCTTAGTGATGAGAGCTCCCAGGGGGCTGGGTAGCTCTCCCCACTTTCAGCTGGGGAAGGGGGAAGACACATGTTAGACCTGACAACCTTAGGGTGGTCATCCCGCAACTTTTTGCCTGCCTCCCTCCACTTTCTTGACACTGTGTTTGCTGGTTTTAGTACTCTGTGCACAGTACCACTGCTAGCCAGTGCTAAAGTTCATATGCTCTCTCCCTCAATCAGAGTATCTTTAGTTCATTCCCAATTGGCATATTATATTTACCTATAAGTCCCTAGTGAAGTGCACTACATGTGCCCAGGGCCAGTAAATTTAAAAAGTAAAAGGCGTGATTCTTTTTACGCTAATTCGTCGCAAACTGAACTCCACAGCACACTTTATTAAATCCTCTAACTTTGAAGTCAGAGCAGAAAAGTAACCATTAATCTCCAGGATAAAATAAGCAGCAAATTGTAAGAAGACATAAGCTGGCACTGGACTTCTGTTGTTGAACCCACAGCAAATGTGACAAGACTTAAAGGCACCTTCATTGCTCATTCACTGTCTGAATGAACAGTACACTTTTTTTTTGTCAGCTTGCCAGAACGAGCCAGTAGGCCTAAAAATGGCTCACCCTTATAAATCCGATTAGTTTTAGCGAGTGGCCGAGCAGATAACTTGAGGCCTGTAAAGGCTGCATCATCGAATGTCTAAGGCGTGAAGTAGGTTTCCAAACGGATGATAATATGGAACCAGAGTTCATCTAAACTGAAAGCCCAGTTAACTACTCAATTGCTCTGGAACTGTCATTCATAATGTTTTTGTAACTCCTATAACCTATGCTACATATCTTCTTTCCAATTACAGTCGGTCAACATTTGGATTTGAACGGCCAGGCGTGAGTACCAAGGAAGACCAGGTAATTTCTGTAGACGTTCCAGGTGGGATTAAGGGTCTCTACATAAATCACGTTCATGATCCACACCTTTGCTTCTATTACAGGTTTGTCAGACCGAGCAAGTTATAGATTTGAATGGGCCAACATGTGTAGAAGCATAAGGACCAGGTAATTATTTGGTAGGTACCCCATCTGGGTCACCTGGCACATTATAATATGACAACCAACTGTTAACCATCTTTTCTTTTGCTGCAGGCATCTCAGACAGTACTGGTCATAGATGAGGACGGGCAGACCGGAGTAGCAGCAGAAAGAGCAGGTTTTAATTTGCTAAGTTTTCCTTATGGTGCAACTCAGACATTGAAACGTTCAGGTGCTTTAATCATTTTTTCTTCTTGTAGAGGCATCTTAGACCCTGCTACACAAATTTGAACAGGCATAAGTGAGTAGAAGCAGAAAGACAAGGTTGCAGATTTTCATTGTGGTGCACCTAGTACAGTGGAAAATTACAACCTACTTTAACCACCTTACCCACCTTTTCTTCTGTTGCAGGCATCTCCGACAGCGCTACTCATATATTACAAAAAGGCGCATGTGAGTAGAAGCAGAAAAACAAGGTAATTATTTGGTAGATTTCACTTGTGATGCACCTAGAACATTATAAAATTACAACATTCTTCAGCCCTTTTTTTTCTTCTTTTGCAGGCTTCTTACACAGTGCTAACATTGGTTAGAAAAGGCAGACGTGGCTACAAGCAGAAAGACCAGGTAATCATTTAGTAGTTTTTCCTTGTAGTACATCTGAAATACTGGAACACAAGCATGTGCTGTAACCATTTTTTTTCTTCTATTGCAGAGATCTTAGACACTGTTACATATACAGGCAGGTGTGAGATTAAACAGAAAGGCCCAGGTAATTAGTCGCTAAATTTTCCAAGAGATAGCTCAGTCTTGTCTGGAAGATTGCATTCAATAGCATAAAAACCAACTTTAAATAATGTCCCTCTTTTTTTTGCAGGCTTTGCGGCACCGTAGCCTCAGACTGATTGCCACCAAAATGTTGAAGCGCAAAGCTGTGACTTCTACAGAGAGCAGTGCTTCACCACAAAGGAAGGAATGCTGTTGTGTGTTCAAAGAAGAATGGCTGAAATAAATTGTGGTGACTGAGACACCGAAGTCCCGGACCATAGTTCACGTACAACTGGGAGAGCTATTTCTATACAATCCAGAAGTAGGCCTGATTTGCAAAGTATGTGCAGAAGCAAAGATCGCAGGGGACTTTTCTACTGGGAAGAAATGGAGTGATGGCTGGAAGCTGGACTACTTGAAACTCCAACTATGTAGCAAAGTTAATGAATCTGCTTTGGTGACACTGAGAAATAAATGTGCTGCTGCCAGACTGGGTTTTGGAGTGCACACCATGCTAACGGAAACCACCAGTGACAGAGCAAACAGACTAGAAGTGGTTGAACGGCAAATATCCCTGCCTGAGGAGATAAAGATTCTCACCAACAATGTGTTGCTAGCAGTCAAAATGAACATGTCAATGTTATCTGTTCAAGACATCCATGACCACATCGCATTGTATATGAAGATACCAGACAGCTGGAGGAGCAAGAACTATGCCTTTGAGTTTTTGGAGGCCATCAACAGCGTGAAACGCTCTGACTATATGGCAGACCTTTGCAGTGCTCGGTATCAAACATTGATAATTGATGAGAGCACAGATATTTCAGTTACAAAAATGCTCATCCTCTACTTCAAGTTCCGATCTGTATCATCAACAGAGCACAAAGCAGTGTTTGGGGGAATTGTAACTCTGAGTGCATGCAATGCGGAGGCTATCACTATGGCTGTAAAAGACTTCTACACAGCCAATAAAGTGCTGATGATCAGGGAAACGGATATATTACTGAGGACTTTCTACACTGTGTTCTCCCGCTCACCGTTAAGGAAGTCCAAGCTGGATGAAATTGCTTTGGTCACTGAATGTGAAGCGGTCTCCTTTCGGCCACTCAATGAGGTGCAGTGGCATTAAAGGCATTTTGCAGTTGGTGCACTCTAGCGTAATTACGAGGTTGCTCTCAAATACTTTGATCATGAAAGAGTTGAGGAGAATGACCCATTTGCTATATATTGCTACAGAAAACTATCTGACTCAAACTACCACATTTCCTTTGCAGCATTAATTGACATTCTGGTGAACTTGCATCTTTGTGCAAGTTGTTTCTTTAACCACCGTTGAAGCTGTACAGTATGCAAGAGCAAAAATTACCCAAATAAAGGAACAGTATTTGGGCGACACTGTCTTTTGGAGCAACACAGTAAGAGATCTGATGGCTTTGTGCAGGGAGGACTGAGAGTATGATAGTGAGCCGATGTTATCTTTCATTAAACTTCTTTGTGAGCATATGGAAAGAAGGTTCCCAGAAGATTAATTGAAGGAATGGACAAGCTTTGATTTCCATACAGTAACAACACAATCAGAGTTTGATTTTGGGACTGAGAATGTACAAAGACTTGTTGAAAAGTATAAGAAGGTCTTGGTCCTAGGTGATTGTGACACCCCTGACGATGTTGTTCGTCAGTACAGAGATTATAAATATGTGGTGGCAACGCATATAAAAAACTGATTGTTTAGGACCTTTCAAGGCATGGTGAGTTTCACTCTGTGGAATGCTGCACAGTGTAGTGTTGTATCTCAGCTTGTTGATGTCTGTGCAACTTTCCAGGCTTCAAGTGCAGACTGCGAATGAGGATTTAGCCTCATGAACTCAATCAAGTCCAAATTAAGAAACAGACTAGAGGAGAGTCACCTAGATATACTGATGGGGACAAAGGCTTACATCTCAAATGGGAAAGTTGACTTAGACCAAGTTTATCAGCACTGGAAGAATTGCAAGGATCGGCAAGAAAAACAAACATGTCAGACATCTAGTGTTAGCACCTGACTTGTCTAAACTATGATGCAGCTCCTCCTACAGTCCATGTGTGGGTGGGGTAGGAACATTTCTCACCCTGTATCTTGGCTGGGGCATCATGGCATTTATCAGCAGTGAGTTCATCAAATTGTAAATGTTAACTAATTATACAACTGGCTGTATTTGCTGTGCAGGGCCCTCTCCAGCACTCTGAGAGTATTCATTTAAGTTTCATAATGGCTCAACCTCCTGATTTCTGTTTTGGGGTGTAGGTGGCACTTAACAGGTCATGTCCTTGGGGTGTGCAACCAGGTCACAAAACTGCCTTAATGCCCTATTGCATGGAGCAATCGTTATACAAATATCCCTTTTTTGCTTTATTGGTATGGAGAGGTTAATGCCAAAGATCTTGGTAGTTATGCGCTGCGTTCGCGTGAATGGTCAATTTCTTGGCGCACGTATCCTTGGCTGCAGCGCACAGAGACCTCACACTGCCGCACACAGTGGGAAGAAATTAGAGGAAATATTGCTCAGGAGACCTGTTAAATTAGTGCCTAACCAGTGTTGGTAGTGCCATGTCATAGGACTCTTACCATGGAGGTAAGACTGCTTGATTTTGGGCAGCATGTAGGTGACTGAGTCCGTCCCACGCCGACTGGAAACTGCCAGCCTGACCTATTCGGCTAGCTTTTCAGCACCTCACCCAAACCTAAAAAGTAAAGGTGATTTGTGGCAGACTAGAAACATGACACTCTGTCTCCTCAGGGAAGTTGTGGTCAACAGATCATACCCTTTTCCCTCTGTTGCCAAAGCCTCACACATGCGAAGGCAGACAAAGAGATGCAGGATAGGTTCCAATGCATTTTTTGAAGCAACTGCATTTTATGATGGAAGGTGTGAGCTGCGAATATTAGGAGTATGAAACATAGCACAGCGATGATTCTGGCCATTTGCGTGAACTATACAAACAGTCCCAACATCCTGACATAATTATGAGATCTAATAATTCCTACCTACTCCCTAATGTCTCACATGAGAGCATAACAGTGTTAACCCTTCTGCCTGACCCGGTCTATAGAAGGAGCCTCGATCCCATACCTGAGGGAAAGCAAGGGTCTGCTTGTTGTTCTGTTGGCAGTCCTCCCAGTTGGCTGGAAAGACAAGGCCAGGATCAGCAAAGCTGTTGACCACGTGCCACGTGGTGCACAGTATAAGATGTCTGGCTGGAATGTCCCCTCCACCTTTCACAGGCCTATGTGGTGTTTATTTAACAAAACGTTTTGTGTTCTGAGAACACGCCTGATGGGACAGTGTGTCTATGGTTAGAAGTTAACGGTTAATTATAGTGTATAAACATGACAGCCTTGAGGATGGCACAGAGTGAAATGTGTGCAAGAGACATATGAATGTAGAACACGAACAAGCATGTTTTCTAAGAAAGATAGCTGATAAGATATAAAACAACAAGCTAAACGTGAGCTGTGCTAAAGTATAATAAAAGTGAATAAAGTGTGTACGTGTCTAAAAGGTCCAGGATGTGTGCCTAAGAGCTCAAACAGGGGAGCCCAATCTGGGCGCTAAAAGGAACACACAACAAAAGTATCCCCAGGTTCCTCACATTTAGAGCAATTGAATTGAGAGTTCCAAAGGGCCAGTCTAAGGGCAATGAGGAAAGCTCTGTTTTATCCAGATGAAGCTCTCATTCATCCAGTCGAGCACCCGTGACGAGCACTAAGTGAGGTTTGAGGGGTCATTTGATCTTTTGAGTAGATGGAAGTACATTTGTGCATAATCCACAAATATGTGGAACTTCACATGATTCTATTCAAGTAACTGTTTCAAGAGACGTACATAGATTTAGAACAGAGAAGAGAGGGATGATCTTTGAGGAACACTATACAGTACCAGACACATCAACTCCATTGACCCAATCCTAACTTCTTTTACGATCGGAGAAAACTAATTGGATCGCTGCTAAAATTGATACTTGCTGCCTTACCTGTGGTATTAAGTGGTTGACAATGGTGCAGCGAGGTTGAGTATAATAGTTGATTTATTGTTTCATTAATGAAATGGACAAACTCTTCACTTACATTGGTTTTGACATACATGCAACCCTGCACCTAAAGAAACAAAGAAAGGCACATCTCCATACCATCTGTGCTGTACCATGACAGAATCGGGGAAAATGTTATTTTTAGAGATTCCAGTCGCCCGACACAGAAACAGAGATACAAAATAATCCACATGAAAGAAGTTGCCAGGAACACCCAGTGACTACACAGGCACCTGAAAATGTCGGAGGACTAGGAAAGCAAGGATCCTACTCCACCCTCTGGATCTCAGACTGATCATTCCACTCAATTAGATCGAAATAACTTGCAAGCTCATGACAATTGGGATAGTTTGCCTAAAACTAAAAGTGAGGCAGGTGCAACTCAGCCTGCCAATAGGTCCAAAAGGTGTCACACCATTACATCCTGAATCTCCGGATATACATAAAGTACTAATCCAAGGAAAGCAAAGGAGATGTCAAATTCTACCTACCAAAACGAGAGCCCTCTGAAAGTAGCAGCCATGAGAAGATGCCAGAGGCAATAAGAGCATTGACTGATAAATATGGAATAACCCTGGGTGGGTAATACCTGCTCTCACACCTGTTCAGTAGGAAAGTTCACTGAGGAAATAAAAAAGGGAATGAACTTCAACAACCAACAACCAGAGAGCATTATGGGATGTAAAGACATTAAATATCCCTCCGCAAGTAAAGCTCAAAGGCAGGGCAAAATCTGCCTGTAAATGCAAAGCAATGCAGAGGAGCTATTCTTAAATAACATACCCATTGCGGTCCTAAATCGATAAAAGATTCTAAGAAGGAAACACAGAAACATGATAATGAGACAAGTGAAATCAGGGACTGTCAGAAGTAGTTGTTACCAACAAGACTGGTACATCTCCATACCATCCGTACTGGAAGCTTATTGACACCTTAGAAGCTGAATTGCCAACACAGACTTAAGTATAAGCTGCTTTAAACTAAGTTCTGTGGCACAAAAATATGGATGGTTTGAAAGACATAACCACTTCTTCAACACAAATATTCCTGAATCGATCAAAAATTAGAATAGTGAGATGCTAAGGAGCAACATGCATGTATGGTTGAATAGAAAGTTGAAGGAGGGGACCTGAAACGTAAAAAAGATGCCTAATCCAACCTACATGGCGCAGCAAGACAGCATATACCTGAGCTTTGAAGACAATTCCCTCATGCAATATATGATAAAACAAAGGCACTTGCAGTTCCGTCATCAATCATGCACATCACAGCCCCTTTCCTCCTTATTTAAGGACATGGAAATTTAACAAGTGAGTCAACTTCTCCCGCGGAGAAGGGAGAAAAAATTACAGACAGATCAGTAAAAGCCTTGATGCCAAATCCAAAGGACCCCGATGAGACAAGGGCCACAATAGGCAAGACTAAACCGAGCAATCGTAATAACAACGATAGCCAAACTAGCATCAACCACTGAACCCGAAAAGCATACAACAAAAACCTCCACCTCCAAGAACTATGACCGCACATACAGCAAACCAGCAACTAAAGACGACTGATTTGATTAAATATGCCCCCAAAACTGAACAGGATTACACTAACGTCTGGAAGTGTGCAACACTGAAGGGAATATCACGAGTGGGACCTCAAAAACTGGTAAGGAAACACAAAGGTTTCGCCTTGTAATCCTGGACTTTTTTTCATGTAACATTGCAGGAGTCGCAGGAAAACTTGACGATCGAGGCCTAAATACCTTTTTAACCTCACATTTGTTTATAATTCTACAAGAAACATTGTCACTCGGTCCTTTGACACTGTAGTGCTTTGTAACCAAAGCCATTGTCACCGAAGCAAATACATTGAACAAGAACTACAATCTGCTGGAAGAAGGAGCGATTTGCATGGATAAGTGTAACAAATACATTCAGGAATGTGGTTCCAAAAGTCATACGAAATTAGAAACATCGCAGTAAACATTGTGGTAATACACTCCTAAACATCTTCTCTAACCAACATATACAATTCATCACAGAACCAATCACAGAGAATATCAACATTTATCGGGCCACCAGAACAAAAACCATCAAAGAAACAACAACTCACATGCACAGAGAAAAACAGGAATTGGAGGCTTGGTTTTTAGAGGAAACAATAAAAAAAGGCCATTCTTAAAATCTGGAGAAGTCTCGACTCCGGATCTGAAGTTCTGAAGTCCAGTCGGTGTTGGCATGAGCAGCAAGAAGCAACATATCTTTGAGTATTCGTGGGTGAAACAGGGATGCCCATGGACCCGCACTGCTCAATATTTGTACACATAACATGTATCCTGCTATACCATCAGCCACACGGAATGTACTGAAGATCAGTGGATCATAAATACCACTCCATCATGCCAATGCCCCAGTCCCTCTTGCGTGTATGCAAAACGCCCTCCAAGCCCAACTGTAAGTTATGAAACAGCCGTGAAATAAACAAACTGAAAATGTGTCAGTCCAAATCAAGAATGATGGAATATCAGGAAGAAGGCTTAGCCCAGACGGCCGATCAAGCGTGAAGCTAATAGAAGCAAGTGACTAGTGTGATCTTGTCTAGTGTTTGTCTCTCACTTCTTTTTTTTGTTTTCTTACTGCGGGTGTGCAAACCATCTTTCACACCTGTTCAGGAATAGCAGGGGCTTTTAGCAGGTCTGCTCATCAGGAACAAGGCGTCTCACCAATCCTACCACTGAAATAATTAGGTGACACACATTCCGACTACCAATGCTATTTTCACCCTTTGTAAACCTCTCTGCAAGGATTAGTAATGCCACCGAAGATAGCAGTAATTTAAAAAGGCGGGAGAAAACAGAAAGCTGTATTTACTTAACAACTTAGTTTTGGCACTTCCTAAGAAATTAGATGGAGACCCTCAAAATAATTTTTCTGTGTAATGCCAGCTGCATTTTTTTAGTCCAACCGCATTATTGTGCCGACGATGCATACAAAGTTACTTTTACGTTATCTTAGTTAACCAAAGATGCCTTATAGGGACAGCAATGCTGCTTTTGGGCCACAGTTCATGGCTAACTAACTGCAATCAATTCCTTACAAAGTTTAAGTCCTTTTTTGGTAAAAGACACATGACCCAGTCAGCTCATGCTCGGTTGTAGACAATAAAACAAAACAACTAGGTACCTATCAGTTATGTTAACTGCTTTGAGCGCTGATCTCAGAAGCAGCCGAGACAGATGAGACCACATCAGCGACGTTCCATCACGGTCTGCAGGAAGGATTCAAAGATGTTCTGGTAGCCAATCGACCTACTACCTCCACAATGTTAATAGATCTAACGCTCCAAATAGACGGTCAACAGAGGTCTTGCAAGGTTGAAAGGGGAGGTTACACTAAACAATCCTGGATTCCTAAAACGTTGGAAAACATTCAGATCATGGCTAATCTGAATGAACTGATGTAGATAGGAAAGCTTGAAAGACTCTTCCAACAGAAGAAAAAGATTGAAGGAGGGGAGCAGGACTGCGCCTTTATTGAGGAAAGATTAGTCATTTTGTTCAGGTGTGTCCCATGCTGTCATGAAACAGATTTGGCTCATCCCTGAGTAACTGAAAAGGGATAAGCATCAGAAAAACTGAAGCATTAAGTACTTGTGGTCACACATCACTGGCCATAGTAGACTTTGGGGTCTCCAGTTGCTTTATGGATAATACATTCTTTCCGGAGCAGTTTGCAGAGGAACATTACAATTGTTAATGGCTACACAGAGGGTTCATGTGGAAAAACTGTGATTTGGTCTTATTCGTGCACCAGCAATTTCTACAGCAACTAGGCATAAGACTTGTCTTTAGAAAGAAAGAAAGAAAGAACAACTCCAATGTCTTCCTGTATGGACTATATCTATATGATCAACTTAGTAACAAGAGAGCCTATTGGACGTGGAAGAATATATCCACTGATGTTGAATTTACAGGAGATTTCGCTCCAATATCCGAAAGAGAACTTGGAGAAGGGTTGTATTCAGTATTTTACCCACCGAGCAGAAGCTCCTATCTTCTTTGTGGTTAAGGTGAATTGTGAATATCGACTCTATATTGATTATCAAGAACCGAACACTATTAGCATGTGTAACACTTATCCATCTAATCTTGGTAATTCTAGTTCAGGTCAAGACAAAAAAAAGTAGTCAACAAACTTTATCCAAGAGGAGCCTGCAAACTAGTATGAATACATGACCGGGGTGTGTGTAAGGCATCCTTAAATTCCCAGTTTTACCTTGTGATGCCCCTTACCATTTTCAATGTTCCAGCTGCCTTCCAATGCTTTGCGAACAACAGATTCAGTGATCACTTTGATTTGTACATGATGATCTACTTAGAAGGTAATCTAATAACGTGTCTCCCAAATTTAATAGCACCACAGCCCACTTTTTAGAACAACAAACTTTTGTGACCCACCTACCTTTAATGAACATAAGGCAGACCGATTTTTCAATGTAACTAAAGCATTGTGTGGTAGCACATTGTCGTTTACAGACAGCACATTTTCCATTGAAATGGCCACTAAATGTGCACAGACATGCAGTTTTACTGATAAAACTATATAACACACAAATGATAATGCTTGGCAATTGGGTTTCTGTGAATATTTATAGTTTGTGCATCACCAAGTAAGTAGCTTGAGTTGGTTTGATCCTATTATAACCTCTGTTTCCAGCACACTTCAGAATTCCAAAACAAGTGCTTCATTTTTTCTAAACACGTGCTTCATTTCTGTTTTCCTAACAGCTGGATGCATACAGGTAATTTAAAGGTATTTATATTTTGTTGTGTATTGCAAAAAACATCATCCTACATTATCACATAATTGACTTCAAAAAGTCCTCTCAACTTGCAGACAGAGAAAGAAAAGTAAACACCACTTCCCATGTTAAAAAACTAAAGCAGCCTGACATTTGACATCTGTCTTTGAATAACCGCCAAAACTGACAAGTTAAACACAGAATAGAAATTTGGAGGGATCTTTATCTACCCATGAAAAATCAGCTACCCACAGTTTTGAAAACCACTGATGTTATATATTTTGGCACATTACAGCAACAGTGCCATCAGGTTAGAGAAATTCTCACTGGAGTAAAGAAACACCAACCAAAGTGTTGGCGGTTTTCTGCTCGGCATATTATGACTGTTGGCAGCTCTCCGTCCTTTTTCGGACGGAGAGCCGCCAACAACCATGCTGGCGGGTGGCGGGGAAGTGGAGGTTTCTCCACCTCCACCGCCACGTCAACAGAACACCGCCCTCCGAATCACGTCCTGTGATTCGGCGTGGCGGTGTTCTGTTGACGGTGTGGTGTCGGCAGAGCAGCCCCCATGGCTCCCGTCCCCTCCTGGAGGATAGTCAGACCAGGTAAGTCGATCGTCCGTGAGGGGAGGGGGGTCGGGGGATGTTGCGTGCGTGCATGGGTGTGTGTGTGTGTGTGTATGTAGTGGGTATGTCTGAGTGCCTGTATGCTTGTGGGGGTGTCGTGAGTATGGGAATGAGTGCGTGTATGTCTGTAGATATGTCTGCATGGTTGTGTGCGTGTATGTTTGAATGTGGGTGTGCGTGTCTGACTGTGTGTGTGGATGTTTGCATGTATGTTGGTGTGTGTGCGTGTATGTGTGTTGGTGGTGCCTGCGTGCGTGTCGTGTGTGCATGAGTGATGTGATGTTGGGGTCGGGGTGGGGATGGGGGTCCTGCCACCTTTGGGGGGTGGCAGGGGTGGTGGGGGGTGTAGGGGAGGGAGTCGGGGTGGGGGTGGGGGAGACCCCTATCAGTGCCAGGGAAGGAATTCCCTGGCACTGATAGTGCTTACCGCCATGGATTTCATGGGGGTTCCAACCGCAGGAAATCCATGGCGGTAAGCCAGGTCCAAATACCGCCGGCGGTATAGTGACGACCGCCGGGCTGGAGACCCTGGTCTCCAGCCCAGCGGGCGGAACGGAGAAGCGGCGGATGACCATGGTCATAATTCCCAAGAAAAGACCGCCAGCTTCTCCGCCGTCCGCCAGGGTCGTAATGACCCCCTATGTGTTTTAAGTCTCCAACATTACTTTTTTAAGGTTTGAGATTTTAGGGCCCGGACTCAGCATGACCCTTCCCAAGTAAAATCAGTCTTAGTATGGCCAAGCCTTCCATCCACCAAGGAAGTGCTTAGGTTCAATTTTTCAGCTACAAAGAAACATTTTTCTCTTTGTTAGGGGTAGAGAATAGGTGCAAGCCTTGCAAAGACTTATGATCACATTTACATCTGCACCAATACTGAGACATCCAAATCAACACCTCTTCCCCTTTGCAGTAGAAATTGATGCCTCATCATTTTCAGTAGGAACAGTGTTATCTCAATCACATTCTGAAACAAATGACTTGCTTCCTGGAGCTTATTATTGTCATACCCATTAAGAAGCTGAAAGAAATTATATGATCTCTGATAGGAGACACTCACCTCCAGGGACACAGGGACACAGAAGAGTCGGCGTGCTGTACCACGCAATGGGAGTCCAGGAGCAGCGACGTCAACGAAGACGGCAACCGTGAGTACAGCCACCTAGCACACAAGGGAGGGAGGGAAGAGAGACACACCCACATGCACAACACACACCTTACACCATACACACATGGAGAGCAATCCCTGAAAAATACAACAATTACATAAGCCAGAAGAAAAGAAAGCCAGGAAAAATACTTGTGATTCAACCACTGTATTCCGGTGGGAATAGCGCCCACCACAAAACAGGAACTATATACAAAAGTCCATTGGCCAGTCCAATTATCCATGGCAACCCACAGGGCAACAAAATAGGCCCAACTTGACTCCCGACAGCCAAAGTGACTCCACTGGGCAAGGACATCAATGTGGAAGGCAGACACCTCAGGGGCAGAGGGTGGTGGGATTTCTTCTTGGAAGGGGGGGGCTTTGGACTTTGGTTTGGGAGGGGGTGGGCTCTTGCTTCTCTGTTTAGGGGGTGGGGGAGTGGGTCTGGAGCGGGGGGTGGGAGAGGCTGCCTTGTGTACTGGAGCGGAAGCCTTCTTAGCGGGGGCGGGACATTGGAAACAGTAGGGGGGCCATGGGAGGGCTGGGAGCTGGACGGATTTGGCTGGGGGAGCGGGACCTTACATTTAGGGACAACACAGGGTGGGTCAGGAGGAGGGAAGAGGTCAAGGCGGGCAAGGAAAAGTTTCTTAGGTACAGTGGGGCAGACTGTGGGAGCAGGTTTGGGAGTGGCGGTATACGGAGTAGTCCTAGCACGTGTAGATGTGCTGGACTGGGTTGTAGGTGCATGCAAAGTGTGCATGTGTGAGGTGGATGACTGTTGAGTGTTCGAGTGGGAGTGTACATATGTGTTTTTTCAGAGGGAGAGAGAGGGAGAGAACAAACAGGTCGTATGTATGTATGTTGGGGTCGTGTCTGCAAGTGAGGTAGGTGTGCTGCATGTGGTTGTGATGGTGGTGGTGGGGACAGCGCATGTGGTGAATGGGGTGCTAGTCTGCATGTCTGCTGTTGAGACTGTGGGGAAGACTAGACAGGTGGCAGGATCTGGGATTGAGGATGCAGTGCTTGCAAGTGTGAGTGCTGATGTGACTGTGAGGGAGGAGGTGGAGAAGGAGACAGTGGAGGCAGAGGCTGTTGTTGTGTGTGCTTCTGTGTGTTGTCTCTGTGTATGCTTGTGGTGTGATCTGTAGTGCTTGTGCTTGTCTTTGTGAGTCTTGTCTGTTGACTTAGGTGCATGCTCGTTTGATTGTGTGTTTGGGATGGGTGAGGGGAGAGGGCTCTGGGTACAGGTAGTTGGAGGGGGGAACAGAAGAACTATGGGCACTGGCTGCTGTCAAAGAGGAGGCCAGAGCCTGAAACGATCTCTGTAGGCCAGCCAAGCCAACGTGAATGCCCTACAGGTAGGAATTGCATTGCTGCATATGGAATGCCAGCCCCTGGATGGCATTCACTATGGTTGACTGCCCTACAGAGATAGATCTCAGGAGGTCAATAGCCTCCTCAGTGAGGGCAGCAGGGCTCACTGGGGCAGCGGCTAAGGTGCCTGCGGCAAAGGAGACGCCCACCCTACTGGGTGAGCAGGCACGGACAACTGGGTGGGAGGCTACTGGGAGGGCGGTGCTGGAACGGGGGGTGGTGGAAGATAAAGATGCCAGGGTGGTCCCAGAGGGTCCACCACCACCAGGGAACTCCCATCTCAGTCAATAGTATCAGCTCCTGTCTCCCCCATGGTGCTCCCCTCATCCTCTAACCCACTGGTCCCCTCTGCGTCAGTGGAGCCTGCCTCCTGGGTCCCATGGGCTGCAGCTCCCCCACTCGCTGGTGCCCTGGCTCCTGCACCAGATGATGGCAATGCACACAAGGACAGGAGAAAAAAAGGAGGGAGGATGGGGGACAAAGAAAGGGAGCACAGGGTCAATAACAGAAATAACAGCACATATGGCATAAAATCACAATGACTCACTTGTAATGTACACTATGCAGTGGCAACCACGATACCACACCATTGCCTGGGAACAACAGCTGAAATGAACGCTGAAGAAACTATCATCTGCACACCTACTGAGACACACTAATCCATGTCTGCCTGTTATGAAAGGCACAGTTACACTTACTCGTTACAGTGATTTCACAGCGTGCAATTGCCAGGTCACACCACTGAGGCAGTGAACATCAACAACAATGCACACAGCCACAAGGAGATCTTCAACATCATGAAGGAACTCTCCAACCCCAGCTCCAACGCCAACGTCATCCCGCCATCATAAGACCTCTGCGACTCCCTAGCCTCCTACTTCCACCGCAAGATCGCAGACGTCCACGACAGCTTCAGCACTCAGCCTCTCCCCCCCGGCAACCACCAACACCACAGACTCACCACCGACCAGCCTCCTGCTCTCTTGGACCCCCGTCAACAACGACACCATCGAAATAATGAACA
Source organism: Pleurodeles waltl (assembly GCF_031143425.1). Taxonomy (NCBI): domain Eukaryota; kingdom Metazoa; phylum Chordata; class Amphibia; order Caudata; family Salamandridae; genus Pleurodeles; species Pleurodeles waltl. The sequence goes on from NC_090440.1 coordinate 524,384,691, forward strand.
CCATCCACTCTGGCTCACCATCTGACCCCTGCCCTCACCACATCCTCAACAAAGCAAGCTCCATCATCGCCAACTCAGGAATATCATCAACAGCTCCTTTGAGTCCGCCACCTTCCCGGAGAGCTGGAAACACGCTGAGAACAACGCACTCCTCAAAAAAGCAAAGGCGGACCCAAAGGACCTCAAGAACTTCCAGCCTATCTCCCTGCCCCCCTTCCCGGCAAAAGTCATTGAGAAGGCTGTCAACAGACAACTGACCCGCTTCCTTGAGGAGAACAGCAATCTGGACCCTTCCCAGTCCAGATTTCACTGCACACACAGCACCGAAACTGCCCTCATCGCTGCCACTGAAGACATCAGAACCATACTGGACAACAGCAAAACCGCAGCCCTCATCCTCCCGGACCTCTCAGCCACGTTCGACACCATCTGCCACCACACCTTATGCACACACCACAGCAATGCAGGAATCTGGACTGGGTCACCTCCTTTCTCACCAGCAGAACTCAGAGTCCGCCTCCCTACTTTCAGCTCTGAAGCCACCAAAATCATCTGCGGCATATCCCGGGGCTCGTCCCTCAGCCCGACCTTCTTCAAAATCTACATGGCTCCACTCGCTAACATCGCCCGATTGCACAAGCTCAACATCATCTCATACGTCGACGACACCCAGCTGATCCTCTCCCTCACCAAGGACTCCGCCAAAACCAACCTCCACGAAGGAATGGAGGCCATCGCCGAATGGATGAAGACCAGCTGCCTCAAACTCAATTCCAACAAGACTGAGGTCCTCATCTTCGGCTCCACCCCCTCCGCATAGGATGACTCCTGGTGGCCTGCTACTTTCGGATCCGCTCCGACTCCCACCAACCACGCACGCAACCTAGGAATCATCCTGGACTCATCACCAACGTTCCCTTTAAGGCGCGCGCTTGGGCGCGCGCGCACCCTTCCTTCCTCCACCGCGCAGTCCACTTTCTAATGCGCGCACCTTTTATCCACGTCACTTCCTGCACAACGCGGGGAGAGTGAAACCGTACGTAAGCGCTGCGCTTTAAAAACAAACAGCGCGAAATCACGGTCACTCTCTTCGCGGCAGGACAAGGTGGATAGTGGAGTGCTGGAGGAGGAGAAGCAGCGAGGTAAGACATGTTGTTAAGGAGGAGGGCTTGGGCTACTGTGATTTCACTAAAATGCATTGCGCACACAAGTTCCACCTGCCCGCTCTTCACCTCTGTGGCAAGAACGCAGCTTGTGTCTAGACTTGCTTTCCACTTATCTCAGAGCTAAACGCCGTCCTTTATTCATTTGTTTTTGAGAGAGCCAACCCCAGTCTCATGAAAGCCTGTTGAGAGATTATGACATGGGAGGACGTCATCGGAAGGCCCCTTTACCATTTTGTATGGTGGAAACATCATTTTGCTTTGGGGTACTGCTTTGACCCACAATTACAAGATATAAGGGACAGTTTTCACAAATTTTCACTGAATAACGTTGCCACATTGTTTTAATGATCAGTACCACCCTTGCGCCCCACGCGTCTATATAACACCATTTTGGTGAAACTGAGGGCCATATGTTGCAAACTGTATGGCGTTTGCCAGAGACCAGCATTTCAGGTGTTCGTTTAATTTAGAGACTTTTTACGAGTTTTTAGGAACAGAGACTTTTTACGAGTTCAGATTTCCGCTAAGTAACTCCAGGTGTTTCCCTTCAAAAATACATTTTGTGCAGAAACAGCCCCGGAACTCGGGAAAGACGTGTGTAAAATGTTATAGAATTTCATTCCAGGCCTGATCCCCCACAAATGAATGGTACAAAGGTGGGAACGCCGCCTGTCTGGAAACTGTAATTCAGATTTAGTGTTCCCTGCTTCCTGCAACTCATAATCTGGCACTAGTTGTATCAGAAACAACGTCATATTTTTAATGCAATTGGCATGGCCGGATACTGACCTGTATTGCTTGCAATGCATTTCTGCTGCACGGTGTTTGGTGGCAGCCTTCCTGCCACCATCTGTGGATAGGCCGTGGCTGCTTGCTCACGGCTACCAGTGGAGAATCAATGCCACCACAGTAATCTGTGCTAAATGATGCTCCCCGCTTAATTAGACCTCTTGATGACGATTATTGTTTTACTTGAACCCTGTTATTAGTAATCTTTATTCTTTCTCTTGCTCATTAGCCCTCTGATTGTATTTTTTTAATCATTCTGTTTCTTTGTACCATTCTGTTCTTGTCTTCATGCAAAGCGCCTTTAAACCCTCAGAGCCTTGTTCACATTATACAAACTACATACATTAGTAAAAAATACACACAATTTTGCAGCCTTTGTAGTCTAAAAACCGTGGACATTGCTAGGTACTCACTGCAAACAACAAGATCTGGAGGAAAAACCCTGACAAGCAGCTTGTCACAACTCTGGAAAGCAAAGAAGGCTGGGGCAGTCAAAGGCAGTGCTCTAGATCAGTGGTTCCCAACCTTTTGACTTCTATGGACCCCCACTTTTTCATTACTGGAACCCAGGGACCCCCACTGAATCATTACTTGAATCCGGGGACCCCCCCACTGAGTCCTTATCGAAAGCTGGGGGCATATATGTTAATATTGTTTAATTTTCTAAGCAGTCACGGACCCCCGGAGGTGGCTTCGCGAACACAAGGGGTCCCCGGACCATAGGTTGGGAACTACTGCTCTAGATATCACGCTGACTTGGGACTGCTTTTATCAATCAGCCCTATAGTCTGGGACACTGGAATTATGTGCAGTGGAGGGCCAAATTATATGGGAGGCTTGATTAATTGGTGCAGCAAGAAAAGACAAATTATGCAGCGTACTGCAGCATATTTTGTGAAAGTATTACTTCGTTTGTTCTGATTTTTATACTTGTTAAAACTGTCTGGGCTTAGATTGCATCTCAGTTGTATTGGTTTAGCACCCTACTATAGTAATTAGTAAGAGAAAAGTGACCAGTCAACTTTTATAAAGGGAGTTCTGCTGCGCGTCAACAAATGTCACTGCATTTTTAGTAACTTTTCAACCATTTGAGCTAGAAATAGACTCTTTTTGTTAAATCTGCAGATTATGCAACAGGTGGTGGATTGCGTGGCGAATGTGGCTAGTCCATAATTATGTAAAAATCTCCGCAGGTGGACAAGCATATAATTCCAGTGGCCCTGCCCATGGCCGTTGCGGAGGCCCATGCCTGCCATGACTCACCCTGTGCTATGACTACACAATGGTCCTCTATAGACCGCAGAGGGGTGTCACGTTGATTAAGGAATGTCATCTTTGATGTACCATTGTACAGACCCCTTCTTTTGACTCTGCCAGACCAAATTCAGCTGCCTTGGCAGTCTTCTGGGCCAGTTGGTACACATATGCAACCTTTTGCACTACTTTAATTTGTACAATTGTATGTTTCCACAAACAAGGTCCTATGACAGATTTAATGTTCATAACCTGATATCTAAACTGTAGAACATTACCCTATGATCTGATGTTTGCACTGTATAAAATCATTGAACATCACTGTATGTATGGCTTGTTATAGGAACCGCAGACCATTATCCTATTTCCTTGTACTCACTGTGAGGAACATCATCCCATCATCTTGTTTCCGCCCCCTTCGCTCCTCTGTTGCTTCCCCACTCCTGCGCAAGCTACTTATTTATATTTTATTTACAGATCCGAAGTGGGAAGTAAATCACTTGTCATTTTGTAGGCACACACATACAAAATGGTGCGACCACCACCTCCTAGCACATTTCAAACCCACCAGGATTTCAGAAGCTACTGACATAAAAACCTAATCCGGTTGTTTTTAGCTTATTGCACAAAGCATGCCCAATCTACAAGTGCAGAGCTGCCAGGCAGAGCTTGCTCTTGGATCAGTGTGGTTCTTGTGAGGTTGAACTGGTTGACAGCCATAGTCTGCAGCTGAAGAATGGGTTGTGGTGTAATCCAGTTAATAGTTGTTTATTTTTCAACCTGTTGTCCTATTTGGGAGCTCGACGACTGGTATTTGAAAGGGTGATAGCACAGTGGTGGTGATCCAAGATGAAGGATAATGCAAGTTTGCTGGGAGGTTGACTGTATTGAAGGCTTTGGAAGCTTTCAGCTAATCAGGTGCATGAGAAGCTAGTTTTGCACCCTCTGCATGCCCCCGTCATGCACCAGGGCTGCTTATCCCAACTACAACCTTGTATGTATTATCCTTTTTCAGATAGTTCTTTTACGATAAGGTGGCCCAACGAGGCCAAAATCGTTGCCCCAAATTTACAATGTGGTGCAATACATGCATTGTCACTTTGTAACCCTTTGCACTACATTATGTCTGCGCCAGACATAATATATGTAAATGGGGCGTTTCCTGGTTGGGGAGGGGGCTGAAAAAATGGCACAAAATGCTTATAAAATCCGATTCGTCATGGCGAGTGGGTGAGCAGATAACTTGAGGCCTGTAAAGGCTGCAACATCGAAGGGTTAACGCATGACACAGGTTTGTAAGCGGATGACAATATGGAACAGGAGTTCAGCTAAACTGAAACCCCAGGTAACTATTCAATTGCTTTGGAACAGTCATGCATAATGTTTTTGTAACTCCTATAACCTATGCTAAATATCTTCTTCCCAATTACAGACGGTCTACATTTGGATTTGAACGGGCAGGCGTGAGTACCAAGGAAGCCCAGGTAATTCTGTAGACGTTCCAGGTGGGATTAAGGGTCTCTAGATAAATCACATTCATGATCCGCACCTTTACTTCTATTACAGGTTTGCCGGACTAAGCACGTTATAGATTTGAATGGACTGACATGCGTAGAAGCATAAGGACCAGGTAATTATTTGGTTGGTACCCCATCTGGGTCACCTGGCATAATATAATATGACAACATGCTGTAACCAACTGTTAACCATCTTTTCTTTTGTTGCAGGCACCTCAGACAGTACTGTTCATAGATGAGGGCGGGCAGACTGGAGTAGCAGCAGAAAGAGAAGGTTATTATTTGCTAGTTTTCCTTATGGTGCATCTGAGACATTGAAACAATCAGGTGCTTTAATCATGTTTTCTTCTTTTACAGGCATCTTAGACCCTGCTACACAGAAATTTGAACAGGCATATGCGAGTAGAAGCAGAAAGACAAGGTAGTTATTTGGTTGATTTCACTTGTGATGCACCTAGTACATTATAACATAACATTTGTCATCCCTTTTTTTTTCTGTTACATCTACAGGCAAGTGTGAGAACAAATAGAAAGGCCCAGGTAATTAATTGCTACATTTTCCAAGAGATAGCTCAGACTTGTCTGGTAGATTGCAGTCAATAGCATAAGAACCAACTTTAAATAATGTTCCTCACTTTAAATAATGCTCCTCTTTTTTGATTTTTGTTTTTTTGCAGGTTTTGCAGCATAGTAGGCTCAGACTGATTGCCCCCAAAATGTTCAAGTGCAAAGCTGTGACTTCAGCAGAGAGCAGTGCTTTGCCACAAAGGAAGAAATGCTGTCTTGTGTTCAAAGAAGAATGGCTGAAAGAAATTGTGGAGACTGAGTCACAAAAGTCACGGAGCAAGGTTCGCGTACAACTGGGAGAGATATTTCTATACAATACAGAAGTAGGCCTGATGTGCAAAGTATGTGCAGAAGCAAAGATTGCAGGAGACTTTTCGACTGGGAAGAAATGGAGTGATGGATGAAAGCTGGACTACTTGAAACGCCATCTATTTAGCAAAGTTCACGAATCTGCTTTGGTGACCCTAAGAAATAAAAGTGCCACTGCCAGGCTGGGTTTTGGAGTGCGCACCATGCTGACGGAAACTGCCAGTGACAGAGCAAACAGACTAGAAGTGGTTGAACGGCATAGATCCATGCCTGAGGAGATAAAGATTCTCATCAACAATGTGTTACTAGCAGTCAAAATGAACACGTCAATGTTATCTGTTCAAGACATCCATGACCACGTCGCATTGTATGTGAAGATACCAGACAGCTGGAGGAGCAAGAACTATGCCTTTGAGTTTTTGGAGGCCATCAACAGCGTGATACGCTCTGACTTCATGGCAGAACTTCGCAGTGCTCGGTATCACACATTGATAATTGATGAGAGCACAGATATTTCAGTTACAAAAATGCTCATCCTCTACTTCAAATTCCGATCTGTAACATCAACAGAGTACAAAACAGTGTTTGGGGGAATTGTAACTCTGAGTACATGCAATGCGGAGGCTATCACTAGAGCTGTGAAAGACTTCTACTCTGCCAATAAACTGGACCTTATGAAAATGGTCATGTTTACATCAGATGGTGCATCAGTGATGCTGGGAAAGAACAATGGTGTTGCTACCCGCCTCAAACAATCCATTCCCCATCTAGTTGAGCAGCACTGTGTAGCGCACAGAGAGGATTTGGGAGTTGATGATGCCTGGAAAAAAGTGCCGATGATCAGGGAAATGGAAACATTACTGAGGACTGTCTACACTGTGTTCTCCCGCTCACCTGTAAAGAAGTCCAAGCTGGACGAACTTGCTTTGGTCACTGAATGTGAAGCGGTCTCCTTTCGGCCACTCAATGAAGTGCGGTGGCTTTCAAGGCATTTTGCTGTTGGTGCACTCTTGCGTAACTATGAGGTTGCTCTCAAATACTTTGATCATGAAAGAGTTGAGGAGAATGACCCAATTGCTAAATATTGCTACAAAAAACTATCTGACTCAAACTACCATATTTCCTTTGCAGCACTGAACGACATTCTGGGTGAACTTGCATCTTTGTGCAAGTTGTTTCAAAAAAGCTCTTTGACCACTGTTGAAGCTGTACAGTATGCAAGAGCAAAACTTGGCCAAATAAAGGGACAGTACTTGGGCAACACTGTCTTTTGGAGCAACACAGTAAGAGATCTGATGGCTTTGTACAGAGAGGACAGAGAGTATGATAGTGAGCCGATGTTATCTTTCATTAAACTCCTTTGTGAGCACATGGAAAGAAGGTTCCCAGAAGATGAGTTGAAGGAATGGACAAGCTTTGATTTCCATGCAGTAACAACACAATCACAGTTTGATTTTGGGACTGAGAATGTACAAAGACTTGTTGAAAAGTATAAGAAGGTCTTGGTCCTGGGTGATTGTGACACCCCTGATGATGTTGTTCAGCAATACCGAGATTATAAATATGTGGTGGCAGAACATATAAAAAACTGATTGTTTAGGACCTTTCAAGACATGGTGAATTTCACCCTGCGGAATGCTGCACAGTATAGTGTTGTATCTCAGCTTATTGATGTCTGTGCAACATTCCAGGCTTCAAGTGCAGACTGTGAACGAGGATTCAGCCTCATGAACTTAATCAAGTCCAAATTAAGAAACAGACTTGAAGAGAGTCACCTAGATATGCTCATGAGGACAAAGGCCTACCTCTCAAATGGGAAAGTTGACTTAGAACGAGTTTATCAGCACTGGAAGAATGGCAAGGACCGGCGAGAAAAACAAACATGTCAGACATCTAATGTTGGCACCTGACTTGTCTAAACTTTGATGCAGCTTCTCCTACAGTCCATGTGTGGGTTGGGTAAGAACATTTCTCATCCTGTCTCAAGGCAGGGGCTTCATGGCATTCATCAGTAGTGTGTTCATCAAATTGTAAATGTTAACTAATTGTACAACATCCTTTATTTGATGTGCATGGCCCCCTGAAGCACCCTGAGAGTATTCATTAAAGTTTCACAATGGTTCAATCTCTGTTTTCTCTAACTGGGGTGTAGGTGGCACATAACAGGTCATGTCCTTGGGGTGTGCCATCAGGTCACCATACTAACTTAATGGCCTATTATATGGAGCAATGTTCATACAAATATCCCCTTTTTGCTTAAGTGGTAAAACAAAGCAATGGAGCGGCAAATGCCAAAGATCTTGGTAGTTATGCGCTGCGCTCGCGTGAATTGTCAATTTCTTGGCGCAGATATCCTTGGCTGCAGCGCACAGAGATCTTACACTGCCACACACAGTGGAAAAAAATTAGAGGGAACATTGCTCATCACTATCCATGACCCAGCAAGTCAACGCCATCTCCTTCTCCTGCTTCAACACCCTCTGCATGCTCCGAAAGATCTACAAATGGATCCCCACAGTAACACAAGCCCTCGTAAGACACAAACTTGACTATAGCAATGCCCTCTATGCAGGAACCATGGTCAAACTCCAGAAAAGGCTGCAACGCATCCAGAATGCCTTTGTACGCCTCATCCTGGACATCCCCCTCCACCTCCACCTCCACATCACAGGCCACTTGAGAGACCTGCACTGGCTCCCCATCAACAAGAGAATCACCTTCAAACTCCTCACCCACGCTCACAAAGCACTGCACAACACCGGACCAGAATACCTCAACAGACGGCTCTCCTTCTACACCCCGACCTGACAGCTCTGCTCCACCGTCCACGCTGTCGCTATCATCTCACGCATCCCCAGAACTACAACCGGTGGCAGATCATTCTCGCACCTCGCCGCCAAGACGTGGAGCTCTCTTCCCACCCACCTGCACCAGACCAAAGACCTCCTTACCTTTAGGAGACTTCTCAAGACCTGGCTGTTTGAGCAGTAGCAGCGCCCCAGTGCCTCCCTCCCTCCCCCCCTCAGCGCTTTGAGACCCTCACGGGTGAGTAGTGAGCTTTACAAATTCCTTGATTGAACATCAGAGCATCACTCCAACACTGGTGAGTCAGGATGTAGGCCCCTATTGAAGCAGAAATCCCAGCAAATGACTGATAGCAATTGTACATACCACTCACCATAGCAATGCAGATCTGTACAACTTTACCTACAAGGGCATACTGAGGCACACACTGACTATTAGCTTGGCATCCAAAGACCACGCCAGGCATTAGGAAACAAATGTACACAGTGAGTACTCATCCTTTGTGGCTGCTGTGCTGCCTTCAAGCTCCCATCCAACTCTGGGGTGGTCACTGCCAGTATGCAGACCCTTAGTATGCAGATCATTAGGGGGGTCAGAGTCCGACGGGCACCCCTCCCTCGTTGGGAGGACGTACCCAGGTGGGCCTCTGCGGTCTTCCGGGCTCATCGCCTCAGGTCCTCCCACCTTTTTCTGCAGTGGGTGCCCCACCGGCTATGGACCCCCATGGTCCGCACGTCCTTGGCGATGCCATGCCATAACTCTTTCTTTTGATGGGTGCTGACCTGCACAGAAAACACAGACAGAAGGACACCATTAACTACACACTACAGTCAGTTACAGCAATGGATTACATACTACATATTTCCTACAATCATCATACACATCACTCGTACCTCTGTGTACATATTGCATGCAGCTGACAACACTCCCTAAAGTACACACTGCATGCACACACATATATCAACATACAGCCATGTCACATCCAAAATACCTAAAAGGTGCTCACCCGTTGATCTGGAGGCCCATACAACTGTCCTTACCAGGGTAGGACCCCATACACAAGCTTCCCCAGTTCTTCGGGTGTGAAGGCTGGAGCCCTATTCCCTGTAGCACGGACCATTGTGGGTTCCAGACAAAGGACACAGCAGCTCACACAGTGGAGGTCTTGATAGGGTGAAAATCAGGAGTCAAGTGACATGGCCTTCTGAAAATGGCAGTCACGTCTGCGCCGGTAATCACCGTCACCACCAGCGGTGAACATCATTGGTCCCTGTGCTCCATAGACTTCAATGTTAACCAATGAGGAGTTGCATTGCGGTTCAGACCGCCTTCCGCCATGACGTCAACTCCTGCGGAATGAGGTCACTTCCACCTAATCTCTGCATTCAGGACAGGCAGGTGCCATTTTCTGATGATTGTTATGGTAGTCAATTAAATGTGCGTCATAGGTACTTATGGTACACACCAAGGGAATTCCTACATGTCTACATTATACCTTTGGTGGGAGAATCTGACTCTTCAATAAGAGCTCATACAAGTGCACTGCTTGCAGAAGAGAAGTTGACAAAACATGCTACATGTGATGGTACAAATCACTTCCCACAACTTAGACTACATCTGTGAAAAAGTATGACAATTTAATGGAAATGTATGGTATCAGTAGTCCGTTTGCATGTAGAGTTCACCAGAGCAGATTCCAATCATTGGTTGCCTGAAATGTATGAGACAGCTCTATTTACTGTGATTTTGTGTGTTTCTATCCTTCCTGCTCTCACACACTTGTGATGTTTTGTCTGTTCAGACACCAACCACTGCGGAGGAGGAGGAAGAATGCACCCGTGTACAGACCCATAGTTGACTTGGCTACACTGGAGGAACGCCATATCATTCTCACCTATCATCTGGACAGGCCCACAATCACTGAACTGTGTGAACAATTGGAGCCAGATCTCATTCCTGCTCTTCGTAGTCCTACTGCGATATCTCCTACAGTACAGGTGCTATCAGTGCTCCACTTCCTGGCCAGTGGATCATTTCAGGTGACAGTGGGCTTGGCTGCAGGTATGTCTCAGCCAATATTTGCTAAAGTGCTGAGTAGAGTTTTGACTGCCTTGCTGAAACACACGAGCAGCTATATCACATTCCCCCAAAGTGAGGATTTGCCCATTGTTAAGGCTGCTTTCTATAAAATGAGACATATTACACATGTGACTGGGGCCATTGACAAGACCCATATTGTTTTGGTCCCTTCCAGGATAAATGAGCAGGTGTTCAGAAATAGGAAGAGTTACCATTCTATAAATGTGCAGATGGTGTGCCTTGCTGATCAGTATATTTGCCACGTTAGTGCCACATTTCTAGGATCTGTACATGATGCCTACGTTTTGAGGAACAGCAGCGTCCCACAGATGAAGGCACAACTACAGAGAGAGAAAGTCTGGCTCATTGGTGAGCCTTCTGTTTCCTACAATGTATGTCACAGTATGTTACCTGGAGGTGTCTTCTGTGCTATTGTGCACATGTAATGTGAGTTTCTCACTATTTCCAGGTGACTCCAGCTACCCAAACCTATCCTGTCTGTTGACACCAGTGAGGAATCCAATGACAGAGAATCGATACAATGAGGCACATGGACAGACCAGAAAAGTAATTGAAAGAACATTTGGGCTACTGAAAGCCAGATTGAGGTGCCTACATATTTCTGGTGGATCTCTACTCCCCAGTAAAGGTCTGCCAGATTGTGGTGGCCTATTGCATGCTTCCCAATTTGGCCCTCAGAAGGCATGTGCCATTCCTGCAGGAGGAGGGGGGAGACAATGCACCTGTGGCAGCAGAGGAAACTGACGAATGATGAAGATGGGGAGGAGGAGGATGTGGACAACAGGACACATCTGATACACCAGTACTTCCAATGGCGGTCAGGTAAGACTGTAATTCTGTTCATGCCACCAGTTCAATGAAGAGCTGTGTGGCAGCAATGATGTACCAAGCTCTAATATGTGCATGATGAACCCTGACACTGTTCCATCTGTGGTTAGTGTTGTTAGTGGTATGATCATTGGTTAGAGAGCTAATTCTGCCTATGCAGTCTATCAGCTGTTTTGCAGTTTCACATACATGCCCACATCCAACTGTGTCCTCAATCCATACAGTACTTAGCATTTGTTGCTAGAAATGTAGTGTGCGTTTGAGTGTTCTTACACAACCTCTCTGTGATTTCATTGTCCCTGACAGTTTGGCCTGGACTAGGTGTTATAGAGGAGGGATTGGCTTATTGAGAGCATGGCATAGCTAAAACTGTGGTATCTTGTCTAAGGCCCTTACAAACGTTGTGTATTGCTCACAAGTAGTATTTGGAGTTCATTGAGTGCAAAATATTAAGTTGATGTGACCAGATGAATGTAGGGTGACATGTTACATGGGTTCATGTTGCTTTACTTCTCTTTACTGCTAATTTGAATGTCATTAAAGGTTTACCTTTTTTCAGATGTTGGTGTGGTCACTACTGTGTACTCATGGAATACCTACAGACTGATTTCACACAGTTTGGTGGATGGTGACTTGTGGCAAGAACTTACACTGGAAATGTGTACCCCAAACTGTCTGTACATTGGATGGATTCACACTTCATATGATATTTGCATTTGGAATAAAGGTCAAGACATTGCATGTACATGCAAGAAATGCACAAATCCTTCTGCTGTGTTTGAGTGTGTTTATTACTATTACAAAAAGGAAGGGATAGTGCAATTGAGTGGGGTGATGGTGGGCGAAATCTTCAGTGTAGTGGCCCAGTTATTTTGTAGCACAGGTCCACTACCCATGGGGCCATAGGACAAAGGAGCAGTGGCAGTCCAAAGTGAACAAGGTGTCACACAAGGGAGACATGTTGGTGAGGCTCACTTCCTGACAGTGGTTTTGGTCTTGGCTACAGTATCTGGAGGATGTCTTGCTCGCAAGGAACGTTTGCGGGTGGTTCCTCTGCTACAGAGGGAGGGGTGCTGGTGGTCTATGAGTCCTGTGGCAGGTCCTCCAGTCTGCTAGCTGTAGCAGATGTAGAGGGCTGGTCAGTACTCTGGCTATTGGAAGAGGCCAGTTTGTGTGTTAGGGACTCACACATGATGGTGGCAATTTCACTGAGCACCCCTGCAATGGAGGCCATGTTGGCATTGTGGGCCTGCAACTGCTGCATGACCTCCTGGTTGTGTTTTCTCTGCAGCCTCTGGTTCTCATGCCAAATAGTAAGTACCTGGCCCATCCTGTCCTGGGATTTCTGGTATGCTCCCAGGACATGCAACAGTGCCTCCTGGGCAGTCGGTTCCTTGGGTCGGGCAACCCCTTGGCGCACAGATATTCTTCCACTGGTCCTGGCCCCCTGTGCCTGTGTCCCCTAAACTGTGTGCCCACTCCCACTGACACCAGGACCTTCTTCATCTTGCCTGAGAGGTATTGACTCCGATCCCTGTACAGGTGGGCACACTGTTGATTGACGTGACCTGGGTACAGAGGTTTGGGGATGTTGGGTGGCTGCTGTTGTCGTGGACTCCGATGTGGGGTGCTCTGGGGTGGACTGGGTGTTGCTTGTGGTGTCTGACTGACAAGTGGTACCAGATGGGCCAGGGAGACCTTTCCGATCCAGACATCCAGAATAGCTGTCATCACTTGGGCCTTCTTCTGGTGGAGGACTGGGTAGATGTGGCACATGCTGCCGGCTCACATTGGCTAAGTTACCTGTAGGACATGTATGATAGTTGTTAATTTCATCCTCAGATACATGTTCAGCATTTATGGGTTTCCCTATGAGATGGGTGTTGTTTTCCCACCTTTGGTTTGTGTCTGGTGATGCATTGTGGGATTGGTAGTGCTTCCTGCTGACCATGCATTAATTATGTGTGTGAATGATGACCTTGGAGAGGTGTGATTTAAGTGGGTTGGGCATGCAGGGGAAAATTGTTGAGGGTGTTTCTAAGTTTGGGATGGAGTGGGTTGAAGGAAGATAGGGTGACGGGGAGACATGCCATGCAGGTGCACGTGGTGGTAGTGAAGTAATGGTGACTTACCAGTGTCCAGCCCTCAAGTGATTCTAGTGAGGCCCTCGGATGCAGGATAGCCAAGACCTTCTCCTCCCATGTTGTCAACCGTGGGGGAGAAGGTCGGGGTCAACCGCCAGTCTTCATGACGGCAATGTGGTGCCTGGATGCCATTGCACGCACCTTCCCCCGTAGGTCATTCCACCTCTTCCTTATGTCGTCCCTTGTGCCTGGATAGGTTCCCAAAGAGTTCACCTTGTCCACGAATCTCCGCCATAGCTCCATCTTTCTGGCAATGAATATCTGCAGCACCTGTGCACCAAACAGCTTTGGCTCTACCCTGGCAATTTCTTCTACCACGACCCGCAACTCTTCGTCAGTGAAACAGGGGTTCTTTTTTGGTGACATGCCGATTGGCTAGTGGGTTTAGTGGGTTTGTGTTGGGCAGAGGGTGGAATGTTTGGTGAGGGTGCAGGTTGTGTGAGCATGTGGGATGTTGTGAAGTAGTGATTGAGTGCAGTGTTGTGTGTGTTTGGTGTAGAGGTATGATGTGTGGTGTGTGATGCATGAAGGGTGTATGGGTGACTGTGGTTTGTGTGTGTAGTTCTGGGGATATGTGGGCTGGCAACTTGTAGCAGATTTTTGGATTTTGGAAAGAATTGTGGGTTGTGTGGGGGTGTGTTTTATAGCGCTGTTGTTGGGTGTGTACGATGTGTGTATGTATGTTTATCAGGTGTGGTTAATTCAGTCTGGCCAATGTTGGCTTCTGTTGTTGTGGAGTGGCAAAATCGACCGTGGCGGTCTGCACCACCAATGTGTTAACCACCATTGATGGACCGCTGTGGTGATTTGTGGGTCGTTATTTGGAGGGTGGTTTGTTGCTGGCGTGGCGGGACTGACTCTCTCCCGCCTTCATTGGATCTGGCGGTGTTGAAATTATGACTGCTTTCTGATGGTTTTGTTTTTGTGACTCATGATACATCGGGTGGATTGCCACCTCCGCGGCTGTCTTTTAATGGCCGTCACCATGGCGGTCTTCGATATAGACCTCTAAAGTCATAAAGAGGACAATTATCTGGAAGAAACGCAGTATAAGAACACTCAGTGGGCAGATCATCAAAAATCTACTATATATTAATGCCCTGAAACATACCAATCCTAGGCATGCTCAATAAACTTTATCCTTTCCAGGCTTGACTACTTCATAACTTAGAGCCATGCAAATAGACATGGTAAGGCAGATGCACTCTACTGACAGACCAATCACTTTGCAATAACAAAAACTGCTCTCTGGATCTATAATATATCCACTTCCAATGTGTCTAATTTCCTAGAATAAGTAAGAAAGACCCTACAGAATACAGAGTCAACAATGTATTCTTTCGGAACCTAGCATGAAATCTTTACAGAAAGGAATGCTATTCTGAGAAGAAACCTTCTTCCTTTGTAGCAAGAAAACTCAGATTATAATGATGAAATGGCTTCATGATTTCCCTGCACCGAGACCCAAGAGATAGAGGCAAATGTTGAAATTAATTAGTTGAGATTTTATGTGGCACGGTCTCATACACTGATAAATGAGTGCTCAGACTTTTATTGTATGTGCTCAAGCCAAAGGTGGGAATTGCTTGCAGCAGGAGTCTTGAAACTCTGCTACTTCAGTTCAACTCTGGAACATGACCTTTATGGACTTTATCGTAGAATTACCTCTGTTTAATGGTTACACAACATTGGTGGTAGTCGTCGATTACTTCTCGGAGATGGGGCAAGTCCTTCCATTCAAGAAACTCCCACTGCTGCAAAACTAGCAGATGTCTTCATCATTCACATCTTCCGCATAAATTAGTCTTCAAGATACTGTAAACATGGATATAGTAAATAAATTCACAGCTCTCTTCCGAAAGAACTGATAACAACAGTGCTACCAGGCATTTCAAGTCTATCATTTACCATCCACAAACAGATTGCCAGAGAAGTATGACTGAACGAATCCATAGAACATGCTTGCTACATTTCTTGAGGTATCATCAAAATGCTTCATACCACACGTTACTTCCAAATATCAGTACAGCCACAGTTCTCTCTGCGTCCATTTTCTGCAAAGACTTCAGAACATTCAGAAAGCTGCACATCAACAGCTGTGGCAAGCCAAACACTCAATACAAATGTTTTACAGACAAACACAGAAGAAAAGCACTGGCATTCCAGGGGGACAGCATTTGAAGGTCATTTATGTACCTAACAATTCCAGTATCCCATTCTAAGTTCACACCTTGAGTTATAATTTTTGTTCTGCAGGGACGGTGAGCTAGTCTCCAGTACAACTGTCAATCCCCTCATACAGGCATAGTCACCATATATTTTATGTATCCTGAGTTAAGGCCCCTGTATCTGATGTAGTAAGCAATCCTACTCCGGTCTTGATAGACAGATCTTCAGAATATGAGTTGAAGGACCTCAGAACTGCCCAATGGGCCCATTCATAAACAGTTCCAGTTTCCCCTTTTGTTTTGCACAATAATATATCTGGCCAACCTGCACAGTTGGAACACTTTGATCAAGTTGTCCGACGTTTCACTATTGCTGCCTTGTGTGCACACGTATGTGCATTGTTGTCCCTATCTGTGCATGTGTACTGTGCTTGTGTGGGTGCATCACTTCTATTTTTCACTTTTGCCCCTCTCTGTATTTGTGTGTGCAATGGTGTTTGTGTGGTGATTGTGTTGGAGGTTGGTGTGGGTTGTATGTGTGTGGGTAAGTGGTTTTTGATGTGTGTTCAGTTGTTGTGCATGGTGTGGGTGGAGTGAGTGAGTGGTATGGACGATGGCGTCATGGTATGGTATCAGTGTATGTGTAGATGGCACTCGTGGTTGTGTGCCGCATGTGTGTCTGGTATCCCTTCTTCTGCCTGGTGTCTGTGTCGGCTGTGGTTTTGTGATCCGTTTGTGTGTGGCTGGCTATGAGTGTTGTGTCATGTTTATGGTGGGTGTTGTTTGGTGTGTGTGTGTAGGGCGTGGTGTGTGTGTATGTGTGTGTGTATTTTGGTAGGGGCGTTGCTGTGGGTGTGTTTGTGTATGGGCATGGCAGTCTGTGTCAGGTGTGTATGTGGCATTTGGGCATGTAACTGTCCCCTTCCCTCCTTTGCGAGGTAGGTGGCCTACTCACTGTTGTCGTCTTTGTCGGCAAGGAATGTCCTGGAGGTAAATAGCAAGTACCAGCATCGGGAAGATCTCCAGTTCATGCTCCATGTTATCGGCGGCCTCCTCTGTGTCCGTACGGTGAGTGTTTCCTTCTATACTGTTCCTTTCCACCATGCTTTGAGTGGAGGTTGGGCCACCCCTGAAATCGTGGCGGTGTGCTGATCCCCAATACGGTGGGCAGTAAGGTCTTTTCCGTTGCTCTGTAGATGCCATCCGCTGCTCTCGGTGGTCGGCCCGCACTGGCGATATGGGCGGTGTACTGGGTGCGTGCTGGCCTGTTCACCCCCACGGACGCATTACCGCGGTCTGCACCGCCTGCCTGTTGGCGGTCAAATCGCCACTACCGGCGTAGCGGGCATCTGTCCGCAAAACTCGTGATGACCACCTAAGTCATAATTAGAATAGAAATACTATATGTACTCTTGGTTATACAGGCTTGTTAGTAAAATACTGCAACTAATTCCATATGTTAATGGTTATGGTAAGTAATTTCCTCCTGCACTGATGAAGGAATCTGTGTGCAGTCATAACATTCTCTCACATTCACCGTCTCAACATATTCATACACCAAGCGATAGAAAACAATAGAAGAAAGATCTCCCCCTGAGTTGTCTAAGTGCAAGTATTTCTCATCCCTACTAAACATATCTAACTTTGAAAGTGTAGTAGTCTGTGAAGAAGGAGTATAATTAGTTTCAACTTTGCTAGAAACTCTTATACTCACAATAAATAACAAACTTACTAGCATACATACAATTCCGAAACCAATACACATAGATTTGCAACACTTATTGTTTTCAACGCAATTGTGATTGTTATCCATGACCTGTAAAATATCAGAAAGTAGAATATTTAACTATGCATCCAAAAATCTAAATCAAAAATAATCTTCAGTCTTATTTGCAATTATTTACAGGAACTTTCAGACTTTTCTCCAGAACTTTTTCTCAAAAATTGGTTTAGCAGCTCGTCAAAATTCAGTTTTCAAAGTCTCTTTCAATCGATTATATTCTATCGGACAGTTAATATGACTTATAGTATGTAATGTCTCTCTTGTTCAGCTGGCAATGTAGTATCAAATTTCAGTTTAAAAGCAATTTCAAGTTCCAAAATATTGAACGGGAAATTCAGGATCAAAACAAAAGGACAAAAATTCACGTTGCCACTCATCTGATGTAAAATACCCCCATTCAGGACCTGAGTATCTTCGACTTGCAACTCTTTTTCTATTTGCTCTCCGATTTGCACTTATTCCTCCTTCACTTATACCTTCATGTGATCTGCTTTTGTTGTTGTGCCTGGCTCTTTATTTATAGTTGAAGAAACATCTGGAATCTTTTAATTTGTTAGCAACTTGGGCCACTTGTCTTCTTTCACAGCTTTTTTTGGCATTGTTGTTTGCAAAACTGGACCTACAACTCAGCTTGATTCGGCAGGATTTTGACTTTGACTTGATGTGTCTGCAACATTAGCTAATTCAGGAGGAGTCAAATCTGTATGACTTTGATTAAACTCAACTCCCTCCTCAGCTGCTTCAGGAAACGTGATTTGTTTCAATTGATCTTCCCAATCGTCTGCTTCTGGTGGAGTTCTCCTCCAATGTGACTCCACTACTATAATTGCTGATGCTTGAGCAACTTCAGAAAATAGAAGTTCCTCTATTTCATCTCTTAGTGTTTGCCTCGTCTCTTAGAGGAGTACTTGGATCTTTACCAGTTTAAACTGTCTATTTCTGTCTCTACAGTCTCGCTTCTTGCTCCGTGAGGCTGTATGGTAGTTGTTGGTGCTCTCAACAACTCTTCTTCATCATTCAAAGGATAGGGTACTTTCTGAGTATGGCTGGTGTGAATCCAGTTTGTGATCCCAGCACACTTTACAGCAGTTGTCATAACAAGTACGACCTGGTACGGCCTCTTCCACCTAGGTCCAGACAAGATTTTCTCACATGCTTCTTGACGACCACCCAATCATCAGCTCGCAGACTATGACACTGGTCTTGGGATGGCGGCACGGCTATGGCTTCCACCTGCTGACAGAAAGAGCGAACCAAATCATCCAGACTCTGGCAGTAATCCAACACCATATTATCTGTTATATTCACAAGAGCATTTGCAGGAACAGCTGGCAAACTCATTGCACTACCAATGAGGATTTCATGGGGAGAAAGTCCAGTCTTTCTGTCAGGTGTGTTTCTCATGCTCATCAGAACCAAAGGCAACGCATCTGGCCACTTCAGATTTGTAGATGCACACATTTTTGCAAGTCGTGCCTTCAAAGTACCATTCATTTGCTCTACTAATCCAGAAGCTTCAGGGCGATAGCTACAGTACAACTTCTGTTCAATGTTTAAGGCTAAACATAGTAATTTTATCGCCTCTTTATTGAAGTGACTTCCTCTGTCTCATTCTAAAGAGGCCAGAAACCCAAAGTGAGGAATTAACTCCCTAAGCAAAATCTTTGCCACTGTGAGACTATCATTTCTGCGTGTGGGGTAAGCTTCAATCCAGTGACTAAAAATACAATCACCAACATGCATCTCAGACCATCACACAAAGGCATCACAATAAAATCCATTTGCATTTTGTTGAATGGACCTCCTGCTCTTCCAATGTGACTCAAATTAACAATTGTTCTTTTCCCCACATTCATTTGTTGACATGTAACACATCTGTGACAAATTGTTTCAGCAAGCTGTCTAAACTTTGGATTGAACCAAGATTACTTAAATGTGTGAATCATTGCATCTCTACCAATGTGTGCTTGACCATGATAGTATCTTGCCATTTGCATCAGTAAACAGTTTGGCAACACCAACAGCCCTTCATTTGAAATCCATTTGTCATCATTGTCTGTTTGAAAACATTTCAATTATATCCAACCTTTCTTTTCATCTCCAGAGACATTTTCTTGCAAACCTTTGATTTCCTCCCATGTACCAATCACTGTTAACATGTAACTTGGGTTTACTTCATCATCATTTAGTTCTTTCCATTTTTAATCAAAAGAAATACAGTTCAATGCGCAAAACCTTGCAACTTGATCTGCATAAACATTTCCCATTGAAACAAAATCATTTGATTTCTGGTGTGCACTGCATTTATCCTCAGCAATCATCTCAGGTAATTGTAGGACTTATAACAACTCATGAATTCTATCACTATTTCTAATTGGTGAGCCAGAAGAAGTCATGAAACCTCTCTGTGACCACAACTTCCCAAAGGCGTGCACTACACCAAATCCATATTGACTGTCTGTGAAAATTGTAACTTTAAGCTGTTCAGAAATACAACATGCCCTAGAAAGAGCCACTAATTCTGCCACTTGTGCAGAAAATACTCTTTGAAATCCAAGATGGTGGCCGGATTTCCCGGCTGATCGCCACTCCCGCTCTAGCCCATCCCCAGACTGCACGCGGCTTCCATTCACCCGCGAAAGCCGCGGATGCCGCGGACGCCGTGCGCCTGCAGCACGGACCGCTGCGGGCACTCTACGGCTTTCTGGTGGCTCCTGCAAGGATTGTGGCCGCGACAGCAAGCACCGGAGGGCCCCGCAAGAAGATGTGAGCGCGGCGCTCGCCCTAGAACCGCGCTCCTTTTTCTCCCGACCGAGCGCGATCCCCGCCGTTTCTTGGCTGTAGTAGTTGGCGTGTGGGGCGTCTGGGACGTCTGGATGGCGCCGAAGTTGAACAAGACCCCTCGCTCCCTACGGGCACGGCAGAACCAAGACCCAGGAGGAACCAGAAAGGACAAAAAGCTACCTGTCCCCGGATTGAAAGAGCACAGCAATCTTCATGTGAAAGGGGGCCTGCAGAAAACAACGGATATGGAAAAGGACGTAAGGAACTCGGTTCCAACAATGTTTACCAGCATGATGCGGATTAAGCAAAGGTCCACGGAAAAGGCAGCATGTGACTCGCAATCCAGCGATGATGAGCAGGTACCTGTTTCACCTATATCTCTTGAAGTACTCACTCCTATATGTGATGCAGGGGGGAGGGAGCCACCCAGCCGAGAGACTACCAGTACAAGTCCAGGAAATAGCAGGGAGGTGGTGCCCCCCCCCCCGGTGGGGTGCGAGAAGCTAACTGAGCAGGAACCCAAAGAGTCAAATCAGGGGCCTCAGGAGTCTAATCCAGGGAAATGCGAAATACAACCTTGCGCCTTAAGCAGCAAGTCAAACTCGCAACAGGCTGAGGGTATGGCCAAGCGCTCAACGATATATGAGACTATTCCACCAGCCTCAGTCCAGAGGGGGAAAGAGGCAAAACCAGCAAACATTGATCAGGGGCCATTCGATACAGCAGAAAGCTTTTTTTCTCTCTCCGATCAGTCTAGAGACTCAGATTTAGACGAGGAAATTCCTTTAACAGATTCAGATATTGAAAGCAGCTCTGCAGCAAGCATCTGGGTATCTAACTACTCAACATGCAGAAGAAAATCAGTCGAGCAAACTGATGCTAGAAGTAGTTCAGGGGCCAAGCTTAGGAGAGACCCGCTTAAGCCTCGAGAGGAGGATGGCGAAATGCAGTGGGATTATACGGCTACCCAACAGGCCTTTTCGAAAAGCGACTCGGCCTGCAGTACTCTAGTGCCCCCTTCTACGGATGGCCCTGCAGAGCCTCCCTCGTTGGATCTTATTTACAGGACAATGGTTAAGAATCATGAACAAGCTCAGAGGGAGAGCAGGAAAATGAAAGCAGCAAACAGACAGTTACAACTATCTATTAAAAAAGTGGTTAAATCCTGCCAGGACATTGGTGTACGCATCGCCACCAGGGAGACTCGAACCGAGGAGTTGGAGACTGAAGTTAGAGCAGCAACAGCACAGACAACGACACAAGGGCAGCAGATCTCGGATATTCAATGGAAACTGGAAGACGCGGAAAACCGCCAGCGGCGGAATAATTTGAGGATTTTGGGTATAGCGGAGGACCTCGAGGGGCAGGATACTAGGGCCTACATAGCTTCACTTTTCAAGAAAGCATTCCCAGACCTGACTGGGTGGGATTGGGAAAAGGAGATTCAGAGAGCACACCGTTTTCCGTTAATGAGGAAAAAACAAGCCTTGACTTCTACCGGTAGAGACTAGAGCTATCCACGGGCTATTATAGTGTATTTTGGTGACTCGCCCCAGTTCAAAGGTGATGGTGGAAGGTGTATCATTCTTTAGCAGGCCAGACCATGCGCATGCCACTGTAGAGAGACGGTGGCGACTCAGGCAGATGATTGCTCAATTCCAAGAGTTGGGGCGGAAGCCTACTTGTTAAACCCTGCGCATCTAAAAGTTATCTATAAAACAACCACAAGATTTTTTCTCTCAGAAATTAAGGCAGGGGAATATGTACAGCAACTGAAAACCGGTCAAGTGCAGGGGGTACAGGAGAAGGGGGGAATAGATTGCCGTAAATAGCCGTTTATATGTAAATGTATGTGATACTGATTTGGGGTAGGCAAACTCCCCCTTCTTTCCGTTTTCTACTCCCCTATTTTTTTTTTTTTCTTCTCTTTGTATCTATTTATCTCTGTTTTGCCTTTTTTCGATTGTTTCTGGTCAAGGGTATCGATTGGGAGGGTGAAGACGAGGGGCTGCGGGTAAGGATTGGCAAGCCATAGATGTGTGAAGGTGTTTTACGTATGGGTGGGCTAACGGGACTGGCAAATACCATCTTACAGGCTCAGGAGCCTGGCAATTCCATTTGTAGGGGTAAGGGTTAGGGGGTGGGTTAGAGGAGGGCGGGGGGTCACAGGGACAAAAATGAAAATGGGACACACAGCAGGGGGAGTGGGGATGGCTCTTATCAGTGGAAAAGGGGTCAAGTCGTGAAAACAGCAAAGTTGAATGGGGCATACAGGGGAGCCAGAAGGATCAACATCCATAAAAATGGGTCAGGAAAGTGAAATACGTATCGCCACAGTAAATGTCTGTGGGCTCAATAACAATAAAAAGCGGCAGCTTGTAGGAGAGGTTTTCAAGTCATGGAACGTCGATATTATTTGTATGCAGGAAACACATATTCCAGGTACACAAAAGCAGCTAATAGAGTTTTATGGGTGGAATCTAGTGGCTTTTACACGTCAACACACAACCAATTAGAGGGGTCGCGATATTAACTCGGATCAGAACTTTGGTTATACACAAACAATTTGCTGATAAACTCGGCAGGCTGGTTCTGTTGGAATGCTCGGTTAAGGGGCTAAGGTTCACTTTATGTTCTATTTACGGATCCAATACAGATGATTCCGAGATACTGGAATCGCTTAATTCAGAATTCACGACTTGGCAATGCCTATTATAATGTGTGGAGATTTCAATATACATTTAGATAATAAAGAATCCATTCAGGAACAAACACTCTACCTGGGTAGAAAGAATAAAGTTTTTAAGGCACTTCAGTCATTGGTTATTAATCATGGCTTGATCGATGCCTGGCAGTTGTGTTGCCCGCAGGATCCAGGTTTCACCTTTTTCTCTGCCCCGCATTAGAAGCTAGTCAGGTTAGACTACTTTTTTGTGACAGCCTCTCTACAAAACCAAATAAGGGTAAACAGACTTCCTAGAATCATATCAGATCATAACCCACTGGTTTTGGCTATGGAGATTGGGAGAAAGGGTCCGCAGCCTAGATCTTGGACATTTGATAGGGCACTATTAGCTGATCCAGGGTATATCCAAAAAATGAAGGAATGGATCCCGGAATTTTGTAAGATAAATCAGGGCTCTGCTTCTTGCCAGACAGTTTGGGATACATTTAAAGCTGCTGTCAGAGGAGAAACCCTGAGCTATGGGTTAAGAAAGGAGAAAATACGCATGGATCAGTTAAAATTAGTTCAGACAAAGCTGGTTATAGCAGAGCAGCGACTAGGGGAGGTGATCTGCAGCGGAGTAGAGATATCAGACATTCTGTGTGAGGTGAATATCATTAAGGCAGAAGCCACCAAGATTTTTATGGATAAGGTTGCTGCAAATTTTTTTGTATATTGCCAGAAATGCTATGAGTATAGCGGGAAAGTGGGCCAACAGCTGGCTTTAAGAATAAGACAAAAGCAGGTATTTGGGAACATTAAAAGTTTAGTGAATGAAGAGGGGCGGTTGGTACACAACGGTCCAGAGATCATGGAAGTCTTTAGACGATTTTATCAAAAATTATATACCCAGGAAGAACAGTCCCAAGAAGAGGAAGGGATTGATGCTACGGGCAATGAGATACCAGACCAGGTAAGGAGAGGAAGATAAGGCAGCTTTAGAAGCACCTATGACATTGGAAGAATTGGATATAGCAACTCGCGCCCTGGCAAGCGGGAAGGCGGCAGGGGGGATTTAATTCCACTAGAATTCTATAAAGTTTTTTTTGTGGAGATATGTAAACAGTTGCTTAACCTATTTATCGAAGTGCAGGCAGGGGCTCCTCAACCGGCCTCCTGGGGGGAGGCTAAGATAGTAGTCTTTCTGAAAAAGGACAAGGAACCCACCCAGCCTGGTTCATATCGCCCAATCTCTCTAATTAACAGCGATGCCAAAATTTATGCTAAAATACTTGCTAGCCGCCTGAGTTTGGTAATCTCAGGTTTGGTATCTCCATGGCAGCATGGCTTTATCCCGGGGAAGAGCACAGCAGATCATATAAGACGAGTCATCACGTTACTTGACGTTAGTGCAACAGCCAAGCTTCCCATGGCAGTAATCTTGTTAGATGCGGAAAAAGCCTTCGATCGGGTTCATTGGCCCTTTTTATGGGCTGTCCTACGTAAAAACAACATCGGTCCTCGGTTTGTCAAAGCAATTCAACAGCTTTACCACAAACCAACGGCTACGATACAAGTTGCCGGGCTAAAGTCGACCTCAATCAGTATTCAGAGAGGTACGCAACAAGGGTGCCCGTGTTCATCATTGCTTTTCGCGCTATATATTGACCCCTTGATCAGGAGAATGATCAGATCATTCCAGTGTCATTGAGAGGGGGGTGTACTAAGATCTTAGCATATGCAGACGATATTGCGGAAGCCCTGCAGTTTGGGAAAAGATCTGGCTATTTGTTGAACAAAAGTAAATGCCAAATGTTGGTGAATGAATCAGTAGATTTTAAGGATGAGGGGGTACTGACACAGGTTCAATATTTAGGTGTTAAACTCACAGCAAACCTTGATGAAGTGGTGAAAATAAACATGGCCCCGATTTTAACGAAGACTAGGAAAGATCTTGCTCGCATTAACAACCTACACTTGTCACTCATGGGACGCTTCAACGTGATTAAAATGGTGTTTTTACCCAAAGTGCTCTATCTGTTTAGAACAATCCCCTTAGAGATTGGGCAAGACTGGTTTAAACTAATAGAGGGATTGGTTAATAGTTTCATTTGGTCCTATACAAAGCCGCGCCGGGCTTTCCACTATATGACTCTTCCAAGAGAGAAAGGGGGGTGGGCACTTCCCAATTTTAAACTTTATTATCTGGCAGCAGTGCTGCAGTATGTACAGACACTTTATTTTACGGATAGATCCGGGCAAGATGCTCTCCCTTCGATATATACCCTGATTTTGGGCAAAGAAGCAGATGCAGTCTTTCTGCGGATCCTGGAACCCAGCTACTACAAAAAGGTTAAATTTAAGGTAATTTATGCTGCATTTAAGGCATGGACTCAGGTTAAGCGCAAGATAGGTATAGGACGAATCTGCTACTACACTCCCCTATGGAATACTTCTATGTTTCCAGCGATATTTAAAGATCACTATTGTTTGAGGTGGAGTAATCGTGGCATTCATAAAGTCAGGGACCTTTTTCATTCTGACAGCCACTTTAAATCATTTGAGGAATTGAGCGTGGAATTTGCGCTGGAAAAAAGAGATTTTTTAAATTTTTTACAGATTAGAGCCTTTTTACTAACTAGTATGACCCAAGGTTGGTACATAGACAAGATTAAGCTAATGGAAGTTTCACGATACCCCACTAGCTGCGGCATTAAAAACCTGTATCCATTGCTTTTAAACACTATACAGGATGACCTGGCTTTACTTGTCAGAAAATGGGAAGGACGGGTTGGAGCTAAAGAGGCAGAGGTTTGTGAGTCTATGGAAATGGCACGGACTGTCTTATTGTCTGCGGGCCCGCAAGCTCAACATTTTACGGTATTGTATAATCTATATTACACACCTGCTAAGATTGCGAGCTGGGGTAAAACGGTGGGAATCATGTGTCCACAATGTTGTTGCCCGAAAGCAGATCTCTGTCATATGTTCTTTGAATGTGAAAAACTGGAAAGTTTGATTACCAGGATATCCGATATATTGAAGAAAATCTTGAAACAGGCTATCTATCTGACACCTCAAATGGTTTTGCTAGGAGTTGATCATTCAGACTGTAATAGTCGAGATAGATACTTCCTGTTCATAGCAATGTTGGTATTTCGCAGCTGCATAGCGTCTCTGTGGCGTGATGTAGACCCCGCACGATGTAATCAATGGCTTTCACGACTTTTATCTATGTATCACCTGGAGAATAGCCTGTATGAACTAAAAGGAGTCGCGGCCGGTAAAAGACTCACTAGAGTTTGGGCACCCTTTTCTGCATGGCTCTTGGGCCCCGAGAATATGTTAACTAAATAATGAATCTTATATGAGATCTCTAAAAGTACAAACTATGATTATTGATTAGAAGGTGTCTTCCTTCTGTATGACACCATTGATGTACTCACGTTTTTGTGCTGCAAACATGTAACCCGCTGTGTGTTCTAATAAATAAAAATAATATTTTAAAAAAAAGAAAATACTCTTTGAAGCCAGAAATTGTGCACATAGCATATCCAGATTTTAATGGTCCCACTTTATCTCTTAGACAAGAACCATCAACAAAAACAATTTGATCATTTTCCTCTAATGGAGTATCCTGAATATCAGGTCTAAATTTCGTGCACAATTCAGTAACCTCCAGACAGTCATGTTCAACTTCTTTCAGTTTCTCATTTTCAACATTGTCTACTGGGAATAAGGTTGCTGGGTTCAGTACTGTACACCTCTTCAGGGTAACATTTGGGGAGCCTAAAATGAACAGCTCATATTGGGTAAGGCGTGCATTTGTCAAGTATTGGGTCTTTGTTCAGGTAAGCAAAACCTCTAAAGTATCAGGGACTAGGACAGTTAAAGTATATCCCATCACAATACTCTCACACTGAGTGAGTGACAAACCAACCACAGTCACAGTCCGCAAACAGCCAGGTAAATGCTGCTACGACTGGGTCCAAAGAAGCAGAAAAATATGCCACAGGGCGCTTTACACCACCATGTACCTGTACAAGAACAAAAAGGGCACAGAAATCTCATTCATGACAAAACAACATACATGGTTTTGTGTAATGAGGCATTCCAAGAGCTGGTGCTCTGCACAAACTCTCTCTTAGCTCAGTAAATACCTTTGAGCTTCATCAAAGGGCAAAGGGTCAGAAATATCTTTGTGGGTCAGTCTCTGCAATGGCTTTGAAATAACAGAAACATTGGGAATCCACTGGAGACAGTAGCTCACAATTCCCAAAAACATCCTGACATCTCTTTGTGTAACTGGAGGATTTATTTGCAAAATAGCTGTAACTCTTTCTCTGGACACTTTTTTTGCACTTTTTTTCTATTTGGTGACCCAAATAGTTCACTTCTTTCTGACAGTACTGTAATTTCGCCGGGGACACTGAGGGGGTCATTATGACCCTGGCGGAAGGGGGAGAAGCGGTGGTAAGACCGCCAACAGGCTGGCGGTCTTTTTTTTCGAATTATGACCATGGCGGTTACCGCCATGGTCATCCGCCAGTTCTCCATTCCGCCTGCCAGGGCGGAGATGACCGCCGGGCTGGAGACCTGGGTCTCCAGCCCAGCGGGCGTCACAATACCACCGGCGGTATTTGGACCTGGCTGACCACCATGGATTTCATGCGGTATGAAACTGCCATGAAATCCATGGCGGTAAGCACTATCAGTGCCAGGGAATTCCTTCCCTGGCACTGATAGGGGTCTCCCCCACCCTGACTCCCTCCCCCCACCACCCCTGCCACCCCCCAAAGGTGGCAGGGCCCCCCTCCCCACCCCGACCCCAACATCACATCACTCACTCACACACGACACGCACGCAGGCACCACCAACACAGTCAGACACGCATACCCACATTCAAACATACACACACACATCCGTACAGACATACTCACAGACATACACGCACTCATTCCCATACTCACGACACCCCCGCAAGCATACAGGCACTCAGACATCCCCACGACATACACACACACACACCCCCATGCACGCACACAACACAAAACATCCCCCACCCCCTCCCCTCGCGGACGATTGACTTACCTGGTTCGACAATCCTCCGGGATGGGACGGGAGCCATGGGGGCTGCTCCGGCGACACCACACCGTCAACAGAACACCGCCACGCCGAATCACAGGATGTGATTCGGTGGGCTGTGTTCTGTTAGCGTGGCGGTGGAGCAACCTCCACTTCCCCGTCGCCCGCCACTATGGCTGTTGGCGGCTCTCCGTCCGAAAAAAGACGGAGAGCTGTCAACAGTCATAATAAGCTGAGCGGCAAACCGCCACCACTGGCGGTCTTCCGCACGGCGGTCCCTCAGCGGTCTTCACAAAAGACCGCTGAGGTCAAAATGACCCCCTTTATGTCCTTCCTCACCCAAATTATTCAATTAGACAGTAGCATCATGCATACATGCTTCCTTCGTCTTTGAAGCACCCAAAAGATTGTCAATGTACTAGACTAATGCTGATTGGAAAGGCATTTTCAATGATTCTAAATTCTTTTTCAACACCTGATTAAATATGAACAGAGACTCTGAAAAGCCTTAGGGGATTCTACACCAAGAATACACAAGATTGCAGAATTTAAAACAGAAAAGAAACTGACTATCCTCATGAAGAGGCACAGAGAACAATACTTGTGATAAATCCATCACTGGGAACCATTCTGCGTCACATGGGATCTGAAACAAAATCACTGCTAGATTTGGTACCACTGGACAACATTTGACCACTATGTCATAAATTTTTCTCAAATCTTGTACAATTCTAAAATTCCCCACTTGGTTTTCACAAACCCATAGTAGGTGAATTACATGGGCTTCTCAGTACTTCTTTTAGAACTCCCTCTTTCACAAAATCTCCAAATACAGGGGTAACTCCTTCAATTACATTTGGTGCCATATGATACTACAGAGTGTTCAGAAAAACTGCATTAGGTTTGACACCGATTTTGACTGGATCAACTCTTCTGATCAGACCAATGTCTTTTCCAGAAAGATCCCAAACTTTTAAGATAACTGTACCCTGTAGGTCAGTTGGCAGGTCTTGTACTGTAAACGCAGGATAGAAACTAATCATTGGAAATATTTCATTGACTGAATCACATTCGATTTGCATAGATGATTCACCATCATCACCATTAATCTGAATAGCAATTCCATCATTTGTACAGGTATTCGAACATTTGTTTTACACAACAGGTCTCTCCCTTGTAAGGAAACTGGACTTAAGTCATGAACTACAAGGGGGCGTGGCCAAGATGGCGACCGGAGCGGCAGCATAAACTGCAGCTCCGATCCCTGGCCCGGTAAATTATCCTGTTGGAGGCGCCCGGGTCCCCCCCGAGAGCGGGTCCGACTGCCGCTAAGGGGGCTGCCCGGGGGCGGCATCTTTAATCGCGGCCGGAGACGCGCTACTCGCATGGCTGGCGATCGGCTGGATTGAGGCCGTGATCGCGCTGCAGACAACGCGCTCGCGGCGAGCGCTACATGGAACCACCCGCGACCCGGTCCCAGAACACGGGTTCGCGTTATGCTGAGGCGGCATAGCACCTTCGTTTTTACCCGGTGGGGAGAGGCGCCGGGGTGCGCGCTCTGGAGGGGCGGTGCCGTCCAGGCCACCTACGGTACAGCGCCATCTTAGCGAGATAAGCCCTGCCGGAGCAGGCTTACCTGTTTTACACCCGGTGAATGGGGCTTCCCGTACTGTGACTCTCCTGCTGTCCTGCGGTAACACACCGTTCCGCGGCCGTCCTGGAGGTCGTACTGCACGGAACACGCCTCCTGTTGGTGTGGCCTGGGGATTGCGCCGCATGCACGGAAGGCGCCATTGGGAACTCTACGCAGAACTGTGCTGGCTGGAATTTATTTTATTCACTGCGGCGAAGCCCCTCAGGGGCCGAATCCTGTCAAGGTAGGCCCTCCCCCGCAACATAATCATCGAGATGAGAAGCCGGTGTGGATGTTCTGGTTTCCTCTGCCCACCCATAGCTGCATAGCTGCATAGCGCCCCGCGCTCTGGCTACTGATTAATCCATCGCATCAACAGGCCCAACAGGCGGCGGCCAATACGTAACACCTCTGCATCTTTTGCAAACAATAGTGCCTAACTCTGCCATAAAAGGCCCGCTGGCGCGTGGGTGGCGCTGTGCAATGGCGCGTCGCATTGAGGTGCGCACCCTGTAAACTCACTCTGTGTTATCGCTGTGGGGCAGCATCGACCTGTGGCATCCCTGCTCCCTGCACAGAGCAGTCCGGGAAAACAGACTCACTAAATAACTGGCTCCAGTGTCGCAGGCCACGTTGGATGATAAATTGTGGCCAATTAAACGCACTGAATCAATGCGGATTGCTACACCAGCACAGGGGACCACAGCCGCAGCCCCTACTGTACGTATCCTTGTCCTGCATTGGCCCGTGCTTCACTTCTGGGAGACTGAGGCATTAGGAAGTCAGCTATCTGGGAGAGGGGTAAACACATAATGGACCTGGCTGTTTATAAGGGAAGTGCCTATCGATGACAGTTACCGTGTGGTAGTGCGCACGCGCATGAATCATCCCTCTTGGGACACTAGTTCCCATGTGTTGCTGTAACTTCTGTCACAATGCACAGCGTATTGCTCCCTATTCCACCAGTCTTATAAATTCATACCAGCCCTGTCATTATTAAGTGACACAAGTGATAGCAAAAATACCATCCAAAGCCTTGCTTGTTCCTGGCCTTGCTCCTTTTCAACGTCTAGGCTCGAACTGGTGTGACACTTGACTAGATCGTGCACACTGCTTCGCGTTTTCTCAGCACGCTAACGTCTAAGAGCTCCTGTACTTGCCAAATGGTCAAACCAAAAACCCCACGTGCACCTCTGGGCAAGATGGAACACGCCACCTCATCCTCCTCAGAGCCCTACGCCAACACACAAGTGGCACTTCAGAAACTAGAATTGACCCTACAATCACACACATCACAATTCGAAAAGATACTACAAGCCATTCTAGACACTAAAATTACTCTGGAAGCTAAAATAGGTTCGGTAACAGAAGATCTTAACATACTTCGCACTGACCAACACGCACTAGCTGATAGGGTATCGGAACTTGAAAGAGATACTGTGGCTATCCCCCGCTCGGTGAAAGATCTCCAATCGCAACTAGTTCACTTATCGACAGAGGTGGACTCTTTAAAACGCAGAGCTGAGGATGCAGAAGGTAGATCTCGCCGCAACAATATCCGTATGGTGGGATTCCCCGAGCGTGCCGAGGGCCTCAGTGCTGAACTATTTATAGAGAAATGGCTTACTGATACTATTCTGAAGGATAATATCCCGAAGTTCTTTTCTGTCGAAAGAGCACACAGGATCCCTGCCAGGCCTCCCCCTCCTGGCTCCCAACCACGTCCGCTTATAGTAAGACTCCTTAATTACCGTGACAGAGATCTTATCCTACAGTTATTTCGCAAATCTGGCCCGGTAAGCTTCGAAGATGGTGTGATTACAGCCTACCCAGATTTTACAGCAGAAGTACAGAAGAAACGCAACTCTTTCTACCATGTTAAGGCGTGTCTCCGAAAACACAACATCAAGTATGCGCTGTTGTTCCCTGCCAGACTCCGGATACAAGATGACACTCGCACACTCTTTTTTACCTCTCCAGAGGACGCCTGGACCTGGCTACATGCCAAGGGGCTAGCCGATCCATTAGACACAATTGCTCTGGGAGCCGATAGACCCTCCTCCACGTCAGGTCGCAGACAGCGCAAGAAACAAGGCGCGAAGCCCTCGCCTGAACAAGCGCAAACTGAACGCTCCCGACTTTTGCGAGCCACATCCAGATTTGTTAACGCGTCACCTACTGCCTCCTCTACACAAGCGGACGTTGAGCAGGAACAGGATGCAAACTCTGACTCAGCTGAATCCACACGTGGCCCTACCCTCACACCACGCACAGCAGATGATATCTGCTAAACAGCTGGGCCCTACTGGTTCTTACAGATCGTGGACAGTATCACAATACTATTACACCTCCTTCTGAGCGCCATCGGCATCCACCTGCTACGCCGCGTGATTCGATTGTGCCCCTGGGCGGCACACTCTTCACCACAAGTGAACAGGGCAAGGTAAACCCTAGACTCTGTATCAATGCTGCCCGACACCCCCCTGCTCCATATGGACCATTCTCTCATGCCAGCAAATGCTGGAATAGATTTCTATTTTTCAATTCAGTTGTTATTGTGTGTTGTTTTAGTGTGCTCCCTTTTATTTAATCGTTGGTTTTATCACATGTTAGTTAATTGCAAATGCAGCAGCAAATGTACATGTCATGATTATCATAGCAATAGGACTGCAGCTCGCAATGTCGCTGGTGTGGGTCGCCCAACCTTAGTGTGCGCATGTCACAATGTTTTTGTGTCATGGTCAGCAGGCAATCATTCCCTTGGGCATACGAAAACCACAACAATATCATGGCCACTCAAACTCATCAGAGTATAGCAAAATACAAAGTGCTCACATGGAATATTAGAGGCATGGCAACCTCACGGAAGCGTCAGAGAGTTTACGCCTTTCTTAAGAGACATCAGATACATATAGCACTATTGCAAGAAACACATCTCTCTAAAGCTACGCTAGAAAACACACGCTCAAAATGGAAGGGGCAATTGCATGGCACAACTTCTTCATCATTTGCCCGCGGGGTAGCGATTTGGATCGCCCCCGGGGTTCCATTCACCGTGTCTCGCACACAATGTGACTCAAATGGTCGCCACGTGATAGTTGAGGGCATACTAGATGGATCCCCTTTAGCCCTAGTTGCACTGTACTCCCCAAATGTAGACCAGCGAGATTTCCTATCTACACTTTCAACCGGCAACCTTAATGACCCTACGTTGGAATGCGTTTGGGGAGGAGACTTTAACAGTGTCTTAGACACTCAAAAGGACCGCTCGTTCCCCCCGCTTACCTCAGCTCCTTCCAATCGTGCCTCTCAAGCACTAGCAAGCTGGGCTTTAAACAATGGCCTGAGCGAAGTATGGAGGACGGCCCATCCTGCCCAACGGGAATACTCTTATTATTCCCCTGTACATAAGCTGTATACCAGAATAGATATGGTTTTTGTATCTGCAACAGTGATTCAGAAGGTGTGCGGATCTGAATACTTAGCGCGCACTATATCAGATCATAATCCTTTATGTGTAACAATAGCTTGGGGTCACATGCACACCCGCATACCGACGTGGCGTTTACAGCCGGAAGCCCTTTTAGATCCCCCCTTTCAAACAGAGATAGCTAAAATATTAGCTGATTATTTCCTGCTAAATAAAAACTCGTCATCATCCCGCTCTATAGAGTGGGATGCCCACAAAGTGGTGATAAGGGGACACTGCCTTGCAGCCACGGTAGGGGTGAGAAAAGTACTCACTAAAGAGCTACAAACATTAGAGGTAAAAATCCGTAATGCGGAGGCTGCGGTTGTTGGGGACGAGTCCATACTAACAACACTGAATTCGCTCAGGGCCGCTCATAGCGAAGCAGATACTAGGCTAGGCAAACATGACTACAGACATTATATAACAAGACAGCACGCTGAAGGAGACAGGTCCGGTAGATTGTTGGCTTGGCTGACTCGACAGCCCTCACAGCCAACACCTATCGGCGCGATACGTTTAAACCCCAACGTTATCGTTAACACTCAGTCTGGCATTAATGAAGCCTTTTTCACATATTATCGTACACTTTATACGTCTCCTCCCCCTCCGCCGGAATCACACCTAACTGATACACTACAACTTGTCTCTCAAAACCAACTTATCCTCGATAACACCCATATTCTAGATGGCCCCATTACCATTGAAGAACTGCGCTCAGCTTTGGCACAAATGGCGCGCAGTAAAACCCCCGGATCGGATGGACTCCCGGTGGAATATTTTAACTCTCATGCGAGTCATCTCCTGCCCCCGCTCGTTGAAGTGTTCAATGAGGCGTACCATAATTTGCAAATGCCAGACTCTTTGCGCGAAGCTTTAATAGTGGTCCTTCCAAAAGCTGGTCGAGACCCACTTGATGTTAAATCATACAGACCGCTCTCCCTCCTAAACACAGACTGCAAATTACTAGGGAAAATATTAGCGAATAGGCTCCTCCCCTACCTACCGAGTCTGATACATCAAGACCAGTCCGGCTTTATCCCCGGCAGGAGCACCTTCCTAAATATTAGGAGACTGCTTCATATAATGCATAACAACACGAACACCGAAGCGGTCGCCCTCTCCCTAGATATTGAAAAAGCGTTTGATACACTAAGCTGGAATTATCTTATTTGCACACTCAGGGCGTTCGGCTTCGGACCTGGCTTCATAAACTGGATCAGGACGCTGTACTCTAAGCCCACAGCACGTGTAAAAAATGGTTGCATTATCTCCGAAGCATTTGCCATAAGTAGAGGCACCAGACAGGGTTGCCCATTATCCCCCTTGCTGTTTGCCATTGCCATGGAGCCACTGGCAATCAAACTGCGTAGCTTCGCGCATATGTGGGGTATCCCGGAATCTAATACCTATCATATCATATCTCTATATGCAGATGATGCCCTGATTTATCTGCGTAATCATTCTACCTCCATGTCAGAGGTGCTGAAATTGCTGGACTCCTTCGCCCTCGCCTCTGGACTTCACGTCAACTGGTCCAAATCCAGTATTTTCCCTCTTATCTCCATTCCGACTGATGCGCATATAACACTTCCGCAATATAAACTACCGTGGTCATATACAACCATTAAGTACCTCGGGGTGCAGATTTACCACTCTGTTACAGATTTAAAAGAGGGCAATATTGACAGAGTGGTGAGATCCACTCGCGGCTCCATACCATTCTGGAGCTCACTCCCTTTATCCCCGTTGGGCCGGGTAGCAATAACCAAGATGATTATCCTCCCGAGGTTCCTATATTATTTTACTGCCCTGCCAGTGTGCCTGCCACGCTCCTTCTTTAATAAATTACATTCAATATTAACCGACCTACTCTGGGGCAAAGATAGACGTAGAGTAGCGTTGACCATAACACAACATCCGCAGGAAATGGGCGGGTTGGGCATGCCTAACCTCGAAAGATACTACGCGGCCGCTCAACTGTCGTGGCTGGCTGGATGGCTGCATGATGCCCCTTCCGCTGAGGGCGCACTGCTGCAGTCATGTATGGCCCCCAAGGGGCTGCTGCTCACATTGTTGTCTACCCCTCACTCCTTACCCTCGAAACACATACTGATGGAAGCAGCTCGCTTTTGCTGGTACAGATATGTCCATGGCAAGTCCCCCTCCCCCCCTTACTCACCCTTGATACCGTTGTTTCAATTGCCGGGCACCCAAATTATTTCAATACATCATAACACACGGGATATAAATACACTGAAGGTGGGCGATCTATACTCCCATTCCGCGCTGTACTCCTTTACGGAACTGGTGTCTGCCGGGGTGATGCACAATGGGGCCTTTTTGACATACAGCGCCATTAAACGACTGCTAAACAAGACCTGGGGCCTCGGCAATAATGCACCCCCTGAGTCCCCATTATTCACTACTATCCTTACAATAGGTAGCGCAAAAGGTACCATAACTAAAATATACAAAATATTATTAGCAGCAGTTTGCACTACCCTGCTGCACGCTAAAGCACGCTGGGACATGGTCCTTCCTACGCCATTACCACTAAAAACCTGGACCGCAGCTCTTGCAACAATCAAATCAATATCCCGTAATCCTCGCTTACGCTATACCCAATTTAATTATATTCACCATGCTTATTTATCCCCAGCCCGCATTCTAAGAATATACCCGAACACAACTCCGTCGTGCCCAAGATGTGCTACCCCGGCAGCTGACTTTTACCACATGGTTTGGAGTTGTCACTCAATAAACTCAGCCTGGCACCGAGTTACAAACGTTACAGCAGACATTACATCCCTCGCATTATCCCCCATACCAGAGTCCTGCTTACTGGGCATACGTCACCGCACTAAGGGAGATAAACAGACACACAGATTCATAGACTTAGCGTTTGTTGTCTTCAAACGTCTGATTGCAACACATTGGAAGGCTCCACATGTTCCGTCCCATTCGGTTTGGCTGCGCGACTTACATAGTCGCTCACAGGCCGAGGCGCAGACACTTAATCTATTGCAACGTAAAGGTCTCATCGAAGTGGGCCCTGAAGTCTGGAATACCTTTGTGGTGGCAATAGAAGCGCGTGACGACCTGCACCCCCCGTGAATAGTGCAACATACACAAATCTTACAGCAAGGTGGATACGATCAGCAGGATACTTGAACTGCCTCAATCTTAATTATAGACATTGCTGACACTCTCATTCTAATCCTCAAAGTATTAACCTAACAAACCAGGCTGTTTCCACTGCGTACAAGACTCTACGCAGGTCAAACTCAGTCCGATCAATGCCAAGTAGGCTCAGCATCCAGCTGAACCCCACAAAACACAATCCTTGCCCCACCTCTGTCCTTCGATCTAAACACACTTACATATATTAGCTGCATTCCTTCCTCTAGCCTCTCCCTACCTCGGCTTGAGGTTGCAAATATTATCAATGACATTGGTCGTGCTTAGCTGCATTGATATTCGGCAAGTAGTTGCCGCACAGTATTTAAGCTGTATGTTTCCTTTTTTCTTGCTCTGTTGGCATTATCTTATGTTTGTTTATAATTTGATTTTTCTCTTTCTCTTTCATACCAGTTAATATGCAAAGAGGCTGTGCAAGATTATTTATGCGAGCAAATAATTCGATAAATTGTAAACAGCCAATGTACTGGTATGTGAATGTTATGTTTAATAAACAGATTTAAAAAAAAAAAAAAAGTCATGAACTACAAATTTGTGCAAACCTTCAAAATTGTTAATTTTAATAGGAACCCGTTTAGTAATCGAGTTTGTCAGGAATTGATTTGCAACTCCTACAATCTGCACTGTTTTCCCAGAAAGTGGCACATTAGGGACTTCTGCAGTTCTTACTGTAGAGTTTGTAGCTCCTGTATCAACTAGGAATGAAACGTGATGACCCATTACTTTTTCATTTACATAAGGACCCTATTGATCCACTTCAAATTAAGCTGCTAACACACATTCTTTTTCATCTGAACTCCTACTCATCACTTCATCATTCGATTTATCCTCACTGTGAAGTGTGAATTGTTGTACTGTCTGATTACTTAGAATTAACTTTTGACCTGTGTTCTGCTGAGGATGCATCACACGCTGCTGTGCTATTGGAGTTTGAGGTACCTGCACTTGTTGCTTTGGTATCATTTGCATTTGGGGCTGCATTTGCTGTGGCAGTGGCACCCGTATCTGTTGCATCGGTTTGGGAGTTAGAATTTGCTGAGGAATCTGCATTTGATTGTTATATTCTGGACATTTAAATTAGGACCCCTTATTCTCAGTACTCTCAAATTTGGAAAAAGACTGTTCATCATTAATCTGAGTAGCAACATCTTCCTGTACCATCATTGAACACTCCAGTTTCTAATGCCAGAGCCCCCCACAAGAGTGACAAGGTCCTTTTCATTGTTTTCATATCACCTGGATTAACATTAGTATTCAAATTGACCCCACGGATTCCATTTCCACCACCACCTCTACCTCTTGCCTGACCCCGATTATGAAATGCTTGCACAATTCCCTGTTGTGAAAACATTCCCTGCATTCCTGATTGTGGTGCTTCAATCTGCATCACCATTGCCTTTTCCTTCAATTTCTTCTGCTTCATTTCAATCTTGTCACTACAGTATTCTGCAAACTATAATACTTCATCAACCGGGTTTGCTTGCCAACAAATCAACTGACTCTTAAGCAATTGGCTAATTTCAGGCCTCATCCCTTCAACAAATCTGAACACAAAAATGAATCATGTCTTTGGCTCAATTGTTTCTGTGCCACTGTAATGTGTAAATGCTTGCAACAACCTTTCATAATATGCATGTATTGAATCCTTTGCTTCCTGAGCTGTCCTATCGATTCTCTGCCAGTCAATACTTTTAGGGGGAATTCTTGTTTTTAAAAATGTAATCACTTTATAATAGTATTTCATTACATCAGGAGATGGTGCACTAGTAACTTGATCTCCTGAAGGCTCTCTCGTTGGCCAGTCAACACTCCTTTTTCATTCCACCCAAAAATCAGCTGGAACCACTATTTCTAATAAGGTATTCAAATCCTCCCACAGGCATTTTGCAAGCTTCACAAACCTAACTGCTGGTACCATACTACTGGTTTCACTTTCAATCTATTGTAGTCATTTGTAAATGACAAAATATCACTCCTGTTCCAAGGGACATATACATAATTCCCTCCAGGAATTTCTCTCATAGGTAACATCTTTACTGGATTATCAGTCTGCTGCACGTCAGCATTTCAATTTGCAGACTCATTTTTCTTCTGATCTCTTTTCTTTAACCATCTGCCTTCCCATTTATCCAATGCTCCCCATGTTTGAATATTCTGAATTAAATCATTAATATGAATTTTCATTCCTGGTATTCTCATGTTCTCAATGTCTTTAGAATCAAATTCTAACCTATAACTCCTTTTCAGTGGCTTTGATTTCTCAATTTCTACTTCATATTTTTCTGCAAGTTCTGATAACTTCTGGTGTACCATTCCTGCTCCTCTTGTAACATTTATACACATAAAGTGTAACTCATTTTAATTATATGAGTCAATTCTATTTAACTCAAGTATTCCCTCAATCATTTCATTTAATTCTAATTCAAGTCTTGCCAGGTTCAATGAATTTGCCCCTTCAGCATTTGATTTTGCTCCACTTATTTTTACCAACCAGCCTGTTAACTGCTGAGCTGTCAAACCTTGTAATGAACCATTGGGCACAATCAGTGGAGTAATACATGGAGTCTCAGGAGTCATCAAATACAAATTTGAATTCAAATCTGTGAAGACCTAGGATAGCTTAAGTCAATCAGTGGA
This sequence comes from Pleurodeles waltl, assembly GCF_031143425.1. Lineage (NCBI taxonomy): Eukaryota > Metazoa > Chordata > Amphibia > Caudata > Salamandridae > Pleurodeles > Pleurodeles waltl. The sequence continues at coordinate 524,423,596 of NC_090440.1, forward strand.
CCTGTCTTGTCAAAAGTCTGATTTATTGGAGACATGACTCCCGCAGTAACATTGAGTGTCTCTATCTCCGCATTGGAATTGAAAAGATTATGTACACTACTCTCATTATTTTCCTGGCAAAGAATGGTACAACAGGACCAATACTAACAGGTACTGTTAATGCTTCTGGACTTGATTGAACATTTTGATTCCTCAAGTAAACTATTCCAGAACTCTGACCTGACAGCATTGAAGAATTTGACTGTGATAATGTTACAGGTGTATATCTAGGCATTGTATGAACTTGCACTGGAGCCATTGAAATAGGTGTAGACTCCACCTGAACCATCTTTAGTTTCTGCTAATCTGCGATATATGTGATGAATGTACCAGTTGTACTGTCATACACGATGCAGAACTTACAACAGGAATTGTTGGATAGACTACTGGTAACTCAACCTGCATCATAGGTGTCTGAGTCACAGTAATAAGAGGAACTTTATTTGGGGCCTACATTTGACTCTGGTTCACTACAACTGGTGCACTAGTACCTGAACTTGTCTCTTGTGCTTCATATGGTGGAGGACGACTTCTCAGTAACTGTATTATAAATTCATCATCATCAACAATTTCCTAGCCTCATTTCGACTCATCTTTTTCAGAAGAGTCCTAATTCCTTTTCTTTGTATTTTGTCTGACACTGCTTTCTCTCTCTTGTGTAATTGCAGGAAACATTTTAATTTCCTGTAAGGTTTCAGTTCTCCAACATTTCTGTTCATTGTCCCACCTTGCCTCTAATAATGTCTTCTCAACTTGTCTCATTCTCCTCTCACAGTTTAATTTCTGGCCACTAACTTCTAAATAGTTAAAGATTCAAATTGTGCTTTTCTCGGAGGAGGTTTTAATTCATACAGAACTCTTCTCAAATTTTCTAAAATTCTCATGTTAAAAGCTTCATAGGCAGGAAACGCTAAGCTCCCTTCCTTCTCTGTAATTCTGCACCACTGTTTCAACCAAATACATGCACCAGTACCTTTCTCTTCAATTACGACATATGCAGGTGTACCTTCTGGTGGGGCATTTTCTCCTATTCTAACTGGAATGAAAGTATATCCCTTAAGCGCACTCTTCAAAGCTTTGAAAAATTTAATTTTTACTTTAATTGGGCTTAAAACTATAATTTAAATTTAAAACAGGAAGTAATTCAATTCCAAAATCCTTTTCGCTTGCCTCTTACAACCAATAACGCATCATGGTTGTCCATCAATCCGTTCTTGGCTCCTTTTCACCAACCATCCTATCCCAGCAAGGACCTAGTGAGGTCATGCTCACATGCACTGTGGCTGACAAAGTCTTGCGGACTCATCTTTCAAAACTCGATTCACACAAAACTAAATGCAAAATATTGCAAGCACTAAAGAAAAATCAAAACACCAACTTGTCTGCTTACTATAGGTAGGGAACACAATCACTTCAGAAGCTTCACAAATATTTAGATTGGGGCTTTTAGCTCTGACAACTACTCATTTGATCTTTGCTTTTTCTGATACGCAAGTAAAATTTGACCAGGAAATTTAACCTTTTACTAATATTAGATCCTCCTTATGCACTCAGGAATCACCAATATCTGTCAAACTAACACTCCTTTTAACACACTCTCTAGGAATACTATTTGTCAACCATGCCCAACTGACCAACTAAACAGACAAGTAACAACAACCAAGTGTCTCCTACACTTGTATAATACTGTGGAGTCTTAGACCACGCAGGGTCCGTATTTCAACAACTACATGGGCAATTTTTTAGCATAAAGCTTCACAATCAATTGAAGTATGACGGCTTCCCTACACACACCCTTTAGAGTACACCCTAACAAACTACATTGGAGTATGCGCACTTGCTACTTCTCTCGAACATCACAATTCACCTATAATTTGCTTAAGCAGTGCAAGCGCAAACCCTATCCCAAACGCAAATCACATTAGGAACACTGGGAACATCTCTAAACAAGTATTGGCAAAACCAAATTTCATCCAAACAAGCAGTGGCAAAACCAAATTTCAAAATTTAAACAAGCACTGGTAAAATCAAATCTCCCAATTATTTCTTAATGACATAACTGTTTAAAGGAGGATGCTTCACTCCTAATGAGACAAAACCATAAGATAATATCCTCCTATTGACATGTAACCATCCTCTGCTACCACAATTCTGGGTGTGACCAGCCTTATATTTCTTTTAATAATTTATTTATAAGGTGACACGTATAGGGTAACCATCAATTACCCTTAGAGGTCGACACCAATCTTTGGACTCAGATAGGAGTGAGATAACATCCGAACAATCAACATTAACAATATCAAATCAAATAAACATCACTTTCAATTTGGAGTCAGTAACTTTATATGCACCATGACCTCTGTGGCCATGAATCACCACACCAGGTTAATAAAGTTCAAACATTTATTGTCCTTTAGATTCACAATGCTAAGATCACATAAATCAAGTGCAAGACCAAATGATAAACACACAGGGATAACACAGGGTGACCAAATCTTCTAAAGAATCTTAACCTAGACAGAAAATGTATCATCAAAAGTTCAAGAACCACTATTTCTCTAATTCAATTAGCATGTTTGGGCTGTACGCGGAAAAGAAAAGAAGACAAAAATTAATTTGGAAAACATCTGACTATGGTGCTAACAAAAAATAGCGGTTGGGTTTTCTTGAGAGTGAAAATATAAAAATCTGAAAGAAAAGACAAATGCACATTTGGTTATACCTCTCCTAAATGGATCATCAAGCAGCGATATCTTCATCAGTGGAGCATCTTCTGGTCTTCTTCATTGGGAAATGGCATAATAGGGTACAGTTCAGTATTGTTTGGCCTTAATGCATCTGAACTGACAGAATCATAAGCAAAGAGCTAGGAAAACAAGAACACATAATTTCACTAGCTGAAAAAACAAAAATCTGTAGACTACTGAGAACTGCAAGAAACTAAGAAGAACTGCCTTTACATCACCTTAGTTAGTTTTGCTATATTAAATCCCTAGAAAGCAACTAGCTAAGCTTCTATTGGTCAGCCTATGGGGTGGTTTAGGTCAGAACCAATTAGCTTTTCTCCACGTTTCAGAAGTATATTTTCTTCTGTTTCTGCATTCACGATTGACTCACCATCTCTCACTGCAGTCACTAGTTTCCGCAGTAGAATACAATTGTTGCAGGTTATACATGAGCACTGAAGACTATTGTTCCTGGGAACACATTATCTCATCCCAGGAAGACAGATAAATGTTACAACATATGAACATAACTTTTCCACAGTGCACAAGTCACATAGGATGCTTAGAGACACATTATTTTGCAGCGCTAACACTTTTAAAACATTGCCTCTGGAAAATTACTAAAACATGAGGCCTTTTCTAAACCATTGCTGAAACATGAAGAATAAAACATTTCATAATATTTAAACTATTAATCCTTTTAGTACACATTCATATTAATCTTTCAGTACATTTAATTATGAATAAACAAAATACATTTTCAACAGACAGTTAGTTTCCATATTTATACATGTTGTTTATGGTGTCCACCATATCAGCTATATGTTTTTATTTATTAATACACAATTCTCAAACAATCTTTTATTCTATGTTATTTCACATTATATTTTAATGTCGCAATTTTTATTAATAATGTTTGCACTCCAACACACTCGAGGGCTCAGAATACCCACATTAAGATACTCATTTGGAATTATGAGGGGGTCTTAACTCTTCGAGCAAGCTTATATAAAAAGAAGGGGAGTGCAGGAAGCCCTCCTGCAAGAAACACATCGAATAAAACCGAAGGGTTAAGCTGAAGCGCTGCAGAAGAGGTGGCGTGGACTGGTGGTATAATATACTGCCTATTGAGCGTTTGCACAGGGGCGCTGATCTGGTTACATCCAGACATATCTGTCCAGCCCCAGAGGGGAGGCACATCACAGTGGAAGGTAGGCTAGGGGGAAGAACATAGCCCTAGTGAACATATAAATAATTAAGTAGTACACCACCAACCCCCACCCCACGCAGCGACTGGACCCTAGGAGTCCAAAACCTATGGGAACTGGACCTATTATGAAGATGGGCATGAACATCTACTGTACAGCAGATCAGTTGTTAAAGAACAATATCAAAGCAGCCATGTGCACTATAAGACAATGCTTCAAATTCTGACAAATGCTCCATTTATCAGTTATGGGGACATAGCCCTCTCTAAAATTGTCTATCAAAGCTCCTGTATTTCTTTGTGACCCAACAATACAGATCCCTAGAGGAATATTTAGGGAATAGATGCCCTGCTGCTGGATCTAATTTGAGGATCAATAAGGAGGGGGATTGCGCTGTTTGAACTCCTACTTCCAAATGATGAGGGTTGCATAGTTGTCCTGGAATTTGATTTGTCGTATCTAGCTGCACAACTACAATAGCTAGCCAAGTGGCAAGTCTCCTGTTAGGATGCAGTTGGGGGACACACCTCACCATACTCTTCTTACAGCACTGTTCCTGGTTCTGTTCAGTAGAAGTAATTTTCAGAGATAGGGATCTTGGTGGGGGACACTTCAATATGCATGATCTCGAGTCCCGAAAGGACAAGCATACTGTGGCTGAATACACTGGATTCCCCCCTAACAGATCACTGGGACTGCCCCTTGGGGTAACTAGAATGTGCCAGATGACTGGGTAGCGAAAGGACTGACCACTCTGAGTGAGTTATTTGAAGGACAGAAGAATAAAGGAGTTTCAGGAACTCACTGGATTTCAGCAATCATTTTCTACTGCATGGCACGATACTGGCTACAATGCGCAAAGTGGTGGTGGGATGGCCAGTGGAACCCCTGAGACACCAAGTTCTCAATCCATCTGCAGTTAGATGGCAAGCATAGAGGGATCACATCACTATATAGAGCACCTATGGTGCATTCCAAATGTGACCTGTCTAGGCTGCATGAGCACTGGTTCGAGAACATGGGTACACCCCTGACTGAGGTGGAATGGACCACTACCTTATAAAATACTCCCAAAGTCTTCAGGAACTCCAGATTAAAGGCATTTCAATACTATCTTTACAGGGCCTACATTACCCCTAAAAAAACATAAATATAATGTTCCCAAGCTCACAAGCAGGATGCCCACAGTTTCAACTCATCTGGTCCGACTTCTACCATATGGTTCGGAAATGTCCCTCATTTAGGGAGTAATGGTATAAAGTGATACTAATCTTTAAAGCTGCTACAGACAGAACATCTCTGGTAGCTCCAAGATCTTGAGTTCTGTATCTTTACCCGAGAAGCAGGACAAACGCTGTTACCTCAAGGTTTGCGGACCTGACATTTATTCTGGCCAGATGACAACTGTCAATGATTTGGAACGTCCGTATGGGTCTTAGTCTCTGGAGGTGGAGAGTTGAATAGGAGGCAGAGTGTGTGGGTGTTGTGCTAAAGAGGCAGATGAGTAGAGGCCTGAGGAAACAAGAAGTGGCGGTATCCTGGGAGGTGATTTGCCAAGCTTGCCCAACATTAGATCATGGAGGATGAATTACCCCCCCCCACTGATACTAACAAAAGTGGTAAATGAATACCCAGGCTTCTTGCGCAACCTTATTGGCTTAGAACATCCCATTGTAAATGCTGCATCACATATAGGGGTACACCTAGTTGAGACCAGACTGAACTGCAATAGGAGCTCACACACAAATGTAGCAATTGATATTTAACATTCTATTTCACTGTCTCTTCGGCAGTGTTGTTGTTGTGCATATTGTATATGGCAGTTGTTGAGGTGAACAGCATGGTGAACTATAAAAGGCATGACTGAATATTTGTTGCCCACGTTGAGATATTAGACCAACCTGATAAACTATTAATCCTCAGAATTTGGCATGAGCCAACCGGTTGGCCATGTTGTTCATAATGTCAGAACCATGAAGCTGTATTAAGAAATGATGGTGGGATGTCACGGGGTCCTTTCCTGGGGATCTGCACGTTGCTGAACAAAAGGTTCACCTCCCGGCGTCACCAACTCAGAAAGCTATTATAGCACAGAGTTATGGTGAAGCCAGTCGGGGGAAGGGAATTTAGGGAAGGGAACAGCAGGGAGAGAGATCTCAAAAGGAAAGGTTAGAACAACATGCATTTACTCATTCACAGAAAAACGTAAATCGTTTATAGACTCTTGACTAAATGTGTCGCGGAGATATCAGGTGGAGATCTCTTCTAAAATGGGGGCAAAGCCCCTTGTGAAAACACAACCTCAGATTCAAGAGATGGCAAGAACGTTGAACTATGATTTTCCACAGAATATCAATCCTGTAACATTTATGTATTCACATCATAAACCTTTGATCATGACTTAGAAAATCTCAAAGACTTAAGTGTTTTTTCATATAATGAGTTATTCAAAGATCAATTAAAACTTTGATTAGTTTTATCTCCAAAATATTTTCACATAATAATAATTGACAAAAAGGTTTTACTAATCGAAACCTAAAGTGCCTTACTTAATAACACCAGGAAGTGCTTTATATCTAGGAACTGAAACACCTTGAATTACTTGTGCACATAACGCGTTTTCTGTGTGAACATGAAATGTTTTTAATTACTATGCCAAAAAAGCGTTTTACATCTGTGAACGGAAAGCAGCATGAATTACATGTGCACTAAGCGCGTTATCTCTGTGAACTGAAATGCTTTGAATCACTGAGCCAAAAAAGCGCTTTACACCTGTGAACGGAAGCACCATGAATTACATGTGCAATAAGCGCGTTATCTCTGAGAACTGAATCGATTTGAATCACTGAGCCAAAAGAGCGCTTTACATCGGTGAACGGAAATACCATGAATTACATGTGCACTAAGCGCGTTATCTCTGTGAACTGAAACGTTTTGAATCACTGAGCCAAAAAAGCGCTTTACACCTGTGAACAGAAGCACCATGAATTACCTATGCAATAAACGTGTTATCTCTGTGAACTGAATCCCTTTGAATCACTGAGCCAAAAGAGCGCTTTATATCTGTGAACGGAAACACCACAAATTATTTGTGCACTATGCGCGTTATCTCTGTGAACTGAATCGCTTCGAATCACTGAGCCACAAGAGCGCTTTACATTTGTGAACGGAAACACCATGAATTACTTGTGCACTATTCGTGCTGTCTCTGTGAACTGAATCGCTTCGATTCACTGAGCCAAAAGAGCGCTTTACATCTGTGAACGGAAACACCATGAATTACTTGTGCACTATTCGTGCTATCTCTGTGAACTGAATCGCTTTGAGTCACTGAGCCAAAAGAGCGCTTTACATCTGTGAACGGAAAAACCATGAATCACGTGCGCACAAAGCGCATTACCTCTTGGAAGTATTAACTTCCTCCAAACTTGGATTCAGCAAGAACTTACTGCTACGAGTATGACCTACTCGTTTTTGGATGCACCATGGACTCTGGTTAGACGATACTCTGCCATTCAGAAACTCTGGACTTTTCCAGAGAAACCTCCATGAGGTCGGGTTGCTTCGAAGTCTTCAAAATAGTGAGCAACGTGCTTGGGTGTGCCTGGGCTTTATAGGCCTGCCACACCTCAAGATGCCCGCTGCCTCTAAAAACATGGGAAATGTAGTCCTTTCATAGGATAACACTGATAAGTGCATCTTCACCATCACTGCACCTGCAGCTACGTGAGCTTTACCACAGGGCAGACGACGCTGATGGCCATTCTTGGAACAAGCGGGGTGACCAGTGGTGCGCATAAAGTGCTGCAGAGTTGCGCAGCGCAATTTTGGGCGAGACCTGGACCGTGCCTGTCCTTATTCCTGACATGGGATTTTGTTATGTTGAAAGGCCATTGGGATTCTATAAGTTGTTAAAAAACAATAAAATATGTTTTTTGTTTTTAAATGTAGTGCTCCTTATTGTGGTGGATCACATCTAACAGGTACTGAATGTTTTGAGGCAGTCTTGGACATAACCACAGTAGTTGTCCAGTGACTGAGTAAGGAAGTCTTGTACCAAGAGATTTCAAAATCTTGGGAGACTATTGAAGTCTAGGTGGCCATCTTGGTAGCATTGGGCATAAATTGGAACATACTCTGCTGCACTGTTGTGAAGTTGGAGCTTTGGAGAAGAACGAGTTACTTACCTTCGGTAACGACTTTTCTGGTGGATACATTACCTACCTGTGGATTCCTCACCTATTGAATACTCCTCTTGCGCCAGCATTCAACGGAAATCTTCTTCCTAGCTTCTGCACGTCGACGAGGACGTCACAATTGCCCACGCGATGCCGTCTGACGTCATACAGGCAATAAGAGGTCCTCGCCGATGTGCCGAAGTCAGTACCAACATTTTTTACATGCCTGAAACGAATAGGCCATTGAAACAATCAATCATATAACAATATTTAATAACATCAAAAGATAAAAACATCATTCCAAAATCTATTTTTAAAAAAAAAAAATTTAAATCAATACATAAATATATACAATATATCTGCAAGCCCTCAAATACCAGGAGGAGCACACCCAAGGATAACTTGGTAAGACCAGACAGGCAACGGGGAGGCGGGTGGGACCGTGAGGAATCCACAGGTAGCTAATGTATCCACCAGAAAAGTCATTACCGAAGGTAAGTAACTCGTTCTTCTGATGGATACAACTACCTGTGGATTGCTCCCCTATTGAATAGAGTCCCAAAGCAGTACCGCACTCGGTGGAGGGTGCCTGAATGGTCAAACCAAGAAATCCTGCAGCACTGACCGTGGAAAATGGCCATCCCTCCTAACCTCCGAATCCAAGCAGTAATGCTTTGCAAAAGTGTAGAGGGATGACCAAGTTGCGGCCTTGCAGATGTCGACCACAGGAACACCCCTAGCCAAGGCCGAAAAGGCCGACTTAGCTCTGGTGGAATGAGCTCTTATTCCATCAGGGGGTTCCTTCTTTGCCAGAGAGTAACACAGTTTAATGCAAAGAATGACCCACCTGGAGAGTGTTCTCTTGTGGACTGCCCTTCCTCTCCTCTTTCCCACGTACCCGATGAAGAGCTGATCCTCCAACCTAAAATCCTTCGTTCTGTCTACGTAGAAGCTCAGCGCTCTTCTCGGGTCTAAGCGGTGCAGTCTTTCTTCCTCTTTCGAAGGATGAGGTGGAGGATAAAACGAGGAAAGAGTAATTGCCTGGGCCATATGAAAGGGTGAAACAACCTTCGGCAGGAAAGCAGCCTTGGTACTCAACACCACCTTATCCCCAGAAAAAGATGTGTACGGGGATTTAACAGACAGAGCCTGCAGCTCACTCACTCTTCTTGCTGAAGTAATTGCAACAAGGAAAACAGTCTTCAGAACCAATAACCTTAAAGGGCAAGAATGAATTGGCTCAAACGGCGAGCCCATAAGAAAAGTCAAGACTAGGTTCAAATCCCACTGGGGCATAATGAAAGGGAGTGGGAGGAAATTTATTAATGAGAACTTTTAAAAATCTTAACACTATAGGAGATTTAAATAAAGAAGGCTGGTCTGGAAGGCATAGAAAGACTGACAGGGCGACAAATATCCCTTGACTGTAGCCACTGCACAACCCCTCTGTACTAGGGACAACGCAAAAGACAAGATATCCGATAAGTGGGCACGTAAGGGATCAATTTGTTTCTCTCCACACCAAATCACAAATTTAGCCCACCTGCTAGCGTAGATAGATTTAGTGGAGTGTCGCCTGGCCGATAAAATAACATCCACTACCTCCAGTGGGAGAGAAAAGGAACTCAGGTTGCTCCGTTCAATCTCCAGGCATTAAGGTGCAGGCTCTGGAGGTGGGGGTGTAAAACCTGCCCCTGCGACTGCAAGAGGAGGTCTGCCCTGAGAGGGAGATGGAGCAGGGGGCACAGAGAGAGTTGGAGAAGATCCGAATACCATACTCTTCTTGGCCAATCCGGAGCTATTAAGATGACTTGGGCCCAGTCTTGGTGAATTTTCCTCAAAGCTCGAGGAATTAAAGGTATGGAGGGAAACGAGTAAAGTATCTGGTCGCGCCAGGACATTTGAAACGCGTCCCCCAACGTTCCTTGCACCGGATACTGGAGGCTGCAGAACAACGGGCAGTGCTAGTTCTCCAGAGTGGCAAAAAGATCTATCCGAGGGAACCCCCACATCTGGAAGATTTGTCGGACTAGATCCGGATGGAGACGCCACTCGTGATCGGTCGAGAAATGCCGACTGAGACTGTCCGCACGCACGTTCAAGACTCCGGCCAGATGGTTTGCTACCAAGCAAATCCGATGGTCCCCTGCCCAGGACCATAGCCGCAGAGCTTCTCTGCAGAGAAGGTACGACCCTACTCCTCCCTGTTTGTTTATATACCACATCGCAGTAGTATTGTCCGTCAGGACCTGAACCGACTGACCACGAAGGGAAGGGAGGAAGGCCTTGAGAGCCAGACGTATTGCCCGCATCTCCAACCGATTTATATGAAACATCTGTTCCACTGGAGACCAAAGACCTTTGACCTCCAGGTCCCCCAGATGAGCACCCCACCCTAGAGTGGAAGCATCCGTTATTACTGTGGTCACCGGTGGAGGTTGCGAGAATGGCCTTCCTTGAGAAAGATTGCTGTCCGCAATCCACCATTTTAAATCTGCCGCAGCGCCCCTGGAGATCTTTACCGATTCCTCGAGATCCCCTTTGTGTTGAGACCACTGCTTCCGGAGGCACCACTGAAGAGCCCTCATGTGCCAGCGAGTGTGAGTGACCAACAGAATGCAAGAAGCGAACAGACCGAGCAGACGCAGGACCTTGAGGACTGGAACAACCGCTCCACTTTGAAACATTGGAATCAACGCCTGAATGTCCTGAATCCGCTGAGGCGGAGGAAAGGCTCGATTCAATGTTGTATCCAGAACTGCCCCTATGAACAGGGGGCGCTGAGAGGGCTCTAGGTGAGATTTGGGCACATTCACTGAAAACCCCAGGTCGAACAACAACTGGGTTGTCGACTGTAGGTGATGCAACACAAGCTCCGGAGACTTGGCTTTGATCAACCAGTCATCCAGGTAAGGAAATACCGCTTTCCCCTTCTTTCTGAGCTCTGCCGCAACCACCGACATCACCTTTGTGAAGACTCGAGGTGCTGAAGTAAGACCAAACGGAAGGACCGCAAACTGATAGTGCTGCGATCGCACCACAAACCGGAGATACTTCCTGTGCGACTTGAGTATCGGGATATGAAAGTAAGCATCCTGCAAGTCGACGGACACCATTCAATCTCCATCGTTCAGCGCCAAAAGCACCTGAGCCAGGGTCAGCATCTTGAACTTCTCCTGTTTGAGGAACCAATTCAAGATCCTCAGGTCCAGGATAGGTCTCAACCGACCATCCTTCTTGGGGATCAGGAAGTATCTTGAGTAACAACCCTGAACCCTCTCCTGCTCTGGAACCAACTCCACCGCACCCTTTGAAAGGAGGACTTGAACCTCCTGTTCTAGCAACAGGAGATGCTCTTCTGAACAGTAGGATGGGCGGAGGAAACTCCCAAAAGGGAAGGGCATAGCCTTTCCCCACAATGCTGATGACCCAGGAGTCTGATGTTATAACCTCTCACTTGCGGAGAAAGTGCAATAACCTCCCCCCTACAGGAGTGGTATGAGAAGGAATTGGTGGAAGACTAAGGCTGCTTCCCATGTTGCACCCCTCCAAAGGAAGAGGAAGAGGCAGAGTGCTGCTGGGCGGTTCCCATGGTTCGGACCCTGCCCCTACCCCTGTATGATCTGTAGGAGAGAGCAGAGGCGGGTTGTTGCTGAAATCTGCCTCAAAAGGAGGAGGAGGAGGAACCACGACCAAACCCCCTAAACCTTCTAAAGAAACTGGCTGAAACAGAAGAGGAGGCCTGCAAGCCTAAAGACTTCACCGTGGCCCTACTCTCCTTAAACATCTCTAGGGCACAGTCCGCCTTGGAGCCAAAAAGTTTATCCCCATCGAAGGGAAGATCCAACAGGGTTCACTGTACATCCGACGAGAACCCAGAGCTACGAAGCCAGGCTTGCCTCCTTGTAGCAACAGCAGTACCCATAGCCCTGGCTACAGAGTCAGTCGTATCCAGTCCAGATTGGATTACTTGGGTTGCCGCAGCTTGAGCATCAGAAACCAGGCTCATCACCTCTTGAGGCACCTCAGCATGGGACGACTTTATTTCATCCATCAGGACGTTAATGTATCTTCCCAAAATACATGTAGCATTAGTAGATTTTAAAGCCATGCTACATGACGAAAAAGCCTTTTTAGAAGAATTGTCCATCTTCTTTGAGTCTCTGTCTGAAGGCACACCTGGAAATGAACCTGGGGCAGACCGGGATGAACATGAAGCCTGAACCACCAGGCTCTCAGGGGTTGGGTGCCTGGACAGAAAACCTGGGTCAGCAGGAGCCACTCGATATCTTCGAGCCACCGATCTATTCACTGCCGAAGATTAAACCGGCTTCTTCCATATTTCCAGGATTGGATCTAACAGAGCCTCATTAAAAGGCAGAAGTGGCTCTGCAGCTGTTGAAGCAGGATGCAATACTTCTGTTAAAATATTAGGCTTATGCTCAGACACCGGCAAAGGAAGGTCCAAAAAATCAGCTGCTTTCTTTATAACCGAGTGGAATGATGCAGCCTCCTCCGTATACTTTCCAGGCGATGTTAAGTCCCATTCTGGAGAGGTGTCCAATCCACTGGCTGTATCTAAGCCATGGAGGTCTCCCTGAGATTCCTCAATCTCTCCTTCCTCCAATGCCTGCTTCTGATATTCTTGCTCCTCAAGGAGGCGAAGAGCAAGCCTCCGTGAATGCAACCTGGCCTCAATTCTAGGCGTCGACATGGCTTCGGCAGACGTCGAAGCTTGACGCCGATCCTCGGATCCATCAGACGCCGGATCCATCGGCGCCATGGATTTCTTTGGCGCCGTACGATGCAAAGGGCGGACAGGAGACTGTTCCGGCGCCGGAGCCACAGGTCTACTCGCCGTCACCGGTTGAGAGGCTGACGCCATAGGCGCCGGCGCCGAGCCAACATTTCCCATGGGAAGAAAGGGCATAAAAGGTGCCGGTCGTAACGGAGCCGGAGCACCCATGTTGAAAACCAAGGGGCCCGAAGGACCAGCCGGTCCACCACCTGGAGCCATCTGCTGAAAAATTGTAGACATCGCATTCAAGAATGCGGAACTGTCGGCTCCCGGGACCGGGAAAGCCGGATGCTGAGGAGCCTGGACTCGAGGTGACATCGGCGCCGGCCCCGGCGTCTGAGAAGCTGGTGAGAACTCCTGACGCTGAGGAACTTCAAACACCGATGGAGGATTCACAGGCGACGTCGGCGAAGCTGGTGAAGTCGGTGATGCAAACGGAGTCCGCGGCTGTGGAGAGATGGTGGGACTCACTTCCCATGTCTTCCGGCGTCGAGCTGAAGGTGACCTCGAACGCGATCTCTCCCTACTCGACCGGCGCCGAGATTCACGACGACGCCGGGAGTCACGATGTCGCCGATGCGACTTCGGAGAAGATGACTTGCGATGATGCCGCTTTTCTTTTTTCTTAGATTTCGCCAAAAAGAGCTTTGCTTCTCGCTCTTTTAACACCTTCGGATTCATCCGTTGACAAGAGTCACATTTGTCAACGTCGTGGTCGGAGCTAAGACACCACAAACAGTCTGTATGTGGGTCCGTAACCGACATCTTGCCACCGCACTCATTGCAGGGCTTGAATCCGGATTTTCTTTGAGACATTCTATCTTTTCTCAAAGAAGAAACAGCAAAAATAACTGTAACCACGTAGAGTAGTAACAGTAGCTCCCTCGAAGAATAACCGTTGTTCGAATGGCAAGGAAAAAAGGGAACTGACGTCGGCACGTCGGCGAGGACCTCTTATTGCTTGTATGATGTCAGACGGCGTCACGTGGGCAATTGTGACGTCCTCGTCGACGTGCAGAAGCTAGGAAGAAGATTTCCGTCGAATGCTGGCGCAAGGGGAGTATTCAATAGGTGAGGAATCCACAGGTAGTTGTATCCATCAGAAGATGGTAGTTTTGAAGAGCTCCAGTTATTCCAAGTGGACTTCAAGGAACACATATCCTTGTGTCTGGGAGTAGGTTAGACATTGGATACGGTGGGATAAAGCCCTACTGTTTGCTCAGAACCGACAATGAGGCACATATTGCCTGAAGAGAAAAGGCAAAATGTGCGAGACATCTTAATGTTAGTTTGTGTAGGCCAATATCCTTGGATTTATTTTGAGGAAGAGAAACAAAAGATTATAGTTGTGCACTTTGGTTGTGCTGAAAGGTATTGAAAGAGTTAGAAAAAAGACTAAGAACAAGTCAGGTATTATCAATGTTCATTGGACAACATAGGCCCGTGAGAAAAGGTAGCAGCTGACAATGACCTTTATGAATTCTCTGTAAACAAGAGCTGTGTAAGAAATTAAGATTGTAATCATGTTACATTATAGGCCTGAACATTTCATCTAGTAGCATAATAGAGAAAAGAAAGCCTAAGATTGTTTTCAATAATGGACAGTTGTGAGACAAAAGTTGGTGCGGGTCTAAGTCTTTATTGAAAGATTATGAACAATGAATTTCAAAAGAGTAATGCTTAATGATCATTTCTTCAAAGAAGTGTGTTTTCTGTCCTTGAATTACTTTGAGTCTTGAGGCTGTGTGTGTCCTGGGCTGTTGTTTGACTGCTTGGAACTATGCTCTCTTGTGTTAGCTAACAATGTGTAATCTAGGAATATAGATATTCTGGCACTGTCAAGCAGTATTGGTGCTTTTTCCCTTGCTTGTTGGAGGATCAAGTCCCTGTCTCTGAAGTTCAAGATTCGGGCCACCTTCGGTCTAGGGGGAGCTCCCGGGCCTACTCTTTTTGTCAGCACTCGATGAGCTCTTTCTACCATAAAGCGCACAATAAGCCTTGCATTCTCAGCCACTCCTCCACATACCTCCTTGGATCAGGGCCTTCCTTTCCTTCTGGCAGCCCGACAATTTGACGCGCTCTCCCTTCTGCAATGTCAGCTTTCTCCTGCAGCAGCTCCACTTGTCACTGGAGCAGGGTTACTGGGGTTGTTTGTTCTTTCTACGATGGGGTCATGGAGGCGAGGGTATTCTTGTTTAACTTGACCCTAGCTCTTAATTGGTTGCGGTCGCCCTTAAGAATAATTAGGTCTGTGGTGAGGGCCCCTAGGTGTTGTGCGATGGATTGGCAGGAGTCCCTTATTTCTTGGAGAATGACATCCAATTTGTCAGAGGGTGGGTTCACAAATGTGCTTGGGACAAAGTCTTTCGGGGCCATTTGTGATGAGCACTCCAGTGGGGGGACCGTCTCACATCCATGTGTGGTCCACGTGTCTTGGTTTTAGTTCGGTCCATTATGTATTTGAGTGGGTTGTGTTGAAGGCTGATGTGTTTGGGGAGCGCCTTCTGAAGCGTGTTTAAACTTTACTTGAGATTTGCATGTGACTCACAGCTCATCCTAATATGAGGAGAAGCTCACAAGCCACTCCTCCAGCCACAGATGCCACTCCGAGGCACCGTTACCTCTGCGTCCAGTGTTGCTGCTTGGGCTGCAGCTGAGTTTGCTCTAATCTTCCAAGGACTGTTCATGAGTGAGTCAAGACCCTTTTGCACATTACTTGCCAGCAGGCGCAGGCACTTAGCTGGTCGCCGTTGGGTATGCTCATGTTACTCTTGTGATGGCTTGCTGAGCCTGTGGAGTCTAGACCTGCGTTGCCATGGTGTACTGTAACATTGCTGCTTAGAAGTGATAGGCCACAAAGGTTTTCTGTGCATCTGCCGTATTTCATATGTGGTGAATGCCGGCACTGTGGTTGTTGAGCCTCTGAGCAGAGCCGGCGTGGGGGGGATTGAATGTGGGTGTCAGTCTTGTGTGCCTTTTTAGTGCTGGAGCCCTGTTATTCACATCCCAGCCAGCCAGGCCCAGCCAGCTAGCTCCCGCTGCCTAATCTCCAGCCACCTTACCCAGCTTCCTGAATGGGGTTGTCCCATCGTCAGAGGGGTCACATCATGCCCTGGAAAATCTCAGAGGGCCTTGTCTGTGACCGTGAAGCGGTAGCCAACTCAGTCGCTTCTGTGTGTGGCCGCGAGCCTCCATCAGACTTGCGGGCTGGCCTCTGCTATTGGATTGCGTCTTGCAATTCTCAACCCCAGGCAGTTCGTACTGTAGTCTTGCGCCAAGTCTCTGATACCCTGCACAGCCGCTTCAATTTCTCCTCATATGTGCTTGCAGGCAGGTCATGGCCACAGGCCCATTTTGGAACTGCGCCGTCTCAGCCACCTGGGCTCACCGCACAGCACCTCACTCTTCAAGCATGGGCGTCTCATCCAGCTCAGTTAGCCACCTGCCCCACGTCACCTAGACGCCCCCACCAACGCCATCCACCTCAGCTGCGAACCGCCAGGGGTCTCAGCGGAACATCTTGGCAGGGTGCTTTAGCTCTCACCACTCTGGTCTGACAGAAAGCTGTGGTGCCCCTCAATGGCTCCTCTTTCCCCTGTCTACACCCGATGTGAGTAAAGGTCTCCCGGGATATGTTTTGGTATCGCAGAGATTTCTGATGTCGCTTCAGGATCATTGTTTTACCGTCAGGCCCAGGAGCTCTTTGAAAATGCTGCCGCCTCCTTCGGCAGTTAGCCATGCCACCCCATCCACTGGCCTCCTGTAGGGTCATGTATAGATTGTCCTCATCATAATGTTGGGGGTGGGGGAAATCACCTACGTCATCTCCATTGTCGCCCCCAGGTCATGGCTGGCTTTGATCAGAGTTGGAGCCAAAAAGTTCGTAAGTACCTGAGGACACCTCTACAGTGGAGGCAGTGTTCTGTCTAAACCTGACCACAGGGACTAGATTAATCAAGGTAAATTCAGGTCATCACCTCAGCCAAGCCCGAGATGAGTTCGGCTCTGAGACACCAGTATCGTTAAAGGGGCCTCTTCTGGCATCAGCATCAATCGTTGGAGCCAGATTGGACGTCAAAGGGACTGGCGCAGAATGTGGTGCAGAGTCGAAGTTGGCACTGAAGTTAGTGCACAACCCAAGGTGGATTCAAGAAGCACAAACAGTACCAAGGACGGACCCATGAGTGGAACCAGACTGAAGGCCCTTGCATATCTTTGGGGCCGGTAGGAGCACCAGAAGAAACCACAGAGTGACAAAGATGAGCAACATGGTCTTCCTAAATGTCTAGATCTGCTGTGGCTTTGCAGATGACCCAGGGGATTTGGAGTGCATCAGTTGCAGAATCTGCTCCTTGATGGGAGATTGGGAGTGAGAAAGAGGGGCGCCTTGACCCTCTTGCAACTTCTGAGGATAGAGTGACTGGATGGGGACGAGTCCTCCTTGGCTTTTTACTGCTTCTGTTTTCACTTACACTTTAAATTACCACAGAACTCTGCCTGCGAAGCGAAGACGATCTGTACCAGGAATGGCCTTGAGAGAGGGAACAAATCTGCACTCTCAACTTCGAGGGGGGGGGGCTTCCATGGCTTCTTCCAATGTTCTGCAATGTACAACTTCACTTTACAGTCCCGGATCGCCTTCGGGTTGATGAGGGTGCATTCTTCACAAGATGTGGAGTCATGTTCCAAGTCCAAACACCAGATACAATTGGTGTGGGTCTGTCACCGACATGGGGTTTTGACATTCACATTAATGTTTAAATCCTGTAGTTTTGGAAGGGGACTTTGTTACCTTACACACTGGTACTCAATTGTCTGGACTTGTCTGGAGAAAACAATTTATCAATCCGTGAAGAAAAAGGGAAACAGAGTTCTGGATCCCCATTTGAAGACAAAGAAAGAAACGAAGAAGACGGCACAATGCGCAGGGGTGTGGATGGGGTTATATCCAGCTCTGCTCAGCCACTTCTGGGGTGGAATGGTGCCACTGTGGAACTGCATGGCGTTACCTGCCAGTGCATGGGAGCATTGCTGTGAAAGCTTTCCAGATTCAGTCTGGTGCCTAGGGATATGTTAAAGGTGAGGAATATGCAGTTAGGAGTATCCATCACAAGTGATATTTTTTAGAGCAAGAAGAGGAGTGAGATCAACAAGATGCCTGATAGATCACTTTGTCATATTTACAGACAATTTAGACCTTCAGACCAATTTTTCTATATGTCATGTGGCCCCAAGAACTTAGGTCAATAACCATCTTTACCAAATGAATGGAACACTGGGAAAGTCAATTACTTCTCTTACTTGGAAATTAGCTTTGATTCTCCCCGCTCATGGTCCCAGTGCCTTTCTTACAGATCCTTACATTTTAACCAGTTAGCTCTTCAGTTTCTCACAAAGTGTTGGAAACGAACTCATTAACTTATTCCTTGAAATTTAGACCTGTAAATGTCTACCAATTTTAAATTACTGAGCAGCCATCTCTGGACTACAGTAAAATACAGATTGAAGATAGAGGAAAAATGATTCTGGAGATGCCTATTAGGGTTTCCACTTAGCAGTGCATCATTTTTTAAAATGAAGAATTGGGCTTAAGCTATGTGGAAAACTACGCTAACCATATCTGGTCAAATACCCGCGCGCCTCTCTAAATCACTCCATCACCGAGGACTGTCTAGCCTGTGACATGAGTTAGAAAATCCCTTGACTCAAGTATACAGCATACACCCACGGTAGAGAAAACTTACTTTTGAGTCCTCAAAAGATTACCTGGGCCCAGATTTATGAAGGACTTGTGTTGTCCTTGCATGACGCAAGTCTTCACAAGGTGATGCAAGTCCTTACATGGTATCTACAAAGGTCCACAAGTGGCTATTTGTGCCGTCTTGCATGACTTTGTAAAGAAATGTAACACAAAACTGTGGTTTGCGCTGTGTTGTGTTACATTTCATAGTGGTATGTGTTCCATGGGTGCAGCATGGGCATATTCCCATGCACCCATCCATGGAATTTGACACAATGCAGACTGAAATCAGTAAACTTGGGATTGTGCCAAAAATGGTAGCCACCCAGACAGAGGCACAGCGAGGAGAAATATATCTTCTTGTTACTTCCTGTTTGTGTGTGTGATGCGTTTTGCATAACACACAAAAATAGGAATATGCCTCTAAGGATTGTTTTTATACAGGAAGGCTTCCCTTTCTTCACAAAAGCAATCCCTCTCCTAACAGAGGCACACTTGCACCATGGGGCCATGTGTCGGCTCCGATGCTAGGCAGCCTCAAGTGCACCAGCGTAGGGAGAGAGCTAAAGAGCACTGTATCTTAATAGCTAGGACGCTCTTCAGCTCTCTCCCGTTCACACAGTGCAGCAGCTTTGCTTGCTGCCCTGCATTGTGTGAACTTTTAATAAGTATACCCCAGGAGTGAAAGATACATCTAGAACATGCATGATATCTTTATGGGAGGCGGATGATCTTAAAACACCGATAATTCAGGATTATGTTAATTTCCAAACTACCCCAGATGTAGAGCTTTATTTATTCTTGGGGACTGATATTTTGCAATGGCTTTGTTAACCATTTTCTTCTTGGAAGCATATGCCGTTGTCGTAGTTTGGACTCTTGCTCTGAGCAAGACTGCTGGTCTCAGGATGACAGTACTTTCGTTTGTAGGTGACTAAGTTTCTTCCTACAACTAGTTGTAACTGTTGTCCAAACCTTACTGGCTTACTAGCAGTACCTCACCAGAAACACAATAGTAAAAGGTGATTTGTAGCAGTCGCTTACGCATGGATTCAAAGTAAGATCTCTCAGGGTTATCGTGGTTAAACGGAAATTACCCTTTTCTCACAGATTTATTATGTCTCATACAAACAAAGGCAATAACACAGATGCAGTGAAGTTATAATAGTTTTTATTCAACATAACTGCAATTTGTGATAAGTTGCATGAACTGCAATGATTAGGATATACCAAGCAACAGTATTGTGAAGAGGAGAGTCATTGTTATAAAGACCCCCACCATTGTGCAATATATGAAAGAAATATATGTATATGTATAAAATGGAATAAGCCCTAATACCCTAAGGAGAATAGGTCTAACCTCCTACCTAAAAGGAGAGCTGGGTTCGTTAAACCTAATCTGCCAAAGCCGTGTCCATGAGAGGAGCCCCCAACCCTCGTTACCTTGGAATGAGGTCTCTATCTCAGACTCCGCAGGGACACGAAGACTGGGTCAGCGTCAAGATGACTGCAGCATCGGTATCAGCGATGGTGGCGATGCCCTCTGGTCGAAATCCCTCTGATTATCTGTCTAAAAGTGTGTTGTATTTATACAGATCTACAAGGTCCCCTGACATAAGTGTTATTCATAACAATAGATAACAGGCATGCTTGGGACGGCCATTAATATCAACAATCCCTCGAAAGAATAGAGAGGGAAAATCCTTAAGTGTGAATGCCTACTGTATGTTTGTCTTTCGTGCTTGATCTTGACGCCTTGGCGCAGTGACACTGATAATAGAACCCATAACAAGTGGCCTAACTATAAACAAGGCCGCCATTTTAAAGGAAATAAATAATTAAATGGACTAAGACAGAGCAAGCTAAGTAGGTTAAAAGTCACTGGGTGACGGGGGCACGAGTTTACAAGCCTACGGCTAAGCTAACTCCTGTTATCCCGTTAAAACAAACTAGGATTCACTACACCCTCCCCATTGCCGTAACAGGTATGATGAAGGTAAAGAAACCCAATTGCTAAAAAAGCTGCTACTGAACTAAAGGTCAAAAAACGAAAACGAAAGTGCAAGCTAAAAAAAATTTTACTTAATGACAAAAATAAATGCTGTGTGTTAAAATTCGTTTAAACAACATTCAGAGATGTTAATATCAACTATGACAAGTACAGCAAACTTTCAGTATAATCGCTAGTTTTTAGAACCGGTAACTGGCAAGCAAATTCATCAAATTATGTGCTATATGCAGGATCTTGAAGAATGTCATCGAAGTCACCATTCAAGGATCTTAAAAATGAGTCAACATCGTCTGAAGTGAAATCGAGAGGTGGACGGACAAACGGATCCACAGAGCAGAAGTGAGCCATATTCATCGGTGTATCGACACTTGCTGCAGCGTCCTCATTCATGTTAGATCGTATAACAGAAGGCTCATAGGTGGCCTCGCGGAGCAACCTCAGTCTCAAGGGGCATGACCGTGCATGAACCCTCATCGGGGACATCAGCAGTTCGTGGTCGTGGTGCAACAGCAAGACAGACCATAGGCAGATGTTCAAAGAGACATCATATGCAGCAGAACACCGGTTGTACACACCAGAGTAGAGGCCGGAATGACAATGTCCAGTCAAACTCCAGTTCCACCAGCAAAGGTGTACCGAAGATCCGAACCATGCGTTCACGGCACAGCGGTGTTGACGGGAGCGGCTCCATTGCTCTGTGTCGCTGGAAAAAAACAACCACCGCAAATCAGAAAAAATAGCAGTAGCAGTCCGCCAATTAAAGCCAAAATAATTGGAAAGCCACCAAACACAGTGGAAAAGAGAGAATGGATGGCTGATGGGATGACTCCGAAGACAGTCTGGAAGATGGACACGAAACCAGACCCGACAGCCTTAAAGAAATTAACAATCCCAGTTGTGCTTGAAGCATTGAATATTCTGGATACCAACTCTCCAAAGTGTTTGGGGAAATCGGTATTTAAAAGGGATTGTATCTCGGCTGATGATCTCGCAATCTGGAGAGCATACGTCTCTTTCGCGGATGTCAAGGCGACCTGTTTTTGAAACAATAGCGCCTTCAGTCTACTCAACTTGTCATAGTTCACATTAATAGTATCAATGTGGGGCCACATTTCAGATACTTGTATCTCTCGTGTGGGTGGAAACAAAACATGGCCACAACACGTAACGACCTTCGTGACTGAGATTGCGTAGGCAATTCCAGGTCGCAAGCCGCAACAGCTGTCATCGCTCAGTAGAACATAACTCCCATTAGAAAGTACATGAAACACTGAACGAATCAAGGGGACGGAAGTACCCTTCAGAAAACAGGCCAAATTTGCGACCCCCGCATTGCAAAGACAGTGAAGAGACACCTGTTTGCATATCATGGAATGACGAACAGTAGTCTCACATTCACTTCTGCTAAGAAAGACCTCCTGTTCACCGTTCAGACATCGATACTCAAAGGGTAACTCCCACTCTTCCTTAATAAAGCTATCTCCTAGCCGTTCATATCGTCCCACTGCAAGATGTTTCAGGCAGCTAGAGAAACGAAAGGTCGAAAACGGTAAATTAATAATGCCGTGTAGGAGCCAGATAGTTGAAGGACTCTCTGCTACCGTGAAGGGCAACTTATCTAATTTCTCTACTTGAAGCAAGGTGAAACGAGCCTCCCTTTTAGCCATTGTCTCTTGTTCCCTGGAAAAATTTAAAGCAGCGAATAGTTCACTCCCATTAATGTATTTCCATGGAATGTGGCCACTTCTCAGTGTCTGCAATGCCCAACCCAGCTGCATGATGGAACGTAGCTGTGTTTGTCCATGATATAACCGGGACAAATCAGTCTGAGTAATATCAATAGCGGATGACACTATATTCGACAGTGAATAAATCCTGTTGGATAGCGTGTTCATGCCATTGTCGACAACAGCCAATGTTTTTTCCAAATTCTCCTTATCAAGTTGCCTTAAACGTGCAGCAGCCTCAATTTGAGAAAGCTTTCAAATTTCATTATACATAGCATATTAAAACCGTTTCGAGCGTTGTTTCCTAGGACCTAATAGGAAATCTTGTAAATCTATACTGTCAGAAAGAGTGTTCAGGTATTGTTTAACCGCTGTTAAAGTGTTCTTCTGCACCCATTGCTGGCACAGCTTACCCACACTGTATGTTGTAATTATACCAGTATGTTGACCTGATAGAAAGCGAGGGTCTGACCTATGAATGGAAAAAAACCCTGAAGAGTTCAAAAAACGCCTTTGACACTCATCAGTGCCGGTGGGCCATACCAACCATCCCCCGGGATGGGAAAGTGAAGAATTATAAGCACCAGCCTTAACCATTGCATCTAGCCTGTCCTCTGAAACATTAAGAAAGTGTTGCCAATCTCTATATTTTGTCGGTGTAGGGATATTGGGCGTGTTTAGATCTTTAATTTTTGCTAACCCCAGACATGACGTCTGCTCAACAGTGTCATTCAAAAAAATAATTTGCACAGGAATCAAGCAAGCTCGAAACAAAGCCGCCCTACCCTGTATTTGCCAATCTTGTGTTCCCCATACACTCTTCAAATCGACAGTGTTCTTCCAATACTCGTAACCCTCAATCGAGAGTCGGGAAACAAAGGGATCTGAATAAATCAGTTTTGTATCTGTTAGCAAAAGTTTCCTAAATTGTGCTGTAGGTAATTTAAAATAATATGATTCAGCTTTCTTTGTAACATGCCCAGAAAAGTATGTGAATTTGTCACTGTAATACTGTGGACTCTCCACCTGTGGAGTTGAACAGTGTTCCCATTGTGTGTAGTTAAAGAGAGGCCTATATCTAGTTGCACGGTGCAGGTAGTGATGTCCCCAATTGTTATAGCAGAACATTTCCCCATAATTCATTGTATAATCATATACATCATCACTTCCAAAAGCGGAGTAGTCCTTCATTTCAGTTAGCATTGAATCAACTGTTTGGACATCCCAATCATCAGAGGCAACATTAGGTGTAATAACATCAGACATTGAAATTTTGAACACGTATGGTATTTGAATTATCTCTGTAGGCCCGTATATATCGAACGGAACTTTGTCCCATACAATCCCATCATGAATTGGAATAGTTGTAATATTGACAGGGGACAAATCACGTCGGACCTTATGTGATGAATGATGTGGTGTCAAAATTACATCAACAGGCTCCACCGAGGAGCGATCAGCGATATAGTGACCATTAATTAATTAAAAGAAAACAGTCACAAAACCAATCCAAAAAAACAATGCAATAAATGTCAAACAGAACCAGAGATAGTTCCATGGATATATCAAATAGTTCTTCTTAAGCCATCAATAGAATTTGCTACCTCTCGAAAGTTTGTCAGTCTCAGTTGAGGATGAATCTGAAGAAAAATCATCAATGTCCACAAAATAGCCAGAGGAAGTCTCCGCAAACACAGGACCCATCGAATTCTCAGCCACTGCTCGTGGAAGTTCTTGATAGACAACGTTATTAGCCGTGGAAGTGTTCGTGTAAAATACAGCCAAATCCTGAAGCGGGGAGTTCTCCGAAGTAGTTACTGGAACCAACAAAAGTTCATTTTCCGCCCTCCCCATGGTCGAGGAAGTGTCCGGAACAGCAGGTGACATAGCTGCATAGTCAGTAGTAGTGATATTCATCCTACTATGTAGATGGATGTCCTGTTGGGTAGTGAGAGGGGATCGGGAACTACCCAAGGGACCTCCTGGTGTACTGTGAAGAATCGGCCACATGGTGTAATTTGATGTCATCAATAGAGATGAATCTTTTCGATTTGGAACCAGACAACGGTGGAAGGATGACAGTCCTGGTGCCTTTTATCCCCAAGACCGGTACAGGTGCTCTGTATGATGGACCAAATTCTTTTTTCACAGCGATCTTCTCACGAACCGGATCCCCAACGTTAGGAATCCAGCCAGTCGAAGTTTTCACCAATTCCCTTATTCCCAAGGTGGCAGCACTTGCAGATGATTTATCATCACAGAATTGTTGAAGCTCCTGTAAAACAGCGAGACGTTCTTTTATGTCAAATGGTGTTTCTGCTGCCACCATACCAGGGGCATCTAGATCGGGGACCAAAGAGAACCTCATACGGAGACTTTACCCCCAAGGACCGTCTTGGCAGATTATTCAGTGCTTTCTGGACCCCATACAGGTGATGTAACCAACTGCGGCCTGAACCTAATACCCGAGCTGTTAAGGACTGCTTTAGATCACGATTCCGCCTCTCCACGACCGAATTTCCCTCGGGATGGTATGGTGAGGAGTAATGGAGTTCAACACCCATCGTTCTCATGGTGTCCCTGAAAGCTTTAGAGGCAAATGCAGGGCCCTGGTCCGAATGGAATGCTGCAACTGCATATGTACCGATAAAGATCAGCAAATCTTTTATAACAGTCCGGGCGTCAGCCGACCGCTGCGGCCATACCCACAGGAATCTAGAACAGGAATCTACAGCCACTAGAATGTATTTATATGCACCATCAGGGTGCAAGGGACCACAATGGTCCAAGTACGCACAATGGAGTGGCTTGTCTGACACTAAGAGAGATGTCTGCGGAGGGCGTTTGATATTTGAGCCCTTAATCTGCTGACAAATGTCACAGCAAAGGACATACTGTTTTGTCCGTCTGCATAGACCAGGCCACCAGTACCGTTGTTGGAGAATGGTGATAGTGGCCTGTATACCAGCATGTGCAGAAGCGACACCTTCATGTGCAGCTGTAATTAGCCCTAATCTTTGGTCTTCATTTGGGATCACTCGATCATCTACATCAGGAATTGTTGCAAAAGCAACATTATGTGCACTGATATGGTAAGTATAGTTCGTAGGGTATCCTTTCGGAAGCGTTTTGCCTGCAGCCGAAGCTTTAACGGCAATCAGTATTTCATTATCCAACCTCGTCCGAGAACGAGTCACTGCAGCCCCAGAAGCCGTAGCTCCTGATGCTTTGGCTGCTTCATCAGCCAATGTATTGCCGGCAACGTGTATTCCTACACGTTGGTGCCCTAATGTATGAACTACATGGACACATGGTAGCTGATCCTTAAGATCAGCCACCCTCCCCCACAACATTTTGTGTTTAATGGTGTTCCCTTTAGAATCTCTAAACCCATTCAGTTTCCAATGATTGAGATATTCATTGTATGACTGGACGCAGTAATATGAATCACAGACGATCAAAGTCTGTGTTCCTGGCTCTGAATGTTCGAGCGCTAGAATAAGAGCCTTAAGCTCGGCCAACTGGGCTGTGCAGTCCCCTAAGGTCTGAGTGTAGGTACTGCGAGGATGGAAAACTCCGTCTTCCATTACCCCGCACACGGCTGCGCAAGCTGCTGAGTATTGATGCTTAGTACCCACAGCCGGTTGTGCCGATCCATCAGTATAAATGATGGTATCATAACTGTCTATCGGCAATATGTGTAGAGGAGTGGGGTAGTCCTGTTCATACTGGAGAAATTCTTGCGTCTGAAGTCTTGGGTCAAACACATAATCAACATCAGTGGCAGTCAGAGACATTGCCCATTGAATCCAGCGTGGATGTAATGCCTTAGCGTTTGTAACGCTCGCTTTAGTGACAGCCTCTAAGGCCGGCACCGGGGAGACAACAATAATGCGCTTCCCCTGGGCAAGTGGTCTCTCCTTTATGACGGCCATCTGAACTGCTGTCAGAATTTTTTCAGTAGGAGCAAAACGTTTCTCTGCATTGGAGTACAAATGTGATTTGTATGCTATTGGCACCGTGTCACCCTCATTAAAGGTGACATAGGTAAATCCAAGGGCACCAGCTATTATTCTGATGACCAAATTTGTTTTATTGTCACGTGTGTACAAGTGTCTAGCTTCCAGCATGTCTCGTTGTATGTCCCTAAGGATGTGTGTGTGCTCAATCGTCCATCGCCTGCTAGAAAAATTAGGCTGAATTAAGTCATAAAGTGGTTTGATGCGTTCAGCATAATCGGGAATGTATGTTCTGCCAAAATTAAAGAAACCCAGTGATGACTGTAATTTCTTAAGCGTGTTTGGAGGCTGTAGCTGAGCACACTTTTCCAGGAAGTGCGGGCCAGGCTCTTTCCCTCGTTTGATAGTTCATATCCTAGGAACAATAGACTAAGAAATGCTATCTTGCTCTTCTTAAAATTAAATTTATAGCCG
Source organism: Pleurodeles waltl (assembly GCF_031143425.1). NCBI lineage: Eukaryota > Metazoa > Chordata > Amphibia > Caudata > Salamandridae > Pleurodeles > Pleurodeles waltl. The sequence continues at coordinate 524,450,456 of NC_090440.1, forward strand.
AAGGCTGCAAATCCCAAAATTATCTGATCGACCCTTGCAAGATGAATGTCGAGGGTGTCGTCTGTGAGATAGATGTCATCCACATAGGATAATGCATCGGAATCAAGCTCGTGCAAGATTAATGTTACACGGGCCGAAAACAGTCCTGGGCTGTTTTTATAGCCTTGGGGTAAACAACAAAAGTGTTTCTGAGAGCCAAAGGAAAATGCACTTAGGTCCCTACTTTCATGTGCTAAATTCTGGCAGAAAAACCCATTAGATATATCCAATGTAGTTTTATATTTCTTACGCACTATATTATTTATCAGTGCCGTGCTGTGTGAATTTTGTATAGCATATGTGCGAGTATGACTATTTAAGTGTCTATAATCAACCACTATTCTATATGAATGATCATGTTTCGCAACGGCAAATAGTGGATTATTCATTGCCGATGTACAGGGCTCAATTACTCCCTGGTATTCAAGTTGTGACAGTATCTCCGTCACTGGAGCTTTCGCTTCATGTTTAACAGGGTATTGTGGCTGCGGGTGTGGTGTAGACCGAACGGGAATAATATGACAAGGAGAGTCCTTGTCCCAACCTACATGATTACGGTATAATGCAGGTGCCTGCGCTAAAGCCCATTCAGCAGCATAGGCTGTTTTGTCAGCCTCCGGAACAAGATCGGAAAAAGAAGGCAAAATGACATCTTCCCCATGTGGGAGCTTGCGGACATGTTCAGGTGGCCAGTCTCTCTCGGCCAACAGGATATCACTAGTAAGTTCATCCCAGAATATTACACTAATAATGCGTTCCACGTCTCCCTCTATCTGAATTGTTAAATCATAAACCCGATCAGGTGGGAGAATGCGGCCATCCGCCGTCTCAACCGCGATGTAATCGCTAGTTGCTGTCGCATTCAGATGATCTTTCACACTCTGGCGACATATCGTGACCTCTGCCGCGCTGTCCAACAGAGTCACTGCCCACCTCTTGTTCCTCAACAATGTTCTCAATACTACTGGCATTTTTAACGGTCAGTGCTGCCACTTTTTTCTTTTTAAATTGTGGCTTTTGTTGAGGAATCTTTTCTTCTTTTTTACTGGTAGACTGCGGCAAGTCTTTCTTTTCTTTCACGTATTCCGGACATCGATCTTGACGGCCCCCTCTCTCGCTACGTTTATCCGGTGCGTCCTGAAAGGAACGAGAGGGACGTGAATCAGTATATCTGTCTGGAGTTCTAATGTTATCCCTATTCCTGAGATTATACTTCCTTACGGAGTACTCCGGATGTGGAGAATCAGCTCTTTTATTTCTCCTGTCTTTGAAATCTTTTTGTTTGTCCCAGTGCTTCTTAGAGCCCTCTTGTGCTTGCTTCGTACCTTCCTTATGGGCGGTACTTGGTATGTCCAATTTTTTAGGTTTGGATCCCAACCCATCCCATCCTATACTAGTATTATTACTAATTATATTATTTTCGGTAGCTGTCTCTCTTGTTCCACATGTGGAGTTTCCCGAAGACGCTGGCGTATTGCCAGTGCCACCGCTTCCCCTTTAATATTACTTAGTATTATCGAGGAGACAGCGTCAAAGTTACGCATCAATTTCATCCCCAGATCCAGGGCCGGTGCAGCCCCATGCTCATTTTGTATGTGTTTTAACACTTCCGGTAAATTGGCAAGCGTAGGGGTACCATGTGTGGTAGTATGAACGGCAGCGAAGACTGTACCCCAAGTGGCACATTCATCCACCGAGGGAACCATCCCGAATGGCAAGCACATAGTGAGCAATCTAGGTTTTTCCTGTGGCCCCGTATGGGGGAACACAGCTTCCAGCTGATTTGTTTTCTGAGCAATCCAGAACGGTATTTTTTCTCGTTCCGTGGGCACTTTACCCATTATATTATGTACTGTTTGTGGATTAATCCCAGTAGCCAATTGATATCCACCAGCTACTGGTGGTGCTGGACGCGCTGGTGTAGTGTTCAATGTTCGCATTACGAACTGAACCAATCGTCTATATAATGCCACTAACTCATTATATAATATTCTCAAATCTACGATCGGCATAGTCTGTATGCCTGGGTGAGGTGTATATGTGGCAAACATGGGCCATGTAGGCCCTTCATTACTTAAAGGACCTAGCCTCACCCGTCGTAGTACATGTGGTAGGGCGTCTTCAAACCAGTTCTGATGCTCTTGATATGTGAGCGATATTTCATGATACTGGTATGCCTCGTATCTTACGGGTACGTCTGCAATGTCATAAGTGTGAAATGTGTACGTTCGTTGGTCAGCCTCAGGAAAGGCAACCCAACAGTAAAACGTTTCTGTTTGGTAGGCTTCAGTCGCTTCTATAATTAGAGTAACATTCCCGCCCTCTTCCGTAAGGCCATGCGCTAATAAATGTTGTGTAAGTGCATGTCTAGCATTTGCAGGAATGTCTATGGTATTAGCCATAGTTGTTTAGAGAAACGGAACACCAAAAATAGGGGAAGTTCTTCCTTTTGTGAGTTCGAGCTCGAACAACCTACAGCCTAATTAGGTATTACCTGTTTGGCTGAGGAGGATTCTCCCAAAGACCACGGACGTCTCCGTATAATGGTACTGAGGGTACCTGTCTGTGAGACAGTGATAGTCAGGGTATCCGTAAATTAGTGCCTAAACACCATCGTTGGTGGCGCCATGTCGTAGTTTGGACTCTTGCTCTGAGCAAGACTGCTGGTCTCAGGATGACAGTACTTTCGTTTGTAGGTGACTAAGTTTCTTCCTACAACTAGTTGTAACTGTTGTCCAAACCTTACTGGCTTACTAGCAGTACCTCACCAGAAACACAATAGTAAAAGGTGATTTGTAGCAGTCGCTTACGCATGGATTCAAAGTAAGATCTCTCAGGGTTATCGTGGTTAAACGGAAATTACCCTTTTCTCACAGATTTATTATGTCTCATACAAACAAAGGCAATAACACAGATGCAGTGAAGTTATAATAGTTTTTATTCAACATAACTGCAATTTGTGATAAGTTGCATGAACTGCAATGATTAGGATAATGAATATACCAAGCAACAGTATTGTGAAGAGGAGAGTCATTGTTATAAAGACCCCCACCATTGTGCAATATATGAAAGAAATATATGTATATGTATAAAATGGAATAAGCCCTAATACCCTAAGGAGAATAGGTCTAACCTCCTACCTAAAAGGAGAGCTGGGTTCGTTAAACCTAATCTGCCAAAGCCGTGTCCATGAGAGGAGCCCCCAACCCTCGTTACCTTGGAATGAGGTCTCTATCTCAGACTCCGCAGGGACACGAAGACTGGGTCAGCGTCAAGATGACTGCAGCATCGGTATCAGCGATGGTGGCGATGCCCTCTGGTCGGAATCCCTCTGATTATCTGTCTAAAAGTGTGTTGTATTTATACAGATCTACAAGGTCCCCTGACATAAGTGTTATTCATAGCAATAGATAACAGGCATGTTTGGGACGGCAGTTAATATCAACAATCCCTCGAAAGAATAGAGAGGGAAAATCCCTAAGTGTGAATGCCTACTGTATGTTTGTCTTTCGTGCTTGATCTTGACGCCTTGGCGCAGTGACACTGATAATAGAACCCATAACAAGTGGCCTAACTATAAACAAGGCTGCCATTTTAAAGGAAATAAATAATTAAATGGACTAAGACAGAGCAAGCTAAGTAGGTTAAAAGTCACTGGGTGACGGGGGCACGAGTTTACAAGCCTACGGCTAAGCTAACTCCTGTTATCCCGTTAAAACAAACTAGGATTCACTACACCGTCATCTTAGCTTTTTCCTGAGTCAATACGAGGCTACCACCCGTACTTGTCCATGTGATGAATCTTCTACACTTGTCAGAGTACTTTTATGATTAATTCATGGACAATCAAATGAATTTACAGACCACCAGGACCCCGCCCCCCATTCTGTGACACCATCGCCGACGTTATCAGCTCCCACACCCTCGCCTCCACAAACTACCTACTCCTCAGTGACCGAAACTTTCACCTGGAGAGCACCAACGACTGCAACTCCACTGCCCTGCTGGACAACCTCGCAATCCTCGGCCTCAAGCAACTAGTCACCTCACCCACCCACTCAGCCGTTCACACGCTAGATGCCATTTTTTCCTCCTGCAACCATATCACCTTCACTCACACCACCGAACTCCACTGGACTGACCACCACTGCGTCCACTTTTCCTTCTTGAAGCCCACCACCCACCACCTACAACATCCGATCCACTACCGCAAGTGGAACAAGATCTCCAAGGAACAACTGATCTCCAACCTCGCACAAGCTCCACCTCCCAGTACCAACGACCCCAACACCGTCACCCTCAACCTCACTCGATGGCTAGAAGCATGCGCAGACTCCCTCGCCCCACTCAAAAAACCAAACATCACCCGCACCAACAAGACAGCCCCCTGGTTCACCGCAGAACTTCAATCTTCCAAACGTGAATGCCAGAAAATCGAGAAAGCCTGGCACCGAGAACCTTCAGTGAGCAACTTCTCTGCCCTCAAATCAGCCATGTGCAAACATCACCGCCTCATTCGGACCACCAAACGATCCTTCTACAAAGAACGCATAGACGACAACGCTCACAACAGCAAGGAACTTTTTGCCATCATTAAAGAACTCACCAAACCCAAATCCTGCGCCACCAACCCTCCACACTCCCAAGACCTCTGCAATTCCCTCTCCAACTACTTCCACTGCAAGATCGTAGACATACACGAAAGGTTCACATCGGCATCTCCCACCATCACCACCACCAACACAGCCAACACCACAACTCCCTGCCTCACCAACGTACTGAAATCCTGGACCCCCACCAACGATGAAGAAACCTGCAACACCATGAGCTCCATCCACTCAGGCTCCCCTACAGACCCCTGCCCCAACCACATCCTGAACAAAGCCACCAAACTCATCGCTCCCCAGCTCCGGGCTGTCATCAACAGCTCCTTCGAGCCCTCAACCTTCCCGGATATTTAGAAACATGCTGAAGTCAACGCTCTACTCAAAAACCCAAAGCAGCCCCTGAAGACCTTACAAACTACAGTCCTATCTTTCTACTCCCCTTCCCCGCGAAGGTCATAGAGAAGATAGTAAACAAACAACTGTCTCACTTCCTGGAGGATAACAACATACTCGACGTCTCCCAGCCTGGATTCCGCAAAAACCACAGCACTGAGACCACCCTCATCGCCTGCACAGATGACATCAGGACCAGATTGGACAAGGGCGAAACCGTCGCCCTCATCCTCCTAGACTTCTCCGCAGCATTTGACACCGTATGCCAACAAACCCTTCGCACACGCCTCTTTGATGCCAGAATTCGCCACAAAGCCCTGGACTGGCTCACCTCCTTCCTTTCCCGAAAGAACTCAAAGAGTTTGCCTCACTCCTTTCAGGTCTACTGCCACCAAGACCATCTGTGGGGTCCCCAAGGATCCTCCCTCAGCCCCACCCTTTTCAATATCTACATGGCTCCGCTCGCCAGCATGATCCGCCCCCACGGCCTCAACATAATTTCACACGCTGACGACACCCAGCTCATCATCTCCCTCACGAGGAACCCATCTACCGCCAAGAATAACCTATACGCCGGACTCCTCGCCATCGCAAACTGGATGACAGCAAGCCACCTCAAACTGAACTCAGAAAAAAACAAGATCATCATCTTTGGTCCCAACAAGACAGCATGGAACGACTCATGGTGGCCCACCATCCTAGGACTACCCCCAACACCCACCACCCACGCACGCAATCTCGGCATTATACTGGACTACTCCCTCTCCATGACTCAGCAAATCAACGCCATATAATCCTCCTGCTTCAACACTCTCCACATGCTACGCAAGACTTTCAAATGGATTCCCTTAGAAACAAGAAGAACGGTCACCCACGCCCTCATAAGCAGCAGACTGGACTACGGCAGTGCCCTCTACACAGCCAAACTTCAGAGAAAACTCCAGCGCATCTAGAACGTAGCCGCAAGTCTCACCCTCAACCTCCCTCGCCACAAACACATCTCCGCCCACCTCAGATCCCTACACTGGCTGCCCATCAACAAAAGGATCATCTTCAAAATCCTAATCCACGGGACCGGCCTACCTCAACTAACGCATCAACTTCCACAACCCAACTCGACAGCTCCACCGGCCTCACAACAGCCCCCGCATCTAATCCTCCCACCTCGCCGCCAAGACCTGGAACTCCCTTCCCACCAACCTATGCAAGACCCAGGACCTCCTAACTTTCAGAAAGCACCTCAAAACTTGGCTTTTTGAGCAGTAATGTGCCCCCCCCCTCCCTCCTCCCCCCCCAGCGCCTACTGGGTGAGTAGCACGCTTAATAAATTTGATTGATTGATTGATTGAATTAAGGAATTGAACAAGTTGCCTTTAAGAAGGCATGAAGATTAAAGTCGAGAGGGAATTCAACACAGGAGAGGGAAAGGAGTAGGAAGATGAGTTAGGAGAGTTCTTTTTGGCAAGTGACTTTTTCCTTCCTTTGGATTTGCTCTCACTTTTATGTTGGGCATAGGCTGAAGAACAATTCTTCCAGAGATTATGAAGGCAACAAAGGCAGAATTAGTAAACACAACAACGTAAGGACATAATCCGCCCACCCAGAAGTCTGTGATTCTTGCCCGATTATGAAGTAGCACGACCAAGAGAGGGCCCAAGACACTGCAATAGGTCTCAGAGAGCAGAATTAGGCCGGCCAGGAAGGAGACAGACACATTGGTAGTAGGCGACAGAGTAATGGCAGCCCAGTAAGGGACCTAGCTGCTACCGAGGTAGATCTGGGAGGCCTATTCATGAGCAGAGTTAAGAACAGGCACAGAATCCACTCACACCATCAAAATAGGACATAAGTTGGGTCTCCTGAAGCACACCTAACCTGATGTAATGCACAACACTGAAAAACAGCTGTTTTGATTTAGCCATCCTCACCCCTGCAACGATATATTAGAACACTTTTAAAATCTAAGATATGACAAGACCTCTCTGCCAGAGACAGGGTTTAGAAAGGTGGTCAGAACAGAAGAGTGTTTCAGTCAAGTGAAAAATCTGAAATCTCTAGGCAATAATGAAAGGAGATACATTAAACTTACCTTGATTATGTTTAAGTCTTTGTGGTTTGCATTTTCATAGACTACCTTTATCTCTGTATTTTAATTTATATGTAAAATACTGAAAATAAGTCTGCCTGCACCACAGAGTATACATACACAGCTGCAGGTGTACGAGTTTATACTGCAATGCTAACGTTTTTATATCAAAACACTGCATTCATATAGGACTTAATACCCCTGATGAGGCGTTGAAGCGCTTTATAGGTTTTGTATAGTATGTCTTATTTTAGCACTAAAGCACATTAGCCAGTGTCGGTATGCCGTTATCAGTTAAGTAAAAGCGTGAATATACTACTTCTGGGTTCCTTTTTACCCCAAAAATAAACATGGATAAGTACAGATGAAATTATAAAAAATATGGGTACATACAGAAGGGAAAGTTAAAAAAAATATTAATGTAATAAAACCAGCAACCCTAATTATAATTAAACCCAGTAAACTGTTTATCTGTGCATAGGGATTGAAGATCACTCACCCTCTTAGCCGATGTTATGGCAATGAAAAAACAGTGTTCCATTTTAAGTGCTGCATGTCTGACTTATGCATAAGCTTAAAAGTAAAGTTCAAATGATTTGGCTATCTGAATGAATCTGCAAAGCCAGGGATTTGATATTTGTTTGGGGGTGCGGATTGGGTGTGTGGCGGCATACAAACATGAAGCAAAAGCTACTTGCCTGCAGTAACGATCTGGTGGATAAGCCTTCTAATTGCAGATTCCCCACCTGTAGAACAGTCCCAGGAATCATGCTGAATCTGGAAACTTGAAAGCTCTCACTTTGCCAGAAGGGGGCGGTGGCTTAGTGTTGACACCTTAAGTGAGGTCAAAGCCATATATCGCCAATCCCGGTGTAACTAAGATAGTTTCCATCCATTGTTTCACAGCCTTCGAGGTGAGTGACAAACTTGCATCGTTAGAATAGGGCAGTACTAAAAACTGAAGATAGAATCCTATTAACCATCCCAATAACACATCCGTCAAACGCAGAGGTGGGTTGGTCAGTGAGGAATCTCCATGCAGATAGATTATCCAGCAGAAAGATTGTTACTACACCTCACTAACTTTTTCATCTGATAAATACTTCTACCAATAGGTTACCCACCGGTACAGCAGATTAAAGAGCAATACCCTGTCCTTGAGGGATAGGTGATGGATGGGTGTAATGCTAACGACTGACTCCATCTTAACCATTGACTCCATTTTGTGCACTGCTTCACATGCCGTCACAGCAGCGCAGGGTTTTTCCACACAGAGCTGGTTTTCCACACAGAACGTTTTTGCTTTTCCCACCAGAACAGGATCAGACTGTGATGGAACATTTTAGGGGGGATGTGGACAAGATAAGTGGGTACCAGGCTGGGAATGTTTTCATCAGAGAAAGCTACAGCTCTGTCTCTGGAATGCAAATGGGGGTCTGGCCAGTTCTTTTGTGTGTTTCTGACACAGACCAAGAACAGCCAGCATTAGATTTCATAACAGAGGGGAGGGTGTTCTCAAATGATCTCCTAGCTTGTTTAAGGTATAAAATATAGGGGGGGGGACTTGGCTCTAAGACAGGAACTCACCTGTGGAGCGGACGTACTGCCCAGGAAAATTTTGATCCCATGTGTGGTCTCCTGCCTTGGCCATTAGAGCATTCCCCGGTCATGGTGCTGCATAGGATGATGGATTTACCGCTCATGGTCATGCATTTTAACATTTGATTATTTAGCAAATATATATATATATATATATATATATATATATTCATGGTTGATGTATTGCATTGCACATCTGTCTGTGATTGAGTAACTGCTATGATTATTCTCGTGTAAACAGATGGTTTACTTCATTTGCGCTAAATGCTTATTTTCAAATATTCGTGTGCTTTTATTTGATATATGGGAAGTGCCTTAATGCATTCATTACTCAGACTAAGAGTGCTGCATTCTTTGGCATCATTTCCTCTTAGTTCAGTCAAAAGCAAGACCAATTGGCATCACTTGCAGGATTTGAAGTAAAAGATTAAAAAGCTGAAAAATGTTTGGCAGAAAACCAAAGGCAGCTTTGCAGATGCCAAGTGAAATACCCGGTTGAGAAAAAGCTCCTCATGGTGCACTTGCAAATGAGTGGGCTTGCAGTGCTGGTTTGAGTGAGAACTGTGAGGCGTGTATGAGAGAGCCTCGAGGTCTGTGGGCCATACAGATAATATCAGAGTATCTAGGAGAGATATCTTTATGGCATTGCTGAAGGATGGTGTCAAAAAAGAACTGATAGATGGGATAGATACCAAGAGTCTGTGGGAGATGTATCGCAAGCGAGGGCTGGTCAGAAATGATGGAAGCAGGAAAGTGAATAAGCAGGATAACAAACAAGTGAATCAGGGCAAGTCAGAGATGAAGGAGTAAGGAAAGGAGAGGGCGAAAAATGTTTCTCCAAGGGGGAAGGAGGAGGAAGATTTGACCACTGATTGGTTGACTGCTGAGAACAGGTAAAGAGAGGAATCTCTCCGCAGATATGAGAGCATATATCCAGATCTGACTTGGGCAAAAGTAGACAGGTTTAAATCAGATTAGGAAATAGGCCAAACTCTGGTACGGGGATGGGATTGAAAGGATAATAGACCTCATGTTATTAGAAGTTCAGTGGAAAAATAGAAATGTCCAGAAGGTCAGGTACCTGGTGAACACAGGAGCAGAGGCTTCTTTGATATATGGAAATCTGAAAAAGTTCATAAGAGAGCACTACAGCATCAGAGTCTTGTGCAGACTAATGTTCAAATGAAACTAGGGAGAACACCAAAAAGAAAATACACTGTCTTGATAGTGCTCCTCTTAAAATATATTCTTGGAATTGATATACTGAAGGGAAGAACTTTATACTTGGAGGATGGGTATTACCAATTTGGATCGAAGAAATGCATTTCAGCAGCAGCAGTGAGGGTGGGTCATTTGAAGATACCCCCAGTGAAGTTGCCCTCAGCCACTAAGGTGGTTTATTGGAAGCAGCACTGAATCCTGGGAGGGAATGAGGAGATTAGTAAGACCATACCAAATTTGGTAAAGGCAGGGGTGATGGCCCTGCTCACCACTGTGTGAAATAATCCTGTGTGGCCTGTGTGCAAACTGGATGGGAGCTATAGATTAATCATTGTTTATTGAGAATTGAACAAATATACACCCCCTTTGACTGCCGCGGTCCCAGACACCATTACTTTGATTGAAAGGATACAAAAACAAAAAGGGACCTGGTTTGCGACCATTGATATTGCTAATGCTTTGTTTTCTATACCATTGGCCCCCGAGAATGAGGAGCAATTTGCTTTCTCGTGGCTTGAAAGACAATTTAATCCATTAAGATTACCTATGGGTTATGTACACAGCCCCACCATCTGTCACCGCCTGGTGGCAGAACACCTGGACGAAGTATCTGTCATTCCAGGGGTGCAGCTGTCTCATTATATTGCTGACGTGATGATTTAGAGAAAAGCACAAGAACAGGTGGAGACTCAGTTGGACAGGCTTGGGGAACGTTGCAAAGCAAAGGGAAGATGATAAATCCAGAGAAGTTGCAAGGACCCTCTCAAAATGTGAAGTTACTAGGAATTCAGTGGAATCAGGGACATTGAGAGGTGCTGCCGCAGGTGAGACAAAAAATACTAGAATTTGCCACACCCTGTAATAAGCAGGAAACTCAGCGATTCATTGGATTGTTTGGCTTTTTGAGGACAGCATATCACTCACTTGAGTCAGATGTTGGCCCCTTTGTACAAGGTGACCCGAAACAAACAGGAGTTTGAATGGGGAGAGCAGTGTGTGTTGGAATTGGCAAAGGAGGTGATTGAACATGCTTTAGACTTATGGCAAGTCCAGGAGTCAGACACTGAGCTACCTGTGACCGTTCAGGGGCGATACGCAAATTGGACTACTTGGCAAAAACAGGGAAGAAAGAGGGTGCCCCTAGGTTTCTGGACCAAAAAGTTACCAGATGCTGGACAGCAGTATACTCCCTTTGAAAGCAGCAGTTACTGGTGTGTTTTTGGGCTCTGGTGGATACTGAGCAAATGACAATAGGGCATAATGTGATCCTGACAATGCAGTGGGTGATGAGTTCACCCAAAACTCACTGAATAGGACATGCACAGGAAGCAAGTGTCATTAAGTGGAAATGGTACATATAGGACAGGGTCCAAGTGGGACCAACAGGAACCGCAGCCCTGCATGAAAAGGTAGCACAGGCACCCATGCAGAATGAAGAGGTGATACAGAGGTGCCAGAGGTATGTGTCACCAGTGAGGTGGGGTGAGCCATTTGATAGGAAGCATGCATGGTTCACTGATGGTTAAGCAAAGTATGTGGGGGCCAAGAGACATTGCAAGTCACTGTCATGTACTCCCTGTAACCAGGAAGCGGCTTTCCACTACAGGAGAAGGGAAGAGTAGTCAATACGCAGAATTGTACGCTGTATATCACTACCTGGGAAAGGTCACATTTATACTGATTCTTGGCCTACTGCCAATGGGCTAGCTACCTTACATGCACATAACTGGCAAATACATTCTAAAGGGGTGTGGGACAAAGATTGTCCCAAGAAATTTGGGAAATGCTGGAGCAAACTACAGTCAGTGTATATCATGTAGATGCCCACTGTCCCACTGACTCACTAGAATGGTGGTTCAATTCCTTTGCAGATGACAAAGGCAAAATCTCAGAGGCAGATGTGGCGACACTGGATTCTGACTTGATGGGGATGGCTGATTGAGCTCACCAAAAAGGAGGACACCTGGGAGAGACGGCCACTAACAGGTGGGCAGAGATTAGAGGGATGGACATTCCACTGGATGTGATGAAAACAGTTATCATGCAATGTCCTATCATGCAACAGAGATCTGTTCCGCAGACTGACAAAGGTCAGTTAGGGAGAGGAAAGTTACCAGGGCAGATATGGCAGAGAGACTGTATTGGGCCACTGCCGAACAGTTGCAGGTGTCAATATGCCTGATTTGTGGTAGATACTTCTTCTGACTCTTTGGTCGCGTGTCCATGTAAATGTGCTACTCAGTTTAATACAATCAAGACGCTAGACTTGTTGATGTTGTATTATGGTATTCAACTTCAGAGCCAGAGTAACAATGGGTCACATTTTAAAGGTAAGTTGGTGCAAGACTACTGTTCACAACACAATATAGAGTGGATTTATCATATTCCATATTATCCTGAAGCAGCAGGATTGATTGAGAAAATGAATGGCTTGTTGAAAGCCTAGTTGCCAAGTTGGATAACGGTATGTTGAGAAATTGGAGAAATCACTTAAATAACACCCTTCAGATCCTGAATAACAGACCTTTGACAAATGGACAATCTCCTTTAACGCAAATGCTGATCCCCGCTTTATAGATACAACCTCATGTAGTAACTAATACTCTTATGTATTGGGAGACAAAGACAAGAGCTTTAGCTCTGTACCGAGCAACATCAGAATCTGCAGGTCTTGATTTGCATGCTTTGAACATATACACACTGAAACCAAGAGACATGATGCTCAATGAAACAGGTATTGTGATACAAATTGATTGCTTCTCGGTCTGTGCTGGCACTCAAGGGTATTCAGGTCTTGGGGGGAGTGATCATTGCAGACTACCAAGGCAAAATGAAAAGGATTATGTTGAACAGTGGAGACGCTGATTTGATAATACAAGCTGGAGACAGAATTGCTCAAATTATGATTATTCCACTGTATGGAGGAGTGGTTGCAAAGGGGGCTGCTCCAGCCCTTCTTACAGTAAGTGGGGAGGGAGGCTTTGGCTCAGATGAAAACAATCCTGGTGCTAAGGTGTTGATAGAGTACCCAAATCGTCATCCTAAACCAGCAGAAATCATAGCAAAGCGCAAAGACAATATTCTGTTAGTCATGAAATCAGAACAAGAAAAAGTGGAATAGGAACCGGCTGATAAATGTTATTTGCGAGAATGATCATACTTGTCTCTTTGACAAATCATACTACGGGTTGTCTGTGGTAACTCTACTTCTTGGAGCGTGTTCGGATGGATCCAAATGGGGTCAGGAGGGACCAGAAGCCCCCAGCACTGAAGTAATCGACCGACAGCACTGATCGGCATCCTTACTGCACCAGTCCGAGAATGTTTGGATATACTTATCTCAGACACTGATAAAGAGGTCGGACTTCTGATGACTGATATGAAAAACACTGTTGACATCATTTCCACATGCTTAGTCCCTATCCAGCTCTTGCCGGTGTTCTGCTGCAAATATTCAATGGCAACAATACTGATGCAGAGGTGGAAGAAAGTGATGTGCTGACTCAATTTACCCCCTACGAGTATTGCCGGTTTTGCCAATAAGTCTCTGTAGTTACAGAAGAGAAATAGGACAACCTAACGCAGGGGATCACTTACAATTTTACCGCATGCAATGTCTGCCACAACTTAACATGTAACACTTACAAAATCAGAAAGTGCGCTCAAATGCACCTTGAAGCAACAACAGGGTACAACAAGTACTATGTCAACGAAGAAGTGATAAAATGTGTAAAAATTTAAATATGTCTTGCAAGAATACAGTGTCTGCTGCTAGTCACATTAAGCATGTCAAGTTAACTGTTGGATGGTTATTTTCTGTGGAAATATCACATATACTTACATTTCTGCAAATATAACTGGAGGACTGTAGGAAAGTACCATCTTGCCTGGCATGTTACCCCCATTTTTCACTGTATATATGTTGTTTTAGTTGTATGTGTCACTGGGACCCTGGTAACCCAGGGCCCCAGTGCTCATAAGTGTGCCTGAATGTGTTACCTGTGTAGTGACTAACTGTCTCACTGAGGCTCTGCTAATCAGAACCTCAGTGGTTATGCTCTCTCATTTCTTTCAAAATTGTCACTGACAGGCTAGTGACCATTTTTACCAATTTACATTGGCTTACTGGAACACCCTTATAATTCCCTAGTATATGGTACTGAGGTACCCAGGGTATTGGGGTTCCAGGAGATCCCTATGGGCTGCAGCATTTCTTTTGCCACCCATAGGGAGCTCTGACAATTCTTACACAGGCCTGCCACTGCAGCCTGAGTGAAATAACGTCCACGTTATTTCACAGCCATTTTACACTGCACTTAAGTAACTTATAAGTCACCTATATGTCTAACCTTTACCTGGTAAAGGTTAGGTGCAAAGTTACTTAGTGTGAGGGCACCCTGGCACTAGCCAAGGTGCCCCCACATTGTTCAGAGCCAATTCACAGAACTTTGTGAGTGCGGGGACACCATTACACGTGTGCACTACATATAGGTCACTACCTATATGTAGCTTCACCATGGTAACTCCGAATATGGCCATGTAACATGTCTATGATCATGGAATTGCCCCCTCTATGCCATCCTGGCATTGTTGGTACAATTCCATGATCCCAGTGGTCTGTAGCACAGACCCTGGTACTGCCAGACTGCCCTTCCTGGGGTTTCTCTGCAGCTGCTGCTGCTGCCAACCCCTCAGACAGGCAGCTGCCCTCCTGGGGTCCAGCCAGGCCTAGCCCAGGATGGCAGAACAAAGAACTTCCTCTGAGAGAGGGTGTGACACCCTCTCCCTTTGGAAAATGGTGTGAAGGCAGGGGAGGAGTAGCCTCCCCCAGCCTCTGGAAATGCTTTGTTGGGCACAGATGTGCCCAATTCTGCATAAGCCAGTCTACACCGGTTCAGGGACCCCTTAGCCCCTGCTCTGGCGCGAAACTGGACAAAGGAAAGGGGAGTGACCACTCCCCTGACCTGCACCTCCCCTGGGAGGTGTCCAGAGCTCCTCCAGTGTGCTCCAGACCTCTGCCATCTTGGAAACAGAGGTGCTGCTGGCACACTGGACTGCTCTGAGTGGCCAGTGCCACCAGGTGACGTCAGAGACTCCTTGTGATAGGCTCCTTCAGGTGTTAGTAGCCTTTCCTCTCTCCTAGGTAGCCAAACCCTCTTTTCTGGCTATTTAGGGTCTCTGTCTCTGGGGAAACTTTAGATAACGAATGCATGAGCTCAGCCGAGTTCCTCTGCATCTCCCTCTTCACCTTCTGATAAGGAATCGACCGCTGACCGCGCTGGAAGCCTGCAAACCTGCAACATAGTAGCAAAGACGACTACTGCAACTCTGTAACGCTGATCCTGCCGCCTTCTCGACTGTTTTCCTGCTTGTGCATGCTGTGGGGGTAGTCTGCCTCCTCTCTGCACCAGAAGCTCCGAAGAAATCTCCCGTGGGTCGACGGAATCTTCCCCCTGCAACCGCAGGCACCAAAAAGCTGCATTACCGGTCCCTTGGGTCTCCTCTCAGCACGACGAGTGAGGTCCCTCGAATCCAGCGACACCGTCCAAGTGACCCCCACAGTCCAGTGACTCTTCAGCCCAAGTTTGGTGGAGGTAAGTCCTTGCCTCACCTCGCTGGGCTGCATTGCTGGGAACCGCGACTTTGCAAGCTACTCCGGCCCCTGTGCACTTCCGGCGGAAATCCTTCGTGCACAGCCAAGCCTGGGTCCACGGCACTCTAACCTGCATTGCACGACTTTCTAAGTTGGTCTCCGGCGACGTGGGACTCCTTTGTGCAACTTCGGCGAGCACCGTTTCACGCATCCTCGTAGTGCCTGTTTCTGGCACTTCTCCGGGTGCTACCTGCTTCAGTGAGGGCTCTTTGTCTTGCTCGACGTCCCCTCTCTCTGCAGGTCCAATTTGCGACCTCCTGGTCCCTCCTGGGCCCCAGCAGCGTCCAAAAACGCCAAACGCACGATTTGCGTGTAGCAAGGCTTGTTGGCATCCATCCGGCGGGAAAACACTTCTGCACGACTCTCCAAGGCGTGGGGGATCCATCCTCCAAAGGGGAAGTCTCTAGCCCTTGTCGTTCCTGCAGTATTCACAGTTCTTCAGCCTAGTAAGAGCTTCTTTGCACCAACCGCTGGCATTTCTTGGGCATCTGCCCATCTCCGAGCTGCTTGTGACTTTTGGACTTGGTCCCCTTGTTCCACAGGTACCCTCAGTCAGGAATCCATCGTTGTTGCATTGCTGATTTGTGTTTTCCTTGCATTCTCCCTCTAACACGACTATTTTGTCCTTAGGGGAACTTTAGTGCACTTTGCACTCACTTTTCAGGGTCTTGGGGAGGGTTATTTTTCTAACTCTCACTATTTTCTAATAGTCCCAGCGACCCTCTACAAGGTCACATAGGTTTGGGGTCCATTCGTGGTTCGCATTCCACTTCTGGAGTATATGGTTTGTGTTGCCCCTATCCCTATGTTTCCCCATTGCATCCTATTGTAACTATACATTGTTTGCACTGTTTTCTAAGACTATACTGCATATTTTTGCTATTGTGTATATATATCTTGTGTATATTTCCTATCCTCTCACTGAGGGTACACTCTAAGATACTTTGGCATATTGTCATAAAAATAAAGTACCTTTATTTTTAGTATAACTGTGTATTGTGTTTTCTTATGATATTGTGCATATGACACTAAGTGGTACTGTAGTAGCTTCACACGTCTCCTAGTTCAGCCTAAGCTGCTCTGCTAAGCTACCATTATCTATCAGCCTAAGCTGCTAGACACCCTATACACTAATAAGGGATAACTGGGCCTGGTGCAAGGTGCAAGTACCCCTTGGTACTCACTACAAGCCAGTCCAGCCTCCTACAAGGACCATGTGCTTTCACGCTGTTGGGACTTACAATGTTTCCATTATACACTGTATTACATACTCAAAACACTAGGGAAACAATTCAACTTAATGAAGACTGATTCTGAAGTTCAGTTATCTAAATCAGAATATGTAAGCTAAGGTATTTCTTTAGTAGGAGTCCCAGGATTAGCTGTCTATAACACTCGAGTTATTAACAAACTAGCATGTTTGATGGTTAAAAATCTCAATCACACATCTATTGCTTTGGAAGAACTATTACTAGTTATACAAGGCACTAGAGAAGCTGTTGTGCAAAACAGGGCAGTGATTGAATACTTGCATTCTGAAACATAGTTATGGCTTTTTAGAATTTGAAGGAATGTGTTGTTCTAACCTATCCGTTCATTCTAAATCTATCCAGTCTCACATTGAAACCTTGCACAAATTGGTGAAGGGAGTGAAGCAAGATGTAAACAAAGGGTGGTGGGACGGGCTGTTTGGGTGGCTCCCACATTTTGGTCAACTTTGCTCTATTTTAGGTGGAATACTTATAGTAATTTGCATTATAATATTATGTTGCTGTGTACAGTGCATACCTGATCTAATTACCATGTGTAGACCAAAAAGAGCTACTTTTAGACTAGTATGTTATGAGAGTCACTGGTCAAAGGGTGGAGTGTAATGCTAACCACTGACTCCATCTTGACCACGGACTCCACTTTGTCTACTGGTTCAGATGCCACCAGGGCAGCACAGGGTTTTTCCACACAGAACGTTTTTGTTCTTTTCCCCCCAGGACAGGGTCATACCATGCTGGAACATATTATGGGGGATGCGGACAAGAGAGTACAAGACTGGGAATGTTTTAATCAGAGAAAGGTACAGCTCTGTCTCTGGAATGCACATTGGGGCCTGGCCATTTCTTTTGCGTATTTTCAACACAGACCAAGTACAGCTAGCGGTTGATCTCGTAACAGTGGGGAGGGTATCCTAGAATTGTCTCATAGCTTGTTTAAGGTATAAAGACCGGGGGACTTGGCGCTAAGACAGGAACTCACCTGTGAAGCGGACGCGCTGCCCGCTAGAATTTTGATCCCATGTGTGGTCTCCTACCTTGGCCATCAGAGGGTTCCCTGGTCATGGTGCTGGCTAGGATGACAGATTTACCCCTTATGGTGATCCATTTTAACTTTTGATTACTTACTATATATATATATATATATATATATATATATATATATATATATATATATATAAACACACATACATAGATACATACACACATGTGTGTGTGTATATATATGTGTATATATATATATTCATTCACTGATGATGCATTTCATATCTCTGTCTGTGATTGTTTAACTGCTGTGATTATTCTTGTGCATACACATTTTACTTCATTTGAGCTAAATGCTTATTTTCATATATTTATGTGCTTTTATTTGCTATCTGGGAAGTGCCTTAATAAATTAATACCTCAAAATAAGTGCTGCATTCTTTGGCATAGTTTCCTCTTAGTTTAGGCAAAAGTAAGACAATGGGTTTGACAAGGAAATCCTGTAGAACAGCTCTGGCACAGTGCATGTCCCTATGCACTTCCGAATACAAGTTGTAGTACTTGGCAACAGTGTGCAGGGACACCCACATCGTTACCTTGAAGATCTGTGCTAGAACTCTGCTGACAAGGGCAGAAATTATGAATTTGGCCCTAAATGCATCCAGAAGATTTTCCTTGGTGAAAGCATAGCAGGTTTTGATGCAGAGGGTGCCCGCCCGCCCACCTGCCCATCTAGGAGCCAACTGATAAAATTGTTTCTCCTTCTTAGTGTATGGGGGGGGGAGGGGCTTTTGGCAGAAAAGCAGCTCTAGTTAGCAACACCAATTTCTCAGGCTAAAAAGAAATGAAAGGGGGACAGGAATGGAGAGCTTATAACTCATTCACCCATCTGACTGAGGAGATAACCACCAAAAACGCCAAAAACACAGTTTCGAATGTAAACATTGTTACGAGACAACATACATATACAGGGGCTCAAACGGAGTCCCCTTAAGAAAAGTTAAGTCTAAATTATGATACCAACGGGGGCTGGAGGATACAGATGTGTAAAAAAAAAAAACAAAAAAAAAAAACATGACAATAGGAGATTTAAAAAGGGACTGCTGACCCTACAGACAACAGTATGCAGACAATGCAGCTACATACCCTTTGACAGTTGTATAACCCCAATGAAGAAGAGAACATGCGTATTGCAGGACCTGAAACACCTTGGTCTGCAAGGGATCCACCTTGTGCACAATGCAGCAAAGTTGTCCCATCTGCCTGAATAAGCAGATTTGTTGGAGGGGCAACTCACTGACAAACTAAATTTAACACCTCTGGTGGTGGCTGAAAGGAACTCAGGTCTCAGAGATTGGGGTGCAGACTGTTTCCAACTGGGAGAGAAGGTCCAGCCTGAATGGTAGATGCAGCAGGGGACATGTTGAGGAGCTGAAGGTTCGCATACTACACCCTCCTTTGCCAAACTGGCTCAATGAGAATGACTTGGTCCAGTCTTGCCAAATCTCCCTTAAAACTCGAGCATTCAAGTGTATTGGGGGATGGGTGTGGTAGGGAAACATTCAATTTAGCTGATTGTTCCACCTTAACTGAAATGCGCCCCCCAAGTCTCCCCTCAAAGGACACTGAGGAACGCAGAAGTGGTGAGAATGAGCATTTTACAAGGAGGCAAACAAGTCCACCTGAGAAGTGCCCCCACGGTGCAAAAACGTCCTGGACTGCCTGTGGTAGAAGGCGCCACCCATGGTCAGCAAGATAACGTGAGCCAGATCCCTTGGTGTTGCACCCAAGACCACAATCTCAATGCATCTAGGCAAAGGAGGTGAAACCTTATATCCGCGCCCCCTCTTGTTTGTTTACACACCACATTGCTGTTGTGTTGTCTCTCAAGATCTGGACAGAAAGACCTCGGGTGGAAGGAAGTCCTTGAGTGGCAGCCGAACCACCCACAGTTTTAACATGTTAATCTGAGGGACCTGTTGTTCCAGAAGCCTGGGGGGTTGGGTGGGGACATCACTATGGAGTATGGAGTCAGTCATCTCTGCCCCATACTGTAGCCAGTACCTGTGGACGGCCATTAAGTGTCAATGTGCTTGTGTGATTAGGAGAATGGAGGAAGCCAGCAGACCAAGGAATCTAAGGACTCTTGGGATTGGAACTCTTGCACCATGCTGGGAAGATGGAACAATTTCTTCTATGTTGCTGATCCTTTGTGGTGGGAGAAAGGCGCCGAGAGGGATGGTGTCCAGTACCCAATACCAACCCAACAAACTTCAGTCATTGGGCAGGCCGCTGTTGAAATCTGGGCAGGTATGCTGTTGTTTGCAGATGAACCACCGCCTCTGGCAAAACAACTTTGATCGTCCAGGTACAAGGACATTGGGATGCCCCACCATCTGAGATGGGCCGCCATCACCTTTGTAAATACTCAAGGCACCGAAGTCAAGCCAAAGAGGTACCACAGACTTGTTCCGCATAGAACCCACCACAAATCTCAAGTGTTTCTAGTGTGACCGCAGTATAGGAACGTGTTAGTACGCATCCTGCAGTTCGAGTGAAAGTGAGTCTACAAGTCCAAATGCCAGCAGTACCTGAGCTTAGGTCAGCACCTTGAACTTTACCTTTTTGAGAAAGAAGCTGAGCTCCCAGATGTCCAGGATCGGATGCAGACTGCTGTCCTTCTTGGGCCCGAGAAATTAACAAGCAAATATCCTTGGCCCTGTTCCTGCTATGGCACTAACTCCACTGCTCTTTTCTGTAGGAGTACTACTACTTCCTGTTGCAGTATGGCCAGGTGGTCTGGAAGAGGGAGAAGGATGGGTGGGGAAGAATCAGAGCTTGAATAAAAGATTGAATTGCAAGATGTCAAGGATTAGCAGGAGTCACTGGTCTGAAGTCCTCTACTTCCAGGCTGGGAGAAAGCAAGAAACCTGCCCTCCAACAGGCTCAGAGAGTTTGGTGACGCAAACTAGGTCTGCTTTCCTGCTGGAGCAGGAGAGGAAGGTTGTAGGGTGGATCCATAGTCCTTTCCTCTGATTCTAACTCCAATGTGTCTGACTAATTGATTAGGTTGTTGTTGGGTTTGTGGTTGATATTACAGTCTGTGACGAAAGGAAGATTCTATCAAAAAACCTTGAAAGTGTAAAAACTGGCAAAAGTTTCTTGAGGGACGAGGCAGCTGGAGATCCAGGGAGCGAGCTGTAGCTTTGCTAGTTTAAAAAAAAAAAAGCTCCAATGCAGAATTAGCCTTACTGCCAGAAAGTCATGCCCCATCGAATGGTGAGTTCATGAGATGCACCTGGACTTCTCCTGAAAAGTAAGAAGTCTGCAGCCAGGCATGGCGTTGGATAAAGACAAAGGAGCCAGTCTCCAGAGCCACCGATTCGGCTGTCTCCCATCCTGATTTAATGATATGCCAAGGGCATTTTGGTCTGAAGAACAAGCTATTTACCTTCTGCAACGCTCTTTCTGGTGCAGATTTTCTAGCTGCAGATTCCTCACCTTTTGAATAGTCTCCAGCTGTCAGACTAGCTACAGAACCTTTTTAGCAACACCACTCAGTGCCTCGCCGCTCTGCACCAACCCACTCCATTCCGACAATGAGGTGCAGGCCTATATAGGCACTTCTGTGCGCTTGTGTCAGTTGCTTTCTAATCTGTCTGCACCCCCAGATCAGAGCCCCAAAGGCAAATTGGTGTGAACAGTGTGCAGATTGAAAGACTTGGGATCTTATTAGTGGACGGAGTCCAATGCACAAAACAGGGAGTATTGGTGAGGAATCCACAGCAAGATAAAGTCCCTATCAAAATAAGTGTTACCGGAGTACTTCTGATAGTCTTCCAGCCACTAATTCCTCACCTTTTACATATATGCCAAACAGTACCAATTTCGAGGATGGTCTGCAAATGGATTCAAACCAAAATGTCCTGCAGCACCAAGCGGGCAAAATGCTCCTCTTAACAAACCAGACTGTCCAGGCAATGGTGCTTATTGAAAGTATGAAGGGACCTCCAGACGCCTGACACAGGTCTAGAACAGAGACTCCGCATGCTAATGCAGCGGTGGCAGCTTTGGTTGTGGGCGGATGAGCATGCAGTCCTTCAGCAGGCTGCCTCTTAGCAAATACACAGTAGATCTTAATGCAGAGCACGATCGAGTGGGAGATGGTTCTCTTCTGCTCAGCTGTGCTTTTTACTCTCTAGTGAATGCCACAAACAGCAGATCATGTATCCAGTGTTCTTTGGTACAATCAATGTAGAAACTCTTTGCTCTGTTGGGGGTCGAAGAGATGGAG
Organism: Pleurodeles waltl; assembly: GCF_031143425.1. NCBI lineage: Eukaryota > Metazoa > Chordata > Amphibia > Caudata > Salamandridae > Pleurodeles > Pleurodeles waltl. Next base: position 524,472,600 of record NC_090440.1, read on the forward strand.
TATCTGCTCCTTAATGGGGTGTGGCAGAGTGTAAAATGCTGACAAGGTGATGCTTTGACTTACGGCGTCATAACCTTTAGGAAAGAAAAATGCCAATGTCTGCAAAACAAGTTTTGTCGGAGAAGAAAGTGGTGTAGGGTAGGTTAACAGAGCTTGACACTCACTCCTGCCACACCAATGTTATGGCAACGAGGAACAATCTTGAGAGAGGGAAGCCACAAGGAGGCGATGTGAAGTGGCTGAAAGTGAGTGTACATCAGAAACGTGAAGACCAAGTTAAGATCACACTGCTGCATGACAAAGGCAGAAACAAGGTTGTAATCCTCTCAAAAAGTGCATAACAACTGGAGACTTAAAGAAGGTGTTGGAAGTTGGCTCTGTATGTGCTATTTCAAAGTGAGGAATAGCATGCACAGAGTCCAAGGGTTCCCCTTAGAGGTAAAATAGTGGGAAAAAGAGATAATACTAATGCTCTATTTTGTGGTAGTGTGGTCGAGCAGTAGGCTTATCCAAGGAGTAGTGTTAAGCATTTGTTGTACATACACATAGACAATAAATGAGGTACACACACTCAGAGACAAATCCAGCCAATAGGTTTTGTATAGAAAAATATATTTTCTTAGTTTATTTTAAGAACCACAGGTTCAAATTTAACATGTAATATCTTGTTTGAAAGGTATTGCAGGTAAGTACATTAGGAACTTTGAATCATTTCAATTGCATGTATACTTTTCAAGTTATTCACAAATAGCTATTTTAAAAGTGGACACAGTGCAATTTTCACAGTTCCTGGGGGAGGTAAGTTTTTGTTAGTTTTACCAGGTAAGTAAGACACTTACAGGGTTCAGTTCTTGGTCCAAGGTAGCCCACCATTGGGGGTTCAGAGCAACCCCAAAGTTACCACACCAGCAGCTCAGGGCCGGTCAGGTGCAGAGTTCAAAGTGGTGCCCAAAACGCATAGGCTTCAATCGAGAGAAGGGGGTGCCCCGGTTCCAGTCTGCCAGCAGGTAAGTACCCGCGTCTTCGGAGGGCAGACCAGGGGGGTTTTGTAGGGCACCGGGGGGGACACAAGCCCACACAGAAATTTCACCCTCAGCGGCGCGGGGGCGGCCGGGTGCAGTGTTAGAACAAGCGTCGGGTTCGCAATGGAAGTCAATGAGAGATCAAGGGATCTCTTCAGCGCTGCAGGCAGGCAAGGGGGGGCTTCCTCGGGGAAACCTCCACTTGGGCAAGGGAGAGGGACTCCTGGGGGTCACGTCTGCAGTGAAAGTCCGGTCCTTCAGGTCCTGGGGGCTGCGGGTGCAGGGTCTTTTCCAGGCGTCGGGACTTAGGTTTCAGAGAGTCGCGGTCAGGGGAAGCCTCGGGATTTCCTCTGCAGGCGGCGCTGTGGGGGCTCAGGGGGGGCAGGTTTTGGTACTCACAGTCGTAGAGTAGTCCGGGGGTCCTCCCTGAGGTGTTGGTTCTCCACCAGCCGAGTCGGGGTCGCCGGGTGCAGTGTTGCAAGTCTCACGCTTCTTGCGGGGAGATTGCAGGGTTCTTTAAAGCTTTTGGAGCAGGTCCGCTGTCCTCGGGAGTTTCTTGTCGTCGTCGAAGCAGGGCAGTCCTCAGCGGATGCAGAGGTCGCTGGTCCCTTTGGAAGGCGTCGCTGGAGCAGAGTTCTTTGGAAGGCAGGAGACAGGCCGGTGAGTTTCTGGAGCCAAGGCAGTTGTTGTCTTCTGGTCTTCCTCTGCAGGGGTTTTCAGCTAGGCAGTCCTTCTTCTTGTTGTTGCAGGAATCTAGTTTCTAGGTTCAGGGAGAGCCCTTAAATACTGAATTTAAGGGCGTGTTTAGGTCTGGGGGGTTAGTAGCCAATGGCTACTAGCCCTGAGGGTGGGTACACCCTCTTTGTGCCTCCTCCCAAGGGGAGGGGTTCACATCCCTAATCCTATTGGGGGAATCCTCCATCTGCAAGATGGAGGATTTCTAAAAGTTAGAGTCACCTCAGCTCAGGACACCTTAGGGGCTGTCCTGACTGGCCAGTGACTCCTCCTTGTTATTCTCATTATTTTCTCCGGCCTTGCCGCCAAAAGTGGGGGCCGGGGCCGGAGGGGGCGGGCAACTCCACTAGCTGGAGTGTCCTGCGGTGCTGTGACAAAGGGGTGAGCCTTTGAGGCTCACCGCCAGGTGTTACAGCTCCTGCCTGGGGGAGGTGTTAGCATCTCCACCCAGTGCAGGCTTTGTTACTGGCCTCAGAGTGACAAAGGCACTCTCCCCATGGGGCCAGCAACATGTCTCTAGTGTGGCAGGCTGCTGGAACCAGTCAGCCTACACAGATAGTCGGTTAAGTTTCAGGGGGCACCTCTAAGGTGCCCTCTGTGGTGCATTTTACAATAAAATGTACACTGGCATCAGTGTGCATTTATTGTGCTGAGAAGTTTGATACCAAACTTCTCAGTTTTCAGTGTAGCCATTATGGTGCTGTGGAGTTCGTGTAAAACAGACTCCCAGACCATATACTCTTATGGCTACCCTGCACTTACAATGTCTAAGGTTTTGCTTAGACACTGTAGGGGCACAGTGCTCATGCAATGGTACCCTCACCCATGGTATAGTGCACCCTGCCTTAGGGCTGTAAGGCCTGCTAGAGGGGTGTCTTACTTATACTGCATAGGCAGTGAGAGGCTGGCATGGCACCCTGAGGGGAGTGCCATGTCGACTTACTCATTTTGTTCTCACTAGCACACACAAGCTGGTAAGCAGTGTGTCTGTGCTGGGTGAGGGGTCACTAGGGTGGCATAATACATGCTGCAGCCCTTAGAGACCTTCCCTGGCATCAGGGCCCTTGGTACCAGAGGTACCAGTTACAAGGGACTTATCTGGGGGCCAGGGTGTGCCAATTGTGGAATCAAAAGTACAGGTTAGGGAAAGAACACTGGTGCTGGGGCCTGGTTAGCAGGCCTCAGCACACTTTCAATTCAAAACATAGCATCAGCAAAGGCAAAAAGTCAGGGGGTAACCATGCCAAGGAGGCATTTCCTTACAGAAGGCTAATCCAATAAGCACAAAAATGCATAAAGTCAAAAGGTACCTTTAAACTGTGCCCTGAGCAAGGCCTTACCTGGCTAGGAACAAAACAAATATCAGTTTGGCCTTGAGGGAGTCAATCTGGATTGTGCTGCACCAAACCACAAACTTAACCCTCAATGACAGGCATAAACAGTGTGTGGAGGAATCCCTGGCTGCCGGAATGACATCAACTATCTCTGGAGGAAGGTCAAAAGTGTTTGTTGCTGCTCAAACTTCAAACATGAAGATGGAGACTGCGAAAGCCCGGGTGCAGAATCTGGCCCTACGTCTGCAACTGTAGATCCTGTCAAAGGGTCAGCCTGATCGGAGGACAGACACTCAGTCCTAGGTTTACTGGATACTAGACTCTCCATGCCCAATCAGAGCCACTAGGATGACTTGGGCCAGGTTAGTCCTGATCTTCATGAGAAGTCTGGGCAGGAGTGGCATTGAAAGAAAAGCATACAGGAGTCCAGAGTACCACTGAAGGCGGAAGGCCCTCAGCTCAAGAAGATTGATATGCGACAGGTACTCTGTCAGGGACCAAATATCCACCTCTCCCAGTTGGCTACCTCACCCTAGCTGTAAGACTTCAGTTATTAGTCACCCCTAGGTGGGGAAAGGAGGCTGGTCTGCCACTGACCAAATTGCAGTCCGGTAACCACCACCGCAGGTCTTTTGCAGTGCCCTCAGAAATCGGGACCTAGTCAAAGAGGTCCTATCAATGTTGAGTCCATTCAGACTTCAGGTCCCACTGTCGAGCACACATATGCCTCCTAGGGTGCCCGACTAGCAGGATGCAGAAGGCCATCAGTCCCAGCAGCATCGTAACCAACCTCACTGAAACGCAGGACAGAGGCAAAAATATCAGGACCCCCAAAGATAACTGGAGGTTCAGAGCAGTCTCGAGGTGGTTGATGATTGCCTAGGGGTGGGCCCAAATTCAACAGCCGGTCATCGAGGTAGGGGAAAGACTGGCACCCCTGTGCTGCCACCATCACATTCATGAACAACTAAGGGGCACTGGTGAGGACAAAGAGGAGCAAAGTAAACAAAATGCTCCTGCCCTACCATGAACCACAAGTAGCGCCGATTAATCTGTAGGACTGGTATATGAAAGTAGTAGTCCTGCATATTCAATGCTACAATCCAGATTCCAGGATAGTGTGCATATAAGACCTGGCCCATGTGAGTATCTTGAATTTTGGTGTTGAGAGCGCACAGGTCTAAAATGAGACGAATACCTCTGTCTACCATGGGCACCAGAAAGTAGAAGGAATGGCAACCACCACCTACTTCTGGCACAGGCACCCTTCTCAATAAATAGTCCCTTTAGCCAAAAAGACTTGGACTTCATGCTGCAAGATGGAAAAATGGTTCTCAGTCAGCCATTGAGGAGATGGTGGAAGGTCCAGCGGTGCTGAAAGAAACGGCAGAGGACAGCCATTCTGAATAATCTGCACGACCCAGCTGTCTCATGTTTCGACCTGCCAACCTTGCAAGAATTGTTGCATAGGGGACAAGGGGCACTGCTGCTACGAAACTGCTGGGCACCATGCTGCGGTTGGATCAGTTGCTGGTATGGGGCACCTCTGCCGAACCCAAAAAAGTAGCAGTAGGCCTGGTGCAGTTGTTGAGGTGGTGCAGATCGGCCCAGAGAGCGGGCCATGGCCCTGCTCTCTTTGAACTTTCAAGAGCAGATTCTGCCTTATCTCTACACAGGAGAGTCACATCGAACAGCATGACCATGGACGTCACCTGCAATGGACTGAAGCCAAGCATGGCAACAGATGGAATCAATGGTTTCCAAACCACAACAAATTGGGAACTTGGTTGCATCCCGACTGTCCTGTATGGCCTGGGCACGGACAGATTAGAGGTCATCTGAGACATCAGGGAGGACTTCAACCACTGAGTCCCAAAGGGTGTGAGAGTAGCACCCCAAGAGACAGCCGGCATTCACTGAGTGGAGAGCCAGGCTAATCAAACAAAAAAACTAATCTCAAAAGATTCTACTCACTTGGAATCAATGCCAAAGGGGAGTAGCCAGGTAAGTATTGTGATTAGATCTGCTGGTGGACGCCTGCAAAACCAAACTTTTGGGAGAAGGGTGTTGAGAGAGGAATGTAAGGTCAAACGGGGCAGGGTGATGGTGTCTTGCTATTTGCCTTTTGACGAGGGTGACCAGAGCAGGCTTGGTCCTGGCACCCAAAAAGATATTTGTCAGTGTCTCATTGAATAGCAGAAGGAGTTCCGAAAAAAACATTTATGCCCCAGGTGGAGGACTTACTTCAACACATTAGTTTTAATCTCCAAGTGGGGAGCTGGAGGTCAAAAACTTCAGCCACCCTATGAAGCACCATGGCACAGTAGGCAGATGCCTCAGTGGCTGGAATAGGGGGCAAGATACGGCCTCCTACAAGCCACTGAACCAATTGTCTTTCGTATAGGGCTGGGCAAACAGTCTGTGCTGAAAGGGGAGTGTAGTGTGTGTGATTTCCCTTCTGGAGGTGATAAATCAAGTGAAGGAAGCAGTGCCTCAACAGTGGTCAGTCACTGTCCAGGTCATTCTGATGCTGACTAAGTCAGAGAGTACTACTGGTATCTCCTCGTCCAGCGTCAAAGGATTTGGCATCAGTGTAAAAGTTCCAGTAACCCGTGTGGACTGCAAAGCTGGGACTGGAATCAGAGTCGGTAGACTTGTGAAAGATTTAGGGGGTTTAAATTGCTTTGAGGATGAAGCCCGCTGGCAGCACTCCAGATGTAAGACTTCTCTGCTCCTTGGGGCCTACAGGCGCAGCAGAGGAAATCAGCAAGGACTCGGAGCATGGCCTCACAAAACTCTTACATCAGTCCCAAAAAGTTTGCTTGTGCCAAACCCAATTGCAAGATCATCTCTGAAGTCGACTGACTCCAGCAGCAAGATCAAAAGACATGGTGCCAACCCCACAGCTGCTCAGGTGACAGAGAATGGACTGAGCCCCACAGCTATTTCTTTTGTTTCTTTTAGACTTACTGGACAAGTTTGATGTCAGCGAAGAATGACCTCTGAACCAGGTTTGTCAACTTCTGGAGTGAGGATGGGACCGAACCTTTGATTTTGACTGGGCTCGTTGCAGGGGCTTCTTATGCTTGGCATTGTAGAGTTTAGCCGTGCGGTCTCAGATGGCCTGACGATTCATTGACGTGCAGTTGCTGCAGGCCTTAGTTGCGACTCAATCCCAGGCATCACACGCACACCTGATGGGGGATCCGTCACAAGAATTTGTTTGCAATAGTTCCTACGGGCCTTAGAACCTTTTGGTTTTTTGGCGACTGGGGGGGACATCCTTGCACACAGTGAATTTATTTGGAGGTACACCTCTCAGAGAGACAAATAGAAAATCTGGAACTGTGTGTGATGGTGCACAAAGAAAGGAACGGACAGAAGCAGCCCACATCAATTCTGGAGCAGAACAGGGTCAGTGGGCCCCCACCAACTGGTACGCAGAAGTAGTAAAAAAGTATCCGGATCTAGGGAATATTCCAAAAGGTGAGGAATCTGTAGACAGAAGTCTCTATCGAAAATGTTTCTTTAATGTCCTCTGGAACACGAGATATGGCCATACTTTTCAGCGAAGGGTGGACTGAGAGAAAGGGCAAAGTGCCTGGAGCAGGAGGAGAACAATGGGCAACAAGCCTGTTGACTGCTGGGGTACAAGAGCGCTCACCCTAGCTGCCTCTAGAATAGCTTTGTTGAAAATAGGCACCTGCAACTTGCCTGTGGCCTCCAGTTCTGCCGCTGTCTGGGTTTTCCTGCTCACAATTTGTGGCAACAGAAGATCATTTCCCCCACCCCCCGGACCTACACCTACTTAATCCAGGCTGCAGCATGATCACACTGGCAAAGGTAAGCCTACCTGTCCCCAACCTCAACTGCGCCCAGTGCCACAAACATTCCCCCCCACCCCTGATACACCATCGCTGAGCTGTACACCCTCGACCACAGATGTTGCAACAAACACTAACACTGCCACTGCGCTGACCCACACTTCATGGTTGGACCTTTCACCTGCACCAACTGCCACTTCACATCACACAGCACACACACCGGCCCCACCACAGACACTACCTGAACAAAAATCACCAACTTAGAAGTGCCTTCTCAACACATGCAACACCATCGAGATTTTGCACCTCATGTCCCTCACACCCGATGTCCTGTTCTTTACTGGACCTGGCTCAAACCCACTTCAGCACCCGGCATCTCCACTACAATACCGAAAGGATACAAGACCATTCACCACGACTGCATCAACAAGCCTGGCAAAGGAATCACCATTATACACAAGGAATCCATCCAATAACCACAAAAAATGACATTACCCTAGCCATGGAACAACTCAACTTCAGTCTCCAAACAAACAGTAAAACCCCCACCAAGGGGCTCCCTCACCTGCTGTCCTCCAGGACCACAGCCAGCCTTCTGAAACTTCATCTTCGACGTAATTGCCGCCCCTACATTTCTATAGACAATAATTACGTTTTCCTCAACAACCACAACTTCCATCTGAACTATCACAATTACTTCAACAATACTAACCTCAACAGCATGAACATTGGAATCACCCAGGCTATTCTCAATCCAACACACAGCAGACCACATGCTAGACCCCATCTTCGCCTTCAGTGACTGCATCAGATACAGCCACACCATGGACCTCATCTGGACCAAGGACTCCATTATCACCAGCTCACAGACCTTTGTCCCTAGTCTGCCCAAAATCCCCCACCACAGCTGGAACAAAGTCTTAAAGGACACATTCAACACCCCATCTCCTCTCCTCCAACATCGGAAACTTCAACAACTGGATCACCAATTGCGCCACCAGCATCGCTCCCATTGGCATTAACATCCACAGAAGGTCTACCTATCAAGCTTGCTGGTACACTAAAGACCTCAGAACAACACTGTAAACAAATGGAAAGGAGATGGTGCACCAACAAGGACAAGACCAACAAGCCCATCTTCAAGACGGCCCTCAACATCTACCACAGACAGTTGAGAGAATCGATGTAGAAGGCCTTAGCCTCACCCAACGAATCAGCAAAGAAACTTTAATATTAAATAATTCTCCAACCTCTCTTCTGCAAACATTACCCCCTCACAGTAGCTCTGCAATAACTTTGCAAATGTCTTCCATTACAAGATCGCCAACATCTACAGAAACTTCAAACCCCAGCCGGAGACCACCAACTTCTTCAAGCAACACAATGTCCCTGCTACCACCAAAAACATCAGACTAACCAAATGGATCCAGTTTGCATCACATGACACTGCCTCCATCCGTAACTCTGTCCATTCAGGGGGCCCCATCTGACAAATGCCCTCACCATATCTTCAACCTAGGTGAAGCCAGAATGAGCCAAATACTCTCCACCTTGTGCAACACATCCATTGCCATGGCTCCCTTCTCCAAGGACTGGAAACACGCAGATGCCAAGGCCATACTAAAGAAATCATCAGTAGGCCCCAGCAAATTCAACTACCACCCAATATACCTTTTCCTGTTCCCAGTCAACGTATAAAAAAAAAGCATCAACCAACTCTCCTCACATCTGGAACAGAACCTCCTGTTCAACTGCTCTCAATCCAGATTCTGTAGCAACCACAGCACAGAGAAAAGCTCACATCACGGCTACCAACAACATCCCAGCCCTACTCTGAGGAAAGGCTGCGGCTCCGATACTCCAATACCTATCAATAGCCTTTAACATGATCTCGCACTACACACATCACAAGGCTGCACAGCTTGAACACTGAAGGACCCGCTCTCAGATGGATACCCTCTTTCCTAAATGAAAAACACAAAAAGTCTACCTTTCCCCCTTCACCTCTGAACCCAAGGAAATCACCTGTGGAGTACCCAAAGTATCCTCTCTCAGCCCCACCCTCTTCCACACATGATACGGAGCCTGTGGGTTTTGACAAAGCTGGCCAGGGGTGTCATAGATTACGCCGAAGACACCACAAAGAACAACTTCCACAACTGCATGACAGAGATCACCAACTGGATGAAGGACAACTGAACACAGACAAGACATAGGTACTGATCTTCAGAAAGAAAAGCTCCCCATGGGACCATCCAGGTGGCCCTCAGAACTCTGACCTACTCGTATCCCAACTGACCATGCTAGTAAACTAGAAATCATTCTGGACAACAAGCTAACCATGACTACACAGGTCAACTCCATCTCCTCCTCCTGCTTCTTCATCCTTCACATGCTTCGAAAGATATTCAAATGGCTACCCCCAAAGCACACCCCGGCCCTCATTTCCAGTGAACTAGACTGTGGCAACGCTCTACAAAGAGAATCACAGCTAATCTATGACAATACAGAACACTGCAGTCAGATGTCTGATTTTCCTAGATTAACCCACATCACCTCTTGCATCAGGGAACTCCACTGGGTCCCTGTACATAAAAGATGTGTAATGATGTCATCTTTCATTATTCCAGTATGGAATGTGATGAGGTAATGTAGATGTCAAGGATGGAATGGAGGGGAAAAACGGACGTGGAGTACGGAGTGTGGAGAGGTTGGATTGTGGCTATGCTGAAGGTGTCTTGATTTATTGTATCACATTGAAGAAAATAAATAAGATTAAAACGGACCTTTAAAGGAATAATTCTTACATTGGCGACGAGGGACTGCAGAGTGCAGGCAACCTGTGCAGGAGACAGGTTAAGGACATCTTCACTCCTGGATTTATTGCTGGATGGCTACCTGAAGGTAACAGTTCATTTCAAATAAAACAGAGACTGAACTTTTAAGAAGTTACCCTTTTAAACTGTTATAGCGTGTTACGGAGCATAGAAACATAAGCGCTTAAAAGCAGTACTTAATCGCGTACACTCCACACGTGCTACTCTTAATGTTCCTTGTGACTGAGGCATCGCGTCGAGTGAAGTGTCAAAGGAATTCAGCGCGTTAAACTAGGGCGCACTTTAAACAAATAGAAAAAACTCATTTTTAAACGCGTGAAACCTTAAGCGTTTAAAAATCATCAATGGTACTTCATCGCGTGCACTCATCACGCGCTGCCTGTGATGTTCTGTGTGATTAAGGCATTGCGTCTCCACGTTCGGAAGTTTGAGTCAAGTGAATTAAACGCGTTAAACTAAGTGCGCACTGCGAACAAATTAATTTTTGAAAATACCTCAAAACGTCTCGACGCTCCTGATGTGGAAAGTGATTAAGGCGATTTAATCAGTGAAAAACGAAAAGTTGGAAACACTAAAGAAGGACTACATTGGAAATATAAGAAACTAATAAAGGACTAGAAGATAAGGAACAATAGAGAGGATTAAATTTTAAGTTACGGTGGATGAAAAGAAAAGGAAATTTATATAGTAAAATAAATAAATACTAAAGAAGTGTAAATAAATAAAGAAAGGAATAGTAAAATATAAGTTAAATTAAAAAAAAAAAATATATATATATATATATATACACTAGTAAAGAGATGAGTGACCAAGGGATATCTGCGCCTCCACCATTCCTGGCAACTCCTGGGGACCCTCCTATTCCTTGGAAGCAGTGGAAAAAGATTTTTAATACCTATATGTTGGCCATAGGTAGTGACCGGTATGCTCCCCCAAGGCGACAAGCTATCTTGTTACATCATCTTGGCATTGAGGGAAGAAGGATATACAAAAACTTACCAGAGGTATCTCTGGGAATGGGGGATGGACAACTGACTAACATCTTTGACACGTCTGTACAAATGCTCGACGAACAATTCACGCCAAAAACTAATCTTGTATTACAACGACAAAAGTTATTTTCAAGGGTACAACGAGAAGATGAAGATATTGCGTCGTATGTAGCGAGTTTGAGAGGTCTGGCGTTAACTTGTGAGTTTCAGCAATTGTTAGATTCTCTTATACTGGATCAAATTGTGAGGTGTGCATATGATAAGAGGATACGAGAGAAATTATTAGTGAAAGACCCGAATTTGGAGGAAGCTATATGAATTGCTAAAGGGATGGAACATGCGGCTGTGTGGTTAAAAGAAACGGTGGAAGTTCCTTAGGAGAGAGAACCAGGAATTATAAGAGAAATCAGAAAGAAAGATGATCCACATATCAAAGTAGAGTGGAGCAAGCCAACTAAGAATTTTGAAGCAATAAAAGTAAATGCTGAGGAAAAACGTAAAGCACAAGAATGGAGAGTAATAAAGTGCAACCGTTGTGATGCACCTGGGCACATAGCGTCAATTAGAACATGTGCGGCCAGAAATGCTATTTGTCGTACTTGTGGTAAGAGGGGACATTTTGCTAAAGTTTATAAGTTAAGGAACAATGTAGGAATTAAGACCATACAGGAAGTTCAAGACGTGTGTGAGACGATGGAAGACATAATTTTGACTGTAAATGAAAAAGTGTTTCCTGACGACCATAATGGAGCATCAATTAAAGTGATAAAAAAGGAGAGTACAGATGTACTGGAGAAGCCTCATGCAAAAATATTGTTGGACAATGTATGGGTCAAACTTTTAGTGGATTCGGGAAGTTTGTTTACCCTTATATCTAGAGAAGAATATGATTCCAAATGGATGGACTCAGCGGATAAAAACCTATCAGTTCCTGATATAAAAGCTGTGGGTTATGCGGGAAAGAGAATAGAGATTGTCGGAATGTGCTGGATGTCAATCTCTTTCAAAGGAAGGATCATTAGTGGAAAAGTATATATCACGGACTATAGAACAAATCTCCTGGGTTGGCGTCATCAAAAAGACCTTGGCATAATTTTAAATCCCAACGCAAAGGAACCGGTATTGCTTACCAAGGATGTGGACATTGGAGTAGTGTCGGAGTCACTGCAACATAACTTGATTGATAAGTTTCCAGAGGTTTTTTCCGAAAAATTAGGCTTTCTAAAAGTATTTTCTCATAAAATCATATTGAAGAAGAACGTTACACCTGTAGTACACAAAATTAGAAACATTCCGAATTTGATGAGGGAACCTTTAAAGCAAGAGCTGGAAAAGCTGTTGAGGGAAGACATCATCGAACCCATAGAATCTTCGGAGTGGTTAGCTCCGTTGGTTGTAGCACCGAAGGAGGGCGGGAAAATCCGCTTATGTATAGATCTTAGGGATCTCAACAGGTGCATATGGCTCGATCGGCAACCATTGCCTACCATTGCAGAAATGTTGTCAGTAAGAGCAAAAGGGAATGTGTTCACTGTCTTAGATATGTCTTCCGCGTACCACCAGATAAATCTACATGCAGATTCGCGACATTTGACATCCTTTGTGACTCCGTTGGGGGCCTTTCGGTATAAGAGAATGCCATTTGGACTTGCCTCTGCTTCCGCAGTATTTCAAAGGATGATGGAGCAAATCTTTGGTGACATGTCTCAGATATTATGTTTTCAGGATGACATACTGATTGTGGGCGAGAGCGAATCCCATCATGATCTTTTATTTCTGGAAGTGATGCACAGGTTAAAGGAGAATGGACTAACAATTAAGAAAGAAAAATGTCAAGTTCGGAAACAGGAGGTGATGTATTTGGGACACATCATAAGTAAAGATGGGATCAGGCCCCAAAAGAGCATAGTATCTGCAATTGAACATGCCCCTGAACCCAGTTCAAAAGATGAGTTGAGGTCATTTCTGTGACTCGCTGAATATTGTTCAAAATTTGTGAAAAACTTTACTGAGATTGTTGAACCATTAAGAATGCTCATGAAAAAAGGTGTAACGTACAAGTGGGATGAGAGTTGTAAAAATTCCTTCAAAAAATTTAAAGATTGTATCTTGAAGGTTCCCACTCTGGGTTTATTCGATGTAAATGCCAAAACCTTTTTAACCACTGATGCTAGCGATGTGGGTATTGGAGCTGTATTGACACAGGTTAAGGAGGGTGAGGAACGTATAATTGGTTTTGCATCTAGAAGACTACAAGGTGCTGAAATTTCATATTCTGTAATTGAAAGGGAGGCACTGGCATGTTGTTGGGGAATTAACCATTTCAGATTTTACTTATGGGGCTTACCCTTTAAATTGAGGACAGATCACAAACCATTAACGTATATTTTCAAAGGTGGTCGTGGACTTGAAGGTAGCGTTACGCCACGAATTTCTAAATGGTTATTATCTGTGTTGAGTTATAATTTTGTGGTGGAATTTGTGAAGGGGAGTAAGAGTGTTGTTGCAGATTATCTTTCTAGAGTGCCCGAGAATAGTGGGGAGCTTGTAGAGGATGGAATGGAAGATATTATAGGGACCGTTTTTGGGTGAGTTGGCCATAACGGCTCAGGAATGGGAAGATGCTGTGACCACTGATCCGGTATTAAAGATTGTGAAGGAAAAGGTAGTAAATGGTTGGAGGGATGACAGTGTGAACAACTGTGGTGACTTGGTTGGGTATCTTAAAGTCAAAGACCAGTTAAGTATAGTTAATGGGCGGTTACAGAGGAGGGATCAGCTTGTTCCTCCTGCTGGCATAAGGAAACACATTATAGAAATCACGCACCAGGGACATCTTGGCAGGGGAATGAAGAGAAAGGTAAGACAATCGTTTTGGTGGCCAGAGATGGATAAACAAGTTGAAGATGTAGTGAAGGACTGTTTTGCATGTGCCAATAGTGATAAGACCAAGGTAATAAGACAAGCTCCCCTAGCACCTGTAAAGTTTCCAAGTGGACCTTGGGAGAAATTGGCAGTGGATTTCATTGGACCAGTGTTTAAGTTAGGTGCGAAGTATAGGTACATACTTGTACTAATTGATTACCACTCCAAGTGGTTTATCACCAAAGTGGTGGATCATGTGAGAACTAGGGAGGTTATTGAGTTCTTTGAAGAAGTGTTCTTGGAAGAGGGAATTCCTAAGTCCATAGTGTCTGATAATGGTGTACAGTTTATATAATCTGAAATGGTTGATTACTTAAAAAAAAATGGGAATCGGGCATGAGAAAGTAGCTCTTTTCCATCCACAAGCCAATGGTTTAGTGGAAAGAATAAATCGATTGATCTTGGATAACATTCAATTGTCCCTGGCCAACCAACTTCCTTGGAAAAGAGAATTAAATAAAATGATGTGGACGTATCGTACCACTCCCCATTCTACAACAGGAGTGTCACCATTTGTATCATTGAAGGGTAGGGAGCCTGGAGTATTGGAATGTCCAGTATGGTTAAAAGGCAATCAAAAAGTGATAGTTGACAGGGAGTCTATAAAAGCTAGGGTCGAGAAATTCCAGGAGAAAAGTGCTTTACAATATAACAAAAGAATGTGTACTAAAGGTTGCCATATACAGAAGGGAGATTGGGTGGCAGTGAGAAAGAGTGGGATTATTGTGAAAGGAGAAAGCAAGTATTCTCCTCCGCAACTTGTGCAGGATGTTAAAAAAAATTTGTGATCTTAGAAAATGGTTCTACATGGAGCATGGGAGGCATTTGTAAAGTTAATCGTTAATATGCTTATGACGTTAAATGTTATTGCGTAGGATTGTTTAATTCTGTAAAACAAAGTTCAACATTTTTGTTATATTGAAAGGGGGGAGGTGTGTAATGATGTCATCTTTCATTATTCCAGTATGGAATGCGATGAGGTAATGTAGATGTCAAGAATGGAATGGAGGGGAAAAACGGACGTGGAGTACGGAGTGTGGAGAGGTTGGATTGTGGCTATGCTGAAGGTGTCTTGATTTATTGTATCACATTGAAGAAAATAAATAAGATTAAAACGGACCTTTAAAGGAATCATTCTTACAAGATGCCAGTTCAAGCTCCTGACCCACGCATAGAAAGCCCTATATAACTGCCGACCCACCTATGTGAACCACCCCCTGAACGTTCAGCAGCCCCCCATACATCTCAGCACCGCTTTCTTTTCTCCAACCATCCTCCCCTACCCCCCCCCATCTGACGCAGTGGTGCAGCGGTGGCGCCTTCTCCTACCTAGCAACAAAGACATGGATGTGCTAACCTTTCATCACTGGACCTCCCCATCTCTTCTGGAGTTCTGAAAGTCCCGGATGACCTGGCGATTCGGCTAAAGAACTGGACCCTGCCACAGCTTGGTTACCCTCACAGGTGACAAGAAATGCTCTTCCAATCTACTGTGATTCGCTGAAAGGGAAGAGAGGTTGTACCATAGGAATAGTTGGCAGGAGGACCTAGATGAGAATGTCACTCTTGGTTTCTGTGAAAAGCTGCAAGGCCAGCACTACAGCAGCCCTATGCATAATTTTATGAAGAAAGAAACCTTCAGACGGTGGACCAATGAGGAAGTCCAAAGCTAGCTTTGAAGAAGTGTCCAGACCACTGGGCTTGCCGTTCACGGGTCTGACCTCCAGCATCCCCATAAGGGTACATGCAAAGAGGGCCTGAGTCCATCCAAAGAATGTCATGAGCTATTTTCTATATTCTTCCTCAATGAGATGTTGTGCATTCTTACAGGACCCTGCCAAACAGTGTCAGGCTGTGGCATCCATCGGTGCCAGAGGTAGTGGTGGTTAAGAAAACAGAGGTGGCAGAGGCATCCATGCCAGAGAGAGAGACATCCGGTGTT
The DNA here is from genome assembly GCF_031143425.1 of Pleurodeles waltl. NCBI lineage: Eukaryota > Metazoa > Chordata > Amphibia > Caudata > Salamandridae > Pleurodeles > Pleurodeles waltl. The sequence continues at coordinate 524,488,211 of NC_090440.1, forward strand.
GGACACTCTGGGAAGGCTGACGTCAGAAACATCAACAGTGAAGGCCCCAGCATCTATGTAATCAGTCTGAGGACAATCAAAAGTCAGGTCCAGTGGAGTCACCAGAGTTGATACTTGAAGGAGGTTATGGAAGGGGGGGGGGCCGCTTGGGCAGGGGTGGAGTCACCAGGCTCAAGACTAGTAACTCTAGCTACGAGGAAAAAGGTCATGTGAAAGATGTAGAGTAGTAAAATGGCTTATCTTTGGATTATTTCTTCTTTTTGCCTCTCAGGATCTGGACCTGGAGTGATGCCACAAGCATTTATGGCTTAAGCAGTCAGCCCTAGCCCTGGCCATAAGGAGCTTTGGGGGGGGTGGAGGAAACTTGGACAGGAAAAAGAGCCAGGAGCTGTGGGCCAACCCGCATGCACCAAAGAACAACGGTCCATTTATAGACCCAGGTCCCTTACAATCTTCAGAGGGTTTGAATTCGGTTTTTATGGTCTGGCTTGATCCCAGACAATTATGTGAGTATCACTAGAGAAGAGCTTTGGCTGGTTGGGAAGCCAGGAGTAATTTGTTTTTGATTAGGGAGAGGTTGTGTGCTTCCACAAAAAAACAAGAATTTGCAATGCAAGATGTCTCCCATTTGCTTGAATTACAGCTACTGGCATTGTAAATTCATAACTGGACTTTTCTTGCCACAAACTTGTCAACTCTGCTTCATAATTTCGTCTTTTCCTGCCATATAATTCCAGTGGCCTTTCATATAACTAAATCACTTTCAATTACCTTCATACTCTTTCTGCAGCAAAAAATGAAAAGGCTGCTGTTTAGCATCCCAATTTAAATCTGCCACGCTAATTCTAATAGAATACCACTTTCAACACCCCACCATCAGAGTTGCTGGCTAAACACATTCTTCACTCCCCCCACCCAAAAAAAAAAAAAAAAAAAAATACAGCAACAGAGGACTAACAAGAGAAATAAACTAGAAGGTTTACCCAAACATATTAAGTGTTCAGTCATAGTGTAATAAGGATGTTAAATTGGCCTGAACTGTGGTCATAACAGTAATAAAAAAAAATTAAAACATACAATTATCATATATGCCTTTATCAGAAATGAACCTTTGGCATTATACTGCAATGCTTAAAACAGCCCCTAGAGGGCACCATAACAAAAATATCACTTGTAAGAAACATGGTCATGTAACCATATTGTTAGCCTCAAGAGGTAATAACCCCACATAAACAAAACAAAAACAAACAAAAAAAACGGGAGAAAGCAATGCAGTGTAACCATAATCTTAGCCCCCAGAGGGCATTTTTAGGGCAAGCAAGCCTACTGCAATATTACAAACAATGTCTTTAAAACACAATTTCTCCCAGCTGTAAAACAAAACTTGTAGCAGTAAGAAAGCTTACAAAGACACTTGAGAGATGGGAGGGGTTATTATTTTGGGGTCCCTACTAACCTAGTGTGGGGACCCAGAGACGATGTAGACAAAGTGTTTTGAAGGTGGTCCCATTGTCCTAGGACCACCAGAGGCTGAGTTATGAGCAAAAATGTTTTTGTAAAAGTAATGCCCTGCAAAGCATCAAGGGACAAGTTCCCATGCCATGAATATTTTAATATGTTGATATGACTGTAATGCTTAGAGCAGCCCCTAGAAGACCCCACAATGAAAATAGCATTTTTAAGAAACACGGTCATGTAACTGTATAGTTAGCACGTAGAGGTCATAACCACACAAGAAAATGGCAGAAAGTAATGCAGTGCAACCATATATTTATTCTCTAGAGGGTGTAGTGCATTACACATTCAGGGCGAACAGGCCTATAGCAATGATATTACAAAGAAGGCCCTTAAAACACAACCTACTCTCAGCTGTAAAACAAAAGTCCCAGCCATGAGAAAGGTTAAACAGGCAATGGTGGGAGGGGTTATTTTGGGGTCCTCACTAACCTAGTGAAGGGGCCCAAAGACTGAGGGACTGAGCATGTTGTGGTGAATGTTTTGGTGGTGGTCCCATTGTTCTAGGACCACCACAGGCCGAGTTAAGAGTAAACATGTTTTGAAAAAGAATGCTTGCAAAGCATTATGGGATAAGTTTCCCCGAGTGCAGTGAATATTGTATTATCGGGTCTCGCACTGTGCCGGGGGAGCCGCCTTTGCTTTGAAGATTTATATTTCAGTAAAGCATTCACCAATTTCAAGTGTTTTAAGGGGAGAGCCACAAGAAATTACTCTGATTAGGTAACTGAACAATATGACCAGTGCTCCAATAACGCCGATCGAGTTCACAATGTTGTGCCGGTTCACGATGCGAGCGCTATGGCCACCATGCTGCACGAAGAGGAGAGACAAAAGAAATAGTTCTCCCATGCTGAAGTAGATCAGCAATTGTGCAATAATCCATGTAAGAGGGGCAGCCTGCAAAGTGACAAAAACAGCCTCAAGGCAGGACAAACAAAGCATTTACCAATGACATCAAGTGATTTTTGAAATCCAAGCCCAGGAACCAATGAAAGTGATGTGCATGGTTAAAAGCCCACAATACTTATAACAGGTCAAAGCACTTGCGCACTCAACCTAAAAAGTGCTTGCCCTCTATACAGCTGTGATTACATTATTTATCCAACTGCCTGGGTTTGAACTTTCGAGGCACATGCATAACATTTTAACACCAAAAAGGTGTCTTCTATAAAAAGATAATCAATGGTATTTTTCTCTGGCAGCAGCACAGATAAGAAGAGGGCAGTCCATCTTCAAGGAGGTTTAGGTCTAGCTTCACAGTGCTGCTGTCCTCCGATAGTTCAACCTACACCAATATTATCCTACAGTTTCACCTTATAGTGATCAGCATCGAAAGCTCTGAAGAAGGAGAGAAAAAAAAAAGGGAACCTATGTTGTTACAGCAAGGAAGGCGTAATATGGCTGGGCTGATTTTACCAGACGCTACCTCAGACATCGATAAGAAGCCAGCACCTCGTACCGGCAATGTGAGAGTTTTGCCGCATCCAGTCTGATTGATGCCTAACATTGTCTACAAATGAGAATCTGAAGGCAGCACTTACCACTGAGTTGTTAGGTCAGTGTTTCCATAGGAAACACCTTTTTCATTTAGCTTATAACACTGGCAACATTTGACAAGCCTTTACAAGACTTTCCAAAAATGTGCACTTTTTGTGTTTGAGCATGGAAGGTTTTGGGGTGATCGATGAGGAGTGATTTCATTAAAACTGCTGAACGGACCACCCCAAATTTGCAGGTACCCAGATCAACAGTTTTTGAGAAGTTAAGGTTTGAAAAAAATCTTTGTATATTTGGATGGTTGGGTTTTAGGACTCTGGTGAGAATCTTGCAGAAGCACCAATTCAAAAATAGAGTGTTCCGTATGGGCAGTGAGCTTTTTCCCCTTTGGGCCATCTTACTTCCATGGAAGTGAGCACTCTGATTGGCTCACAGCAACATTGAGAAAGCTGTTGCTGGCAGCCATTACATGACCTGGGAGGCTTAGTGGCCTGTCCTGATGTGTAAAAACACACACACACACACAAAAAAAAAACACATAGGGGCACAGAGGGCTGCCCTCCGGAGGTGAAAATGAAGAAAGAAAAAAAAAAGTTGTTTTTGCCACTATTCCAAGAGATTGTGCTACACGAAAACTCACCCCCTCAAAATATTTAGAAAAAATTACTGCCAATGTTCTTTAAATACATGGGGGGGGGGGGGATATGAGTAAGGCCCACTTCCCCAAGTCCATTTTTGGGCCCTGGAGACCCCATGCCCCGGGATCAAGTATATACACTAGGGAAGGAATGCTCATGCCCATCCTCTCCCCCCCCACCCCTCCCCCCCAAAAGGCCAGCAGTTGTAGGTGTGTGTGTGTGTGTATATATATTAGTCAGTTACCCAGTGTACATTTGTTTGTGCATGTAGTGCTGCACACTCTCATGCTGTTCATATATTGCCATCAAGTGTTGGGCTTGGAGTGCTACAAGTTGTTTTTCTTCGAAGAAGCTTTTTTCGGGTCACAGGATCGAATGACTCCTCCTCTCGGTGATAGTGCGCATGGGCATCAATTCTTTTGTTAGTTTGTTTTCCCGCAGGAGGGAAAAGTAAGGAGTCAAGAATTGTATATGTACAAATATATATATATATATATATATATATATATATATAAAAAGTGAAAATGCCCATGCAATGTACATACGTATTTACATGATAAATTACTACAACGGCTACAGGCTTCCAGGAAGGAGGGAGGGCGCATGTGTATCTGCAGCACTATATACCACGAACAGATGTACACTGGGTATGTGAAATTTTCCGTTCAATGGCATATGTAACTGCATAGACTGAAAGGCAGTTCTCCCAAGTAAGCAGTGGTTAGCCTGTAGGAGTTGAAGTAGTTTGAAATAGTGCTTGACCAACATTTGCTTGTTGTCGCGATAACACATCTACACAGTAGTGTTTAGTAAATGTGTGTAGTGTGGACCATGTGGCTGCTTTGCATATGGCTGCCATTGGTATATTTCCTAAGAATGCCATTGAAGCACCTTTCATTTTAGTGGAATGTGCTTTAGGAGTTACTAATAGTTGCCTTTTAGCTTTAAGATAGCAAGTTTGAATACACTTTACTATCCATCTGGCTAATCCTTGCTTGGAAATAGGATTACCTTTATGGAGTAGTTTGAAAGCAACAAAAAGTGGTTTAGATTTTCTAAAGTCTTTTGATCTGTCTATATAATACATTGGAGCTCTTTTGAGATCACGAGTGTGGAGAGCTCTTTCAGCAACTGATTGGCTGTGGAAAGAAGACTGGCAATTCCACTGACTGATTAAGCTGAAATGGTGAGACGACTTTGGGTAAAAATGTAGAATTTGTCCTAAGTACTATTTTATGTTTGTGTACCTGGAAGAACGGTTCTTCTAAAGTAAATGCTTGAATTACACTTACGCTTCATAGCGAAGTAATTGCTATTAGGAAAGAAACTTTCCATGAGAGAAATTGAAGAGGACAAGAATGCATGGGTTCGAATGGTGGACCCATAAGTCGTGTCAGTATAATATTAAGATTCCATGCTGGAGCAGTAGGTAGAATAACTCTTAAGACCTTCCATAAAAGTTTTTATGACAGCAATTCTGAACAGAGGTATGCTGTCAGTTTTGTAGGTATGCTGAAATTGCTGTTAAATGAATTTTAATAGATAAATATGCAAGATTTGCTTTCCATAAATGAAGCAAATAACACAGTATCCTCTACTGATGCTTTAAGTGGATTAATGTTTTAAAGGTTGGCAGTAATATTCAGAACGTTTCCATTTATTGGCGTAGCACTGCCTGGATGTAGAGGTTTACGTGCTTGTTTCAGAATGTCCATACATTGTAACATGGAAGCTGTAGATAATCAAATTCTATGACCTCAGGAGCCAAATCGCTAGGTTGAGCATACTGGGACTGGGTTGCCTGATATGACCCTTGTTTTGGGTCAATAGGTCTGGTCTGTTTGGGAGCTTGTGATGTATTACTACTGACAGATCCAATAGTGTTATGTACCAGTGTTGACGTGCCCACCCATCCCATGGGGGAGCTAAGAGTATCATAGTGAGGGAAGTTTGATGGACTTTGTTGACTAGAAATGGAACCAATGGTTGGTGGTGTGGGGGTTGGGGGGGGGGAGAAATAGGCAAATATCCCTGATCAATTGATTTGAGTTTGTGGGTATCTGGACGCAAAGTTTTGGCATTTGGGGTTGTCGCTTGTTTCAAAAGGGTCTGGTTGGTGTTCCCCCTATGTGAAAGTAATATTGAATTACTTGTGGGTGAATCTCCCATTCGTGTATTTGTTGCTGCATCCTGCTTAAGAGGTCTGCTAACTGGTTGTGTATCCAGAGGATGTATTCCCCTAGCAGGTGAATGTGAATCACCCACTTCCAGATTGTATGTGCTAGAAGGGACAATTGGGATAAGTGTGTCCCCTGTTTCTGCAGATAATACATTGTTGGCAGTCCTTTTTAAGACTGTTGTGTATGATTTGTGGTTGGAATGCTTTTATTGCTAAGAACACTGCCAGCAATTGCAAGTGGTTTATGTGGTAAGTTTGCCAGATTGAGTCCCATTCCCCCTGTATCATAAGATTGTTGAGATGTGCTCCCCAACCTGTCATTGTTGCATCTGTGTTGATTATGGTCTGTGGCACAGGTTCTCAAAAGGGCCGCCCTTAAGATAGGTTGGTTTGATTTCACCAGTGCAGAGATTTGTAAGTTTGGTGGTCCAACGCTAGATCCTGTAGTTGACCCTGTGCCTGAGACCACTGTTGCAGTGGTCGCATGTTTAGACGTGCATTGGGCACTATTGCTATGCATACCATCATTCCCAATAGCCTCATGACAAACATTACTGCGTAGGTTTGATTGACTTGTAATTGGGATATAAGATTGTGAAGCGCTTGTATTAGTTGTGGATTTGGGTAGGCTAATGCTGACTGAGTGTTCAGAATTGTTCCTAGATATGGTTGAATTTGTGCTGGATGAAGGTGAGATTTCTGGTAATTGATTGTGAACCCTAATTTGTGTAGGGTATCTATTGTGTGTGCTGCTTACAGTTTAGAATGGTGTTGGCGTTTATTAACTAGTCGTATAGATAAGGGAAGACATGTATATGCTGCCTTATGAGGTATGTTGCGACTACAGCTAGACATTTTGTGAGCACTCTTGGTGCTGTTGTTACCCCTAAAGTGTAGTACCTTGAATTGATAGTGCTTGCCTGCTATTACAAACCTTAGATACATGCGGTGAGCTGGGTGTATGAGAAAGTGGAAGTAAGGGTCCTTTAGGTCCAATGCTGTGATGTAATCTTGTTTTTGTAACAAGGGAATGACATCCTGTGACCATGTGAAAATGCTCTGACAGGATATATTGATTTAGAGACCCGAGATCGAGAATGGGTCCGAGTGCCATCCTTTTTAGGTATGAGGAAGAATATTATCCTGTCCCCCGTTGACTGATGGTAACTATTTCTATTACCTCTTTTAGTAGTAGATATTGTACCTCTTTTTTTTTTTTTTCAGCAGAGCAACGTGTTAGAGAGAGAGCCTGTTAAAGACTGGGTGGAATGTTTGGTGGAGTAGAGAAAAGTTTTAGGCAGTAACCATTGCGGATAATTGACCGTACCCATTGATCTGTTGTAACTGGTTTACTGTGAGAATGGCAATGTTGCAGTCTTCCTCGCACTCGAGACGTATGTTGCTGTGAAATGGATGGGAAGTCATTGTTTTGACGAGATGGAAGCACCCCTTGAGGTAGGGGATTTACTTCTGTACCTGACATTTTGTCATCTGTAAGATCCCCTATTGTAATATTGTTGTCCCAGTTTTGAGTGGGATGTGGAAGCCTCTGGAGCTTGTGATTTAAATCCTCCTCTAAATTGAGGTTTTCGAAATGAGCCCTGAAATGGTGTAGTATAAAGGGCTCCCATGGCCTTTGCTGTTTCAGAGTCCTTTTTGAGTTTATCAACGGTTGTGTCCACCTCTGGTCCAAAAAAGCTGCTGTTAATTGAATGGCATATTAAGGTCCACCTGCTATATTTCAGGTTTAAAACCAGAGGACCTTAACCAAGCATGTCTCCTGGTGGTAATACTAGTGTTTATTACTTTAAATTCAGTATCAGGTTCATCTAAAGCAGACCTGATTATTTGCGATAGCTTGCCCCCTCATCCACTATTTGGTGTACTCTTTTTTGATGTTCCCTGGGGAGCTATTGCAAGAATTCTTGCATCTCATCCCAATGTGCCCGGTTGTACCTAGCTAAAAAGGCTTCGGAATTAGCAATACACCATAGATTGGCTGCTTGTGTTGCTACCCTTTTACCCGTCGCATCAAATTTGCAGCTTTGTCAGGGGGAGGAGCATCCCTAGAAGGCTGGCTGTTTGCACGCTTACTGGCTGCATGGACTACAATTGAGTCTGGTGGTAACTACTGAGAAATAAAAATTGGGTCGGTTGGTGCAGGCTTATATATTTTTTTTATTTTCTATCCTGGGTGTTAGGACACTGGTTTTAACAGGTGCATTAAAAATAACATCTGCATGTTTGAGCACACCAGGGAGCATTGGTAAACACTGGTACAGCTTGTGAGTTGAGGATAAGGGTGTTGAAAAGGAAATCCTCCTCTAATGGTTCAGCATGCATTTGCACCCCCATGATATGCGGCTGCCCTGGAAATAACCTGATTGTACGCTGTGGTATCCTCGGGTGGAGATGGTCTTGTGGGATACATTTCAGAGTCGTTAGGTAGGATTGGATCAGAGTCATACAGATCCCACAGATCCATGTTATAATTAGTATCACCTATCTCTTCACCCTGTGAGGAAGTATGAGTGTGTGGGTGAAGCGGGCAGTGGAGTAGGAGGCTGTGGAGAAAAGGAAAGTTGAGGCGAATGTGTTGGAGAAAGCTGAACAGTTTTGGGCTTTTCCTTATGGTTGTAAATTTTCACTGGTGAGGAGGCAGTATCCAGACTTTCCTGGAATGCTAACTTCCTTTTGGTAAGCAGAGGAAGAGAAGCAATCATTTTTCCAATCTCTTTCTGGATTTGAACTCTGCTTCGTTTATGGTCCATAACCTCCAGAATGGGTTGAATGTTTGAGTCATCCCCTTGTTGTTCTAAAGCATGTTTTGTGCCTTTAAAAGAATGTTCTGTAAATTTACTGGCAGCATGCTTTGTTAAAGTTGAAAGTCCAGTTCTCTGGGAATAGGAAGGTGTTTTCGGCTCCGAAGGTGTACTCCGATGTTTTGGCTCCAAAGATGAGCGAGAATGTTTCGTCTCCGATGTAGCAGGGCACAGACACTGTTCGGAGGTGGAATCCTGTATGTTGCGGCTTGACACAGACACCGAAACAGGTGTGCTACCCTGTTGGGGGAGTGTCTTGGCCTTTTTAAGAAACTAACCAGAGGGCCGGTCGACAATTGTATGTTTTTGGGTGGAACCATGGCTAAAATGCAGTGGTGCACCCAAGGCCTTGCGTTTTTTGTTTTTTTTAACCGGTTGGGGCTGGTGTACTCATGTACTGCGCCACAGGTAGTGCCTGGCTGTCCTTGTCTGAAATGGAGTCGGAAACTGGAACGCAGACTGCCCTTTGTGCCTGTTCTTCTCCAAGGATGTCGGTGGTGGGCTCTGAATTTGGACGCCATCTCCAATTGTCTTGCTCTCTGATCACGTACGGTCTTCTTCGATCGAAAAGACACACGCCTCAAAGCTTTCTTCGCAATGGTCTGGAGAAAGGCAGAGATTGAGATCACACATTGAATGCTGGTTCGTGTAGGGAAACTTGGCATGGCACTGTGGACAGAATTGGAATGGAGTCCAATCCATGAGCCTTTGACGCAGTAGGCTCGAAGAGGCCCGAGCAGGGCACAGGTGCCAGAAAGGGCGTTTAACCGATCCCGGCGGTACGATTAGATCGAGTGCAATACAAAACCGCGTTCGAAACTATACCGACGGTAAGAGAAAGGATAGAAAGTTCAGAGAAGTACTGTACCGAAGATCCCAGAGCAAGAGCGAACACGTCCGAACCAGATGGCAAAAAGTAAACAATCTAACAAAGGAGTTGATGCCCCTGCGCACGATCACTGAAAGGAGTCATCACTAAATCCCATGACTCGAAAAAAGCTTCTTCAAAGAAAAACAACTTGTAACACTCCAAGCCTAACAGTAGATGGCAATATATGCACAGCATGTGTATCTGCATCTACACATGCCATCGAACATATATATATATATATATATATATATATATATAAAAAAAACAAATTATAAAAAAGAAAAAGAAAAAAAAAAACTTTTGTTATAGTTAGGAAAACTTTACTTATTCTTGCTATACAAACCAAACTTGAAATGCACACACATTACAATTGTCAAAGTCATAGCTTACATTTATAATTTATGCACAACCTTTAAAAATATATATTATTTAACTACGAATCAAACTTAATTACACCAAAAGTGTCAAATTAATGTATGCCTTTATTTATAATTTACGAAACACCTTTGCTTTATTATAATTTGCGCACCTCCATACAACTTGGTAGCCACACTACATTAACTCGCACCTTCTCCATGCACTGCTTATAGCCTTCTATGTTATATCACTTACACCATCTAAAACAATATTTATAATAATAGTCATGACATCGCAAATAATATCTTTTGTGAGATCAGTGTATGGTAAGAGTGGAGAGTTATAGTTAATGCAGTGCACAAGTTGGTTACTTGAGATTACTATAACCAGTGAATTTCGGTGGTTTTGTTTGTTTAACAACATAGGCTTAAAAGGTTCTTTTCACCCAACCATAATGCCACCATGACCTTTTGTTTACCAGTTGATGTCTAAGATCTGGATTTCAGATGCAAAATAATCTAATTTAAGAATAAAAAATAAAAAAAAAAAACACTAAAATACCGGTTATAGGATTAGCCAAGGCTGAAGGGTCTGTAACAAAGATCAAAGAAAGCCAACAGACAAAGAAGGTATGTAAATACATTTACCATGGCTGAAGTGCTGTATAGATCAACCCTAAAACGAAAACCCAAAAGTACTGAGGAATGTTCCCTCTTGGTGGCCTGTTTTCTTCAATTAAATGCATTTTCGAATGAAAGAGATATACTAAAAATATGTTCCTGGAAACCTGCTACTGTACAAAGCTATTATGTGATCTGTGGATTTAGCAAGTGTCCTCATAATGGAGAAATGTAAAAGCCTGGCGAATCAGAAAATGCACAGTTCACAAGTATAAAGAAAAACTGGTGATGTTCAGATTTCACTGCTTTGCTAAAGTGCTCCACTCCTAGACATGACGCAAGAGGTTTACGAGATATGTCCTCCTTCTCCAAGTACAGCCATCAACCGAAAAGAAGAAAAGAAAAAAAAAAAAAAAAGAAAAAAAAAAAAAAACTTCAACAATGCATGTAAAATGTTCAATTAAAATTTTTAAAAGTGAGACTACATTTCCTTGAATTAGACAATGTGTTTCTCAGTTTCTCTTTCCCAACACTTTATCTAGCCTCTTTAGTTATCCATTTGTCTCTTGAGGCCCTCTTTCTTTTGCTACATTATCCACCATTCTCATCTTTCCTGTTTTCTCATCTTTGCTGACCTCCGTATGTGCCTTGCCTTTCTTATGCAACCATCCCCCATCTTTCTACACCACTCAAACTCACCTTTGTCTTCCCCTTCCTTTTCTCCTCTGTAGTAGTTGACTATTACTCAAAATGGCCATACGTGAAGTTTGTTCAGGATCCTAATGCTAGATCGTTGGTTACGTTTTTGAGAGAGGTTTTCATGAGTGAAGGTTTTCCTGAAGAAATAATTAGACAATGGTGTACAATTTTTGTCTGACGAATTCAAAGTGTTTTTGGATGAAGGATCAATTAAACATTTGAAGTTTTCACTTTATCAACCGCAAACCAATGGTTTGGTGGAACGTTTTAATCGTGTACTGGGTGACTGCATTAGGTGGTCACTGAGAAACAAATGTGTGGTGACTACATCTGTCCAGGCAAAGCTATGGTTTTATAGAACACCACCACACTCCACCACTGGAGTGTCCCCTTTTGAAGCTTTAAGGGGAAGAAAGGCTTGTATGCAAGTATGTCCAGGGTGGATGTCTAGATTTTTCCAAGAGTATGCGATTGGAAGAGTGAGCGAAAATTGTCCAGCAGAATGTTAAAGAAAAACAGTTAGCACAAAAAATGCATTTTGACAAACTGAAAGGTGTTAGGAGAATTGGTTTATCAATAGGAGATTGGGTGTCTATAAAGCTGCCTACTTTTGTCAAGAAAGGGAATCCGAAATTCTCAGACCCGGTAAGAGTGAAGTTGGTGAAAGGGAATGCAGTAAAAGTTGACAGAAACAAATGGTGGAACATGTCACAGGTTGTTAAACTACAGAATGGGTTGGAAGAGTGCCATGTTGACCATGGGTTAAGGACTAGTTCAAGGTCACAGGATTCTAATGCTCTCCAGCAACCGGTATTTCAGGTACCGTTAACACGTAAGAGTCTACGTTTAAGGAGAGTACCTTGGAAACTCAGAGTGTGATGCTGCTGTGTGTGGAACGCGTCTAAAAAAAAAAAATATATATATATATATATATATATAGTTATCCATAAGATTGCTTTATGTGAGGAAAATGTTCAATGAAAATTATTTTTGGTGTATAAACATGTTAAGTTGGTTATAGTGGTTTGTGTAAGGAGTTATATTCATAATATGCTTTAAGTGAGAGATTGCTCAATGCAAATCTTTAAAGTTGCATAAATATGTTGAGTTGTTTTTAGTTGTTTGTAAAAGGAATTATATAGTTAAAAAAAAAAAAAACTCAATGTAATAAGTTGGTGTGTGCTGATACTCGAGTCTTCGAAGACTCGGGTGTTCGAGCACACGATGTTGCTGGGCAACCGGGGAATGCGTGAGAAAAACGGTCCTGGAGCGTCGTAATCAGACACGTTTCCTCTGGGGGTCTGCACTTGTATGCTAAGAAGAATAAATACATTTAAAACACGACGTTGTGAAGGTTATTACATACCTTCTATTCTGGTACTGCAATAGAAAGCATGAAATGGTCCCACCAAATCCACTCCCAACTTCTTCGAAGGACCAGATGGACAATCAATTGGAATCATGGGAGGGGTACATGTTCTAAATGACTTATCACTATTATAGCATATGGTGCAATTCTTCACCAAACTGTCAATTTCACTATCCATACATGGCCCCCAAAAACATTCACGCACTCTTTTCTTGGTCATTGTTGCACCTAAATGCCCCTCATGAGCTTTTTCCTTGATTCTGCATCTCAAATCTTCTAGTGGAATTAATTTCCTCAGCATTATATTGTCCTCAATAGTCAACTCGTCAGCAACTTTCCAAAACGGTTGAACACCATACGTCAATTCCCTTTCATGAGGCCACCCTTCTTTGACATACTTGATTACCTCACACAAAATAGTCTGCATATAATTTCTCCTTCCATATATTTTCTGAACACACACAGACTTGTTCAATTTCCACAGCAGCAATCAAGCAACTCATCTGCCCAATTATCATCATCCCCTTCTACAATTTGAGCTGGAAACCGCGATAGTCTGCTCGGACATTCTTCCCTCCTTGGATATGGTTGACTTCAAAATCATACTGCATCAATCTTGCCGTAAACCTCGCAATTCTGGGTGTACCAGTTTTATTATTTGTGCCATTGAGGATCGACACAAGAGGTTTATGATCCGTCTTCAATATGAAATGTCTGCCCCAAATATAGTTTCTGAATTTCTCAACCGCCCACACACAAGCCAACACTTCCTTTTCAATAACAGAAAAATGAGTTTCCGGTTCCCTTAACGCTCTGGATGCAAACCCAATTGTGCTCTCTTCATCATTCTTCAACTGCGTAAAAACTGCTCCAACCCCTACATTACTTGCATCAACAGTTAAACAACATTGAACCTCTTGATCAAAAGGTTTCAGTACCTTAGCACTAACTAATATCTTCTTTATTTCTTCGAACGCCCTATCACACTCAGTGTCCCAAGCAAAGCATACCCCACTCTCCAAAAGATTGGATATCGGCCTAACTTTGCTAGCAAAGTTCGATACGAATCAAGAGTAAAATTCACACATTCCTAAAAAGGACTTCACTCCCACCTTGTCCTTCGGGGGTGGAGCCTTATTGATGGCTTCTATCAATCCAGGTTTTGGTAAGATTCCCTCCTCCGAAATGACAGGACCTAAATATTCTACTGATGGTTTCATAAACAAACACTTCTCTCTTTTTAGAACAATTCCACAAGATGAAAACTTATCCAAAACCTGTCTCAACACTTGGTTATGTTCACGTTGAGTACCTGCATAAATCAGCACATCATCCTGAAACGCTAATACGTTCGGCACATCTTTCAATATCGAACACAATCCTTTGAAAGACTGAAGCTGCCGAGGATAACCCAAACGGCATGCAACAGTACTGGAACGTCCCAACAGGTGACACAAATGCTGTCAAAAGTCTTGATTCTGGATCTAACTCAACCTGATGATATGCACTAGCAAGATCAAGTTTGGTAAATATCTTTGCATCCTTAACCGTAGACAACAACTCACTTATTTTTGGTAATGGATGCGTGTCCACCCAAACCTTTGTTCAATGCTCTCAAGTCCACACACACTCTCAAATCTCAGTTTTTTTTTTTTTTTTCGTAACCACTAAAAGGGGAAGTCCATAGCAAGGACTCAACTGGCTCAATAATCCCTTTGTCACGCAAACCAAGAAGCTATGGCATTGCTCTTAACCTTGATTTTGTTCTTGAATCCTTTTATCTTTCCTAAGTCTCCTGAAAAAAACCTCAGGATATTCATTTAACATCTCTTCAACATCTTTAACATCCCTAATCACTGTTACCTGATCTTTGGTACCAGGTCGCAAAACCATGCCAAAAAGACCTTGATGGAACCAACCCAAGATATTTCAACCTTTCGCTGCAACATACATTTTTCCTTGTATCTTTCTCCCCTTGAACTCCATAATAGCCTCAAAATATCCTTGGAGATCTATTATCCTCCCTTCATAAGAAACAGGAGCTCTATCTGGAGGTAGTAAGATACGATCTTTCCAATTCTGACTAAACAACTCTTGTGTTATCATTGTAATTCTCGCACCCGAATCCACTAACAGCCGTAAATGTTTATCCCCTACTCTAATGAGGACATATGGATCAATGCAGCTCCCAGCATCATCACTCTTCATCATCTTGTCATCAACCACTAAGACCATTTCTTGAACTCTTATCAAATTTTCAACCAACCCTTCCTCATTCTCAACCACTGACGTTACTGCGTTGTTTCTTGAACGTTTACTCTGACACACTTTCGAAAATTGCCAGTTTTTCCACAGTTCCTGCATTGAACATTTAAAGCCAGACACGCTCTAGCCCCTTTCACATGTAGGGCATATCCGCACCTAAAACAAATGTTTTTTTGTCTAAAAAAAAAAATACACTTGAATTATTGTCTCTACTATTCTTGTATCCTTGGTTAGAAGGTTGAAAGTTCACTGTTTTGTCCAATCTTCCTTTGTCCATCTTAGTTCGGACCACACCAATTTTTTCCCCGACTATCCAAAAGATTTCTCTATTTCCTTAGTCGATTTTATTGATGATTCGATGCTCTTGGCAAATTTGATAGATTGAGCTAGTGTTGGATTGTCCAAAGATAATAATTTCTGCTTAATTGATCGGTCCAAGCCTTGACAAATGAACTGATCCCTGATCAATTGATCACTCGGTACACCAAATTGGCAGTCAGCTGCCAACAACCTCAGCGCAGAAATGTACGTATCCACATCTTCACCATTTTGCTGAACCCTCTTATACTTGTGTCTAGACACTACTAAACTTGGCGGCGAATCAAACCTGTTACTCCTTTTCTTCACTGCAGATTCGTAATCATCCAACTCCTCTTCGTCATTTGGTATATCCGGTAAATGTTTGGAGATAGCTCGACCTTCAAACCCAATAGAATGTAACAGTATGCACTTTTTACGCTCGGGTCTAAATCTCGCCGCTCCTATTGCCCCCAAATAAGTTTCAAAAGCATCAAGCCAATTTGTGGTTCACCTGGGCTTTCCAAAAATGGGGGTGGAGGATTAACAGCCTGCATAGCACAAACTGGCGAATCCAAGACTACGCAATAAACAAAACTATTTTTCGTATGTTTACTACAGGTAGTAGCTTCCAATGATATTTACGTACTTCCTAGTCCTTTGTGTGTGTATATATATATATATATATATATATATAAAAAAAAAAATATAAAAAAAATAAAAAAAAAACTTAAAATACAAGTCTTTAAATTGAAGAGAACACCTCACACTTGTGGAGGCGTAAACCAGTAGCTCAGAGTCAGCTTCACACGTTGTTGATCAATTAATCCCAACTCGAGCCTCAACTGACTGCCTGCAGTGTCTGGAATGGGTTCGTGTCCGAGGGTCTCCTCGTCGCCAATAGAAGGTATGTAATAACCTTCACAACGTTGTGTTTTAAATTTATTTATTCTTCTTCGCATACAAGGGCTGACCCACAGAGGAAACGTGTCTGTTCACGACGCTCCGGGACCGTTTTTCTCACGCGTTCTCCAGCAACATCGTGTGTTCGAGCACCCGAGTCCTCGAAGACTCGAGTGTCAGCACACACCAACTTATTACATCCTCCTTCATATTTCATCCTCCCTTTAACCTCTCCTCACACTTTGTTTGCATTTCATGTTATACTCAAGTTCATGTTTTTCTCTTTCATAATTCCCTCCTTCCTCCTCACGTACCAATCCTCACCTCTGCAACAGAATATATCACTATGTCTGATGTATCTGCTTTATAACTGATAAACAATAAAAAATACAAAAACGTTTTTAGTTAGAACAAGATGCGATTGAAAACCAGGCACCTCAATAGATGCAGGTTTGCCTCTTCCAGTCTTTCTTCTCATGCAGTGATCACACAATGAAGATCCAGTGATTGAGAAATCAGTTTTACCTGAAACTGTAGTATTCCACGTTGGGTGTCCTTAAAGATAAGTAACTTTACAGACTTCCATTGGAGAAGCTGCAACCACTTCTCCAGGTAGCTTCTGCTTCAATTCTTTAATAATAATGTAAAATTTGTATATGTCAAAATACTTTTTAGGAAGGATCATTGGGTTTCACTGGACCGGAGCAGAATATACCAAATATTTTGATAAGGGAGACAATCATGTTTCAGAACCACAATTACAGGTGTTTTATCTTATGAAAATCTGCAACAGACGGTACAACCAGACACTGCATAGTCTTTGTGAAGAGCAGAGCAGTAAAAGTCACAAAAATCCTGGATGTCATTTTGTTTAAAGAAAATCATGAATGCACAACCGTTAGGACAGCGCAGTAGGAGTCGAACTATAGAAAAGGTACAAAAGTAAAATCTAGAAACCTAACTCCGTCATAGCTAATGCTGTGGCCCTCTCTAAAACAGAAAGCAAGGGCCTTGTGTGTTACAAGAAACAGTAACGGTCTACCGTCAAGGTACATTTATAATACTTTGCTCAAATGTCCGGGTTAAATGGGTAATATAAAACTCAAATGCTCACCACTAAACAGACAAAAAATAAGGAAAATACAAAAGCTTTATTAATTGAACATTTACAGTTACATCATAGCTTCAATTCTAAAACAAAAATATCCCACGGTTAACAGAACCATTCTTTAGGACTGAAAGAAGAAAAAAATAAAAAATAAAAAAAACACGACTGCAGTACTGTACACTTTCCAGGCAATTTAACGCCTCACGATCCTCCATTAGTTACTGTTTCTTCCAGATCTTCTTCTGCAACGTCCACTGTTGGGCCTGAAGACAGAAGCATACATAAAACATTATAGATAGTCACCACTTCAAATGTTCTAATAGAAGGAACCAGTTAATTGTTCAATACACATGTAGGCAGGCAAAAAAATAAGAGCCTAAAACATTTGAAAAGCATTCATATTAGGATTCCTGTGTCCTTGATCACCAAGAATACATCATCTGCATAACATTTTAATTTCAGCCTGATGCTTAAAGGAGTAGATCTGAGTTGAAATAGCTGAATGTCTCCCTGAGAAGTACAGAAACCGGTTGGGCGCAGGTAGACTGTACCATATTTTGGTGTATGAACACCCTGCCAATGCTTTTATTCATGTACAAGAGGACATCACACAAAACCCAGACGCACTAGTATATATCACACATACACAAGATGATGTAGCTTAAGCAGTTATTTTGTGCGCCCAAGAGAGTGAAGGGTGGTTTGGGCGATGGAAAGTATAAAGGTGCAGTGACTGTTGCATCATTCACACACATACGGCGCCATACACACGTGCGAGCCAGCATAATGATGGGGCACCATTTGTTTTGCTTACCAGTCTAAAATAGAAGATGCCATGGATTGGTAAATTAAAACAAGTCAATTGTTAAAACAAAAGCAGTTTCTGCTCTGCAGACTGGCATGCCAGTTGCTTGCATCAAAAGGCAGCTGACGGATCCTCCAAAACAAAGAATTTATGAAAAAAAAAAAAAAAACAAATACAAAAAAAAAAAAAAGTCTGGGAAACAAGTGTACATACAAGTCAGTCAAAAAGATTGTGAAGAGTCTATGCTCCATGAGAGGAACAAACAAGACAAGCCAGCGTATAAAATGTCAGCTATTAACAGTGACCATGAATTAGGCCAATGGTAAGCAACGTATGGGCTGTGCGTTTGTTATGCCCACAAAAGGTCTTTCACAACCAGCCAGCTTGCGTTGTCTGGTAGAGAGGAGAGAAAAAAAAAAAAAAAGAAACAAAAAAAAATCCCTCTGCCCCCCATTTCTCCCCTCTCCCACTCCCCCCAAAAAATAAAATAAATAAATAAAAAACATACCTGGTTTCTTCTCTTTTCCAGGAATCTGACCAGACTGCAGTAAGCCCTTTAGTCGATCGACTTCAGCTAGTGTACTGGCACTAGCAATAGCATTCTGAAAAAGATAAAAATAAAATACAAAAATTAGCATAAGCTACAAAATATCACCATCACGCTTAATCATTCCAGAAAAACAAAAGTTTAATACTTCTGAGGGAGGACAGAGAGGAATATGAATGTGGTGACATTGATATGGTGTTTACAGAAAATAGACATAACAAAATACAAATCTAGGGTAAGTTAAATGACAATAAGCAACTATCGCCATATCTGACCAGATGAATATGTAATTGATTCATGAAATATGTTTTCAGTTTGGAAAGGTGCCACATAGTCAGCCACAAAATAAGTTGTTTATTCTACAGATCTGTCTCTAGTTTATACCACCAACCTACAAAGCACATCAGAGTTACTCCAAATCAAATAAAAGCTCTGAATTATTTTAAGATTTCTCTTTACAAAGTCAGCAACATGGTATCAAGTTTTGGAGAAAAAAAAAAAAAAGTTTAATCAAACACAAAAGGGCTAGAACGATTAAGATAACTGTTGAAATTCCACCATCCACCTAGTTCAAGCCTTGAACCCCAAAGTGACT
The DNA here is from genome assembly GCF_031143425.1 of Pleurodeles waltl. Classification (NCBI taxonomy): domain Eukaryota; kingdom Metazoa; phylum Chordata; class Amphibia; order Caudata; family Salamandridae; genus Pleurodeles; species Pleurodeles waltl. The sequence continues at coordinate 524,507,301 of NC_090440.1, forward strand.
GTCTGATGCCTCTATTAAAAGGAGAGAATGGGGGCGTTGAGCATGAAGTTACTTCAAATGCATTACAGTGCATAAAGGTGGAAAACATACTAAACCTGCCAGAAACTCCAAAACCTTGCCAGATAAAATCTGAACTTAGACTGATAGCAAATAAGTAACTCATTTTAAACCTAGACTTTTGAATTAATTCACTTTTATAAAACCACTCTAATCGATATTACTCACAACTGTAGAGCATGAAATGAGTAGGTGTGATCTGTCGGGACAACTGACAGTGACTTCTAATGTTTGTATTCCAATTAAACAATAGTGATGAATACAAGTTAAATTGTTATTCAACTGTAGATCATTGTTTGGAGTCAAGGATTATGGTTTTTAAAACAATTGAAATAAAAAATCCAATTGAGTTATTTGACTGGCACATGCCACACAACCAGGACACAAAAACCCACAACTTCCTGCACAGTTATGAAATATAAAAATAAAAATAAAATAAAAAACGGAGTGAAGTTAGTGACACCCATCCCCATCCCTCCCTCCCCCCCCCCACCCAGATTGGAAAAATTCCACATAGACCCAAAAAACGATTCATACATACCTTTATAGCTTCAACATCTCCGGGGGTTGGACCAACTTTCTTTTTGTCAGTTGGTAAACTAGCACCTGGGTTAAACCTTAAAAAGGAAAAAAAAATGTTTTTAACTCAACCACAGAGACTTTTAATGTTCCGCCTCCCAAAACTTCCAAAGATAATCTCTGGAGATCAGTTCAAAACCAGTGTAGTATCTTATCTTTGTTAACAAACTGATACAATGAAGCAAAATCTCCAGAAACACCATGGCTTGGAGAACAGGGGTGGCTGTTCAACATACCCCTACATCCCGCCACCACTTCCAATTGGTCAGCAGATGAAACATGGAAGCACCAAAATCAGTTAGCATTGCTTCAATCATTTTTAATATATTTAAAATAGTGGCCTAGGATCAGGCTTCACGCTGTCAAGGACAGCCAAGAGATTCAGTTTTTAGCAGTGCTCCAAGACAGGTAGTTTCGGAAGGTGAACTTCATGTGAAGTTAGATCTTTGTATCTTACGTTTTGGTTCTCTTGGCAATATCCTTTGCAAGCTGCACACCCCGTTTGCCCTTGAACATTTTCGCTGCCTCCTCACGCTCCTGCAGCGATATCATACACACAAAAGGTTAATATAAAATCCAAACAATGAGACATTTAATCTGTTTTTACCGCCAACCTGAAACCAGTTAGGCAGGTAACAGTATGCTCCACTAAAGAAAAACATGTTTAGGGTAGGAATCTATACACAAGTAATACAAACACTACAAAAGTTTGAATAAAGAAAACAATGAAACAGCACAGATTGAAAGTCTCAAACTGTTAGCCCCTTCTATAAGCCAATAATTGCAAATAAGATGCAAGTATGGCTTATGTGATACTATTGCATCATTTTTAAACACTTATAAGAGTGGTGGAAGGAAAACACCACAAAAAGCTGACATAGATCAGGACTGTTCGCAATCAATGTGAAAATGAAGCAAAATAAAAAGGCAGAAACAAGGATCCTCTAAATGAGGCTAACTAAAGGAATCCTAGTCAGATTTGAAGATCCAACTGAAGATGGAAAGGAGACGTGATAAAGCCATCAGTGAAAGGCAGAAGATGGGAACTTACTGGGTTTACAGCCAACAAAGCAAAACCACTAAGGGGTTCAAACGCCAGTTGAGCAAGTGAAGAAATGAATAAAAATGCTGTAACGGAGCAAATTCATTAGATACAAATGAAAGACAAACATAACCACCACCACGCTTTACATTTTTTTTTTTTACATAACTATGTAACTGTAAGCCACAACCTCTGCAGTGGATTAAAGAGTACCAAGGAGAGTTGACAGATCAAGCAATTCATTCTGTACCTCACAAACAAGGTGCCAAATAATGGCTTAAAACTACAACAACCACTGGAGCACACAGTGCAATGGTTAAATATCCATAAACATGCACCTAATCAGAGTATGCCAGCGATTTGTGTTGTGTCCACAAATATCACGTCTCCACGATTTTATTTCCTACTCCGCTTGTATAATAACTGCTATAGAAAGCAGGCCGTCAGTATAAACTTGCTATTCAAAGAGCAAAAGAGGTTAAATTAAAAGATATTTATAGTAGTATACTAGTCACAGAAGCCTGGACCAGCTCTCAGAAAGGGATCCATGTATCATACAGACGTGTGTACAATTAGGGAAAGAAAACTGAGCTAACCACTGGGCTTGGCAACCAACCATTCAAAGTACTAAATATAAAGGATACTGTTGGAGTGCTTGAGATTATTAGCTAAAAAAACAATTTAGATACCCATGAATTAAGTGGGACTACACCACCATGGAAGTGTGGGAAGAAACACACTTCCATGGTACCAAAGAACATGAGTTTTGAGTGGGCCAATTTAGCTTTGTTGTTGAAAGTAGTTGATGGATTTCAAAATGTTCCAATGCTGGAAAAAAAAAAAAAAAAACAGCAACTGGCACATCAATTCCTCAAGACAAGAGTTTTACATGACAATCGCCACAGCGGTAAGAAAAGTTCATTTCTAGCAGCACACACATTTAACTGGAAGATGGAGTCAGAAAGATGCAGCTTTTTGAAACGTCTCAAATGAGAAGCTCTGACAGTAAGCAACATAGGGCAATCATTTCCAAATGAGCCTCAACCAGTTTATTCGGCATCAGTTACCTTCTATGCTCTCTCTAAAGTGCTGCACATCGAAGCCAGCTGTGAAGCTGGAAACCATAATGTAATCAGTATTATGGAAGAAGAACAAGGCATTATCCTAGGAAATAACTTGGGGCTATACTTTAAAACCACATTACCAAACAAAACCACATCACATTTGTTGGCTTTCAGTATTTAAGCTCCATTCATTGCCTAGGGCATTAACATACAATCTAGACTTACAATGAGGCATTAGAAGAGCCCTGTTCCACCTACCTTCTGCTTCACCTTCTGGAAGTCCAGCACCCGTATCTGTGGTATTTTATGGATTATGTACAATCTGTAATGCTTTTTGTTGGTTACTGGATTTCGCAAAACACTAAAGAAAAAAAAAAAAAAAATCATCTATATTGCCATTTTAAAAACATTTGTTTCGCCGATATTTGTTGCTTAGCTATGCAAGATGCTAAGGCAATTGCCTGGTTAGTAGCAACATGGCTATTCTTTGTCCCATTAACAAAACATTCAAATCATACATAAGCAGTACAAGTGCCCAATATGTCATTTCTATTTTTTGTTTCGATACGAAATGGATAGGAGTGTAGGTATTTCCACATGTGAGAAAATAATTATCTTTCCTATTCACCTATAAAGGCAATCAAGTAAGCAAAAAGAAAAACGTCAAAATGAAGAATTAAATACAATAAGTAAATGCAGAAAAACATATGGGGGAACCAGATGACAGAATTCAGTTACTGAAATCAACTTATTACTAGACTTCAATTATTCCCAGGAAATTGACTTTTTTTCTTTGACACAGCATCAAACCGATTCAGATTTTGTTTTCACTAGTTTCCAGTGTACAATTAAATTATATAAATTGTCTGCCAACATGTATTTCGCTACTTAATCTCTGCACCTAATCATAGCATTAGCATGGTGTTCCCTAAATCAATTAATATTTCAAGTGTAAATAACACCTGAAGTAAAAAAAGCATGAAAGAAAAAATAAAAATAAAAAGAATGTATATTCAATGCACCATGTGTACATAGTTGGGACTACTGAAACACTTCACAAGTCGCCGACGTCACAAAAGCAGATGGCCAAGCACTTACAACCTTCCTTGTGTGATAGGATTGTAGAGCAAAGCTGAAAAACTTGCTTTGAAATCATTTCAAAGTCACCTCGGTATCATCTATAAACTCCACTTAAGAGATGCTGTGCAGTGAACATCATAAAATTATGTGCTAGGAACATGTACATTTCACATTAAGTAGGGTATAAGTCGCTGCTTCCTGGCAAACAGTTGAATTATAGATCCTCATCACAGAGTTCTAATCTTTGTCACAATGAAGATCTCAACAGCAGTAAACTGCAACTTAGTTACTCAGTCTAGTGTAAATATAAGCTCACACACTGAAAAACAGAAGAATCCAGTCAGGCATCTAAACGAGAGCCACGCAGTTGCAGTTGATCGTGCTCATAGAGTTATTAGATGAAGTTCAGACAGTGGCATGACAAAAATCCTGTAACGACAGTCCATGGACTCGCCTCAATGTTATGGGGATTTTATAAAGAGCGTAGCTACCCTAAGGCCTCCCAGCGCTATAAAGAAATCACCAACAGCTAGGCAAAAGTGAGCGATGTTAGTACAGCCACGGTTTTAATTGTCGGCAAAAAGATAGTTCGTGACTGGTTTGCCAGAGAGAGAGACAGAGAGAGGCAGTGCAGGGAGTTCCAGAGTTTAGAACCAATTTAAGATATAGATCTTCCGCCCCATTTGGCTTATTTTTTTTTTTATAGGCGGAACAGCTCCTAATGCTGCAGAAGATGATGATCTCAGAATTCTAGTTGGCTTATGGAAGGTAGTTAAGGTGCTTAACAGGGGGGGGACCCCTGGCATAGAGGGCTCTGTGAATACAACACAGAGCATTAAAAACTTTAGTTGTTGCTCAATTGGGAGCCAATGTAGGGCTGAAAGAGCAGGCTTGGCCGATTGGTGTCTGGGTAAGTTTAAGAGAAGGCGGGCATCCGTGTTTTGCACCACCTGTAGTTTCTTCTTGACAGTCTGGAGAGCCCAAGAACAGGGCCTTTCCGTAATCCAGGCAAGAGCTAATTAATGCCTGTACAATTATCCTTTTTGCAGTAAATGGGAGAACTTTAAAGACTTTCCTAAGAAGTCTGAGTATTCAAAAGCAGGTAGAGGACAATTTCTTTAGGAACCAAATGACTTTGGAAAACCAAAGTACAGCAACATACGGGGATGGAGTGTTTCTACCACAGACCACAAGCAACCAGCCACAAGAGGAGAAGTCTGCTGTTAGTATAGCATTCTGGTCATCAAGGAAGCCCAAACAGAAATTAGTCCCGAAAGAGGCAAAGAACCACTCTGACAGGAAATCGAATGAAGCTCACCATTAAAAAGGACCCTGACTCAACCAGACACTGTGCCGAAACTGCTGCTCGCAAGAACACAGTCTTGGCCATTGAAGAATCCTCCATAAGATCAGACCGAACCCTAAAGTATAAAATTACAGGCCCCAAAAACAGACTGATGCATTTCTAACTGGCAACAGAACAAAAAGCTGCAAATGTTTCGTAGGAATCGCCCTTCCAAATCTGGGAGTCTAAACCGTTGCCACCATTCAAAATAAACAGTGACCTACTACAGTGGTTCCCAACCTTATGACTTCTGTGGACCACTTTATCATTACTGAAACCCGAAGGCCCCACTAAATAGTTAGTGGAATCCGGAGATCCCCACTGAGTCATTGTTGAAAGCTGTGAAAAATCTGTTAATATTATTTAATTTTCTAAGCAGTCGCGGACCCCCTGAGGAGGCTTTGCAGACCTCCCAGGGGTCCCAAGACCACAGGTTGGGAACCACTGACCTACTATATTTGTGATAGATATAGAAAGCAATGAAACAGCATCTCTCTGCCACTAGAGCTAACCCCACATCTTGAGCAAGACATCTATGGGAGGAAGGGTGGGTATGGTGGTTGGTACTGGGTTAAGAGAAATTCAGGCTACTTAAATTGAAGGCTTTTAATTATAAAGTGGAAGACCCAACAATTTGCTACCTGAATGACTGGAGCACATAGTCTAGACAATACCACCAACAACCCCCCCCCCAGAAACTGGTACCGTTTTGTTGAATGACAGACTCTAGAAACCACCATCACAACAAGCTGGTGCACTAGCGGTTTCAAATGTAAGACTCCTGCAAGTGATGATACAATGAAGTTCTTGTAGAGGGATAATACACAGGTGTGGAATTCCGATAGTTATACACCCAAGACATTGTGTGTGGTCAAGCACAATTACGTTTTCATGTTTATTTTTTCCATGGGACAAATATGCCCAACTTTCCGCAGCACAATCCCTTTGGCTGTCAGTTTACAGTCTCGCATGATGTATCAGGAAAGAGCACGGTTTCCAGTTAAGGTAATATTTGTGCCCACATGTAATTGCTGTTTGAACACTCATTTATGGTTCGTGGCACAGCCTTTATTATTAAGGTGAGCGCTGCAAGGACAGGTTGTAAACTTGAACTGCACGAATGACTGTGGTTTCAGTATAAACGTGTACACATTTGGCAAGTTAAACACAACACTACATACAATGCGCCCAGAATGCTCTGATTAGATGCAAACGTTTGCAGAAGCTTGAAAGTAAGACGGAAGATTCTTTGCTTTCACAATAAAGTGTTCACAACAAAAGTTCAACTACAAAAATAATAACCACATCAAATCACATCATGCAGACTGCTCTGTTACAAGTAAGTGTAAAAAGTTAATTGATGGAATGCCTGATCTAAACACAGCCACTAACAATGCTATTGCCATAGTCACAACTAGCCTCACGTTACTAATCAAAATAAATATGGACTGTGATAACACTAATTACAAATCAGGTCCCTGGGCAGGATCACATAGGCATAAACCTGGGTTTCAGACCAGACATTGTCAAACTATAAATCAACAGGTCAACGTTGTGTAAAGGGTTTTAAAGAATTGCCCACTGGATATATAGGTTACCTTTACATACCTCATATATGTCAAAGTTTTAACAGATGCAAGGGGATCCAAGTCACCCTACGAAAGACAAAATGAAGATCATAGCTGTTAATCATATTACACTGCAATTTACAGCCTGATTCAGTGTTTTTAACTGCCACCAGAATGTAGCACATATACTGTGGAAATAATGTTAAGAAATTATAGTAACCCAGCCAATGGACAAGCGTCCACCACAAAATTTGGCATGTAAAGCATATTGCTATTCTAGGGTGTACAAAGCCACCTTGGAGTAATAGCGCCATTTTTAATTAATGGTCAATAAAGATTTTCTAGCCCATGGTCACTGTTCAACCATTAAAAAAAAAAAAAAAAAAAAAAAGTTTATCTAGTTCACAAATCATCCTCATTGCATAGCAAGAATTTAAAAAAGTTTGCAAGTAAGCTACAAAACAACTGACCAAAAATAAATAAATCCCAGCAAAAAGTGAAGGCTCTTCTGACAACCAAGGACTACTCTGAAACTGAAGCAATGTCCGAACTTGCACCCTAGCACTCCCACTTAAGATAAAAGCATAGGCTATCAGCCGCCTTCACTGCTGTTATTTTGTATTTATTAATTGATGTACATTTCTCAGACACCAGTCAAAGCCTGGTTCACGCTTATACAAAACTCTAAAACTAAAAACCTTGTTGAAACAACTACTTATATGCACATTATGGGCCTCATTACAACTTCAGCGGTCTTTGGCAAAGACCGCCGAAGAGAAGGTGCCAGTATACCGCCAGTGCTGGCGGTATTTCTGCCTCCCTATTTCGACTTTGCCACTGGGCCAGCGGCCGGTAACCGTGTTACTGTCCACTGGCCCAGCGGAAAAGTCACATCAACATTGCAGCCGGCTCGTAATAGAGCCGGCGGCAGTGCTGATGTGCGGCAGGTGTAGTAGCACCTGTGCGCATTTCACTGCCGGAAATTCAGTCAGAGTCCCCCTTACCGCCAGCCTTTCCATGGCGGTGTTTACCGCTGTGCCCAGGGACTCATAATCCCCAGGGCAGTGGTGCTTGCACCGTTGCCCTGGGTAAAATGACCGCCAGGTGGAAGCCTGGCGGTATAGTGGAGGGGCCGGTGCTATGGCCATGGCTATTGCGCCACGGTCATAATAGCTTGCGGAACACCGCCAGCCTGTTGGCAGTGTTACCGCCAAGGTCCTAATGAGACCCTATATGTCCTATTGTGATCCCGTTTAGGGTGGAAAGAGATTACCATAAGAGATAAGAGATATTACCAATTTTGTAGAATAAACAGGGCAACGTCTTGGAAACTCTTGATTAGGCAAAACACAGCACAAAACGGTCTAACTCAAGGAACAGTCATCGAGTCAGTGCCATATTCCTCATTCAGAGGGTCTAAACCCATAATCAAAAATTAAACGCACCCTCTATAGTAACCATTTAGCCTATGATCGGTAGGCATGTGTACAGAATTACCTGTAATGGAAGTCTTAAGCAAAACCTTGCATGCCTTTTACATTTATTTTTTTAATCTATGCAGTTACAAATGAGGAACAACTCTATGCCGTTATTCCCAAAGGTCCAACCACAACCGATATTCAAAAGTTATTTTTGTACGAGACTACATTCAACACCAGTCAAAGACCACCCAGTAACTTTAAAGCATTAGTTCAAGCATTACATACTCTGCTTTTGTAAGAGCTGGCCTTTCATTAAGGACGTGAACGTATGAATAAATGTTGATTTCTTAATTGCTCAGCAGACAATAACAGGCCAAAATGTCTAAATTAATGCACAGAAGACTTGCTGTTTCCGTACAGCTCAGGATGTTCCTTTTGGGGGTAGGTTTGGACTGATGTCTGCACCATTCTGTCCTTTGTTAGGTCAGCAGAAGAAACAAGAGCAATATCAAAGGCAGCTGTTGCGTTATTGCATAGGTTTCCATCACACTCATGAGCGCTCTTATTCCCAGTTCTACGAAAATTCTACAACAGTCCCTCATCAGGAGTAGTCTGGATTATTGCAATTCTATTTTAAGGTCTTTCCAGCCATCTGTTTCACAGGTTGAACCTTACAAAGAATGTGGCTGCGAGGCTCGATATAGGTCTTCATAAATCGGCCAGGATCTCTGCTCACCTAACCAGTTTTCACTGGCTTACTGTGCCCGAGATGCGCTTTTAAGGCTCTCTTGTTGCACCGTAAGGCTGTTTATGGCACCCCTTCCAATAGCTATATACGTCCGTTTCCATGATCCATACCACTGCATTACACTTTCTCATATCACAATCGTACCTAGGTTTCATAGCAAGACGATTGGTGGCTATGACTTTCCTGTCACCACAACAACCACCTCATATGGTCTACCTCGTCATCTGCTCCGAAAAAAAAAGCCTATAAGATTTTGTAAACTTTTGAAAACTAATTTCTTCCAGCAATAAGCCGCTCCTCTTTTCTTCTTAGATTGCAGCACCACGACACTTTTGGGTAACTGAGCTTTTTATAAACCCAAAACCAAATCAAGCATTGCAAGGAATAATTATCAGTGTTTGTCATGTAATACAAAAAACATATTAGAAAGTAGGACTTGCAATCACTATTTGTGCTCATTACAATTAGCTTTATGGTTTGGGCCACGTAGGATGCGTGGCTGTGGGCCAGTCATCCTCAACATTTTTCTGCTAAATTTTGTGCATTCCAAAATCAACTTATTTCAATGAATATAAAATTTTTAGGAACATTTTGGATGCACTCAAGAGTGTTTAGAAATTTCATATAAACGGTTTACTTTCATATGACCTAGCAGATTTAAATGACAGTTCTTAGTTGTCTAGTTCAGTAATCCATGAATTTCAACAATTTATCTTTTCAAGCTGGGGCACTGTCAGCACTAGACCAAAGGATAGGTATAAATCGTCCAGCATCAGAGCTGTGTACAAAAGACCTTAATCTCAAGTGAAGGAGTGGGGATTAAAAATGGGGTCAGAGTAGAGGATTTTTTCATAAGTCATTGGGCTTTGTGCCAATTATGGCTTATTTGAATGCTTAACTTTTTTATTTTTTTAAATGCGGGGTTTAGGGTGGTAATCTGGTCTTGGATAACTCAGCAGGTGGTGGTGGTTTTAGTCTGCGAAGGGCTCCCTGTGCACGTGATGCACGTGGGCATAGCCCAGTCCAAGAACAGGCCCCACCACCCTGTGGGGGTTATTACTAGAGAAATAGATTTAGCTGAGCTGAGGGTCTTTCCTTGGATGCGGGGAGGGGCAGAGTTCTTTGTTTAATCATGGTCTTGCCTCAAATTTGCTGAATGATTATCAAGGTCCTAATTTTGGGGCGGATACTCCCCACCCCTAACAGCATTGCTGTGGAGTCACGCTGAGATGATGAGGGAGGGGGAAGTGCACAAGAGGACTGACCCGAGCTTCTGTCCCCCCAGCAGTCAAAAACAAGCACCTAAATGCAAAGCCGGTTCTCCAATTAGCTGGAATCAAAATGACGATATTGAGACAGGGGCTGGTGGTAATTTAGATTGGGACCATATATTTGTAAGGCTCAAAGATATTATCATGCAGTGTATTACACCCACATTGAAGAGGCTTTCTTGTCTGTAAATGGTTATATCTGGCCTGTTAAAGACAACAGGGCCTAGAGTTATCCCTGGTAATTCTAGACCGGATGCGGTTCTCAGCTTAAGAAATCCAAGGAATGGGGCAAACAGTGGTTCTGTGACCTCTGATCCCGCTCGAGTGTTTGACTAAGTCAGCCTGCAGAAGAGGGGTATTGGTCCCGGTTTGAGGTCCTCCCAAAGAGGGTAACTCACTAATTAGGCAGGGAACAGGAAGGCTGGAAAATAAGGCGAATGACACTAAGGGCAATGGTTGCATATGAGGGAGTAGGAAACCAGAAACAGCCCCAGAGCAGTCTACTTTGTATCATCCCCCTGCCTGCTGCCCTCATGTTGCCATCTTGGGAGTATCCCAGCTAAGAGGAGGGGAGAGCGAAACAACCCTACAATTAAAGAACAAAGTTTGCCATTGGTTTTGTAATTACACCAAATTTAAATCTTGCAGATTATAAGGACATTCTGTTTGTCAGAAGGGCGGGTAGGTCCTATGGTTAAAAATCTTTCTGAAGATTGTGTGGCGATTAACTGTAGGTCACTTAATCTTGGCGGGTGCTACTTGGTTTTGTTTCCAAACCTTTAAATGGTTTGTGCATTAGTATACTCCCGCTTGGGTAATTTTTTTTTAAATAGATTCCTGCAGACTGATTGGACTGGTCCAAGGTTGAGGCAATTTAATGTTACAACCCAGTTTGAAGTGCCTACGACCAATTTTTTCTGTACTCGAGGTATTAGACCAGAACGATTGACTCCCATCTTCGGACTCCTATTTGGGCTGTAGTAAGGGCAGACTCCCTGCCAAAGTCTAAGGACAGGGTGGGCAAATAGGCACCTTATTGAATTTCATCACTGAAGTAACTCTTAGGGTGCTTAAGCTGGAATGTGGCGCGTACAATGGATAAAATTAATGATCTCGAATGGCTTAATTCTGCAACTTTGTTCAACATTTTAATGGAGACGTGGTCTGAGAACCCAATTGTGTGGGATGGATATGAAAGTCGTAGTGTCGCCACCATTTGCTCACCTGGCTAGAGGGCTTACTACTCGGTTTCATATTTTGAAGCAGGTAAAGATTGTTCCTATTTTCATTGACCATACGGATTAGAATGCTATGGGTGGTAGCATCGTGTGCATTTCTTTTTGGTAATCTTCTATAATGCAGAATGAAAATTAGGTTGTCAGAATGCACCCTTGTTTCAAGCTATTGCAATCTTGAGGCCAGGTTCCTTGCTTTAAAATTTTTTTTTTAAATGTAATACTGGCTGGCAATTTTAACTCGAAACTGGATTCATTTGATATTGGACATGACCCCTGTAGGGTGGGTGATGCTCCTCTCTATAGGCCCGTTTTTTATCAAAGAGGCCAGGAGCTAGCTAAAGCCCTGGGTGATGCTAATTTATGCAATGATACGTGCAGGGGAGTCTGTCCATCTAGAATCTTGCCCACATTTGTGGGGAGAGGTAAAGGGAAGACTATTGATTACGTGTTTATTTGTAGATTGTGGGTGGTTCATGATGTGGTCTTTTGTGACCACAATCCTATAGAAATAGGAGTAACACTCCCTACCGTAGTAAACAGGGATGATGTATTGGGACTCAAAAGCCTAAAGGTTAAGGATAAGGGGTTAAGAGTGCAATGGTGTAATCTTCCACTGGATGTCTTACGAGTCAAATATTAAAAAGAGAATTTCAAACTATTTGTTAATATTTTGTTGGCAGACAATTTACTCCCGGGTGCAACTTTGGAGGCCTGTACCCATTTAGCTGAGACAATCAATTACACGGAGAGCTTTGTCCTGTCGCACGCCAGTTGCCCTGCATGGCTGGTTTGACAAAGCTTGTAGATTGGCAAATAGGCATTTAGTGAAGGTGATTAGAGTTAGGCCTGTGATCAAACATGTGTTACTGAGGCTAGGCGGGCCTATAAATCAGCTGTGAGTAAGCAGAAAGCTGAACTTAAAGAGGCTGTGTGGAATCGTTTGATATCCACTTGTGCTTCCCGGGATTCAAGAGTTTTTTTTGGACTATGGTGAAGGGCAGACCGCCTACTTTGGCTATTTCCGAACACATAGGCTCCTCTATTAGGCCAGACCATTGGTGTCCCACTTTAAAAGGGTTTAGGAGTTAGCGATTGATGACATATTAGGAGGGTGACCTGTACCCTTTAGAGATCGGGTCAACAAAGAGGAAGTCCATAGGACCATTCGGAATAGTTCATCACACAAAGCACCCAGTCCGGATGGGATCCCTATGGACCTCTATAAAGCCAATATTGATTTCTGAGCTCCTGTTAGAACTAGTGTACTCAATGCTGCGGTAGAGGAAGCTCTCCCCCCGGCTAGCAAAGAAGTGGTAATAGTTCCATGTTCAAAAAAGGAAACCGGCTAGATCTGGTCTGTTATAGGCCTGTTTCCCTTCTAAATTCAGTTGGGAGAGTAGCGGGCACATTATACTGGAGGACACAGAAGCTTGGGCAGAAACACACAATATCTTGTGCCTGGTGCAATGTGGGTTTAGGGAGGGTAAAGGTACAATGAAGCAGTGTTCAAACCTAAATCGCCTCATTGTGAAATAGGAGGCTGAGAAGCAGGGGTCCTTGTATTTAGCGTTCATGGATCCAAGCAGTGCTTTTTACTGGGTCAACAGATCGAAGTTATAGCATAACTGGAGGGCACTAGGACTACCCGATCCCCTGGTTAAGTTTTTAAGGGACTCGCATGCGGATGTGAAAGCTTCTGTAAGATTTGGTTTACGTGGGAAATGTACAGAATCTTTTGCACTTCCACGGGGAGTTAGGCCGTGATGTGTGCTGACCCCACTCCTTTTCTTACAGTATATAAATGGTTTGAATAGTTTTTTTGGGCTACACATGGGAAAGATTTGCCCAAAGTAAAGTCAACCTTAGTGGCTTCTCTGCTTTATGCGGATAATGCAGTAATTCTGGCTTGCAAGGCTAATAGGCTTAAGCTACTAGTTGACCTATTTGTAAAGCTTATGGACGACCTGGATTTGGAGGTTAATAGTAGCAAGACAATATATGGTGTGTGTGAGGAAGCCCTCTAAAACCCGAGTAAATCAAATTAAGGGAAAAAGGGTTACCATGGTGTCGGATACTTCTACAATGTTTGTCCATGAGGAATTGGGCCTTGACTACTTTGGGGATCTAGTACGGATGGCTCCGGTGTTGTGGATCTTTATATGGAGTGGAGTGCATACAAGCAATAATAGGGATGTGATTGAGGACTGTCTAGGGTGTACACATGGCTATGGAATACCCTGGCTGAATTACATTCGGACAGGAGCGAGGACCCTGGGACGCGAGGATTTATTTAATAAACCAAATTTCCTCAACCAACAGGACAGAAAATCTTTCCAGGAACTATTTAGCAAGTATTTAAATAAAGTCAGGGATACGGAGGTAAGCTTGCAATCTACTACGAAGATGATTATATCAACACAAACAGCACCTGGTCCTGAGCCCCATTTTTTTTTTTTAAAGACATCCTTGGGAAAGATCATTGAAAATGAAATTCAGGCTGGGGATCATTCGCACACAGATTTGCTTTCTGCCTGGCCAGTTTGATCCTAGTAAGGTGGAGGTCTGCCCGTGTAATGGTCATTCTTATCAGACTTTGGAGCATCGGATGCAGCTCTGCAAATTTTATGACATGGGGTTTTAGTCTGTTTCACCCAGCCTTTTTATATTTAAAGCTTTTAATCGGATCAAACTACAACTGTTGCCTTCTCCTCATCTTTGAAAGGTGCTCCGTATTGGAACAAGATTATGAATGCTTAGCAGTTAAACGGGAATTGTGATTCCATAGGGCTTGGGGAAAGGTACAGAGAAAAGACATTTCTCATTTATAATGTGCATTTTGTGATTAGGCAGTTTGGATGTACAGTATTATGTGAATTTTAGAGTGCAAGATATTACGGTGACTTTCTCAACTAATTCTTTGGTAAGTATTGTTATTGTGTGTTTTATTATCATATGTACCTTTTAATGTGTTTTTATATCCTGATTATGGCATTTTTTTTAATTTTTTTTTATAGAAGTCATCAAGCAATCTATACATGTTCTACTGATGTGCTATATTGAAATTAAAGTATTATACTTAAGGAATGTTAAACTACTTTGATGACTGTGTGGCAGAGCCTTGTATGGTTGAATGTTTGATTCAAATCTCACTTAGTAGCAATGTGTCTGGTTTCTGGAAAATTCTGATACCGGTGACACATTCTATTTAGGAAAATAGAGGGAAAGGAGGTTCATTACAAATGAGGGATTGGGAGAGGGATTTGGGTGGGAGTTCAGAGTCGAAATAATTAGACCAGTCAAAGTCCAAGATCAACAACTTTTTATTTTAGCTCTGGCGTTATTTATTCTGCATTCAAATCTTGAAAACCAAGGGTTCGTTATTGCATATATCTTGGAGTAGTATTTCTGAAGCACATTCAGGGACATTTTTCAGAGCAAGCTACTGATTTAAACTTTACAAATGTCGGTTACTTGGTCACAGGCAAAACAGTAGCAAACAATAACTATCAGCATTGAACCAAAAAATAAATAAATACTCACCAACTCAACAATGTTGTTGCTGGTAAGAATCAGCTCTTGAAGGTTGGGCAAAACCTGTTCTAGTCCTTCACCTATGCGACTAAAACAAGAATAATACTACAAATTACTTGTGTAGCAAGAAAATGACAATATAGAATAACAAGACCTCAAAGTGCTTGTCAGTTTGGCACATGGATGCAAAGGGACTCAGAGCGCTGAGTTTGGCTCTACCAGCCTGTGTATAGCCCTGAAGTTGAGATCTCAGCAACTGGTTCATACCATTTTTACCCAGCAGGGTATATTTCCTATTGGTGCAACTGGGCTTTACTGGTGGAGTGTATTCATTCATAAAATTTGATCTACAGGGCATAGTGTGCTATTAAAATCCATACCTCTGCATGGTCAACCAATGTCACTGGTGGATACAGCGCTTTAGCCAGAATACCCCACCCATATAAGTCCCTGAGATCACAAATATCCCAACATTTTTAATTTCTAAATTATTTGCCAAATCTAGTCAGCACTTTCAGAACTGTATTCTGCCATTAATAGGGGAATTTATGCCTTTTCTAGTGAAGATGGCTAAGCAAGCTGCAGATGTACCAAGTGACGAACTTACTGTTAAAGCAACTAAAAGAGTGAGGGGGCCAAGACTAGTGAACGGTAATTAGAGTTTGGTGAACAAATTCAGTTAACAGAAAACAAATGCATTGCGGAAGCTAGGTATTCCCTAAAAACTGACCACTGAAGAAGCATTGCCCATGAAGGGAGATGCCACCTGTAGCTGCTAGGAGCTTGCATGATCAACATTTTGCAGTGCCTATAGCCATACAATAGGCATCTTCTAGTGTAATCGACGGACCAAACAACAATCGATTATACAATTCAACTGTCCCTTATACACAGATTTAGTTCCCACTTAAGGTTGCATTAGACAAAGCCACAAAATGCAAAGACATTTATGCTTTGTAATAACATGCACTGGCAAAGTCAAGGACCCTCGCTTGCACTGCCTGAAGATATCTGCGGAGTTACCATGAGAAAACCATGTCCAGCAGGAGGGGGTCTCGAAGAGTGCAGCTAGCACAGCTGCAGACTGATGTGCACTTGCTGGGCTGTGTTCAGTCACATACTACTTTTCCACATCACCAAAGCATCAATAGCACACTGGTAATCATCAAAATGCTGTGGCCCCTTACTGGCCATACTATGGCTCACAACAAACCGTTAAGTCTGTAGCTAGAAAATATATAATGGAGTGCACTCCTGTAAGTCTTTGGCCATTATGAACTATGCAAAGTGTGAGTAGAACTGAATAAAAAGAGATCTGTAAAGCAACACTGCAAGCTGGATTGCTCTAGAGGGTGACAAAGAAGAGCACGATACTTCAAGTACCAAGCAGCAATCCAGAGAATGCATAAGGTGGCATGAAGATCTTACAGGAAGTATTTTCATGCAACAATTATGATTCCCTCAGTTCAAACAAAGCAATAAGAAATGTTAACCTTTCATTTAACACCTTTAAGCAGCCACACTGAAAAAGTGGATCATAAATGGGTATCGTCAGCAGCCCTTCAGATTGACGGTGGTACAAATGTTCTTGCGCCTTAAATTTTATATTAACTTCCCAGCTTAAATGTGAACTTTTCCAATATAGAAGGGGAGAAACGCCCATTAAAAGATACAATGTTGAATGACTTTAATTTTGTCAGACCCTGATAACACTGGTAAGCTGAAGAGAGCGAGGGGGCAATGTCGAATGCTTTACCAATTGACAAACACCATTCGGGTGTATCTGCTTTTTTGCTACAAGTGACTACTGGAAATGAAGACTGAATTATTAGGAGATGCAGAAAAAAGAAGAAGAAAAAAAAAAAAAAAAAAAAAAGGAAAGGAAAGAAGAATGCAAGAGTTCTACACCAGGTACGCACTTAAATGTTTCAGTGAGGTATGCATTTAAGGGCATTTTTCCAAAACTGAGATTGCTATGGTTCCAGATTTGTCAAGCACTTCATGCCTCAGTGTGAAAACCTGCCCCTCTTCATTATTAGCAGTGTCTTCTCTTACCTATTTGCTATTTTCACTGCTAAGGCAAAATTTTACAAAACTAAGTCACCACAACGTAGGATATTATCAGCGGTTTTAAGGAAATACAAGAATTAGAAAAGGAAGAAATAGTAAGTAATTTAACAAAAAAAAAATACACTTAATGGAAAAAACAGCTGGACATTAAATGCCTCCTCTCCGCATTATTACATGTTATGGAAAAAGTCAACTGTACTCAAGTATCTGAACAAGGAAACAAAAAAAAAAAAAAAAAAAAAAAAAAAAAAAAAAAAAAAACACACAGTAGATGACCTACAAGCGCAAGTAAAGGAATGTCCACAACGGCACTTACCATATTCTATTGTTATTCACCAGCAATGTTTTAAGTCTCTTCAACAAAGGAAATCCTTCAATTTTCCGGATTTCATTATCTGAGAAATCAATTGTATCAAACTGATCCAAAGTTGCACCCAAATTTTCAATAACTGGAATCTTGTATCCTGCAAAGACACGTGAAGCTTACATTAGGAAGTTGGGCTTTTATAAAACGTCCACACAACTTAAAAAGCAACAGAAGATTACTACTCCAAACGCGTTCACTGTCATAGTAATTATTTTACATGTTTAAGTCTACAATTAAATGCCCAATTCAGGAAAATGTCACTGCTTAGATTGTGGTTTTAAACTAAATGGGAATACAGCAATACTCAAAACCTACACACAATGTGTTCCTTAAATTAAAAGGGAATCATCACTACTGACAAGTGAATAGGGACTGCATCAGTTCTTTAGATAACCTATTTGGTTACAGTACATACACGTTTTGCAGGGGTGCCATCAAAGAAACCTCACAAGTAGCAGCAAAGAAGCAGCAGGACGTTTCATTTTTGGGAAGGCGGAGAGAGGGGGGCACCATTAATACATGTTCAGAAATGTAAAAGAAAACTAGCATTTACAAATGCAGAACGTGCAAATTATAATTGCCATCTACATAACGAAGCCCGAGACAACATCCATTGCGAACAAGAGCAGTGGATTAAGGTGTTTGCGGCAGGCACAGAAAGGGACAGCAGGGAAGAAAAAAAAAAAAAAAAAAAAAAAAAAAAAATGACAGACACGCACGCACGCACACACAAACACGAGGCAGTGCATAGTAGGCACACACAGGCGAAGATTCCCCATTCACCACCATAGCTAAAACATGGAAGAATAGGGAACCTACTCAGGTTTGAGTGGCTGGCAAAACGTAGTGGATAATACTACACCCAGTACTACCAGTCACAGAAGTAATGGCGATATTGGGTCCCAGTATTAAAATGATGTTTAGGTTGAATAGATGCAAAAGTATGGGATTAAGACAGGAAAGTCCAAATGAGATGGGATGAAGGAAGCAAGCACAGTGTAAAACTAATAAAAATTAATGAGAAAAAAAAAAGAACAGACTTATGAAGACAGAATAAGGAAATGGGAGTTACAAAAGAAGGGTAGAATAAGGTATAAAAATATACAATTAAAAAAAAAAAAAAAAACGGAAGTGAAAGATTAGGGATGGAAAGAGTTATGTAGTAAGCCAAGGAACTGAATAAGGAACAGAATGACGAAACTAGAGTAAATAAAGGGAAAAATGAAAAAGAATGGCATGTAAAAATAGAAAAGAAATTAAAGAAAAACACTAGGCTCTAACAGAAAAAAAAACAGAAAGTGAGGAACAAAGGGAAGAAAAGATAAATATACAAAAAATAAAGGGGGCATTAAGGAAGTGGCTTAGAAGAAATGGCGATAAGTTAGCAAGTATAGGGATCATGGAGTAATGGAAAGATTGGATAAGAAAGGACAGAGGGAAAAGCGCATGAAAAAAGTAGGAAACTGAGGAAAGAAGAAAGGAAAAAAGTGAAAGAGAAACAAAGAAGGAGAGATTAAGAAAGGAATGACAGACAGGAAATCTGGATCATCTCCCCAGCCTTCATCTCTCTCCAAAACTGTGCAAACAAGAGATCAACAAGATACTTCACACGTTCATGGAAAGACACTCAAAGTAAATTGAATTCCTAAACTAAAAGAAATGCACTTGATAGAAGGAAAACTCAAGTAGAGACTTTAGCATTGGCATTTTATAAGCTTATTTTTTTTTTTCTCACTCCGCGTTAGTTTCAGCTCTTCATAAGCTTTTAAGGGGAGAGGGGCCACCCATCTGTTACTCCCACTTGCAAGCATGCATGCACATTGAGCAGTACTTTAATTTAGCGTGGATTAGTGACCAACTATTCAACATCTGCACTTGTCTGACGTGACAAATATTTTAAAATGCAGATGCGCTAACCTCTTAGCGAATAACCTGTATTAACTCCTATTTACATACGCCTATTAATCTAGTAACCGTACGCGCCAGCTTTGTAGTGAGGCAGGGTTTTGTTTTTTTTGGCATTTAAAGTGTTACTTTGCAGGTGAAAACAGGTTTTTAGCCACATCCTCATCTTTAGAAAAGATGGACCACCGCACTGGTTTGCTGCTTTGCATCTCAATCCAGCAAGTGTTGCTTACAGTAGCTTATGTTTAACCATATGACTTGAATCATCCGGCACCCAGTATAAATGTGTAGGTTACCTCTCCTCTGGGAGCTGTTCTACCTAGTGAATATTGGGATTCTTCAGGCACATTCCATGTAATACAATCCAGCAATATCTGTGAGGAGTACGGTTAAAGAACTCTGATGCCCACCATGGGTAACCAAACTGCCTTGTGAACCTGCTATAAACAAGATCAAAAATAAACAGGAAAAAAGGGTAAGTGGGGCTACATTGCATGGAGTTCTTCCCCTTTGAAGAAATTGGGTACCCCAGGTTCACACATAGCCTCCACTTCCCCTATAAGAGCAAAAGGATTAGGGGATCCACCCAAAAAACAACAAATCAGGTTAACTACCCCTCTTAGGAATATGTTTATGGGCAAAATTGCAACCTCTTTCTCAGGTGAGTGAAGGTGGTCAGATGGGTAGCCACTGCTCTAATCAGGTGCCACGGAACTTGTAGGGCCTGTGGAAACCAAGGACAATACTCGAAGGCAGTGATACTCAAAGTACGGCCCGGGGGCCGCGTGCGGCCCTCCGGACATTTACATGCGGCCCCCAGGTCAACAGCAGCACTGTGCTGCGGTTTATTCGACTCAGCACTAGCACTAAAAGAATGTTAAATAATCAGGAAACTATGTATTTGGAGGGTAATTGAAGTTCAAGAAAGGGAGTAACTAGGGTGTCCAGGACCTCTTAACTTTAGAAACGCCTTTATTAAAGACATTTTGCAGAAAAAGTATAAAAGTATGATCTGACTGACATTTAAAAAGTGGATTTCATTAACCTGCAGAACCGCTTCACCTTAGTACACAAGATGACATCACTGCATTGAGAAGTATTTTTTTGTTTTTGTTTTTTTTAAAGTGAAAGTTTCTAAATTCTTGTTTGAAAACTATCATTCCCCCTCCGCTCAAGCCCCGGACAACAATGTGAATTGTGAACTAAGAGGCAAGTGAGTTGTTATGTGAATTCTTTGGGAGGCCTGGGTTTCTATTATACATGAACAACATTATAGTTTCTTAAATCAGACACAAATGTTTTATACAGCATACATTCTGATGAGGTATTTCAAGGTCTTTATATGCGATGATGCAGAAAAAGGAATAAAGGAGGTAACGTGAAATGAAACATTTGCCTAGGATCACACAATTTGGTTAAGTGGAGAAGCCGGAATTTATACTGGTTTCATATTGTGCAATTCAGACACTAGATGTATATGCTTCTCTACAACCACTTTACCACTACCTCTCCCCACCCCCAGCCCTCCGACTGGCACCCTGCTGGGATCAATGCGGCCCATGGTCACATCACAGACCAAACAGTGCGGCCCCTAAGAAAATGTTTGTGAGTACCCATGCACTAAGGCATCAGCCCGGCGGTTAGAAAAAAAAAAAATAATAATAAAAAAATAATAAAAAATAATAAAAGTTTGGGAAAGGTCAGCACTTTACTTCGAATTGGAAATTGATGGGTTGAGGGTTACTGACAGTAATAGGCACCAGGCCCTAGCGGATATGGATGAGAGCAGGGGTAAAAGACATTTAGTTGAAAAAGTAGGAGAAGGAGTTTGGACAATCTCAGTGGACAGAATAGCTCAGAACCAGACTCCCCGAGAATAGGAACATAAGCCCTAGAGAGCAGGGTGTTGAAGCTGAAAGATTCAGCTGCTCTTGATAGAAATGAAGAGATCGGGGCTATGAAACACATAGAAAGTGTCAGTATAAGTTAGAGGTGCTAGAACACAGTACTAGATGAAACAACCTAAGAATCCTAAATGTGCGTGGGGGAAGTGTTGTAGGAGGTGAGGCTATCAAAATGTTTGTCATAGCGTTGCTCAAATCAGGGGGAGTGTAGGATGACACAGATGAAGACCTGGCCAGGGATATTCAAAGAATTTATGTGAACCTATTCAGAAAGCACCCCACCAGAAATAAATCCCAAAAGTTCCTAGAACTTACATATTCCATTCAAGAGCAGATCTTAGGACACTGAAATAGAAATCCCAGAAAGCGAGTGGGTTTACTTTGGACATCAGGTCTGACATTTCATGAGCCACTCTGAATAGGCAAAGGCCACTGGGAAAATGGTTCGACGAATTCAGGACACTAGGTTCCACTGCATAGTTAAGATTCCCTGCCCCCCCCTAAAGGTAATATATAATAACAAAATCCTTAATTTTAGTTATCATGAGGCTGAGAAATTGATTGAGATCATAAGGAAAGGAAACCTGCCACAAGGACAAAGCACATGCTTGTTACAACAATGTTAGCAGTATGTTGTCACACGGTTAAACAAGTGAAAAAGGGTGGATGTAAAGAGTCAATCTGTCCTGTTTTATTTATATTTTCTTTTCTGCATCCCAACGAGCACGCAAAAGACTGAATTGTTCTCCAGGGCTAGGGAAGTCAGGGGAATAGGTGTGGGGAACATAAAGGGGTGGGGGGAGTCCCCAAGAATCTTTTTCAAAACTAATATTGTTCCTCCCAATAGGTTGCACATGGGATGTAGTATTGAGAGCAAGGTAGTACCAGCAAATTCTCCCCTGGAATGTCAATGTGCTTCATACAAGTGGACCTCAATCAAGAATAATATTGAAGGGAAACAACAGCTCAGATCATTGTTTTACAAGAAATGCATTGAACTAGAAAAATATGCCTGATTGGTTTAGTACACAGAGATGGGTCCAGCGGATGGCTTGTACAGATCAAAGTTGCCACACTAAAGGGGAGGCAATATTATTAAGAAAGCACATGAAGGCTACTATAACAAAGTTTATAAAAAGGTTGAGCTGAAGTGTAATTGCCAACCTTTAACTATCAGACAAAAGGTAAACCTTAGTGGGATATTATAGGCCTAATGTGGACAACACTGAATCCCCAAAGAAGCTCTTTAAATGGATTACGATATCCCTATACCATTATTATACAGCCAATTTTAATGCTATCATGGTCAACAACCTAGACAGATTAATTAACAGTAGATCGAATAACCCTTCAAATGCAGTCATGCATTAAAAACATGATGACAGATGGAACTGTGCGATATATGGAGAATAAGGGCTGGGAAGGAAATGAGCCACCTGGAAAAGCAACTATTGGACTAGTGGCTGTAAGGTAATAATAAAGCACTACTGGAGAGAGTTACAAGAGGAAGGAGAAGTTTATCCTTGAGTAAGGTCATGATGGGAGGACAGTAAGATGAGCCATTCTGAATACGGAGAGAATGCGGGAAGCTGCTGGCTCGGAAAATTAAAACAGACCAAGCCAGATATGCTGAGAGAGCTTAAGGGGTGGGGGTATACCTAAAGAATAGCCTAGACATTGAAAATGCTTTTCTTATATTCTATGGAAAGCTGCATACATAGAATTTGGCAACTACGGAGGAGAATGTCAATGAATGGTTAAGGGGAGATGTATTAGATAAACTCTCAGACCCTCTGAAGGCATGTTTAGACCGGAATATCATGCACAGTGAATTCTGGCAAGCAGTCAACTCTAGTAAGAGGGGCAAAGCAGCAGGTCCGGATTGCCTTCCCAACATTCTTTAAGATGTTGGAATGCTCCATTATACCAGTTATGAACAGATTGGGGAATTTTTTTAGAGAATGAAGACCCTGGGTGGGGGAGAAATCAGCCATAGTCCCTCATCTCAATACCAGATATAAATCCCACCTCCTGCGGGACCTATATCACTCTTGCATAGCGATTACAAAAATTGCTGCCAACATCCAGGCCAAGACATTGAGTCAGGGGGGGTGGGGGGGGTGGTAGATCTAATCCAGGAGGATCAGGAAGGCTTTAAGGGGAAGATACCTGAATGAGTTAACACATGGGTTAATAAGCTCAATAGATTTAGCCACCACCTTTAAAATTCCACCTGCTGTTCTGATACTGGATGCCACTAAATCCTTCAACAGGGTTAATTGGTCCTTCTTGAACACGTTTAAAGCTCAATAATGTAACGGATACAATCGGGAGGGTAGTTCAGCTCATTTATAAGAACCCCTCAGCTAGAATTATTTTTAAATGGTAGGTTAACACCAGAGTTTAAAAGTAACAAGGGGCACGAGGCAGGGTTGCCCACTATCCACACTACTATTTAACATATATTAAACTTTTGGCATGCAAGCTGCAAAAAGGAGAGCAAAAAAGCCATTGTAGATACGACATCTGGGAAAAGAAGTCCCCCTTTGTGTAGACAACCTGATGATTTATACTTCACACTTACAAACCGCTCTTCCCACCATCAAGCAGTCGTTAACTGTTTTTGGTGAGGTGTGGGCTATGCAGTGAACACTTCAAAAATAGATTTGATGGTGTGGAATGTAGAAGTGAATCAGCCGGTTAAAAAGGAGATAAAATACCCTGAAATCAAAATTATACAAGATTTAGGCAGGACTGCAGAAGCCAATTTCAAAAAGGTGTTTGGGGATATAATGAAATTGTTAATGAGTTGGTCTCACTTACTGCTAACAATATTCAGTAAAACAACTCTGATTAAAAGAAAGACCATCCTGTCAAAACATACCTTTCTTTGTAACACAATCCCCTTATATTTTAAGGAGTGGATGGAAAAGCGACAAGGAAATGTCAACATTTGGGTGTCAAAGGGAGCAAGAATCTCCTGGGAAAAAAAACTGTGTGGGAGACAAGACAAGGGAGCAGTTTTACTGCGTGCCCTCCAGCTTTATGCATGAGCATTTCAGATTTAAAAAAAAAAAAAAAAAAAAACAAAGAAGATGAAGTGTCTAATGACAATCTACATGGGTTAGAGATAGGCTACCTGATTAAGGCAATGCCAGAAGATGTAAGAGAGTGTGTGTGGGGGTCTTTTTGTGCAAGATGTGACATTTTACAAGAAGTTGATATTAAAAAGTCTTGCAGGTGAGGGCCTTAGTCCTGCAGGCCATGGCCTTTCTCTGATTGCATACAAGACAGGTCAAGAAGCCCCTGTACTACAGTAGGTTTGTATGTGTCTGGGAATCTCCAGGAACTCCACAATGCTTGGGGAATAAACTAGCAGCCCCAGTCAAAGACTGCCTAATGTTCGGGTCAACTACTACAGGATGACAAGGTTCTCATCTGGGATGATTTATGAAGGGCAGCCCTGGACAATATCTTCAATTGAAAGTTTCTTAAATTAAAAAGCTAGTACAGAGTTTTGAGGATGGGACTACTAATGAGCTGGAAGAACAATTACAAAAAGTGAATCTGAGGAAGAGAAAGGTATTGCTGTGGTACTGAAATCATGGATGGGGGCTTTATACCCCCAGACTGTAGGTAGCCGGCCTTTTATGTGGCATGTGAATACTGGGTATTCACATGGTTTCCCAGTGAGTGGCTAGATCTTGCTATGCAATCCTAAAGGACTATTTATGGGTAGTGTGGTCAAGCAGCCTTAGGCTTAACACAGGAATGCACGACATCTACAAATCCATGTAATAGTCAATAAATGAGACACAGGACTCAAAAAGGAGATCCACACCAATTTATAAAAAATAGTAAGTATCTTTATATATGTTGAGGCATCAGAGGAAAATAAAACATTCAGATAAGTACATTTTTAAATAGGCATTCTTTTCACTCTAAAAAGTGGATACAGTACATTTTCTGAGTTCTGCAATGTTATCCTATGGTAGGAAAAACAAGTTCTGCAAGCAGGTAAAGTACATTGGCGTACAAAAACCAAACTCCTGGGGTTAAGGTGAGTAGTGGGCAGGTCCAAGGCAGCACCCACAGTACACCATCAGCAGCATGGAGGCGGCCGGGTGCAGAGTGCAAAACAACATTTAGTGCCCAATGAGTTCCTATAGAAATCGGTCACTGTGGAAAGAGGCTGCAGGCTCTGGCCAAGAGGCTTGTCGGGCTGAACCTACGGCAGGGTTCAGGCCTCATGACGCTCAGGCACAGGTAGGCACCTTTGGTCTTGGCCTTTTCTGACTGCAGATGTCGTCGAGGAGTCCAGGAGGGGTGAAACCATGGACTTAGACTCTTGAGCCACTTCAACCCGGGCTGGAGACGGCAGGTCCAGTGGTGACTTCAGGTGTCAGGTTTTGGTGGTTTCAGAGGCTTCAGAATCCCTTCTTTTGAACTTTCCTGGAGAACAGATCCACTGTTCACAGGAGGCCTCGAGTAATTTTTGAAGGCAGGCAGTCCTCCCATGCTTCTGAAATCACAGCTGCAGGATGAGTCACCTTTGGTGCAGATTACAAGGGATTCAGACAGGCTGGCAGGGTTGGTAATAGATCAATGGCTTCTTTTCTCCTCTTCTGCTGTTGCATCTGTGTCCTTGGTCTTCTTAGGTCATCAGGATCTGCTTCTCTGCCACCAGGGGCTCCCCTAAATACAGAATTCAGGAGTGTAGTAGCCAATTCCCGTAGGAAGTGGGCATAACCATATCCCAAAAATCATAAATATGCCATCACAAAGATGACTACTTCTGAAAAATTGTGTTCACCTTGCAGTAGCCCACCTAAGGTGTGGCACTAGCCTGGGGGTAGCATGGCTGACTAGGTAATTTTCTTGCCTGTCCAGGTGCCAAATGGGCTTCCTTTCCTGTGAGGGGAAACAGATTTGCATTTCAAAGGTGGCAGCCCTTTAAGGCTTGCAGCCTTAGAAAGACTAATCAGATGATCATCGTGTGTGGGGGGGGGGGGGGGGGTTACACCCTCATCCCCAGACAGGCTTTTGCTCTGGGCCTCCTGAGAGCAGAAGGCTATCACCTTAGGGGTCCAGAACAGTGCCTCAGGTGGTAGGCTCGCAGAAACTAGTCAGCAAGCACACCAGAGGCTGTTAGTGGGGGGGGGGGGGGGGGGGGGGGGGGGTTACACCCTCATCCCCAGACAGGCTTTTGCTCTGGGCCTCCTGAGAGCAGAAGGCTATCACCTTAGGGGTCCAGAACAGTGCCTCAGGTGGTAGGCTGGCAGAAACTAGTCAGCAAGCACACCAGAGGCTGTTAGTGCTTCAGGGGGCACCTCTAAGGTGCCCTCTGGGTGCATGCATATGGCATCAGCGTGGGTTCACCAATATGAGATGTTTGATACCAAACATCCCAATCTTCAGAGAAGCCATCATGAAGCTGAGGAAACT
This sequence comes from Pleurodeles waltl, assembly GCF_031143425.1. Classification (NCBI taxonomy): domain Eukaryota; kingdom Metazoa; phylum Chordata; class Amphibia; order Caudata; family Salamandridae; genus Pleurodeles; species Pleurodeles waltl. The sequence continues at coordinate 524,533,936 of NC_090440.1, forward strand.
CGTACTGACCAGTGTACGGAACATTTAAATGGTTTCCCTGGTCACTTACTATGATCTTAGACTTGACAAAGACTTAGCAGGGACACATCTGCCCATGCAGATATGCACACACGTGATATAATGCACCTTGCCTTAGGGATGCAAGTCCTGCTAGAGGGGTGACTTACATGTATTGCATGCAGTGTTACGGGACATGGCACGGGACAGGTTGTGTTTTTACTTTTGTCTACACCAAGACTTGCAGCCTGCAATGGCAGCCTGTCGTGCTTGGTGAGGGGTACCTTAGGTTGGCACACTTAGTGCTGCAGCCCTTAAAAACCCTCTTTAGTACCCCAGGCACCCGAGGTAACATTTACTAGTGACTTAGGGGGTGCTAAAGGTTTTGCCATTTGGGAAAGAGACCTGGCACTGGGGACCTGGTTAGCAGAAGCCCAGGGCACTTTCAGTTGAAACCACGCCAGATACCAGGCAAAAAGCAGGGTGTAATCATGTCAAAAGAAGGCACTTACCTACAGTGAGGAACTATGGGGAAGAAGTCCGACAACACTGCAGATTTAAAGACTTATGGCAAGTATCAATGTGTCCACTTTACAACATAGTAAAACCTGTCTATTTAATAATCTTTTTCCCTTCAGAGTATGTTCTGGGCTCCAAAAAACAATTTGAAGCTGGTAAAATGGATTTTGCATTCTGTCTGGAGTGTGGTTTAGAAAAGGTTGATGACATGTTTATGGAGTTCCCCAGGATACAGCAATTCTGGGAAGAAGACTATAAGCGATATTTTCCAAGAATATCATGGTAAGCAGGAATTTAAATATCAAAAATGTTACTAGACCTGCAGGTCTAGTGACTTAAATGATCTACTCGACCCAATTATAGTGCTCTTGACCCATAAACTGGTTTCAAATCATGGAATCCTGGGTAAATATTTTAATTCACTGAGCCACCATTTTCTTCTTTATCACACATGAAAGCACCTTCAAATAAGCAAGTTCAGCATGTCTGCTGTATAAAAAAACAATTGTGTTTGATTTAATAGACTAAAAGGTTTGCTCCATGTATAATGCAAACCTAGCCACACATAGGATACGTATGACCGCTGACTAGCCTCTTAATAAAACTGAGATTTTTTAAACATGGTATGAGAAAAGTTCCTGCCCTGATGACAATGCGGCTAATTAAGTACATACCTAAAGCATAAAGTGATTGCAAATAAGTGCTATCGGTAGATTTTCCATTGAAATGTCCACAACATTTCCCACTGACGTAGTTTTACTGATAAAACTGTACAGGTTATAATGTTTAGAAATTGGGTTCCTGCAAATATTTGCCATCTGCACATCTCCAAGTAAAGTGTTATGATTTGTTTTGCGCCTATTTAAATCTTTGGTTGCAACACTTCGGATTTACAAAATTATTTTGTAATTCCTCATACATTTTGAAATACTTGTACTATTCCTTCTCAAGCTGTTTAAATGTGTGTTAGGAAAAATAAAAACTGACATCTTCCATTCTTTTGTTTCACAGTGATTGTCAGACAGCTCACTTGACATAAACCTCTGTAATAAGAGAAAGAAATGTAAACACCATTTTCCTGACATACGACCCCCATCCTTAAACAAACATCAAATGTGTCAAGATAAAAACAAGATTTAAAGGCGCCTTGTTAGAAATTGAGTCTTTGGTTGGCAGTCAGGTTACCCCCTGCCCAAGCAAGGATCCTCACTCTAGTCAGGGTAAAAGAGAATCGCCCTCAGCTAACTCCTGCCTACCCCCATGGTAGCTTGGCACGAACACTAGGCTTAACTTCAGAGTGCTAGGTGTAAAGTATTAATACCAACACACACAGTAACTTAATGAAAACACTACAAAATGACAACACAGGTTTAGAAAAATAGTAAATATTTAAACAAAACAAGACCAGAACGACAAAAATCCACAATGCACTAGTCAAGTTATCACTAAAAATGCGAAAGGAGGCTTCATGTAATTGTAAACACACTGTTAAGGTAAAAATGTAACTTGGGTGTGGCAAAAATAACCCAGCACGGGCGAGTGTGCGTCAAGAAGGGGCTTGCGATGCGTCGATTTCACTCACGAACGAGACATTGCGTTGTTTCTCCTTTAGTCGGTCATCATGCGTCATTCTTTCTCTCTGCAGGGGAGAGATGCGTCAATCCGGTCAGCACTCTTGGGCCTGGGCAGGCCTTGCTTTGTTTTCACATGTCCAGAGGTGTTTGCGAGGAAATCCAGCTGCACGATGATCTAAAAGACAGCACGAGTTGCGATCTCGCCAGCCTCCGTCAGCGATGCTGTGCGTGGTTTCTCCAGCCCCGGGTGCTGATCTTCGGGTTGCGTTGCAGGCGCGCATAGAATTTTCAGCCACGAAGTCTGGGGCACTTCGATCTTTTCCCCACACGGCATTCTGTGCATGAATTTCTTCTTCTTAGGCTGCCAGCTTCTCCTTTCAGGGTCCCAGGAGCTTCATGGGCATCACTTGGCAGATCAGGAGTCTCTCCAGAGACTCCAGGTGCTGGGAGAGAGAAGTCTTTGCTGTCCGAGACTTAAACAGGAGGCAAGCTCTAAATCAAGCCCTTACAGATCTTCATAAGATGGAAGGCACACAAAGTCCAGTCTTTGCCCTCTTACTCTGGCAGAAGCACCAACTGCAGGATAGCTCCACAAAGCACAGGCAGGGCAGCACTTCTTCCTCAGCTCTTCTCCAGGCAGAGGTTCCTCTTGGTTTCCAGAAGTGTTCTAAAGTCTGTGGTTTTGGGTGCCCTTGTTATACCCAAATTCTCCCTTGAAGTAGGCAAACTTCAAAGCAAAGTCTCCCTTGAATGTGAAATCCTGCCTTGCCCAGGCCAGGCCCCAGACACTCACCAGGGGGTTGGAGACTCCATTGTGTGAGGGCAGACACAGACCTTTCAGGTGTAAGTGACCACTCCTAGCACAGATGGCTCGTCAGGAAATGCAGACTTCACCCCAGCTCCCTTTGTGTCACTGTTTAGTGTGAGGTGCAACCAGCCCAACTGTCAAACTGACCCAGACAGGCAAGCACAGAAATGGTATAGGCGAGAAAATGCTCACTTTCTAAAAGTGGCATTTTCAAACATGCAATCTTAAAATCAACTTTATTAACAGATTTATTTTTAAATTGTGAGATCAGAGACCCCAAACTCCACATGTTCCTCCGCTCCCAAAGGGGAATCTACACTTAAATCATATTTAAAGGTAGCCCACATGTTGACCTTTGAGAGGGACAGGCCTTGCAACTGTGAAAAACAAATTCAGTAGTATCTCACTGTCAGGACATAAAAAACACATTACTATATGTCCTACCTTAACCATACACTGCACCCTGCCATTGGGTCTACCTAGGACTTACCTTAGGGGTGCCTTACATGTAAGAAAAGGGAAGGTTTAGGCCTGGAAAGTGGGCGCCCTTGCTAAGTCGGATTTACAGTTCAAAACTGCACACACAGACACTGCAGTGGCAGGTCTGAGACATGATTACAGAGCTACTTATGTGGGTGGCACAGCCAGTGCTGCAGGCCCACTAGCAACATTTGATTTACAGGTCCTGGGCACCTCTAGTGCCCTGTAGTAGGGACTTATTAATAAATCAAATATGCCAATCGTGGATAAACCAATTACATACACATTTTGTAAAGGAGCACTTGCACTTTAGCACTGGTTAGCAGTGGTAAAGGGCCCAGAGTAACATAAACAGCAAAATCAGAGTACAGCACACATCAACAACCTGGGAAACAGACAAAATGTTAAGGTAGACCACACCAAGGATGAAAAGTCTAACACGCCTTATAGCTCATTCACTTTTTTGAATGAACACCTTTTCATTCTAGTATAAGTTCACTTGCCAGAACGGGTGGAGTAGGTGCTAAAAATAGCTTGACCTGATAAACTCTGACTCACCATAGCAAGTGGGCGAATAGATTTTTCAAGGCCTGGTAAGTCTTGGCTTAAATATTTTTGGAAGCACAGAAGAGATTGAAGCTTAGAAAGGCTAACAGCTAGTTGTTGTTCTACCTGCTATTATTGGCAAGGGGACAAATTTGTAGAAATGGATATCTAAGGTACCTCCTACCAAATCTGAATGGCTCAACTCAATGTACATTCTAAAAAGGAATAAACATTACAAAGCTGCAAAAAGATTTAAGATATGGCCGTTGATTATGTAGAATGGAGTAAAACACCAACAGGGAGAGTTAAGACAAGGGAAAATCCACAGAGAAATGCTAATCTAATTGCCCTATGATTACACTAGACCTGGATATTTGAAAAACAGGTTGGCACAGGTCAGATCAGAAAGGATTCCCAGGTCTTCCCTCAAACTGAACACAAGCAACCCATGACTGGCTCTACCCTCGTTATGGGTTTTTTGTGTTTCACGGACCACGGTAAGTGGCATGGGTATGCCTTGAAGTGGGTCTTATGCTCACGGCAGTGGTTCCCAAACTTTTTTGAATCCTGGCTCCCTTGACCTATTGGCTGTGGTTCCCCTTCATGACACTTTTTTTTGGTGAGTGAAGGGATGTAAGCCCGGCCTCAGGATTGTTTCCATTTTTCTTCCTGAAAATAATTGGGATGAAGCCGATGAAGGTATTGTAATGATAGATGTAATCCTATCCTATCCAATGCGAAACCCCATGCTGTGCCAACAACTGATTGGAGGGACAAGGGGTTCTCAGAGAAGTGAACTGTTACTGCATTGTGATATAGTGCTCTTTATACAGGTGTGTCTATAGCTCGTTCCTGAGCAGAGTTTGTGAAGCCCTGATAGATACAAGAATGCTGTTTCACATCCTGGGTGCATTGAAGGAGAAGGCCTGTGTCTGCTGTCTAATCTAACCAATGCCATTTACTTTTGGTCTTCTGCTTTTGATTTGTGAGAGTTGTTTATGGATTTTTTCATTAAGTGAAACAGATCGTCCAGGAATAGATTATGTTTCAAAACATTTAGCCAGGCACCTCCTAAAAGTATCATTTGTTTCTACTAACCATACATTGAATGTATACTTCACTCTAGTTCTCTAGTCATACTCCTTCAGTTCAGTTCTAAGCTTATGCGCAAGGAAAAAGAACATTTGATACAAAGCAGAAACTAAATACCACAGAAAATCTATTAATTTGGAAGAAAAGTAAATGTCTTATGAAGCACGTGTTATAAAATATTTTCAGAAACACACAGAGCTCTCATCTTAGGTACAGAACACTATTATATAATTTCCGTTCATATTTTATCATAAAGTTAGTACATTTCAAACATGTTTATTTTTCACATGGACTGACATTTCTACCAATCCTCCCAAAATTTAAATTACATTTGTTCAGCAAAATAAGTAATCTGAAAAGAACAAGACATCCAGGGGCCTGAAAAACATAACGCTGCAGGGTGTAGGCGTCATTTCATTCCAAAAACACAGAATTGTCCAAATCTGGCTACACCAGGAAGACAGACAGAGACATTCGGTCACCCTTTTCACTGCTCTCTTTGTGCTCTGGGAAGCTTGTGTGAACATAGTAGCTGCAAAAGTGAAAGTAAACCTGCTTCATGGACAGCCTGGATTGTGTGGTCTTTTAACATCAATTACTGGACTTCACTGCAAAGGAGCCTCATGCATGACAGTGCCTCAGCTTACAATCTCGATTCACCTTTTCTTAAGAAGCGTGTGAATGGGACAGTTCTACTTGAAATAAAAGTCTTTCTGTTGTGCATTCAGGACGGGCATGAACAGTAGGGCTCCCATGTTCAGTGTGCAATGATGTCAGAGCCCAATTCTGAGTTCTTCACAATGGAATGTGGTTCCTAAACTGTGTGCTTAGTGCACGGCGCCCCTTGCGAGATATGAAGGCGCACTGGGGTGGCGCGGCGCACAGATTGGGAACCACTGGTTTACGGTGTGACTGGAATCAAGCTGTTGGGCAAATGAGCCCACAACTAAGGTGGGACCTGTCCTAGGTTGCGTGTGTTCCTGTTCAGGGAGGACCCGGCCTGGCAGTTCAGGCTGGTCTGTTCCCAGGAGGATCAGGGTCAAGAGTGATTTGTATATGGTTAGGTCCAAATTGAGGTGGCAGGGTGAACAAAAGAACAATGGGGTTGGGTGCTACCAAGCGATTGCCAGTTGTTACAAGCATTCCTCTGATCAACTTTTGTGTGCTGCATCGTGGAAGGGGACAATCAGTAAAGATAAATGTATACATCTCTGTCTAAGCAGGATGTCTCTCTGCAGGACAGTCAAGAGGGATCTGTGTGCGCCACAGTAGATGTTCGTCTTTGCCTGGTGTGTGCCTGCAGAGACTGACTGTTACGCTGCAGTAATTGAGTGTGGTTGTGTAAGCAAACGTGTGCTCTCAGTCACTATTCTTGGCCCCTAAATGCTGTAGATATCATGAGTTCGCACTAAAACTCGAGCGGAAAAAAGCCTATTCCTTTTAGCTCCACTCCTTACTCCACCTACAATTCACTTCCAATAAGCGCGAGATGAGAAAAAATGGAGGGCAAAGGGGACAGAGGCTGGGTAAACGCAGACTATCGAAAGGTGAACAGTAAATAAGAAAAGATATGTTAGAAAGATACAGGAAAACAATCAAAGGATAAATCACAGCCTAAGGAATCAACGCTTAAAAAAATGGATCACGAAAGGGAAAAAGACATCTTTGTCGTAGTTTAAAATGTTACCGAGATGTCCACGGAAAAGCGCCTAATGCTAAATGGCATCAGTTCTGGTGCGATAGCTCAAGGGATTAACAGCATACACACTTAATTTACAAAATTATGGATAACTGCACCAAAAGCAGAGATTACTTCATTATCATTAGACTACGGTCTAAACCTGAAACGAAATATCGGTGCGTTAATGCACACTATGCAGATATTGTATGCAATATATCCTCAGTTATAAGCGGTATCATTTCCAAAATTCACATTACGAAGCTCCTGGCTCCCCCTTTACCCTCTTACAGACTCATTGCTTTCTTCATCCACCTTTAAATGTCCCTCGCCACCGTGACATACTTACCCCGGAGGTCTAGCTCGCGGTCCCTCACTGCGTTGGTATACTGTGCTGCCCCCTCGATGAGTTCGGCCGTTAACTTCACCATAATGCCTACTTTCAACTCAACAGCACTGCCAAGAACAAACCACACGCCTGAGAAACGCGTCCTATACCTGCGCCATAAGCCTACGTCATCACAAGAAGACACGTTCACGAGACATTTTATGATACGTCGCCCAACAAACTCGCTGTGGCTTCGTGTAATATCTACCGCGACACTGCTCGCTAATTAAATCGTAAAATGAAAGCTTTTTGTTGAAAGAATGTAGAAAGGTCTACTGTGTTTGCTAGATGTTAAAGGTGGCACTAGTTGAGCCCAAACAATAAACACTACAATCATATCGATATTTACGTTTCTTGATATTCTCATTGAGAAACGAAAAACTACTTCAAGTGTTGCGTGTTTTTTTTAAGGCATGGTAAATACTATTATGAGGTTAAAGTTCAAGATGGCCGCCATACTTTAGTGATTGGCGCTGAGCAACAGCCTGCTTTGAGGCTAGGCACAATTTAATTACGAAACTGGAGTGATAACGTTCACTCCGAATAACATAATATCGCGAGATATTCAACGAGGCGACTGACGTAAACAATGTGACTTTTGTGTGTGTTTTCTTTATTTTTAATATTTTTATTTTTGGGGCAGATTCCTAGCATGACATAAATAAAATAAAAAAACCATATTCATTTATATGAGTTCACTTTAATGTTCAACATAACTACCTTTAACTTAATCTACCACAAAGTAGGAGATGAATGGGACAAACACTTTCCTGAGAGCACAACCAATTACATTAACCAGCAAAAAATTATAACCACAGAAATAACCCGTAAACTTTGGTTGCAAAGTGGCATACTACCCACCATAAAGCGCTTGAACGACTTGTCAAGGGTAGTAAGCACACTAGAAATAAAATAACAATACAACCATCACAGCTGCTTGGTAAGGAAAGACCTGTTGACTTTGCCAAGGTTTGGTCTTTCTTCCTGACGTTAGAGTTAGCCGTACTAGCTGCCTGAGCACAAAAAGGAGAGCGGCTCACGCGGCGGCCATCTTGGAATGGTAGTATCCGCACTCAGTGCAAGGGGATTCACAACACATCTGTGTAGTGCAGGTGAACAAAGCAGTGGAAGAAACTGATCATTCAGGTATCTAAATTAATAGATGGTTTATATAGAATTTTCTGTATCCAAATTTCGAATGAAGGCGTTCAAAATTGAAGTCATACTTTTCCAATATGGCCCTTTGGGAAGCAAAGAGAATAAAACATAATAAGCTGGAAGGACAAAAATAAATGGTCACTTGTTGAAGACATAAGTTCCATTAATCAACTACAATAGAAGTTTCTGAATGGGTTATAGTGGGACGTAAGAGAAGACCATTTATATATAAATTAACCATCAAGAGAAAAAGGGAAAGGACATCGATATGTAAAATAACTGAAAAGAGGAAGCATTTACAAGTGTAAAATTAAGGTTATTTTTCTTTAATCCTTTCTTTTTGAGTTTAATCAGCTTTATTATGGAATTAAAAAAAACAAAATTCCATCAACGCAGGAAACAGTAACAGTACAAAGCTAATAAGCAATATAAAGAGAAAAGCTGTTTACAATTTATAATTCAATGGAGAAGGAAGGACATAAAAGGGGGAAGGGGAATGCAGTTCAACATTTGAAGATCAGGTAGGTAGATATAATAATATATAAATATAAGGAGAAAAACTAGAACCATGTTTTTGAGAAAAGAACAGCGATAAATAAACAAATTACGGTGGTTTAAAATTCTCAGACCTAATGGATTGATCACATTGTTTAACGTTATTATTGAGAAAGTTCATTAATGTGGACCAATACAAATCCCTATTCACCAGAGGTCTACAAACAGAAGCAAAAGCAGTATCTAAACAATGATAATGGCAAACATTATTCCACTAAGCTGCAAAGGATATGATAGAGGAGGATTTCCAGTTAATTGTAACTTGTTGAAAAGCTAAGGCCAACATAAGATCTAATAATCGTTTGTCATGGGCATGTAATTCAATTTTATCTGAAAGACTACCTTAAAAAATTGAGGTACTTGACATGGGGCATTATATTCTAAAAATAACTGAGAGTTGGGCCCAGACTTTTTGACAAAAAATGGCAGTAGGGGGACATAAAAAAAGGATATGGAGCAAATCACAGTTCGAGTAATGACATGACCAACAGGCAAGAATAGACGAAATACCAAATTTGTCTAGGGATGTTGGTGTATGATATAGCCTATTATAAAGAAAAAACATAGATTGCGTGGTAGAGGCCGATCTTGAAATTTTAAAGATTCTGGACCATATTTTGCTCCAGATAAGAATGGTCCAATTACAACCTAAATCAGCTTCCCAAGAAAGTTCTACTTTGGCTTTCGGACAAAAAAGGATCAGTTGATCGAAAATATTTGTATATAAAAGATGCTTTAGGGTTAAGAGATAACAAATGTAAAAGTAAATCTGGGGGAGAAGGGGAAAGAGGTATGGAGACTCTAATAGGAGTGAAGAGAAAATGTCTAAAACTGCCTTCATAAGGATTGAGAATTTGTATTGAGGACAGTCAAAAATCACTTGGAATTGAGGAAAGGAACGAGGGTTGAGGCCATCAAAAATATCTTGAACCCAGATAATTCCCTTAGTTCTCCAAGATTTCAAATATAAGGGTCTATTATTAATAGTTATAAGTTTATTATACCAAATTAGAGATTGCAAAAAAGTGACTTTAGATGAGATTTTTCTTTTATAATAAGGACTCAATAAACAGCAGGTATGTTTAAAAAGCGGTGAGGAAATTATGGGGGTGATTCTAAGTCTGGCGGGCGGCCTCCGCCGCCCGCCAGACTTCCCCCTCCAAAATACCGCTCCGCGGTCGGAAGACCGCTGAGGGTATTCTGGGTTTTGCACTGGGCTGGTGGGCGACCGCCAAAAGGCCGCCCGCCAGCCCAGTGCAAAACTACCTTCCCACGAGGACGCCGGCTCCGAATGGAGCCGGCGGAGTGGGAAGGTGCGACGGGTGCAGTGGCACCCGTCGCGAATTTCACTGTCTGCAATGCAGACAGTGAAATTCTTTGTGGGGCCCTCTTACGGGGGCCCCTGCAGTGCCCATGCCACTGGCATGGGCACTGCAGGGGCCCCCAGGGGCCCCACGACGACCCATACCGCCATCCTGTTCCTGGCGGGCGAACCGCCAGGAACAGGATGGCGGTATGGGCTGTCAGAATCCCCATGGCGGCGCAGCGAGCTGCGCCGCCATGGAGGATTCAAATGGGCAGCGGAAAACCGGCGGGAGACTGCCGGTTTTCCACTTCTGACCACGGTCAAACCGCCGCGGTCAGAATGCCCAGCGGGGCACCGCCAGCCTGTTGGCGGTGCCCCCGTCATGAAGGTTTTCATTTATTTACGCTTAAACGTAGTACTGCAATAATCATGTGTGACTTTAACCGAACTAATAAAGATTGTACGGGGACAAAATGTGCCCTTAGAGTAGTTTGCCAATATTATAAGCGTGCTTTATATAACGTGATGTACTAGAATTGCACTAATCCGACATAATCGTAAACGTGTGCTACGATTTGCTTGCTTGAAATGTTTTAGCTTAGCATTACTTTAGCGGAGGCTTTGGCCTAGTTGCCTGGTCTCACGGTTTAGATGCTCGTATTTTTCCAATGTGCTATTAAACGTGTATTTTTGCTTGAAGCTGTACTTTTCCACTGAGATCGTTCACATGCTTATCTTAAAGTTTCGTGCCAGCTTGGCATTTTTCTCTTTACTCCAAGGTCGATCTGCAGGTGCGGACAATGGAGGCTCTGAAAGTGAGCTAATTGGTATAAAATGTTGCAACTTGCGTACCCATCTCCAAGGATAATGTATGCTTAAGTAAAAGCTTGAGAACTGTTGTTTTTGATTGGACAATTTGAAGCTAACCTATGAACCCTCCAATGGAAGACCCTACTGGATTTGAACTGTTGTCTATAAAAACCAGGTGCACGAGAAGTAATTAGGTCATTACCAGCTATTGCCCGACATTGCGTTATTTCGTAGCTATTATGGCCCACTTTGCTGCGACGCCATTTTGAAAGAGACTTTGATGCTTTCTCTAATCGAGAGAAAGAGACTTTAAATGATTCTTGCCCTAGAGACTTTAACTTTGATCCCTTTGCATGAAGTAGTAGTATTATCTTGCCGCCGTGAGGCAATTGCCCCGTCCACCCCTACCCCTTTGCCCCGTCCCATGCTGATTGAGAAACGGTACCTGTGAGACGAAGACTTCCTTGTATGCTGATCGTAATTGGTAAATATGAAAGGAAATTGTAAAATTGCATTGTGTTTCTTTTAGGTAACCAACTGCTGATTTTTTTGACAAGATCCCTAGCTAGGAGTTTTCCAAATTAATGTTGCTAAATTGTTTTTGCATGAAGTCCCACATGCCGATGCTAATTTGAGGTTAGATGAGGATTCCTTTTATTGCATGATGCAATTTGAGACCTTGTTATGCTGACTAAATGTATGCAATTAGTTTGTTACAGATTATCGTATTAGTGATTTGCATTGCTATTATCGAATGCCTTGTGATTCAAATGCTACATAGGTTGCACCTGTTTCGCCGTTATGGACAGCTATTAATGTTCATTTATGTTTATCATTTGGTGTTGAGACACATCTATATTGTGCTAGCTTTGTTAATATAGGGAAATAAATTCACTAACTTTGAATAAACTGGTGTGGTTATTCCTGACTGAAAGGTCAGGGTTCGCCGAAAATGTATTCTGGATTAATTGCTAAGTGTTATGTTGATCAGGGTATTGCTTATGTTCGTTATTGATTATTGATTTGATGCAATTGATCGATATAAGAGTACGGAGAGTTCCCACTTAGCCAAAAGATTCATCGGCCTAAAGAGCGTCCGAATACAGGTAAATTATTAGTACGGACCGCTCTATCAGTAGATGGTAGCAGAGGACGGTTTCGCCTTTTGGGACCCTGTACTCTTAAAGTACATGGTGTTGAATTAACGGTTACGCCCTTTGAAACCCCACTCGAGAAGTTGAATTAGATTTTTCTTGGATAAAAACTGATTGACAGATTGATGATGGGCTAGGTCCACCGCGACTTTCCCGGGATCTCAGAGCTTGCGAATGAAGAGAATGGAGGTGTGGAATCGGCGTTGGCGGTACTAGTGATGGTATGAGTGAAGTTAGGGTTTTGCGCTTGCACAGCTTATTGCCGTAGGGTGTGTGAAAAGGTTGCGAGGATTTTTCTTCTTAGAGGATAGCGGAGGTGCGACTCCGAGTGTAGAAGTAGAGAAGTCGAAGAACTTCATAGAAATAGCGGAGGTGCGGCTCCGAGTGTGAGAGTAGGGAAGTCGTTGAACTTCATGTGCGTGTGGCGCTTTGTGCATAAAAAGGTCCACGTGGTTGTTGTTGTTGAGACGGGCCCTGCGAGGTCAAGAGACTCCGGAGTATATTGATCTATGTTGTGGTCTTGGCGGTTTAGTAGGTTGATCGGGCGTGGTCAACGAGTCGGTACGTGTGTTAAGGGAGTGAAAGGAACTTCGACTTCGGGCTTTGACAAGATTCTAAGTGCACTAGAATAGATCATTGACAAGTTGAGAGTAGGTCTGCGGGTCAGATTTGCTTGCGAAAGTGGGGACCGAGAAAGACGGAATAGCGGCCGAGGCTAGTGAAAAGTCCCTAAGGTCCTGAAGCGACTGTGTTACCCTTCCTGTAGTAAACCGACAGATCTGTTTTATTTTTTTGGTAGCTCGCGATACATGCAAGAAGTTGTTACGAAAAGAGCTGAGTGAAGGAGGACGAGCCGCGAGGCTTTGTCAGCCGCAGTGTGTGTGAGTGTGACGTCACTAGGAGCCGCGCTGGGATAGGTTGGTTGCAGAGAAGGGTCGCGCACGAATTGGATGCAGTCCGTGGGGCTCGATTGGAAGGGGAAAGGCAGGCGAAGAGTATTCCGGGAATTAAAGTCACCTATTGATTACAAACTTTGTGAAATAAAAGACGAGAAAATGAAATTCTTTAAAGCATTAAGGAGTGCGATGAAGGGGGAGTCTTACATTAAAGCGAGTGTAGGAGAGGAGACGCCGCCCGAGGGTACACCAGCTTACATTGTAATGGAGGAAAAAGGGGTAGCTCCGTGCCTTTGGCTAAAGCAATGGCACAAACTGACAGAGAAACATGGGAGCGTAGCATTCCCGATCCATGGGACATTCAATATAAGGATTCTAGAGAATTTGAGATTCACGATGTACGACATGAAGGTGCCTCCAAGGCCAGCACAGTTTGAGGCTCTAGCAATTTGGGAACTGATGGCTAGACAGCAACAGCAAAATAAGTTCGAGAACAGGATAAGGAAGGTAGAAAAGACACTAGCGGATTCTAGGTGGGATAATGCACAGAAGGTGTGGAGGTCAGATGTACTGCAGGGGATAAAATTGTTTCCCGCAATTACTAAGGAAGAAGAGGAGACAGGTAAGAAAGCTACCTGTAAGACAAACAGGAGGTGTTCCAAGGATAGAGAGGATGAGGAAAAGTTGAGAAGAGAAGAGGAGTTAGAGGATGAGGAGTTAATCATGCAATTGCTGAACGACCGTCCACCACCTTATGCGGAGAGTGGACAAGGTCCAAGTACCAGTTCTGCCCCTCCGGCACCGGTACAGAACGGTGAAACTCAGAGTTCAGGAGCTTCATCGGGATCTAAGGACCCGAGTCTACTGTTCACCCCGCAGATACCGCAGGTTAGGAGAATATATCCAGATGTGCCCATGTTGAAACCGGCAGAAAATTATCAGCCGCAGATCCCAGGGTACTACAGCAGTGACAACGGTGCAGGAATGATTCTAGATCCAACCGTAAGGGGAGTACAGAATGGTCACAATCCAACAATGGCACAAGCTGAATCAACTCAGTTTTTGATGCCTCAAAAGCAGATGCAGGGGGGAACAGCACATGCTCAGATGACGGGGAGTCAGACGGGCATGCCGGCAATGATGACCCATGGTGTGGGAATGAACATGCCTCAGAACATGGGGAATGGACAAAACCCAGATGCGATATCGCTACCCATTACTGTAGGTCCACCGGTACCTTTGTACAGTCAGCCTAATCTAGGTATGAGCGGTCAGGGATCAATGCTGCAGAATGGGACAGAGAGGAGGTGCATAGAAAACACTCCAGGGATAACTCCGATAGCGGCTCAGCCAACAGGATCTGGGACCTTGATGGAGTTTAGTCCCATATGTGCTCAGTCGACACTGGTGAGGTCGATTCCCCCACTGATAATACCTCTGTCATCGAATACTGAAAAGTTGCCGCAACCATCAATGGCAGTCGATGTGAACGCTACACTGATGGGGTTGAATGCGCAACAGCTGACACAATGGTTCAACAGTCTAAATTCCACACAAAGCTCGGACAGTGGGAAGGGAGAAGATTATCTGAATAAGATGAGGTTGAACATGGAAGCACAAGAATTGGTGGAAGGGACTATGGGTGTGAATAGGTTAGAGTCCTACTCGGAAGAAGAGCTGAGGTATCTATGTCCCAGGATAACAAAAGAAGTGAACAAGGTACACAAAAGCTTGCAGGAAGTAGCTGACAAAAACGGGGTTGATATAGACAAGACGAAACACTTGAGCAGGAGCTATAGGTTGGATTTTGGGACCACAGATTTTGAACACATGAGGTCAGCAGGCATGAAGGCGCACCTTAGAGAACTGCTGCAGAGTGCACAAGTGTGGAGGTGCTTAGACAAGTGGGAAAGCAGGTGGGTAAAGAGAAAGGAAAAGAGGAGGGACAGTGCTACAGAGCTCAATGAGAAAAGACCACAGAGTAGCGAGGCAGTAACCATGTTACCAATGAGGGAGACAGCAGGGGGAAAATTAATACATGTACCATGGCACAGAAGCGACATTCAGTCATTTACGGATGATTTTCCCAAACTGAGAGAGAAACCGATTGAATGGTATCAGCAGACTGATAGGTTTGTGAAGCTTGCAAAATGTCTCTGGGAAGACCTGAACACTCTCTTCGAGATTGTGGTTCCGGCAGATTTGTGGGAGGATTGCAAAAGAGCTGTAGGTTGGCCGACAAGTGAACCAGAAAGAGACAGGGAGACGGGTGCACCATCACCTATGGTGATGAGCTTGTACTACAAGGTGATTGAGCATTTGAAGACGAAGGTTGCCGCGAAAAATGTGGATTGGCAGAAGATCGATCGAACGGCCCAAGAGGCTAAAGAGTCAATTCATAGTTACTATGAGAGGTTGTTGAAGGCGTTTAAGAACTACAGTGGCACAGAGACAATAGAGGCGAAGGACATGCTCCATTTTGTATTTAGATTTGTGGAAGGGCTGAGACCAGAGATAAGTCAGATGATAAAGTCGCATTTGATTTGTTGGCAGTCGAAACCGATTGATGAGGTGTTGAATTATGCGAAATATTGTAGCGACGAAATTGAAGTGAAACAGAAAAGGTTGAAAGAGAAGGTGATGATGATGCAACTTAAAGCAGCTCAGACAGGTCTGCAAGGTTTGCAAGGGATGCAAGGGTTCCAACAGCAGGTACCGCAACCGCAGCCGCAGTTGCAGGGAAATATGATGTTTCAGCCACAGGCCAGAGGCAGAGGCAGAGGAGGGTTTGCGAATAATGGTCCGGATTTGAACACTGTTGTGACTGGTGTGCAGGCAATGAAGAAGGTGATGCCGTGTCACGTGTGCGGAATTGTCGGTGATTGGAAACGCGAGTGCCCGATGGTGGTGCAGGAAGGTGCAGGTGCAGGTGTTGGTCAGCAAAACAATGATGTCAATGCATTTCAGACAATGAGGGGACCGAAAATGAGAGGTCCAAACCCAAATTTTCAGACCGTAAATCAGTTGCAGGGATTACAACCTATGCAGCCGCAGCAGATGCAGATGCCTCGTATGCAGATGACGCAAATGCAGCCGATGCAACAGCAGTTACCCATGGTACCTAATCAGCAAATGCAAATACCTTTGGCACCAATGAGTCAGCAGCAAGTGATGGTTCCTCCACAGGTCTCGGGTCAGGTAATGAGTACAAATGGCACCGTACAGCAGTTCCCACTACACAGTGAGAGTGGAATAAACATTGTATGGGAGAGTGAAAGTTCAGAAGAAGAAGGAGATTGTGTGCTTGCAGCATCCTTGGAAGTTGATCAAAAGGGTCCGTATGTAGAGGGAAGAGTAATGGGTCATCGTGTTTCATTCTTGGTTGACACAGGAGCCACACGTTCAACTGTTAAGAGCAGTGAAGTACCAAATTTGCCACTCTCAGGGAGGACAGTTCAAGTGGTGGGAGTAGCAAACAGGCACCTGACGAACCCAATAACAGATCCAGTACCAGTCAGCATCGGTAACTATCAAGGGGTGCATCAGTTTGTGATATGTGACTCAAGCCCGATAGCACTGTTAGGGAGAGACCTATTGTGCAAATTGGGTTGTTCGATTATGTGTTCGAACGAGGGAATAACAATTCAGACGAGCAGTGATGGGGAAGAAGAGGACAGTGTAGAGGGGGATGAGATGGAAACTGTCGATGAAGAGTATCCTCTGATTTGTCTTTTCCCGATGATAACTGAAGAAGATATTCCAGCCGAATTACGGGAAACAATCAGAAAGGAAGTGTGGGATATGACAGGGAAAGAGGTGGGATTGATGAAAGGAGTGGAACCAGTGAAAGTGACTGTAAAGCCCAATGCAATCTTTCCCCAGACCCCACAATACCACATGGCACAAGATACCCTCATGAAAGTTGCCCAACTTATTGACGAATTTGTAAAACAGGGGGTACTGAAAGAAGTGTTAAGCAGTCCATGTAATTCACCAATAATGGGACTAATAAAGCCAAGTGGAAAGGTCCGACTTGTGCAGGACTTGAGGAAAATAAATGACATCATAGTCAAGTGTTGCCCTGTCGTACCAAATCCAGCTGTGATAATGTTTCAAGTCCCTTGCGATGCCGAATGGTTCTCAGTCATCGACTTGTCACAAGCATTCTTTTCTGTGCCCCTTCAGGAGGACAGCCAATTCCTCTTTTGTTTCAAATTCTTAGACAGGGTGTACAGTTGGTGTCGAATTCCTCAAGGGTTTTCTGAGTCACCGTCAATCTTCAATCAGATTCTAAAGAAAGATTTGGAAGCATTAGAATTGCCATTCGAGTCAACCCTAGTACAGTACATTGATGATTTACTGATCGCGTCAAAACAGAAAGTGGCTGCACAGCCGATACCATTGCTCTGTTGAACCATTTGGGAAGAAATGGACACAAGGTGTCCCCTTCCAAATTGCAGTTCTGTCAGAAGAAAGTGAAATACTTGGGTCACCAAATAGAGAAAGGGTCACGGAGAATAATGAAGGAAAGAATAACAAGTGTACTTCAAATGAGTCCACCCAAGACAAGGAGGGAGGTGAGGAAGTTTTTGGGAATGGTGGGCTACTGTCGCCAGTGGATTCCCAACTTCTCGACTCTAGCAAAGCCTTTACTGAAACTGACCCAGAAGGATGCCTTGGATCAAATCGAACTGAAAGGAGATGAGATGGATGCTTTTGTTGAATTGAAAGAGTGCATGTGCAGGGCTCCAGCTTTAGGTATGCCTGATTACACAAAGCCTTTCACATTGTTTTGTCATGAACGTGATGCATGTTCTCTGTCTGTCTTGACTCAAGCTCATGGTGGCATAAACAGACCAGTAGCGTATTTTTCAGCTACTTTGGATCCGGTCGCAGCAGCACTTCCAGGGTGTTTGCGCGCCGTGGCAGCAGTTGGTATCAGCCTCACTCAGAGTGAAGGAATAGTGATGGGACACCCAGTAACAGTCATGGTCCCTCACTCAGTTGAGATACTTTTGACCCGCTCCCGAACGCAACACATGACCGGAGCAAGACTCACAAGGTATGAAACGATAATTCTGGGCTCACCGAACGTGCAGCTGAAAAGGTGCACTACGTTGAATCCAGCAACCTTGCTTCCTGGTGAAAATGCTGAAATTGAGAACGCTGAAGACGTCGAGCATGACTGCCTTCAGGTGACTGAATTTTGCACAAAACCTCGACCTGACATTAAGGATACTAAACTTGATGAAAATGACCAAATTGTTTTCGTTGATGGTTCATATCTAAGAGATGGGATGGGAATTTTGAAAGCAGGATATGCTGTATGTACTGTAACAGGTGTCTTGGAAGCGGCCTGGCTCCAAGGAGTCTATTCTGCACAAGTAGCAGAACTTGTAGCTCTTACAAGAGCATGTCAACTGTCTGCATTGATGAAAGTCACCATTTACACTGACAGTCAGTACGGGTTTGGGATTGTGCACGACTTTGGACAATTATGGTCACAGAGAGGTTTCCTGACTTCTTCAGGATCCCCAGTGAAAAATGGAGAAAGGATAAGGGAATTGTTACACGCCATTCAAATGCCAGCTGAGGTTGCAGTGGTAAAGTGCAGTGCTCATACAAAAGGACAGGACTATGTTTCTCTGGGAAATGCATATGCGGATCAAGTCGCAAGATTTTGTGCCTTGAACTGTATATTACTCAGAGATGAATGGAATTCGATAAGTGAACCAGAACTCGAACCAGCTGAAGCATTTGCCTTGAAGGTTGTAGATACAATAGATGAATTAAAAGCATTACAGAATAACGTCAGGGAGGATGAAAGAGATTCCTGGATTAAATCACAATGTATAAAGAGACCAGATGAGTTATGGGTTTCAAATGAGGGAAAATTTGTTTTGCCAAACAGTCTCTTATCACAGCTTGCGCGGTTCTATCACGGGCAAGCTCACCTAGGGAGAGATGCCATGATAAGATTGTTCAAAACTGATTGGTTTAACCCCAGATTTCGTCAAGCTGCAGAAGCAGTTTGCCATCGATGTGTCACTTGCCAGCAGATGAACCCAGGAAAGGGAACAGTTGTGAACGCCAGCCACATTGGCAGGGCCAGTGGGCCATTTAGTAGGATGCAGATAGATTTCATTGAGATGCCTGTGCATGGAGGTCTAAAGTATGTGTTGGTGATTGTGTGCATTTTTAGTCACTGGATTGAGGCATACCCCACACGTAGAAATGACAGCCTTACAGTTGCAAAGCTATTGTTGAGGGAGTTAATACCACGTTTCGGATTCCAGATCTCTTTAGAATCAGATAGGGGAAGTCACTTCAATAACGAGGTGATAAAGTTACTCTGCGAAGCGCTGAACATTGAGCAAAAACTGCATTGTAGCTATCGCCCTGAAGCATCAGGATTGGTGGAGCAGATGAATGGTACACTGAAATCAAGAATGGCGAAAATATGTGCATCGACAAATTTGAAATGGCCTGACGCATTGCCCTTGGTGCTAATGTCAATGAGAAACACCCCTGATAGAAAGACTGGATTGTCCCCGCATGAAATTCTCATGGGCAGGGCTATGAGGCTTCCTGCAGTTCCCGCAAACGCGCTTTTGAATATTACAGATGATATGGTGTTAGACTACTGCAAGGGTCTGGCTGACGTGGTTCGCTCTTTCTCTCACCAGGTGGAAGCAACCACCTTGCCACCGATCCAAGGTCCAGGACACGCACTGAAAGCAGGTGACTGGGTCGTGGTAAAGAAGCACGTGAGGAAGTCGTGTCTGGAACCCCGTTGGAAAGGCCCTTTCCAAGTGATCCTGACGACAACTACCGCCGTGAAGTGTGCGGGGGTTCCCAACTGGATTCACGCCAGTCACACAAAGAAAGTGTTGTGTCCCACAGATGAGGAAGTTGAAGCGCTGAAACTGCCAGTGCCTGATAAAACAGTGAGACAGAACAAACCCGAACTGAAAGCGGACAGGCAGAAGCAGGAGAGTGAGAGATATTATTGGAGGACGAAGAGACAGACTCACTTGGGGAAGACCAAGGAGAAAGTTCAGACAGCGACGAAGAAGCTGAAGGTGACAAAGAGCCTGAAGCAGCTGAGGGTAGCAAAAGCCTGAAGCAGCTGAAGGTGACAAAGAACCTGAAGCAGCTGAAAGTGATACAGAGCCTGACGAAAGTAACGGTGACGAAGGGCTCGAAAAAGGTGAAAAAGCAGGAGAGCCTGATCAGAGGAGGGCTTTCCCAGAAGCAGACGATACAGAAAAGAAAAAAGAGAACGTGATCGATTCCCCAGAAGGAGGGGACAAGGCAGAACAGAACGAAAAGGTTCAAGCTTCTACAGAAAAGGTCGCAGGTCCGTCAAATGGACATGGTGCAAAGAGGAGACTAAGTATATCACCAGTAAAACAAAGGACTGGAGAAGGTTTGAACGACGGAGAAAGGCCAAAAGTGAAAGAGAAAAGAAAGGAAGAGTCTGTCGTGGTACCAACTTCGAGTGAAGAAAAAGACTTGACAAAAGAGGAAAGTACCAGTGAGGCAGAATCGAAAAGAGAAGCAAAATTGAAAAGGAAAAGGATACCGAACAGGAGATATTCCGGTCCTGAATGGGCATATGTAGTCAATGACGATTGGACTGACGAATTTGTATCTCTAAGCATCGAGAACGAAGAAGAAGAGATACCAATAGAAAAGAAAAGTTTTATGGACAGTGTTGATTGAAAGGGTGATAAATCTAAAGTGAAACAAACAACCAGCTGAGACATTGCTAAACCGGATGAGACATTTGCTAAACCGATAAAGACTGAGTTATTGCCGAATTGAGACAAATGCTGCTAACCGATAAGTAACTGGCCTCTTGAAGAAAACTGTGTGAACATTGCGCTCGTTCAGCTTTGTAATTGAATTGCTAAATAGTTTCATTTATAGGTGCTTCTAGCTCTCTGATTCTATACAGATCATGACGCAAAACAGTAGAAAGAAATATTGTAAATATGTGTGTATAGGCTTGATAATTGCATGTGTACTAATAATAATGGCAATAGTGCTTGGAATGCATGGTAAGGGTGAGAATGAGAGAATTGATGCTTCTACTTTTGCTCCTGTTACTGTCACTGAACTAACCGCATTGAAAAGATTAGAAATAGATGAGAGACTCTTGCATGATAAGAAAGAGCTTTCATATAATGTTTTCTATCGCTTGCTAACAGAATACGTTGAGACTATGGATGCAAAAGATTGTTATGTGTGTACACAGATACCGACATCAGTAAAGGAAGGGGTGACATATCACCACATGCCTCTTACATACGGGATTACATGTAGTATAGTAATGTCTAGATTTTATGGTCAAACTAACATACAGTATTTTTATTCAAATTATGATGTTACCTTTGCATATGTTCCTATAATAGCGCAGCTAAGCCAGATTGCTAAAGATTGGGATGCTAAAATAATGAGGGAATTTTTCGAGCCAATGCTACCTTTTGAAACGGCTCACGCTCATAGGGAAAATCTTACCTGCTCGCTCTCGGCAGTAGAAATAAGCTTTTTAGATCGCACAGATGATAGAAGGGCACAAATGAATGCGAAATTAGAAAAAGAGCTACATAAGAGGACTTCAGTAGATAATTATGATTTTGCTGCAATAAAAACACAAGGGAGAATAGCTTTAGATGCTTGGCATGTAGGGAAATTTTGTATATATCGAGGTGAATCTTATTATGATAACATTTTTGTAGGAGCGAGTGAGTGTAAACATACGTTTATCTTTAAGGCCAAATGGACATTCATGATGAACGGACTTGACCCTGTCATTCCAGGTGTATATTACATTTGTGGGTATAATGCCTATTATCGTCTTCCAAAGGGATGGTGGGGGAGATGTTATTTGGGTATAGTGTTCCCAAAAGTTTATCAACTGGATGACCTATCGATGATTCAAAAGACATCTGGATCCCATCGTATCCAGAAAAGAGAGACCGCAGCTGCTGTGGTAGGAGATATATTTGGAGCCATGATTCCTTCATTGGGAGTTGTGTTGAATTCCATCAAGATAAGAAAGTTGTCTACTATAGTGGATAACATGTTGACAAAGTTTTCAGGTGCTATAATCCTGATAGATGCTGAACTTGCAGCGGAAAGAGCTATGACTCTTCAAAATAGGCTTGCTTTAGACATTCTTTTAGCAAAGGATGGTGGCGTTTGCAAAATGCTTGGTGCACGACACTGTTGTACATATATTCCCGACAATAGTGTGAAGATTAAAACTATGCTTGCTAATCTAACAAAAGAAAGTGCAGATTTGAAGGAATTGAAAGAACCAGGAGTGTGGGAGAAGGTTGGAAAAGGACTTGCTTCAGTGGGACATTGGATTGGGGGAATTTGGAATGGAATATTGCTAAAAATAATAGAGGGAATTATGATAGTTATAATTTGCGTATTTGGAATTTGGGGAATAAAAAGGGGAATAATAATGATTATGGAAAGAATTAAAAGAAGAAAGGAAGAGAAAATAATGAAAAGAATGGCAGAAGAGTACAAAGCGACAACTAGGGGAATTAAAAGGAAAAGAGAACTGACAGAATTTTAATGGAATAAAATTTGTGGGCATGGTTTGGTGTGATGACAAGTAGTCATCAGAGGAGGGATTGATGAAGCAGAAAATGAAGGTTTTCATTTATTTACGCTTAAACGTAGTACTGCAATAATCATGTGTGACTTTAACCGAACTAATAAAGATTGTACGGGGACAAAATGTGCCCTTAGAGTAGTTTGCCAATATTATAAGCGTGCTTTATATAACGTGATGTACTAGAATTGCACTAATCCGACATAATCGTAAACGTGTGCTACGATTGGCTTGCTTGAAATGTTTTAGCTTAGCATTACTTTAGCGGAGGCTTTGGCCTAGTTGCCTGGTCTCACGGTTTAGATGCTCGTATTTTTCCAATGTGCTATTAAACGTGTATTTTTGCTTGAAGCTGTACTTTTCCACTGAGATCGTTCACATGCTTATCTTAAAGTTTCGTGCCAGCTTGGCATTTTTCTCTTTACTCCAAGGTCGATCTGCAGGTGCGGACAATGGAGGCTCTGAAAGTGAGCTAATTGGTATAAAATGTTGCAACTTGCGTACCCATCTCCAAGGATAATGTATGCTTAAGTAAAAGCTTGAGAACTGTTGTTTTTGATTGGACAATTTGAAGCTAACCTATGAACCCTCCAATGGAAGACCCTACTGGATTTGAACTGTTGTCTATAAAAACCAGGTGCACAAGAAGAAATTCGGTCATTACCAGCTATTGCCCGACATTGCGTTATTTCGTAGCTATTATGGCCCACTTTGCTGCGACGCCATTTTGAAAGAGACTTTGATGCTTTCTCTAATCGAGAG
Organism: Pleurodeles waltl; assembly: GCF_031143425.1. Classification (NCBI taxonomy): domain Eukaryota; kingdom Metazoa; phylum Chordata; class Amphibia; order Caudata; family Salamandridae; genus Pleurodeles; species Pleurodeles waltl. The sequence goes on from NC_090440.1 coordinate 524,557,293, forward strand.
AAAGAGACTTTAAATGATTCTTGCCCTAGAGACTTTAACTTTGATCCCTTTGCATGAAGTAGTAGTATTATCTTGCCGCCTTGAGGCAATTGCCCCGTCCACCCCTACCCCTTTGCCCCGTCCCATGCTGATTGAGAAACGGTACCTGTGAGACGAAGACTTCCTTGTATGCTGATCGTAATTGGTAAATATGAAAGGAAATTGTAAAATTGCATTGTGTTTCTTTTAGGTAACCAACTGCTGATTTTTTTGACAAGATCCCTAGCTAGGAGTTTTCCAAATTAATGTTGCTAAATTGTTTTTGCATGAAGTCCCACATGCCGATGCTAATTTGAGGTTAGATGAGGATTCCTTTTGTTGCATGATGCAATTTGAGACCTTGTTATGCTGACTAAATGTATGCAATTAGTTCGTTACAGATTATCGTATTAGTGATTTGCATTGCTATTATTGAATGCCTTGTGATTCAAATGCTACATAGGTTGCACCTGTTTCGCCGTTATGGACAGCTATTAATGTTCATTTATGTTTATCATTTGGTGTTGAGACACATCTATATTGTGCTAGCTTTGTTAATATAGGGAAATAAATTCACTAACTTTGAATAAACTGGTGTGGTTATTCCTGACTGAAAGGTCAGGGTTCGCCGAAAATGTATTCTGGATTAATTGTTAAGTGTTATGTTGATCAGGGTATTGCTTATGTTCGTTATTGATTATTGATTTGATGCAATTGATCGATATAAGAGTACGGAGAGTTCCCACTTAGCCAAAAGATTCATCGGCCTAAAGAGCGTCCGAATACAGGTAAATTATTAGTACGGACCGCTCTATCAATGGGTTATAGTGGGACGTAAGAGAAGACCATTTATATATAAATTAACCATCAAGAGAAAAAGGGAAAGGACATCGATATGTAAAATAACTGAAAAGAGGAAGCATTTACAAGTGTAAAATTAAGGTTATTTTTCTTTAATCCTTTCTTTTTGAGTTTAATCAGCTTTATTATGGAATTAAAAAAAACAAAATTCCATCAACGCAGGAAACAGTAACAGTACAAAGCTAATAAGCAATATAAAGAGAAAAGCTGTTTACAATTTATAATTCAATGGAGAAGGAAGGACATAAAAGGGGGAAGGGGAATGCAGTTCAACATTTGAAGATCAGGTAGGTAGATATAATAATATATAAATATAAGGAGAAAAACTAGAACCATGTTTTTGAGAAAAGAACAGCGATAAATAAACAAATTACGGTGGTTTAAAATTCTCAGACCTAATGGATTGATCACATTGTTTAACGTTATTATTGAGAAAGTTCATTAATGTGGACCAATACAAATCCCTATTCACCAGAGGTCTACAAACAGAAGCAAAAGCAGTATCTAAACAATGATAATGGCAAACATTATTCCACTAAGCTGCAAAGGATATGATAGAGGAGGATTTCCAGTTAATTGTAACTTGTTGAAAAGCTAATGCCAACATAAGATCTAATAATCGTTTGTCATGGGCATGTAATTCAATTTTATCTGAAAGACTACCTAAACAAATTGAGGTACTTGACATGGGGCATTATATTCGAAAAATAACTGAGAGTTGGGCCCAGACTTTTTGACAAAAAATGGCAGTAGGGGGACATAAAAAAAGGATATGGAGCAAATCACAGTTCGAGTAATGACATGACCAACAGGCAAGAATAGACGTAATACCAAATTTGTCTAGGGATGTTGGTGTATGATATAGCCTATTATAAAGAAAAAACATAGATTGCGTGGTAGAGGCCGATCTTGAAATTTTAAAGATTCTGGACCATATTTTGCTCCAGATAAGAATGGTCCAATTACAACCTAAATCAGCTTCCCAAGAAAGTTCTACTTTGGCTTTCGGACAAAAAAGGATCAGTTGATCGAAAATATTTGTATATAAAAGATGCTTTAGTGTTAAGAGATAACAAATGCAAAAGTAAATCTGGGGGAGAAGGGGAAAGAGGTATGGAGACTCTAATAGGAGTGAAGAGAAAATGTCTAAAACTGCCTTCATAAGGATTGAGAATTTGTATTGAGGACAGTCAAAAATCACTTGGAATTGAGGAAAGGAACGAGGGTTGAGGCCATCAAAAATATCTTGAACCCAGATAATTCCCTTAGTTCTCCAAGATTTCAAATATAAGGGTCTATTGTTAATAGTTATAAGTTTATTATACCAAATTAGAGATTGCAAAAAAGTGACTTTAGATGAGATTTTTCTTTTATAAGAAGGACTCAATAAACAGCAGGTATGTTTAAAAAGCGGTGAGGAAATTATGGGGGTGATTCTAAGTCTGGCGGGCGGCCTCCGCCGCCCGCCAGACTTCCCCCTCCAAAATACCGCTCCGCGGTCGGAAGACCGCTGAGGGTATTCTGGGTTTTGCACTGGGCTGGCGGGCGACCGCCAAAAGGCCGCCCGCCAGCCCAGTGCAAAACTACCTTCCCACGAGGACGCCGGCTCCGAATGGAGCCAGCGGAGTGGGAAGGTGCGACGGGTGCAGTGGCACCCGTCGCGAATTTCACTGTCTGCAATGCAGACAGTGAAATTCTTTGTGGGGCCCTCTTACGGGAGCCCCTGCAGTGCCCATGCCATTGGCATGGGCACTGCAGGGGCCCCCAGGGGCCCCACGACAACCCATACCGCCATCCTGTTCCTGGCGGACGAACCGCCAGGAACAGGATGGCGGTATGGGCTGTCAGAATCCCCATGGCGGCGCAGCGAGCTGCGCCGCCATGGAGGATTCAAATGGGCAGCGGAAAACCGGCGGGAGACCGCCGGTTTTCCACTTCTGACCACGGTCAAACCGCCGCGGTCAGAATGCCCAGCGGGGCACCGCCAGCCTGTTGGCGGTGCCCCCGTCATTTTAGCCCTGGCGGTCTTGGACCGCCAGGGTTAGAATGACCCCCTATGTTTTTTTTAAAGAAAACGTTAACATTTCTTTACTAGAGAAAAGTGCAAGTAATGTTAGTTCAATGTCAAACCACAATGGACTAAAAAGAGAGGAAGTTGAACAAACCCATTTGGTACTTTGTTTCAAACAAAAAGCTTTATGATAAGTTGGAAAATCTGGAAAGTTCACCTCTCCATTATCCTTAGCTTTCTTAAGAAGTAAAAGAGAAATTCGAGATTTTTTATTATTCCAGAGGAATCTGGGGAGAAGTGAGTCAATTTTTTAAAAGTAGATATCTGGCATGTGAACTGGAGTCATAGATAAAATGTATAAAACAATGGGAATAATCATAATTTTAATGGAATCCATAAGGCCCCACCATGATAAATAAAGAGGATGAGAGGGAAAAATACAGTGTTGGGAAAGAAAGTTGAAGGGATGACTGGAAGAATTCTATTTTGAATCCCTAAACAGATTCTAGCACCCACGGGTCTTTTGCCAATTGTGAAAGAAATATTGTGTGCGACCCCCTAAAGAAACCTCTTCCCATGGAATAATTCTCACCTGTAGAGGAGGAATCCTGGATGGCTGCCACAGTGCCCCTGAATCTTCCTCTACGGAAACGGCCTCTGAACGAACGTCTGGAAGGGTAGAAGGAGGAGGCTTGGTCTTGGCAGCCACCTCTACCTCTTTGACCCTGGAAGCTGTCTCCGGATAGATTTTGAAAACCTCGGCCGAATGGTCGCCCTCTGAAGTGTCCGGCCCAAGAAAAAAGAGGTCGCAGACCTCTCTTGATAGAGCCTTGAGCCTTTTCCAGGCTAGAGAAGGTTGAGACGAACTTGGAAAGTTCCTTGAGAAAGGGAGCTCAAAATAATAGGCCTTGAGCTGCTGGACCCGCTTCAGATGAAGCTAGGTCAGCCAATTTGGGGTCAAGTTTCCTAAGAATAGAACAACGGCACTCGTTAGAAGGGCACAGTTAGTATTGCCCAAGAGACATATTGCGCGTTGAGACCAACCAATCAGAGTGTCCACTTCAATAGGAGAGTTAGATGCCTTTGCCGGATATGCCAATTCCAGTATCTTAGTTAGAGGGCCAGATAAGTCTAAAAGTTTGTCCTGATAGAACTTCCAAGCCCTATCGATACCCTTCTTAGGGTCTTTAGTGAATTTCTTCAGGTAAGTTACCATAGATGGGTCTATCTCGGGAGTCTCTGCCACCTTGTCGGGGAGGTCAGGTTTGGGGCATTCAGAACGCAAACGTGCGCAAACCTCCTTATCGATTTCTTGACGAATGTGGCTTTTTCCATAATCAGAAACTTCAGGGGAAGGAAGCCAGGCTGTGGATCTGGGGTGTATAATTTCGCCTGGTTCAAAAGTTAGCAGCCTAGCCTACTTAGGATTGAAGGAATGATGGGTTTTTGCTTTGCGCTTGCCTGGGGGATGTGAATCAGTTTTTGACGTTTCTTGAGAAGAGGAGGTATCAGAGCCATCTGACAACTCTTCAGAGCGGGGTGCAGCAGGCATACTGTAGGGGTGTTCGCTAGCCAAGGAAGCCGCAAGTTTTTGAAAGGCTTCAGAGTGAATCTCTTTAGGTGGCGGATTCGTGGACTCAACACTAAGACCTCCGGCGGGAGGAAGCCAGCCTTGCTGCTGAGTAAATCCATAAAGGTCGTGTTTCAAAGAAGTAATAGCCTTTGCCAAGTCATCATTAACGGTTTGGTGCACGCCTGCATCCAATGCTTGCACCAGATCCTGTTCAAAGGAACCTGTGTGAGCTTCTTCAAAATAATAATTTTCATCCCCATCTTGAAATTCATACATGTTGGAAAGAGTGGTGAAAGCAACTCAAGTTAAGAAATATGTATATCGCTAACTATATATATATATATATATATATATATATATATATATATATACATATATATACAGAGATATCAAACCTTAATCACCACTGAAATCAAGGGGAAGGATCCAAGGGGGAGATGTAAATCTGACCCCAAAATGCAGCAAGAAAACAAAATAGAGTGAGGAGGGAACACTCAACAGCTCTAGGCAAGCCTCTATGAATTTTACAACCCTGGGAGCAACCAGCAACCTGAGGGCGTTCAGGGTGAGCACAGGGGAACAAGGCCCTCAATAACTGAAAGCCCACAGTGTTCAGAGCTCAGAACACATGTGGGTGAATGCACGCTGAAGCTAATGAGGCACGCGAGCCGGGAATCCCTTAAAATAGGGAAGAAATGCGTTGGTCGGCTCGCGCGCATCAAGGTACGTAATTAGAAATAAACATAGGACTGTGCGGCGAGGCCGCGCAGTCCAGGCTCCCAGTAACAATCCCTCCTGTCAGCGGGGGCGGCAAGCCGCTCGGTGAAACAAACACGCAGTAAAAACAATGGGATACAATAATGAGAAAAAATGCGCGAGGCGTGCCTAGAAGGATTAAATAACCACAATCACACAGTAAATAGAACACTGCTCGTGCTGAGAAAGAAGTATACACTTAACTGGCTGCGAAGCAGCAAAGAAAGAGGAAGAGTCTTCGTGTCAGGAAGGTTTTATAGGGTTGGACTCTATGGTTGTTATGGTGCTATGGTGGGTTCATGGCATTTGTAGTTTTTTTTGTTGAAGTACTTTCTAATTGGCTGCTGAGTTTATTAAAGCATAGAAAGAGAAGCATCATTTGAGCCTCCGGTCCTGACATAGAATTCCAGGAGGACAATAGTTTGTCAATTCTATTGATACAATCCTTCATATTTATTTTAACAGATTCTACAATGGAGTTAGTAAACCAAATGCCCAAATATTTAATTTTAGAATTATTCCAATGAAACCCAGTGGAGTCAAAGGAATGCTTAGTACAAAATTTTGTAAGGGGCATAATTTCGGTCTTCTCTGAATTAATTTCATTACCAGAGACAGATGAAAAACTTGAAATTTGTTTAAGTAAAGCAGGTATAGAAATATCAGGATTAGAAAGGAAAAGAAGAACATCATCTGCATTAGCAGATAGTTTTAAATGTTTATCACCATACTGAAAACCTGATATAGAGGCATTTTCACGGATATGAGAGAGGAAAGATTCAAGGGCTAAAACAAACAAAAGAGGTGGTAAAGGACAACCTTGATGAACCCCTCGTTGCAAGGAAAAATAGTGAGCTACATGACTGTTAATTAATACTGTAGCATGAGGATCTGTGTAAAGCAAGGAAATAAGAGATATAGGGGGTGATTCTAAATCTGGCGGGCGGCGGAGGCCGCCCGCCAGACTTCCCCCACCAAAATACCGCTCTGCGGTCGAAAGACCACTGAGGGTATTTTGAGATTTGCCCTGGGCTGGCGGGCGACCGCCAAAAGGCCGCCCGCCAGCCCAGGGCAAATCAACCTTCCCACGATGACGCCGGCTCAGAATTGAGCCGGCGTAGTGGGAAGGTGCGACGGGTGCAGTGGCACCCGTCGCGTATTTCAGTGTCTGCAAAGCAGACACTGAAATACAAAGTGGGGCCCTCTTACGGGGGCCCCTGCAGTGCCCATGCCATTGGCATGGGCACTGCAGGGGCCCCCAGGGGCCCCGCGGCACCCCCTACCGCCATCCTGTTCCTGGCGGGAGACCCACCAGGAACAGGATGGCGGTAGGGGGTGTCAGAATCCCCATGGCGGCGGAGCGCGCTCCGCCGCCATGGAGGATTCACAGGGGCAGCGGAAAACCGGCGGGAGACCGCCGGTTTTCCTTGTCTGACCGCGGCCGAACCGCCGCGGTCAGAATGCCCTGCGGGGCACCGCCGGTCTGTCGGCGGTGCTCCCGCCGACCCTGGCCCCGGCGGTCTCTGACCGCCGGGGTCAGAATGACCCCTATAATTTTGTGTGCAAAGCCATACCATTTCAAAACTTTTAGTAAAACAAGACCAGCTTACTCTGTCAAAGGCTTTTTCGGCATCTATAGAAATAGATGCAAGAGAATATGAAAGAGAAGATGCTATATTTAATACATTAAAACATAAACAAGAATTATCTGAAGTTAATCTACCTTTAACAAAACCACATTTTTCTTTACCCATTAATTTGGGCAAAAAGGATTCAATACGAAGGGCTAGTAATTTCTAATCTACATTAACAAGAGATACAGGGCGAAAGTTCTCACATTGTGTAGGAAACCTCTCCATCTTTATGTATTAGGCAGATAGCAGCTTCCTGAAAAGTACCACTAGCCTTGCCAGTAAGGAAAAAAAATTGAAAGAGTTGTAAAAGTTTAGGCATCAAAAGACTGGAAAAATGTAGATAAAATTCTACAGTACACCCATCTGGGCCAGGTGACTTACCTTTTTTCATCGAGTTAAGGGCTGTGAGTAATTCTGTAATTGATAAATCAGCTTCAATAACGTCTGAGGAGGAGGAGAAACAGAGTTAAAATAGGAATCAATAGAAGTAGAATGAATGGGATGTTCCGAAGTATATACATTTTTGTAGAATTTCATGAATTCAGTTAAAATGCCACCCTCTTTAAATAAAGGTTTCCCATCTGATGATTGAATAGATTAAATAAAAGAGCGCTCCTTACGTATTTTCAAATAATTACCTAAAAGTTTTTATGATCTATTATGACCATCATAATAGCAGGCACTTCTACGTAAAAATACAGAGGAAGCTTGATCAGTTGATTTTTTATTAACAGCTAATTTGACCTGAACTAGTTCATGTCGCAAAGAATCTGAAGCTGAGGAATACAATTTATATTCTAAACATTTAATGTTAGATAATAAGAGTTTCTGCTGGTGAGCAAAAAAACGTCTTTTTCTTTGAGACAAAATCTATGATAAAACCACAAGCTGAGGCTTTAAAGGAGTCCCGGATCAATTGGGGAGACGTGTCAGAAGTGGTATTAAATAAAAAGAACTCATTAGTGAAAGAGACAAAAGAAGAAGAAAGGTTTGGATCCAACAAGATAACATTATTGAATCTCCAGCTAAGAGACTTCGGATGTGATCGAACCAGATCTAAATCAGCAAAAATAGGGCATGGTCAGATATGACTATAGGTTCAATAGAGGCGGAGATAAGGTTCTGTGTTAGTGAGTTGCTAAGAAAAATATATTCTAGGCGAGAAAGAGAACCATGTGGGGGGAATAAAATGAATACTGTTGAACAATGGGATTACATACTCTCCAGGCATCAGCTAAAGAATTCTGAGAAATGGTGAGAGGAATTGCTTATGAGACTTATTTGGAAGAAAACGAATTTGAGACCTTCGGTCCATAAAAGGGTCCATAATCTGATTACAATCACCACCTAAAATAAAAAAAACGAATCTTTAAGTTGAAGACATTTCTTAGCCAAATTAAATCAGAACAAAATATCTGGTTAAGTTGGGCCATATACATTGAGAATGATTAACAGAATATAACGTATAAGTCATTTTACACACAACCATCTACCTTCAGAATCATTCAACGTTTTGTGACATAGAACAACTACTCCATTTTTCTCAGTAGAGGTGGGAGAAACAAAAACTGATCCCACCCAATTTTGCTTGCGTTTTAATGCCTCCTGTTCTGTAAAACGAGTCTCTTGCAAAAGCACTAAATCTGGATTATAAGAGGCAAGGTGAGATACGATTCTGTCTTTTCACAAGAATAACAAATCCTTTCACATTCCAGAATATTAATCTGAATGTAACCGACAGGGAATAAAGATAAAACTACACAACCTTCAAAAATGCACAAATTGTAAATGAAGACAAAAAAAAATTCGGGAATAGGAAAAAGAGGAAAAGAAAAAGAGAAGAACACAGGAAATAAGAAAAAGAAAAATGAAAAGAAAAGAAAAGAATGGAGGAAAAGGGAATCGAATACAATGAGAGATGACAGTACATGTCAAACGACGACTGATCAACGTACCTTATAGGAAACAAGAAAAAAATCAGGAGTGGTAACACACAGGAGATAGCACGACCAACACGAAGAACGGGCCACACCAGAACTTCACATAGGAGCATATGGGACACGAAGGCATGAGAGACCACAATGTTCTATAAAGAGAATAAAGAAATATGGTTGAATCAGCAAAAAACATTACTACATATTAATCTAAAACATATGGATCAAGAATAAAGACAATTTGAATCAACAATCAATTAATCTTGAAGTTGAGGGGCCTGCAATGTCCATCAAGTCTGTTAAATGAGAATGGATACATTTTCAGAGGTCTGCAGGATCTTCAAAAGACGATGTGTTATTCTGGAAAGTAACTTTGAAGGTGCAAGGATGAAACAAACCATATCTTGCACCTAAAGACCGCAATGCAGGATATAGATCAAGAAAATCCTTTCTACGTTTAGCAGTGACAGAAGACACAACTTGGGTCAAAAAGAATTTAGCTCCAGACCATATAATTTGCTTTTCCATTTTGGCAGCATTTAAAACTTGTAAAGATCTGTGAACTTCAAAAATAAAATGATCACACCTACAGGTTATGTTGGGGCTGAGGAAGAGGTGAGTAGGGGGCCCAACCAATGGACTGGCTGAATATTCAAAGTAGAAGTTGAAGGTAGATCCAACAGTTTTGGTAGAAAAGAAGTGAAGAAAGAAACTGGATCTCCACGTTCAATGTTCTCTGGAAGACCATATAAACGTTAATTATTGCATCTATTTCTATTCTCAAGATCTTCAGCATGTTTCTTCAACGCTGAGACATCTTTCTCTAGAGATGAAATTCGATAAGAGGATTCCTGCAAAGAACTGACCCCAAACTCATCCTAGACTACATAAAGGACCATTTATCGTCCAAATTTTGAATTCGAGCATTAGTTTCCTAAATAAATGGCTATAAGGCCCTGATTTCCTCCAGTATATTGTCAAGAGAAACCAGAGATGCAGACTTCGGAGGGGAAGGAGGATCATGTTTATGCCTTTATTTGTCAAAGACGATAATGACGATTTCGAGGGTAGAAGCGTAAAAGTCGTTGGGCGAGGAGAATTTGCTTGAGCCATGTCAGCAGGAGAAATTAAACCCTCTATCAAAGGAATCATATGAGGGTGATCCAAACCCAAGACGAAATCCGAGGGAGTGTTAGTATGTTGCAACAATTTCTTACATTTTCTTATAAATGTCAAACATTGAAGAAAAATCCGAAGCAAATGATATGAAAGACAAACCAACAAGTCCCCTGAGTCAGTTCTAAGAGAAAAGGCCAAAGCTCACCAAAAATAATCATTCATCCAAAAATGCACAGTGTAAATCCAAGAAAAATCTGAGAAATTAGTATCCATCCTTTAAATATCCATCATCAACGTAAAAAACATTAAAAAATGATGAAGGAACATGAATGTCAGAGTGTTAAATAATGAAAAAGGCATTCATGAAGTGACAGAAATATAAAAACAACACAGTGAGGAAAACAAAATGGTGACAGGAGTCACTCAGGCAACAAAACTTCGATTTTTAAGGTCAGAAATACCTTGAACGTACTTCAAAAACAATAAAGGTAATTGCAGGCATCATTCCATCCAATGTTCCTGTCTTGGGGCAATCCATTGAATAGGCAAAGTTCAGGAAAAGCCTCCTGCAGTTCTGACACGACATGGAGCTCTGCGGTCAGGCGGCCATCTTAGGTGGCGTCGTAGCCATGCCCAAACAATGTGACTTTATTGCAGTCTTCCCTTCAGTGCCATGGACGTAATGGTTATGTCCGGTGGCACGGTGCTCGGGTGCCATGGACGGAACCATTATGTCCTGCACCCGTGGGTCACACACCCCCAGGGCAGGGATGGCAGAGGAAACACTTCCACTGCCACTGACTCCCCCCCAAGTGACATCTGATGACATCAGACCTCATCAGAGGTCACCCTATCACGTTGGAAGCATAGCTTTCAGTGGGACCATTGGAGAAACTGATTAGTAGGGGAACGGGGAGATCGGAGAGGCAAGGAAAGGAACATTTCCTTTTCATGTCTCTCTGAGTATTACTGCAGCGCGATCGCAAAGCAATTGTGCTGCAGGAATGCCCACTAGACACCAGGGATTTTGTTTACATTTAGTAAACAAATAAGGGGAGCACCCCCTTGGGCAAGGGTCTCTCGCCAAGGGGGGAGGGGAATTTCTTTTAGGCCATTTCTGAATCGCTTGGGAGCAGATCGGCCTATTTTAATAAGGCCCATCTGCCCCCAATAGGGGGGGGCAGAAACCTTTAGATACCAGGGATAATTTATTTTTATTCTTTTTACAGAAGGGGGGTGACCCCTTAGGCAAGGGTCACTCCTTTGAGGGGCAATATTATGTTAGGCCATTTCTGCACCCCTTGGGGGCAGATCGGCCCACTAGACACCAGGAATTTATTTTCTTTTTTAAATTTTACATAAGGGGAGCGGCCCCTTAGGCAAGGGTCTCTCCCCTGGGAATGGCATATCATATTAGGCCATTTCTGCCCCCATTGGGGGCAGATCGGTCTACTTTTATTAGGCCAATATGCCCCAGTAGGGGCAGAAACCACTAGACACCAGGGATTAAAAAAATATATATTTTGCATAAGGGCAAGGGCCGTTCCCCACATTACTAATGGCCATTTCTGCCCCCCTGGTAGCAGATCAGCCTATTTTGTAAGGCCCATCTGCCCCCAAAGGCGGCTGAAAGCCCACTAGACACCAGAGAAGATTTTGTTTTCTAAAAAGAGGCTAGAGTTATGGTCATACCCCCATCCCAAAAAAATAGGGACAAAGTTGTTCTGCCCACCGATGGGCAAATGGAGTAATTACCCCCGATCCATTCCCCGGGGGGGGGGGGGTAGCAAGCCTACTAGATGCCAGAGAATGTAAAAAAAAAATAGAGGGGTGGGAGTTACCAACCAGTATAGGCATGCTTATGTCCCTCGACCCCAACTGAAGAGGATAACAGTCTTTCAGACCCTCCCGCTTCACATGCACCCACACCATTTTATTACCCACAATGCCCTGCATACCTCCAACTTTGCTTGAAATCACGTATTTTCCCTACCTTTTTATGATGGAATCTTCCAGAATCCACAAAATTTCCAACACCCAGCATTGCCGCTTCTATACCGATAAAAATTCTGCCCCATTTGTCAGCCTAAAAACTTTTTTTTCAAACTGCCCTTTTAGACCTGCTTTGGTTCCCTCTCAATTTCAACATGTTTTTGGCCCTTCCCTGTCACAGACACTTGGCCCACCTACACGAGTGAGGTATAATTTTTATCAGGAGACCGAGGGGAATGTTGGGTGATAGGAAATTTGTGCCAGTGCGGTGATCCCACACACAAATGTGAGGAAAATGGGATTTTTTTTGTTGCTATATTTGAGGTTTGCTGAGGTTTCTGGCGAAGAAAACACTGGGGCACTGTCACAAGTTATACCCTCGGGTGTCTAGTTTTCAAAAATGTCTGGGTTTGATAGGTTTCCCTAGATGGCTCCTGAGCCCAGGACCAAAAATAGAGGTGTCACCCTTGCAAAAACAGGTCGTTTTGTAATAGATAATTTTGATGTGCCCATGTTGTGTTTTGAACCCTTCCTTGTCGCTGGCACTAGGCCTACCCTCAAAAGTGAGGTACCATTTTTTTTTGGGAGATGTGGGTGGATGCTGGGTGGAAGGAAGTTTGTGGCAGCCCTTAGATTCCAGAACTTTGCAGCACTGAAATGTGAGGAAAGTGTTTTCTAGCCACATTTTGTGGTTTGCAAAGGATTCTGGGTGCCAGAACGTGATGAGAGCCCCACAAGTCACCCCATCCTGGATTCCGTTAGGGGTTTAGTTTTCAACAATGCACAGGTTTGCTAGGTTTCGGTATTCATAGACAGAGTTAAGTCACCAGTCTGGCTTCCTCCAAGGTCTAACTGTCTGCGTTGGCACCCCCAGTAGGGTTGGGTGTGCTAAATCCTATGGCAACTTTATGAACCAATAACAAATAATTGTACATCACATGGTACATGTGAGGGGCAACCAATTCACTATGCAAAAGATGAATACAAAATGTTTTATTAGATCTCATATAAATTCTTATATTTAAGACAAATAATATAAAACAGCCAAATTGAGACCCTACAAGAATCACACACCTTTCATACCTGCAGGCACACATCCACTCGTTCTCTACTGATAAAAAACAAAATAGGAAAAACAAGAATAGAAAACACAAAATCTACGTGTTCCTCCAATGCCCAGATAATCCAAAGAGTGTAATCACATATTACGATACAAAAAGTACATCATAATTTATTCAGTTCATGTTGAGAAATCACCACATCATCTACCTCATCTCTTAGAATTAAATGCACAATACTGTTAACTATGTGCTCGAAGCAATATGCTGATGTAGTTAATTACAGAGTCTCTAGAATTCACTGCACAATGCTGTTAAATTAAAATTTTGAAGGAATATACTGATGTCGTTAGTTGCTGCCTCTCAGTGCACTAATGATTTAGTACACTCATGTGATTTCCCTTCCTTTCAAACTCTATTTTGTAGTAGGGGGCCTTCTTCTTTACAATTTTGTACTTCCAGTAGGGATGCCACATTTCCTTGAAAAAAATGAAAAATATGTATAGCATACATGAACAAGAATTTTCAATTCCATTAAGGGCAAGAAGGTGAGGATTATGCATTCTCTTCTGTGCTTTATTATAATATCATCTGTCATAAGGACTCCTGTATAATATCAAGACTGCTGGATTTGAGGCAGCAGCACCTCTGCTTGTAGGTGATTGAGTCTCTCCCACACCAGTTGGCAGCTGTCGGCTCAACCCTCCAGACATTCTAGCAGCCCCTCACCATACCAACAGTAGAGGCGATTTGTGGCAGCCTAGCGCATGGAACTCTGAAAACCCCTCAGGGAAATCGTGGTGAACAAGCATTGCCCTTTTCTCTCCACATAAAAGTCTCTTACACACATATAGGCAAGAAAAAGAGATGCAGGATAGTTTTCTATACACCTATTGAAAAGACTGCAATCTATGATAAAATGCAGGAGCTGCAATGGTTACGATAGTGAGGAATAACAAAATCAGAATTGTGAAAATCAGAGATGTGAATATAAATAATTCCAATCTATTGTACTGACATCATTATTTTATTCCTACCTTGAAACTAATCTCTAGCCCCGAGCGAGAGCATGGTGATGTAAGCCAAAATCTGTCCGTGTAGTGTCCAAGAGAAGCACACCTCACCCCAGTTACCGTGCTACAAGGTCAGGCCTCCAGTCTCCAGATCAGGCTCCATAGAGACATAAAGGCTGAGGTTGGCTCCAAATAAATATGAAGTATGGATGCAAAATCCTGTCTGTAACCCCCTCCACTGCCCTTTGTCCCACAAGATGTTTATATAAGGGACATGTTTTGTTCTTGCACAGAAGGCTGACTTGTGTATGTACCTAAGCCCTGGACTGTTTATCCAGTCTTGTGGCAGCAATACAAAATATTATCCTGTGTGCTTTGCATTCTGTTCCTGCTAACCTAGGGTAGAAAATCACAATGAAAAGTATGTCATCCATATCACTGATAGTGAAGAATAGCGACTGATTATGAAAATAAAAGTATTGCTGAAAACAGCACATATTGGTGGTCATTACAACCCTGGCGGACGGTGTTAAACAGGCCGGCGGTAAAAAAATGGGAATTATGACCGTGGCGGAAACCACCAACAAAAACAGCCACTTTAACACTCCGACCGCCACAGCGGTACAGACAAACAGCTTGGCGGTCACCGCCAACAGACAGGCGGAAGACAATGTACCGCCCACAGTATCACAACCTACCAATCCGCCACCTTTTCCGGGGCGTATTCACCGTGGATAAAAACACGGTGGAAACAGCCATTTCAAAGGGAAAACGCTCACCTCTACACACTCCACGAGGAAGGAGGACACCATGGAACCGGAACTCCAAATACTCCCTGCGATAGTCTTCCTTCTCCTATACAACCATCATCAACGCCGGCGCCGAAGACAACGGTGAGTACTGCACCTACGACATAGGGGAGGGGGAGGCAAAAGTCAGGGACACACACACGCAACACCCCCACCCCCACCCCCACCCCGACCCTCACCCACTACAACACACACACCAAACACAAAAGGAAATGAGTTCAACCATTGTAATTTATCAAAATGCAGTAACCAAATATATACAGATATATATACACATTCAACAAAATATACATCACGATTAGTAGTGCAGGTAATGCACCATTCAATGTCCGTGGACCCCTGGGCCCAAAATGCATGGGCGAGGCCCACATCAGATACCTGATCAAAACGGAGAGAACACTGCCGGGGCATCAGATAGAAATACAACAGGCACCTCAGGGGAAAGGGAAGGCGGGGAACCTCAGCCGGATGAGTGTACCACGCCAGATCCACGAGGGGGCTCCATGCCCATTGATGTATGCTGGGGAGTGCAAAGCCACAGTCTCTCAAGTCTTTACAGTGGATGCGTTGCCCACTGTACCATCCTGGGGAGTGCAAAGCCACAGTCTCTCAAGTCTCTACAGTGGGTGGGTTGCCCACTGTACCATCCTGGGGAGTGCAAAGCCACAGTCTCTCAAGTGGATAACAGTCTCCACTGGTTCTGGAGGGGGACTGGTGCCCAAAGTGCTTCATCATGTGAAGGACGGACGGAGTGGATGCTGTTCTCCACTGGTTCTGGAGGGGGACTGGTGCCCAGAGTGCTTTATCCTGTGAAGGACAGATGGAATGGATGCTGTTCTCCACTGGTTCTGGAGGGGGACTGGTGCCCAGAGTGCATCACTCTTCCCGTGATGGTCCCAGTTCTGTCACTGCCCCTGCCGCACATGGGCAAGCAGTGCTTGAGTTGGCGGTCCTTGCCCTGTTCTGCGGTCTTTGCCCTGTTCAGCGGTGCTTGCCCTGTTCAGCGGTGCTTGACTTTGCAGTTTCTGAACTGTTCAGCGGTGCTTGCCATGGCGGTCTTTGCCCTGTTCAGTGGTGCTTGCCCTGTTCAGCGGTGCTTGACTTTGCAGTTTCTGACCTGTTCAGAGGTGCTTGCCATGGCGGTCCTTCATTGCCCAGCTGGGCTGGGGCTGGCGGTCCTTCATTGGGCAGCTGGGCTGTGGCTGCCGGGGCCCTCCTGGGCAGCTGGGCAGTGGCTGGCAGTGGCCGCCTGGGCACTGACTCTGGCGGTGGCCTCCTGGCCAGTGACGATGGGGCTGCCCTCCTGGGCACTGACTCTGGCGGTGGCCTCCTGGCCACTGACGATGGGGCTGCCCTCCTGGGCAATGACTCTGGCGGTGGCCTCCTGGCCAGTGACGATGGGGCTGCCCTCCTGGGCACTGACTCTGGCGGTGGCCTCCTGGCCGTGACGATGGGGCTGGCGGTGGCCTCCTGGGCAGGGGGGATGATGGCGGTCTTCTCCGCCGTGCTGCTCTTCCCAGACTTTGGCGATTTCTTCTGCCCCTTCCCCACCTTCGGAGGAGTCACAGCTGAGTGGACACTCCCCCCGGGACCCTTGTGAGCGGCTTTGCTGGCTGGAGCCTTCCCCCACTCCCGCCGGGCACTGTCCAACTTCTGGTGCTTCACAGGGGGGGACTGGCTGTGCTGTGGCTCCGTGTCACACTGGCTGCCCTGGTGCCCGGTGCACTCCACATACCTCTAACAGGCACCACTGGTACCGGAGATTTTTTTACTGAGGTGCTAGTACGGGACCTATGAATTGGAGGGGTAGGGTGGGAAAGAGGTCAAGCTTGGTCAGGAAAAGTTTCTTAGGAAACTGGGACGGGTAGCGGGAGGGGGTCTGGGAGTGGAGGAAGAGGAGGTGGTTGTAGGAGGTGTAACTTTTGTAGCTTTGGGTGCAGGTGCATGCGCTGGAGGCTGTTGTGAGGTGGATGTATGTTGGGTGGGTGTGTGCCTGCGTTTGTGTACTTTGGGAGGGGGCGTCACAGACACACTGGGAGAGGACACAGGGGACGTGTAAATGGGAGTGGGGGTGGTGAGTGTAGGTGAGCGGGGTGTGGTGGTGGGTGTGCTGGTGCGGGACCTAGTGGCTGTAGTGGTAGTGCATGCAGGTGAGAGTGTAGACGACACTGGGAGGGAGGAGGGAGACGACGACGAGGGGGACACAGTGGAGGCAGTGGATGTTGCTGTGTCTGTATGTGGGTGATGCTTGTGTGAGTGCCTGTGGAATGTGTGGTGCTTATGTTTGCCTGAGCTTCCCTTGTGTGTTGAGGTGTGTGCAGGCTGGTCTGATGGTGTGCTTGGGATAGGCTGGGGTACATGGGATTGGGTCTGGGTGGAGGAAGTTGGAGGGGGGAGGCTAGAGACAGGGACAATGGCTGCCATCAGTGCTGAGGCCATAGTTTGCAGGGTTCGATGAAGGGCAGCCTGACCAGAATGAATGACCTCCAGGAATGCATTTGTGTGTTGCAATTCCCTTTCTACACCCTGGATGACATTCAAAATGGTAGACTGCCCAACAGTGAGGGGCCTGAGGAGGTCAATGGCCTCCTCACTGAGGGCAGCAGAGGTGACAGGGGCAGGGGCTGAGGTGCCTGGGGCGAAGGTGATGCCCACCCTCCTGGGTGAGCGGGCACGGGGCTAAGGCTGAGGGGCTGCTGGGAGGGTGGTGATGGTAGGGGGGGTGGCGGCTGTACCTGTAGAAGTGGGGTGCACAGATTTTGCCGCCACCACAAGGGAGCTCCCATCGGAGGACGAGTCCGTGTCGCTGGTTGCAAAGACTGTGACCGCCGTGAAGCTCCCCTTGCCCTCCGTCCCACTGGTTTATTCCGAGTCCGTGGTGTGGCCCTCCATGGCCATGTGGGATGCAGCTCGCTTGTGCTCCGGTGCCACTATACCTCCACCTGATGATGCTGATGCACACAAGAACAGGGAGACCACAAAAAGGGGGGGGGGACAGAAGAAAGACAGGTTGAGTGCATGGCTTACCGCCACCGTTGACGGACAATACAGACACAGCAGCCCCCTGCACTACGCCGCGCTGTTGGGCTCTACAGATGCAGTTCCTGGGATATGGCCTTCATGGCTATGGTGGACATCAGCACACATAGATGACACAGGGGCATGTATACCTGTACTTGGCACTCTACAGAGGTGGGGTGGAGTGCCACATGGCCTGCATTATGGAGGGGCCTAGCCTACGGAACTCACCCTGGCCTAGGGGAACCCACAGCCCTCCTCCCCCACCCAGACACCTTCACTGCGTGCAAAGTCCGCAAAATTATTTTGTACTCACCCCCTTGTGTCTGCTGTGATGCCCCCAAGCGCCCATCCAACTCAGGGTAGGCCACTGCCAGGATCCGGAACATCAAGGGGGTCATGGTGCGACGGGTACCCCTCCCACGTTGGGAGGCCATCCCCAGCTGAGCCTCCGCCGTCTTCTTGCTCCAGCGGCGAATGTCCTCCCATCTTTTACGGCAGTGGGTGCTCCGTCTGTGGTGGACCCTCAGGGTCCGGACGTCCTTGGCGATGGCACGCCAAATATCCTTCTTCTGGTGGGCGCTGACCTACATGACATGTACAGGGGAAGAAGAGAAGTCATTACCAACTGCACCGTCAAAGTGAGTGGCCCACATCCCTACCCTTGCCATGTGGCACATGCATTCACAGTCCTTCATGCACGCAGAACTGTGGCCCCTTCCTTCTTACAACCAGCCGTCTCCACACAGGCATAGCCCATACAACTTGCTCCCTGTGTACTTACCTGTTGATCTGGAGGACCGTAGAGTAGCGTGTACTGGGGGAGGACCCCGTCCACAAGCTTCTCCAACTCCTGTGCAGTGAAGGCAGGGACCCTTTCCCCGGACGCATGAGCCATTGTCTCTTCCAGACCGAGGTCACAGCAGCACTTGCAGTGTAGGTCCTCTCCTGTGGAAGATCAGGTATCGAGTGATTGAACAGATAGAAAATGGCGGTCACGTCCGCGGCGGTGACGTCTGCGGCGGTGCGTATCATCACCGCCGGCGCACTTCGTCATTGGCTCCTGGACCCATAGGGTCCAATGTTAACCAATGCAGCATTACGCTGCGGTCTTCGACTGCCTACCGCGACGGTGTACAACGTCAGCGCAGTTACCTCACATCCCATTGTCCCAGTTTAGAGGTCAGGCAGTCGCCATTTCAGGGGCCCACATGGCTTAATTTTCAACTGCGTCACACATACCTAGGCCTAGACTCAACACACATACAGACAACTTTTTGGATTATGTTTCGTGTTCTGTGTAGACTGTGGGTACATACCTCTGAGTTGTTTGACTCTGTGGTCGCTGTTGTCCTTCCTAGGCACCGTCCGCTGGGACATGTGAGGAGATGGCGGAATCCTCCGGTGTACCGACCGCTGGTGGACCTGTTGACAATGGAGGAGCGACATTTAATCATCACCTACAGGTTTGACCGTGCCACAATCCACGAACTGTGGGCCATATTTATACTTTTCGACGCACAACTGCGCCAACGCAGTTGTGCGTCAAAAAATGTAACGCCGGCTAACGCCATTCTGAAGCGCCATGCGGGCGCCGTATTTATTCAATGACGTTAGCCGGTGTTAGCCGGCGGAGCTGCCTGGTGTGCGTCAAAAAAAATGACTTACACCAGGCAGCGCCGGCGTAGGGGAAAATGGAGCTTGGGCGTAAAAAAATGGGGCAAGTCAGGCTGAGGCTAAATTTTCGCCTCAACCCGATTTGCGCCATTTTTTTTACTCCCAACCCCCATTGAAATTACTCCTGTCTTAGCAAAGACAGGAGTCATGCCCCCTTGCCCAATGACCATGCCCAGGGGACCTATGTCCCCTGGGCATGGTCATTGGGCATAGTGGCATGTAGGGGGGCACAAATCAGGCCCCCCTATGCCACAAAAAAATATATATATACTTACCAGCACTTACCTTAATGTCCCAGGGGTGGGTCCCTCCATCCTTGGGCGTCCTCCTGGGGTGGGCAAGGGTGGCAGGGGGTGTCCCTGGGGGCATGGGAGGGCACCTCTGGGCTCCTTCCGAGCCCACAGGTCCCTTAACGCCTGCCCTGACCAGGCGCTAAAAAATGACGCAAAAGCGGCTGGGCGTCATTTTAGCCCGGGAGTATAAGTACGGCGCACATGCCTCGGAGTCATTTTTTAGACGGGAACGCCTACCTTGCATATCATTAACGCAAGGAAGGTGTCCACGCAAAAAAATGACGCAAACTCCATGAACTTTGGCGCTAGATGCGTCTAACGCCAAAGTATAAATATGGAGTTCGTTTTGTGTCAAATATGCGTAAAAAAAAACAACGCAAATCCGGCGCAAACAGAGTATAAATATGGCCCTGTGTACCCAGTTGGAGCCTGACCTGATGTCAGCAATCCGCCATCCCACAGGGATCCCCCCTCAAGTGCAGGTGCTATCAGTGCTCCATTTCCTTGCAAGTGGGTCATTTCAAACAACAGTGGCCATGGCATCAGGGATGTCCCAGCCTATGTTTTCCAACGTGTTGTCCAGAGTGTTGTCTGCCCTTCTGAAACACATGCGGAGCTACATCGTTTTCCGTCAGGTGGAGGATTTGGCTACAGTTAAAGGTGACTTCTATGCCCTTGGACATATCCCTAACATCATAGGTGCCATTGATGGGACCCATGTAGCTCTGCCCCCCCCCCCACAGGAGTGAACAGGTGTACAGGAACCGGAAGAGTTATCATTCCATGAATGTACAGATGGTATGTTTGGCAGACCAGTACATCTCCCAGAAAAATGCTATGTTCCCTGGCTCTGTGCATGACGCCTACATCCTGGGGAATAGCAGCATCCCTTATGTGATGGGTCAACTCCAGAGGCACCGGGTGTGGCTATTAGGGGACTCTGGTTACCCCAACCTGTCATGGCTACTGACCCCAGTGAGGAATCCCAGGGCAGAGGAACGCTACAATGAGGCCCATGGGCGGACTTGGAGGGTGATCGAATGCACCTTCGGCCTCCTGAAGGCCAGGTTCAGGTGCCTCCATATGACAGGTGGTTCACTATTCTACTCACCAAGGAAGGTGTGCCAGATCATCATCGCCTGCTGTATGCTTCACAATCTGGCTTTGCGATGCCAGGTGCCTTTTCTGCACGAGGATGGTCCAGATGACGGTGTTGTGGAGCCTGTGGACAGTGATGAGGAGGAAGCAGAGGAAGAAGACATTGACAACAGGGACTCAGTTATCCAGCAATATTTCCAGTGACACACAGGTGAGAACACATTCCTGCCTACTACAAGTACTTTCACACTTCTACCTCTATCCTGTCTGTCGATTTCAACCAGTATATGGTAACTGAGTTGTACATTTCCATTACGGTTTCACAGGTGTGGTTACCAACGTGTGTCATCTGCTTACATTCCTCATGGACTTGAGATGTGTGACATAGGTATGTTGATATTACATTTGAGAACGGATTTTGTCACTGTCATTGCTAATACACATTTTCAAAATCACAGACTGACTCCAGATTGTTTTGTGCTTCAAGGGTGTTTATCAAAGTGCTAAATATTGTAGGGGGGTGGTAAAATGGTGAGGGGTGATGGTGGAGGAATGTCCATGGCAGAGTCCAGTCTATTAGTCTCACAGGTGCACTGCCCATATGGGCATAGGAAGTGGAGCTGGGGCAGTTTCAATATGGACAGGGTTACAAAGTGGGACAGTGGGATGACATTCAGGGTGGTCTCATTTCTTGGCGGGTGTCTTGCCATTGTGCTCTGTCCTGTTCCTGGATCTCAGGGACCGCTTGCGGGGTGGTTCACCGTCTGCAGGGGTTGTGGTGCTGGTGTGGTGGTCCTGCACTGGTGTGGTGCCTCCTGTCCACTAGCGCCGGCGGAGGTGGTGGGCAGTTCTTCGTCCATGCTAGTGTCAGGGGCCCCTTGGAGTGCCACGGTGTCCCTCCTGGTGTTCAGTATCTCCTTCAGCACCCCCTACGATGGTGCCCAGGGCGGTGCTGATGGTTCTGAGTTCCTCCCTGAAGCCCAAATACTGTTCCTCCTGCAGGCGCTGGATCTCCTGAAACTTGGCCAGGACCGTTGCCATCGTCTCCTGGGAATGGTGGTAGGCTCCCATGATGAAGGAGAGGGCCTCGTGGAGAGTGGGTTCCCTAGGCCTGTACGCCCCCTGTCGCACAGCCGCCCTCCCAGTTCCCCTGTGTTCCTGTGCCTCCGTCCCCTGGACTGTGTGCCCACTACCACTGCCCCCAGGTCCCTGTTGTTGTTCGGGTGGTGGGTTATCCTGGGTTCCCTGTAGTGGTGGACACACAGCTGATTGACGTGTCCTGGGTACGGAGGTATGGGCCCGCTGGGTGGGTGCTGTGCTGGTGTTACCAGATGGTGGAAGCTCTGTGGTGGCCTGTAACTAGGTGTGGGGAACCGACTGTCCCGAGGCCCACAATGGTCCGGGCTGGTCATCTGGATCGAGTTTGACAGAGCTGCTGTCATCACTGTGGGCCTCTTCTGTGGGTGGGGTAGAGATGTCTGGACCCTCCTGTCTGGTGACGATGGGGTAGTGGTCCTGCAGGGGTGTAAAAGCATGATTATTGCATCTGTGTGTGTCATGGTGTGCAATGGGTGGGTGAGCGTGTAGCCCAGTTCTAGCATTCCTGTGTGGGGGCTTGTGTGATGATGGTTGGGGGGGTGTTATGGGTATGTGCAGTGGGCATGCTTTAGTGAGGGTCGTCCATGCTTTGTTGTGTCATGCAGGGCTTTGTGTTGGGATGGGTGGTTTGTGTTAGTAGTACATATGTGAGGAGTTGGAGTGATAGGGGAGGGGGTGAGGGTGGGGGTCTGTGATAGCATGCAGGTAGGGTGGGGGATATGATAGTTAAGATTTGACTTACCAGAGTCCATTCCTCCACCGACTCCTCCGAGGCCCTCAGGATGCATAATGGTCAAGACCTGCTCCTCCCATGTTGTTAGTTGTGGGGGAGGAGGTGGGGGTCCGCCGCCAGTCCGCTGTACCGCGATGTTGTGCCTGGAGACCACGGAACGCACCTTCCCCCGTAGGTCGTTCCACCTCTTCCTGATGTCCTCCCGATTTCTTGGGTGCTGTCCCACTGCGTTGACCCTGTCGACTATTCTTCGCCATAGCTCCATCTTCCTAGCTATGGAGGTGTGCTGGACCTGTGCTCCAAATAGCTGTGGCTCTACCCGTACGATTTCCTCCACCATGACCCTGAGCTCCTCCTCCGAGAACCTGGGGTGTCTTTGCCGTGCCATGGGGTGGTGTTGGTAATGTGTGGGGTGGTGTATGTGGTGATGAGTGTGGTGATGTGTAGTGGTGTTTGGTGTTTTGTGCGTGGATGTTGTGTGGGTGATGGTGTTGTGTGCCTCGGTGTGGTGGGGTTGTCTATGCTGTGCTGTCTCTCTGGCCTTCATCAAAATCTTTGGTCGTAGGGGTTTGTGGGTGATGTGGGTGTGTGTTTTATATAGTATTAATTGTGTGGGAATGGTGTTTGTATGTGTATCAGGTGTGTGTATTTCGAATTGTCCAATGTGGTGATGTTTTGGAGATGTGTGTTTATTTTGAGCGCGGCGGTGTGTACCGCCAATGGAATACCGCGGTTAAAAGAGTCCGCTGCGTGGATTCGTGGGTCGTGATAGCATGGCCATGTTTCTGTTGGCGTGAGGGGAGAGGTTTTGTTTTCGCCAGTTTATCACTGACCTTTGGTGTGGCGGACTTGTGTGGGTGTCTGAATTTCGGCGGATTCCGAGATGTGGGTCATAATAGCTGTGGCGGAATTCCACGGCTGCGGCAGTGTATTGGCGGTCTTCTGCACGGCAATTAAGCGGCTTTTACCACCAATGTTGTAATGACCCCCATTATCTGGGTAAAAGGGGCCAGGCTGCAAGCCTAAGCTAAGTAAAATACTGTGCCCAGGCAAGAAACTAAAATGGACCCACGACACATCCATCTGAAGAACATAAACCAACAGCATAAAAGTAGAGTAGACAAAGACTACATTACCCATAAAGTAGTTATAAAAAACAACATTTCCAATGGGTACAAGAGTCCATCGGCCAATCTTGATTCTAGACACCATATAAACAATAGCAGTAACCTGTAAACTCTTTTCTTGCTGCGAGCAAAAATTAAATTCCATGGAAATTATTCTTATTTGTGCTCCAAAACTGAAAAAAAAACAATGTACTAAATACACATTCACCAAACTGCTTTGTTAGCTGTGTCAGGGAGGTTTAAATTACAAGGAAGGGAAGCAATGATAAATGATAATTTTAATCAAGAATAACTAAGTGAGGAATAATCCACGCCTCCATGTCCTTAATAGTATTGAAAATTCTTGTTCATGTATGGAATACAATGTTTGATTCAACAACCATGGAAAACTGATTCTGGTTCATAATCGAACACCATAAACTTGGAATCTGATAACCAATCTGCCAGGAACATGATGTCCTCTAACCGAGCCAGAACATTGAAAGATTTTAAATGGGGACCAAACATGGTGATGTCAATGCCCGCTTCAGACAAAATTTACTTGGAGCGTGGAGTGACATATAAATTCTCTACTAATATTTTTAGAAGCTCTTGGGCCATATCACTATGGATCTTTGTGACAAGTGAGAAAGGAAGGCGCTGCTCATTCAAGACAGTCAATTATTAAACTCTGATTTATATTTAGATTCTGGAGTCAATAATGAGGGCTGGTATTGGTTTATAAAGGTTTGTTAATCATTAGTTCTCAAATCTTTTATTTTATCAAATCATATACAAATTACAGAACACAGCATACAGTGTGTCCCTTAAAGATCTGGGGCCAGATGTATCATCCATTTTTGCATTCGCAAACGGTGCGAATGGCCGTTTGCGAATGCAAAAATGCCTTTCAGTATTTATAAAAGGTATTCGCAATGCAAATTTAAGGAATCGCTAAAATAGCGATTCCTTAAAATTGCGAGCCCATTTAGAGAATAGCAAATTGCGATTCTCTAAATAGGAAATCGCAAATAAGGAATCCTTATTTACGATTTCTAAACCACAAGTAACAAGCAATTCCTTAATGCGAATTGGGCATTAAGGAATCGCTATTACCAGTTGAACTTGGTGGTAAGCATGTGCAAATTTTAAAAATGCATGAAAAATGCATTTTTAAAATTGAAATGTAACACACACATGCCCCTTTGGCTTCTGTGCGCTATACATGTCCTTAAAAAAAATATTGGGGTGCAGCAGAGGGGGCCTTAGGCCCCTAGCACCCTGGGTTTTGCATTTCCCAAATTTGCGAATTCCAGTTAGGAATTCGCAATATGGGAAATGCAAAAAATTCGCTAATATGGGCCTACAGGCCCATAGGTGCGAATGGGGCCAGTATCGCAGTTTGCGATTCCGTAATAGCATTTGCGATTTTTAAGAAATTGCTATTACTGAATCGCAAATATGATACATACGATTACGTGATTCAGAAATGGCGATTTCTTAAAAATCATTATAAGAGAATCACAAAATGGTTTGTTGATACATCTGGCCCCTGATCCCTAATCTAATCCCCTTAATTAGATAAAGTACATTAAGCTGAATAACTCGTAAAGAGTTGGCTCATATTGCAGATTTGGAAAACTCTCAGAGAGTTATCAAAGTAGAAAATAAAAAAATGGAACAAGAGTCTGCAAGTCTATCCAGCCACTAAAGCTGTGCAATTTCGAATGGCATATCCAAGCTGAAGAGTGAGAGCATGACAGCGTGATAGCCAGCCAACTATTCTTTCCCTGGGACCCTTTTATACAGAGTACAATGACACAAAAGTTTTAACAGTTTCACAGATAAAATTCTTCTTCTGTCTAATCAGAAGGCAAAAGTGGTCAGATTTATGTTGCTGAAAAATACAACCCATTGTCTCTCAATTCAAATGGTACCTCTTATGTAGTCCTATCCAGTTAGTAGGGTCATCATTGTGGATAAATGTCTAGAAATATGAACAAATATTTTGGGCCACTCATTGCACTAGCAAAGCCTTAGATTGCCTATTATTGTTTGCTTTTTCCCATAACCTACAGAATCGTTTTGAGGCACGGGCAAACTGAGCAATTGCTTAGGACTCTCTGGGTACGTGATCTTTCTGTCTCTCACTATAACTTTTGTTTATTTCTTTCTCTCTCTTTCTCCCTCCCTCCATCTCCTTCTCCTCCCTGTCTCACTCTTATGTCACACTAAGGATTTTTGGCACCTGGGCAAGACATATTTTGATTGTTTTAGAATGGCCCTATCTCGGAAAGTATAAAATATAATTAAATATTCTGTGGCATAAGGTGGGCTTGAAATAGCAGAAAATGTGTAATAAAATAAAAAAACATGTAATGGACAGAATATATGGAACAGCTAC
The DNA here is from genome assembly GCF_031143425.1 of Pleurodeles waltl. Classification (NCBI taxonomy): domain Eukaryota; kingdom Metazoa; phylum Chordata; class Amphibia; order Caudata; family Salamandridae; genus Pleurodeles; species Pleurodeles waltl. Next base: position 524,583,498 of record NC_090440.1, read on the forward strand.
TTCCAAAGTGGAGTTTACGCTACAGATTGTGCTACCCCTGGTACAGGAGGAGAGATATTAATGCTTTCCTCTAGGAGGAGGAATGAATACAGTCCTTATTGTTAACTGCAAATTTATCTGTGACAAAATCCAGATTCATGGATTCCCTCACAAGATATACAGTGCCTCCACCTCAGTGTTGTAGGGTAACCCTGGATTAAAATGTGTCTTTATCCTCAAAAAGCATTCCACACATTAGATTGAACACCTCAACTTTGTTGTTCAAATTTGTATTACAATCACAGTCACTGGGAATACAAAGAAGAATGTGTCCTTCTTGCCCCTTAGGTAACAGTCCCTGCTGACAAATCATTGAATAAAATAGTTTCCAGACATTGCACACATCAAGCTAATCCACACGCATCAGTTTTTGAAAGTGTGGTGGTCTGGCTTCTAGTCGGTAACTCACTTGAGTGCAACTGGATTTGAAATCTATGGAATGGATAATGGACAATGACTTTGGGATTACATTTGTTGCCTTGTATCTTCAAGTATTTTGTGGAAAACCAGAAATGATCACCTTTTAAATTGAGGTGTAGGTTTATTCTTAGCTCCTTGCAAATTCTTTCTTGCCTTTTAATGAACTACATTTAGGGCCAGATGTAGCAAAGGTTTTTACCCATTCTGTGTCTATGGGAAAAGGTGTTCATACATATGGCCCTTAGTTCTTTCAGATATTTCAGAACTGCTGACATCTGTAGTTCTTTTTCATCAACAAAAACTGTAAATTGTGGATGATAGCTTTCATTACAGAATAAAGGCTCAGTCGTGAGCATCTGAAAATAACCAGCATCACAGATATTGCTTTAGAGATTGATTTACTTTCTCAGTTTGCCCATCAGTTTGTGGTTGGTGACTAGAAGACAAACCGGCAACAATTTCTGTTTGAGTACATAGGGGCATATTTATACTCCGTTTGTGCCGAATTTGCGTCGTTTTTTTCGGCGCAAATTCGACGCAAAACTATCTCCATATTTATACTTTGGCGTTAGACGCGTCTAGCGCCAAAGTTGATGGAGTTAGCGTCATTTTTTTGCGTGAACACCTTCCTTGCGTTAATGATATGCAAGGTAGGCGTTCCCGTCTTAAAAAATGACTGCGATGCATATGCGTCGTATTTATACTCCCGGGCAAAAATGACGCCCGGGAGTGGGCGGGTCTAAAAAACCCGCATTTGCGCCGGATTTTAGCGCCTGGGTCAGGGCAGGCGTTAAGGGACCTGTGGGCTCAGAATGAGCCCAGAGGTGCCCTCCCCTGCCCCCAGGGACACCCCCTGACACCCTTGCCCACCCCAGGAGGACACCCAAGGATGGAGGGACCCACCCCAGGGACATTAAGGTAAGTCCAGGTAAGTATTTTTTTTTTTTTTTTTGTGGCATAGGGGGGCCTGATTTGAGCCCCCCTACATGCCGCTATGCCCAATGACCATGCCCAGGGGACAGAAGTCCCCTGGGCATGGCCATTGAGCAAGGGGGCATGACTCCTGTCTTTGCTAAGACAGGAGTCATTTCAATGGGGGATGGGCGTCGTAAAAAAATGGCGCAAATCGGGTTGTGGCGATTTTTTTGCCTCAGCCTGACTTGCACCATTTGTGGACGCCCATACGCCATTTTCCCCCTACGCCGGCGATGCCTGGTGTACGTCTTTTTTTTTAACGCACACCAGACAGCGCCGGCGGCTAACGCCGGCTAACGTCATTGAATAAATACGGCGCCCGCATGGTGCTTCAGAATGGCGTTAGCCGGCGCTAATTTTTTTGACGCAAATCTGCGTTGGCGCAGTTTTGCGTCAAAAAGTATAAATATGGGCCATAATGTTTTCCAAAACTGAGAAATAAACTCTTTGCCCCAGTCAACAATTCACACTAAAGACGTTCCATGGAGTTTCACTTACTATTTGTTGCAAAAATACATTGGTGAATTGAATTGCAGAAGGTAGCCCTTTGCATGGTACAAAGTGAACCATCCTAGAGAAATGACCCACTACTAGAATAGTGTTGAACCCAGTCTGGGATTTTGGCAAGTCACATGCAAAGTAATTGTATACTGTACACTGCGGTTGAGGAGGAATTGGAATAGAATTATTGAGAACTGACAACAGTATGAGAAGCTTTTCTTGCGCACATAGAGCACAAGTACTTATAGAGATTTTTGCACGTTCTGACATACTGGGGTTACCAAAATTCTCTTTTAACTATTGAATGGTCTTGTTATTTCCAGGATAACCCGCTAAAATGGATGCTAGAGACCATTACAGAGCCTGATTTGTTATCAGGGCTTATCTTTATAAACTAACCCATCGTCAGTTTTTCTACCTGAGTTGACCTAGTGTTCTGGATCTAGGATTTTATGTATTCTGAATATTTCTGCTAGGGAATCAATATTAATCAATAATAATTACTGCAACAAATATTTTCTGTGTCGATAAATAGGCATTTTTAAATTGTCAGTATTTGTTCTGAATATTCTGAGTTAGATAAAGCATCTGCCTTGCCATTCACATGATCCAGACAAAACGAATTAACTAAATGTTGTTCTCAGGAAAGAATTGAGTCTATCGCGAACTGTCTTGCAGATAATACTTTTGGTGATTTTAGAAACTGCAAAGTACGATGATCTGTTAATAACATAACAATATGTCCGGCCTCTAATAAATAAAGATGCCATTCTCAAAGGCAATCCTGAAGGTCAATAATTCTTTGTCTGTTGCAGTATAATCCTCTGGGAAGGCTAATTATTTTTACAACATTATGCTACTATATGTAATGTGTCTGTTGTAGAATTTCTTTGAGAAAGCACTGCACCCATTGATACTTGAGAAGCATCAGCTTCAACTATAAATGGATATGAGGTGTCTGGGAGTTGTGAGGTTGATGGAGAGAAAATATTTTGTTTTTATTCCTGAAAACATTGTTCTGCATTAGTATTCGATGCATTTGGATCCCTACTGGTCTTCGAATAAAGCCTAAGAACTGAACCCCTCCTAGGTGATAGCACGCTCTACAAATCTGCATAACATAACACCTCTTGAGTATAAAAGACACAATTTTTAATTTTAGCAAAAATTTGACTTCTCATAATTTGAAAAGGACAATTCACTAATGTTTGATGTGTTCTTCCAGTGATTTTAAATAAATGTATATGTCAAATAGATATACTACTGCACATACATCGATGAGACCATGAAGTAACTTACTGCTGAATATTTGAAAGGCTGCTAGGCACTGTATAACTCAAATGGCATTACTTGGAATTCATATCATATTTTGTTTGAAAAACGTTATTCTTTTCATCCCCTTCTTCACTGTAACCAGATGACAGGCTTCCTGTAAGTCTAGTTTAGAATAAATGGTTGCACCTTTACCCTCATCTAGTTGAGATTAGTAGTAATGTGTATTGTTCTTTTTACTGTGGCTCAGTTTAAATAATCAGTACAGGTGCTGAGTTCTTATCTTCTTTGAGGAACAAAAAACCCGGTGCAGCTGGAGATTTTTAGGCCCATATTTATGGAAAATGATGCACACCTGCACTAACGCAATTGTGCGTCTTTTTATTTAGCGCGAGCAAACGGCATTCCATACTGCCATCCGTGCGCCATATTTAACAAATGACGAAGGATGGCGATAAGGACTGGCTAGCATGAAAATGGCGCTAGTGGGACAGAAATTACATTAGGCTGGTTAGCGGGGCAATTTCTGCTGCTAATCAGTCTAGCGTCATTTTTGTTTACGCACAAGCAGCCCAAAAATGACTCCTGTCTAAGGATAGATAGGAGTCTTCCCCACCACCTCAATGCTCACCTCCGGGGACCAGTGTTCCCTGGGCAAGCCCAATATACCCAGTGCCTGGTAGGGGGCCTCATGTAAGGGTCTCCCAATGGCACACCACAGCCATTTAAAAATACTTACCTGCAACTTACCTGGGATGGGCTCCCTCCTCCTGTAGTGTCCCTGTGGTGTGGGTGGTGGTGTTTCTGGGGGTTGGGGTGGGCATCTTTGTGCCCATTCCATAGTGTTTCACCATGGAAATGGGCCTACCTTGGCCTTAACGTCTGGTCTTACCCAGGTGTAAAATAATGCCATTATTTAGGTCCGCCTCTCACCGTGCATCATTTCTGCACCGGGAGATAAATATGGCGCTAGGGGGTTTGTGTTGTTTATAGGATGGGAACGCCTACCTTGCATCTCATTGATGCAAGGTGGGTTCGTACATCCTAAAAATGGTGCTAACGCCAATATTTTGATGCTAGACTGGTCTAGCGTCAAAATATAAATATGGAGTTACGTTTGCACTGTCCTAGCGTAAAAAACAAATTACGCTAACGCAGTGCAAACGAACCATAAATATGGGCCGTAATGTCTAATAAACCCAGTGGCTAGATTCTCTTCTATATATTTGTTTAGGCACTGAGTTTCTTTATCATGTCAAATCATAAATCCTACCACAAGTATCACAAAAAGAGGAAGGAGGACATTTGTTGGCTTACCAGCACACAATTTGCCTAGATGCATTGTTGTAAATCCAGCGCGTGATAATACTCAATTTAGTTAAAAATCTTTAGTATTGTTGGTGCAGGCAGTACTGTATATCTCAGGATATTTGTCTTTCTTCAGTAGAAAGTAACATTTTATATTTGGGTGCACTGGCAATGCTTCTCACAGTCTTATCAGATTTCTGTGCCACTCCCAGAGTGCAGGTGCATCCCAATGACTGCGTCAGTCCAACAACTCAATGAGGAGCCAATCACAAAAGGGAGGAAGTAGCACACTGCCTCCAGCACACAATCAATCCAGATGCATTGTTGGTTAATGCAGTGCATCTTATCACTCACTTTATTGAAAAAGCTTTAGTATTCACAATTGTTGGTGCCCAAAGAATCTTAGCTCCCAGCATAAGGTCTATCCTCCAATCGTATTTTCTATCTGGAGGTATGGTTTTAGCCTTCTGTGTATCAAATATATCAGGCAGATCAGATAGGGTAGTCATTTTAAGATCTCTTCTTTAGCTTTCTGTTTTATAGTGCGAAAAGTAACTCTTCGTTTAGGTCTTGGATAAACTATTTGTTTTGCTTTGAGCAGAATGGAAATCTATAATTCTTACTCCAGAAAATACCAGGATTATGCTGCCACAATCACGGTAGCCCCAATAATAACCTGGAAACAGAGCTCATCAATTGGACCCAAGGTTAATTTTTCCATGGTAAACCTTTGGAAATAATTGTTACATCTTCTGTTTCACTTGTGATGGGTCAAGAAGTTAATTGTCAGCCATTAAAAGCTCCTACTACTTCAGCAACCCTTTTTTTAAACATTTTATAGATTAGCATGCATAATGACTGAGCATAACTTGCATTAATAAACTTGTCAGAAACTAAATCAATCACGACTTAAGTAACAACAACACCTATAGAATTTACAATTGTAACCTGTACTGTAAAGCAAGTATATTCTTTTTGTGCTAACTTAACTGCCTTTTGGGAGACCTCTTCAATATGACACAGCAATGGGATCTGATTCAGTAACAGGTCTCCCCTTTATCCTGGTTCTAAGCCAGTGGGTGGGTTGACATGTGGACATACCCTAACCCATGGTGTAAAAGTTTCCAGGGCCAACTCTACCCATCTTTTCAGTAGTTTCTGTTTTCCTTCCTACAAACAAACCTAAGACACCATGGGGGTGATTCTAAGTCTGACGGGCGGCGGAGGCCGCCCGCCAGACTTCCCCCTCCAAAATACCGCTCCGCGGTCGGAAGACCGCTGAGGGTATTCTGGGTTTTGCACTGGGCTGGCGGGCGACCGCCAAAAGGCCGCCCGCCAGCCCAGTGCAAAACTACCTTCCCACGAGGACGCCGGCTCCGAATGGAGTGGGAAGGTGCGACGGGTGCAATGCAGACAGTGAAATTCTTTGTGGTGCCCTCTTACGGGGGCCCCTGCAGTGCCCATGCCACTGGCATGGGCACTGCAGGGGCCCCCAGGGGCCCCACGACAACCCATACCGCCATCCTGTTCCTGGCGGGCAAACCGCCAGAAACAGGATGGCGGTATGGGCTGTCAGAATCCCCATGGCGGCGCAGCGAGCTGCGCCGCCATGGAGGATTCAAATGGGCAGCGGAAAACCGGCGGGAGACCGCCGGTTTTCCACTTCTGACCGCGGTCAAACCGCTGCGGTCAGAATGCCCAGCGGGGCACCGCCAGCCTGTTGGCGGTGCCCCCGTCATTTTAGCCCTGGCGGTCTTGGACCGCCAGGGTTAGAATGACCCCCCATGTGTCAGTGCGTTTTCAGGATGGCAAGCGTCTTCAGTCACACTAACCTTGGGCACTGAGGGCTTGGTATGCATGTGGAGTTTACTATAGCAATCCTATTTCCCTCCCACATTTAACACTAAAATCCAGTTTGAAGCAGGTACTGTACCGTTCAAAAACCCAGAGACAAACTTCTAGCAGGACAAAAACAGGGCCCGTAAGCAACTAGACAGGTGATCCACAAGAATTGTCTTTGCATCCTGTTCTCTCGCTTTCATGTGTCCCCCAAATGTTACATGTGGCTTAACAGTCCTGTCAAGCAGAGTGTGACACTGTGCTGTGACACCGTTCATATGCTGCAGAGTTCAGATGAGTCATCTCTACCCATCCAGGACAGCATATTGTTTGCTCGTGGGAGGCATAGCACACCTGTTTCACATCTATTCAAGGCAAAGCACAGGCAGCAAGCTGGTAGAGGCTTACGTGAAATAGCATTCTGATGGTTGAGACAGGTAAAAGGTAACTTTCAAAAAGTTAATGTCATTTAATATTTATTAAAATCCAACTTTGCCATTGACTTGGCTGTGAATAGTTATTAAAATAGTTTATTTTTCTAGCTGGTATTCCAGAGAAACAGTACCAGTACTTTAATCTGTACTCTAGCTTTCTACACAGAACAGCTAGACCTGCCTCAGCGAAAAGAGGTTTTAGGGCCATGCCATTGTAGGGACAAGGTAACATTAATTTTCTATATGTCGAGGTATTAAATAACTTTCATCCTGCCTTGTGGAATGCAATGCCTACAAAGGGGTGACTTACTAATAATTAAAAGGGAGATTTTCACCTGTCAAAAGGGGTTATTTTGACAGGTAGTACTGGAGGGTGGACAGTGCAACAGTCAGGCTATAAAGAGGAGGCCCGAAGTCATGTTTGACCTGCAACAGCAGTCGATAGTACAATATGTGCTGAAGTCCACTAGTGGCATGTAACTTCCAGGCCCTTGGTTCATGTTCCACACTAGAAACATGTAGGCACAATAAATGTTCCAATTAGGAATAAGACAATTTAACCATGCTTTAAGGGGTAGCATAGGAACTTTATTACTAGTTAATGGGTATAAAGTGGACAAAGTTCTAAAGACAGGAAGAATGTAAGGTGCAGCAAAAGGCGAACAATCCGCCGTGACCATCCAGAAAAGTTGGATTTACAAAATACACCCGTTTCACTCAATGCTGTGGTATGCTTTTCACTCATAAAACGGATTAGGTTTCGATTTTGTTTGAATCTTAAAATATCTGAAATACCGGCCAGTGATGTCTGTCTTTATATTACGCAGTTATATAGAGTGTGACAGTATTCTGAGATTTTGCTTGCACTCACTGAAGCTAAAAAGGTGGTGTTACTTCATCATAATGTACATATAAATGGCTTTTTGGTGGCTAAACTGCACAATAAAGAGCTGCTGTTTGGAGATGGAAGAAGGCTTTAAAATAGCGTAAGTATTATCTTTTGAACCATTAGTATAAATGAATTATGGAATTCCGGCATATTCCACAGCTCACCACTAGATGGCAACCCAGCATTGAACAACCCAACCAGTTGTCTTTCATTTACGGTTGACGGCCGCAGATACACTATTTAGTTCCGCTACACGCGAAAGTGATAGTCAAACATGTTTTTAGATCCTTTCAAGTGTATATATTTCTCCAACTGAAATAAATCGGCCAATATGGGGAAGCGTGCAATTTCTAATCACCTGTCACAAACCGTTCTACCCTCAGTTCACTGCTGTGAGTGGATTGTCTGATTAGCTGTCTGTGTACGAAATTAGGGGGTTTGAGCTGGATTCTGGATCCGACGGTTATTAGTGAGCCGAATCCTGGATCCCAGCTGGACCCAATGAAATATTCTGAATGTTTCTGGATGTAATGTGAGGAGACAGCGAGCAGCGCCCGCACAGTGTTGCTTTGGTTTAGAGTCTTTGCAGGCAGTGAAGGGGCTGTCTGAGCCTATAACGAAGGCTTGATTTAAAGGGCCTCCAGCCCCCCTTTTGTTGGAGGTTAATTCTAGTGTCTAATATCTAGATGCCAATGCAATGAAGGGAAACAAAGGCACACAGCCTGCAATCACTTCACAAGTACGTAGGTCCAACTCAGATTTGGAGGCAGGTTTTAGACGTTATTTAACAGCTGTATGTGTCTATAAGAGATTGGGATATGTGCCTGTATGTGCACAAAAATAGTAACGTAAGTAGCACTTTCTATTTACTTTAACACTTTCTAGCACCACTCTTCCAAGTATAAGGTTTCCGAATGCTTTACATCACACACACACATAATACAGGAGCAATAAATCAATGTACAGGAAACCTTACATAGAAGTCACATATAGGGGGTCATTCCGACCCTGGCGGTCAAAGACCGCCAGGGCCGCGAATGACGGAAGCACCGCCAACAGGCTGGCGGTGCTTCCTAGCCCATTCTGACCGTGGCGGTAAAGCCGCGGTCAGAAAACCGGGGCCGGCGGTTTCCCGCCGGTTTACCCCCGGCTGGGCGAATCCGCCAGGGCAGCGCTGCAAGCAGCGCTGCCTTGGGGATTCTGACCCCTTTCCCGCCAGCCTGTTTCTGGCGGTTTTCACCGCCAGGAAGAGGCTGGCGGGAATGGGTGTCCTGGGGCCCCTGGGGACCCCTGAACTGCCCAAGCCACTGGCATGGGCAGTGCAGGGGTCCCCTAACAGGGCCAAGGGCGGCTTTTAGCAGACAGTGAAAAGCGCGACGGGTGCAACTGCACCCGTCGCACCGCCGCAACACCGCCGGCTCCATTCGGAGCCGGCTCCTGTGTTGCGGCCCTCATGTCAGAATGCGGGAAGCGGTATTTTGGCCGCGTGGCGGCCAATTGGCGCTTCCCGCCTGGCGGGCGGCAACCGCCACCTGCCAGAGTTAGAATGAGGGCCATAGTCATTACTGGTGGCCATTATATGTTTGGTTGGGAGAAACTCAAAGTCAGGATTTCAACATAGTGCAGCAGTGTGGTTTTTCTGTATTAATGTGACTTATTTACTTTCAAACCTTAGAATAACGACACGTTGAGAAAAAAATGAATACGATTCTAAACCCATGAGTTACAGTTTGCAAACAGTATATTGATACTGGTCACTGTGCTATATCAGAAGAACTGCAACTTATGAACTGCAAGAAACAAAAGAAACTCTGCCTCCAAAGCAGCGACCCACATATCTGCCTACATAAAATATGAATCTGTGATCTGCATGTTACACGATGTTTTTTGCAGCAGGTCCCTTAACCCTTTATATTACTTAATAAGTCAAAACTGTCACTAGACGAAACAGTTCTCTCCAGCCAGTGCATAAACCAGAGTTATCTTACCATTATTATTATCCCTTGAAAATTGCTGGGCACACACAGGTCTCATCAGCAGGTGCTTTAACCATATAAGATATTTCAAAATGCCGCCTTTTGTGACAGTAATCTAAGTAAACCAGAACTGTTTACTGTCACTTTGATGCCAATTTCTTTTCATCAGAGGCTATAGAATATAAATGTATAATTTTACTGTCAGACTCCGCTTTTCATGACTCCATCCTCCATGACTCCCCGTCTTTTCTGCAGCCACATTTTCAGTCCAATACATTGGCTCCTGGAGTAATTCCAGCATTGTGATTAAGGCCTGTGACATACAGTTCACAGTTGGACCCCCATAGCGCAGAATGTGCATTAATCCTCCATTGTATTTCACGATGATCAGAAACAGTGACCAATACTTACACGTATATGTACCTGCAAAAGATTCTTTACCCCCACCCTGCTTTGTCAGGTTTTCCAAATCTGGTCTGCAGGGTATGCATTGATTTCAACAGTTGGTGTAGCATGTCCTGAAGACAGACATGCCTTTCTGCAGATGGTCTATTAATCCTCTATCGGTGATGGCCAGTAATTTTGCCATGGAGGGATGCGGGTGGCCCATACATGCACACATATACACTCACTCACAACCACGCATTCACAAACAGGCACACACACATTCAAAACGTTCACTTTCAACAAATCCAGACATTTGTACATACATGAATGCACGCACCAAACATTCAAAAACATATAACTTACATGCCCTGCAGCTCCGAGAGAGAAAAGCGGGTCCCCGGAGGGTTTTGACAACTGCCTCCCCTTAGTGGCTCAGCATATACCAATGAGGTGAGGCAGTAGTCCCACACTCGTCACAGAGTGGGATGGATTCAATAAGACTTGCTGACCCCATCCCACTCTGTGACAAGGCATCACTGATTGCCACTTGGCCCTGGGCACTTCAGGCTTAAAACTGAAGCACCCAGGTCTGAGGCGAATGGTGACACTCCGCTCCACCCCCATCACAAGGGGAGGACCTTGGAGCACTTATGCCAGATGGAGGAGGTCACACCCACAGGGCTCTGAAGTGCTCCCCCTGGCAAACTTCAGTTCAGGCAGCCAGGAACTTGCGCATTAAGCGCATGTCGAGCTCCTGGCTGCTTGACCTCCTGACAGACATTCTTCTTCTTCAGGAAAAGGTGAGGGGGCATGGTCCCTTCGCCCATATGGATGGTCCGTGGGTGCTGAATATACCATCTCACAAGACGGAGCATGATTGGCCTGCAGAGTATAAACAGAAGTTCAAAGTAGAGTGCATTAATATTAAACACTTTTGTTTTAACTCAATTTTCATTATTTTCAATTTTCTTGCACTTTATATATTTTCTGTTGTTTTTCAATTATTGCTGTTCTTTTCTTGCATTATTTTCCTTTTAGTTCTGTATTATTATCTATTCTGTGTGTCTAGAAGTGTTCCTTTTGTTCTTCTTTCTCTACAGGCATTTCGTCGTAAACCTTTTTTCAGCATTTTGTTTGTATTTCCACTTTCACTCATTTTCTGTTCCTACAGTCTAAGCCAGGGTATGCTTATTGTAGTTGCTTCAATCTTTTTTCCTTCCCTTTTTCATTCTTCTTTTTTCCTGAAATTACATGGTTGTCACATTCTTTCAGTCATCTCCTAGTCCAGTGGTTCCCAACCTTTCAACTTCTGTGGACCCCCACTTTATCATTACAGGAACCCGGGGACCCCCACTGAGTGATTATTGGAATCGGGGGACCCCCCCCACTGAATCATTACTGAAAGCTGTGGACCTAATCTGTTAATATTTTTTAATTTTCTAAGCAGTTGCGGACCCCCTGATAAGGCTTCACGGACCCCCAGTGGTCCCCGGACCACAGGTTGGGAACCACTGTCCTAGTCTGTAGCTTTCATGCTCTGTCTCGTGGTACAAACCTTTACCTTCCTTTCTTCATTTTCTTCCTTTTCTATTTCTTCTTCCTCATGTGCATAGGTGCAGGTGAAGTGAGAGGTGCAACAACATACAAGGAAGCACTGATGACTGAATTATTGGTGAGGCCCAGATCCTATGAGCAGCTCCACAATTCCAAAGGGGAAGCAAAGACAATACACAGTAGTCAGAAGAAAGTGTCACCATCTAGCATTTCAGTTTAATGACAACGGGCCTGATTCAGCAAGATGAACTTACACCTTTGTGTGCGTTTCCTCTTTTTCGGTATTCATAAAACTGCAATCTAATAGTAATTTTACAACTGCAGAGACTCCAAGGTTGTGTGGAGAACTCTGCACATAAAAAGATAAGACATATGTAAGTTTACCTTTGTGAATCAGGCCCCATGAGTCTAAATTGCAGTCAAACCCAAGGTACACTTTGCTTGTAGCAGAGTCCTATATTATTGTGTGTTTTCATATATGTGTCACCTTCAAATATATGCACTGTCTGTCACCACGTACGCATTTAAGAAATAACTCGTGCATGTCTAAATTTTCAGTCATATACACTGTGCTTAGAAGTACAAATAAAGGGATGTACATATTCATTTCAGAAACTACTCAATCTTATGCCGTTATGTATTTAACGCTTATCAGATTGATAACAGTGAAGTATGGCAACATGTTTTCGTGATGTTAAAGAAAGTGTACCATGGAACGGCAGTGCAGTTTTAAATTCCTGGAAGTCAAAAGATTGTTATCATGTTATATATTTATTAGTGCTGCGAATCGGTTTGTTAGTGTGAGTGCCATGAAAAACTAACATCAAATAAACAATAGATATATAAATAATATGCACAAAGAAATCACACATATCCCATACTCATATAAACGGATAACTAAGCTTTTACCTAACTTAGTATTGTTGGAATGTGAACTTTAAAATTAATGTTAACATGAAAAGCTTGCAATATATTCTGTAATGAAGCTGCATAGAAAATGTGTTAACGTAGAAAAATAATGCACGCGTCTGAAATGTGCCAACGGGGAGTGGCCATCAATGTATACGATGATTAATTAAACTTATTAATGACAAATGAATTAATAATGTACTAATGTATGGATTTGTATTAGCATATTATGATTAAAGTCATGTATTTGGGTTTTGCTAAATTAATCACTAGGCCTTAAAGAGCGAGGGTCTGGGCCTAGCTGCCTGGTCTCATATTAAACTGTGTTTTTCTAACGTGCAATGTGCTGTTTTCCTGAAGGACGCGATTTATTGTCAGATTGATTGTGATGTCAATAAGATATCTCGTTCCGTGAAGTCTCCGAACGTGGTCAAAAGGTTCATCGACCTAGGCGTGTCTCCTTGTAAGTTTACTTATCAAGGCTCTGACGCGCTATCAGTATGACAAGATTTTTAAATAAACGGTAGAAATGGTAGATAACGCTGGCGGATAAAAGGGATTTTTTCCCTTCATTATATACAATGTTCAGCACATATGAATAGTTAATTACAACACTTTCATGATAAAGCCCAGCCAAGACTGAGACTGATTTTCAATTGAAATCACAAACATGCCTCCTCAGTAATCTTAACATTGGTAATCAGTTTTCATGATCCCCTTTTCTTTTCTTCCAGAAAGCAGGTGCCTAGCAATGCCTCATCCAGCAATGGAAGCCTTTGGTTGTTTCTCCTTCAGGCTTCCATCCTTTTCTCTTGACCTGTGAAACAGAAGACATTGCTTCTATCCTCCTTAGCCTCGAGGAGGCTAGAATTAAGCAAGAGGACCATCCTTCTAAAATTAAAATAAGTAACTACATCGACCCCTTGCACTCTATATATTTTGTTCTTATCCTGAGGTCATCAGTATAGGGGTGGATAAATGCTAATAAGTTGGTTAACTATGAAAGGGGGCAAAATGTAACTTGCCTAATAATATTTGAGTGTTTTTTGGCCGGCCATACATCTAACTATGCTGCAACCTCATGACAATTTTTCAGTTTTCTTACCTTGATTGTCAACAGGTGGTGTCTGAGATGCAAATAGGCCGGTGTAGTATGAGATCTTCAAAGAACTTCAAAGAATTTGAAAAATAATGCCAGTCCCTGTGAACTTTTGTTGCCTAAGGATGAAATACTGAGTTTCAAGGTAGAGCCCTTTGAATGTCCTGTTTTACGCAAGGGCAGGTAAATATTTTAATACTGTATGTCCCATTCCGAACAGAAATGCAGTACGCCATCATTGCTCTAGTGTTAAAAAACAATTAACAAGTGGGTAACCACTCACAAAAAGGGGACATGGTATTTTAAAGCAAAACAAACAACATAATCCCCTTCGTTTTGGCCTTAAACCTCAAATTGAGTTTACAAAACTTTACACCGGCGTCATGTGGAATTATAACATATATCTAACATTATCACATCAAGCTGTGTATTCAAAATGAGATCAAAAAGGCATTCATGACAATACTTGTCAAAAATATATGCTATTTATTTTTCATTACATTTAAATACAATTCATTAAAACTCATTAAAATACAAAGTATGGCAATAAATACTCAAAATTAAAACCTATCTAAAGAATCCTTTATCTAACAATCTCAGAAATATAAATAATGCTCATGACAGTAATACCCCTCTTCAAAACAAAAATATATTTTACCACTCTGTTGATGTTATCATTACACAACATGTAAATTGTTTTTCACCAGTACAGTGTACAATGTAAAAACAATAATGGCACAATACAAGTGGTGATGATATATTGTAATACACAGCTTGATCAAATAATGTTCGATATATGTGATGCTTCCTCAGTCAGGATAGTGTAAAATTGTTTTTTATATACAATTTTAGGTCAAATACCAAAAGGAAGGGGAGTCTGTTTTTGGCACTGCTAACCTGCCCCAGTGCATGTGCTCTGACTCCTAAAACATGTCGAATTAGCATACTCCTAATTGGCCTATTTAACCTTCCTCTAAGGTCGTAGTATGAGGTGTCCCAAAATACACCCAGGACATGACTACAGCAAAACTGTTCCATCCACTAATGTGACAAGGCAAACATGGCTCTTGGCCTACCATTGTAGCCTTTCTGTTGCAGTTTTAAAACTGCAACTCAACCTATCAAAATAACCCTTTTGACAAGTAAAAACCTCCCCTTTAAATATTAAAAAGTTACCCCTATGTAGACATTGTAGCCCACAAGATAGGGTGCATGATATTTAAAAGTCTAATTTGTAGAAATTTTAAGTGAACATGTCCTTACAGTGATAAGCATCCAAAAGCTATTTTCACCGCAGGAAGGCTTGCTGGCCTGCACAGAAACATTTGTAAGCAATAATAAATATTAATTCTGCTATCCCAGGGTTAGACATCACAGGCATAAAATGACACCCCAAGACACCTTCAAAACACCCTATACCTGTGGATTAACAGAAGAAAGACTGCACCTGCTGTTTGAGATCTGTGAAGAGGGCTAAGATCTGGATCTGCTGCCATGTGTACACAGGACAAAGAAGCAGTTCCTGGGGTCAATTGTTGGAACTCCTGTGTAGCTACAGAACCAGAATAAGCTGCAGGTCTTTTCCTGAAGTGCCCAGCTGACCAGTTCCAACTGGACCTGGCCTAGACCTTGATGGTGTGAGTCTTGACCTCCAAGCGGTGATCCTGAGGTCTTCGGACCTTTGTTTGTGTCTGACTGGACTTCATCTTTCACCCATGAAAACCTGTTACTTAAAACATTTTTGGACATCAAGACCTCTGGCAGACTGGGACAAACCTGCCAAGCCGATCCGCCCAAGGCTCGTGCCTCTATAGATGTTGTCATCTATGGGCTGAAGAAACAGTTTTCCCCAAATGGAAGCTTCTTCACAGTAGCAGATCAGTTTTAGAAAGACCTCTGTAAGAAGGTCTTTGGTCTTGTGGAGTCCTCATCAGACTCAGCCCACATCCTTGACATGCTGGAGGATATTGAGTTCTGAAAAAAAAAGCACTAATGGCCTCATTACGAGTTTGGCGGTCAGATTGCCATGTTGGTGTTGTTCCAGACAGCCCTATTACGATTTACACAGACACCCAAAAAGGCAGACCGCCAGCAGCGTGGAGACTTGGAAATAGGCAGTCCGACCTCCAGCGCCATCAGCACTGCGGCCAACCATTGACCTTACTACAAGCACACAGTCGCCATGGTGGACCCCTGTGGCAGTCAGCCAATGACGGTCTGCAGTCACCAAAGTAATACACAACAGAACATTGGGTGAATTCGAAAATAACACCGCTGACACACATTGCCACACTGGACACACCTGCAAAGGTCACTATAAAACACACCCCTTCACACACCACATTCCTTTCCATTTATTCTACAAGACAATGAAGCCCAAGCACCTTTTTTTTTGTAGACTACATAGATTAGGCATCCCTTTTTTCACCATCCCATTGAACACTGTGTCACATTCCAAAAAATCCTGTTTTCTGAGGATGAATTAAGAGTCATGGTGCATGAAATCACAAGAGTAGAGCCACAATTGTTTGGAGCACAAGTCCAGTATACTCCTCTCAGTAGGGAAATAGAAATGTTGGACAGGATAGTCAGCAGAGTGAATGCTGTAGGCACCACCCTGTGCCCAAGGGAGGACATCAGGAAGAGGTGGAACAACCTCAGGGGCAAGGTCTGTTCCCTGGTATCCAGACACCAGCTCCAGGCCAAGAAGACTGGCGGTGGCCCTCCCATTGCCCCATTATATCTCCTTCCCTGGGTTAGCAGGGCTTGGCCATCCAGAAACCTGAGGGCTTGACAGGAATACCTGGGGGAGTGGAGTCTGGTAAGTCACAACACTAAAAATGTCACCAAAATGCAGTAATGCATGCTCACTGCTCAGCTTTTGCCACTTGTACTGTCACTCCACTCACCAGCCCAGTGCTTACCTGTCCAAAGACCTCTGTATAGCAACTCACAATTGAAGTGTACTTACTTGGGGAGATGACATTTATATAGTGTGTGTAGTACAGGGACTGATATGACTCCAATTCCCAGCAGGCACTGTTCTATAACTCCAAACACCAGACCAGTGTTCACTTCCCCAAATACCCCTGTTTGTTACCTATCAGTTTCAGGGTACATACCTGGGGAGATAACATTTGTCAAGTGTGTGTAGTGAAGGCACTGACAAGACTACAAATCCCAGGAGGCAAAGCAGGCACTATTCCTGTTACACACACAGGCACAGTGGTCACATGCTACAATACATCTGTTAGTGAACTCTCAATTGAAGTGTACTCACCTGGTGTAATGCTATCTGTATCTGACCACCGATTCCATGTTGCCCACTGACTCTATTTTGTGCTTAGCTTAGCTTCAAATGGCGTCACATTGGTGGCGCAGGTATTTTTCCACGCTCAGCTTGTTTTGTACATTGAACGTGTTTTCGCTCTTCTCATCAGAAAAAGGAACAGATCATGCCGATTCTTTTTGTGTATTCAACACAGCCAGAACTTGAATTTCACAACTTACTCAAAGCGAGGGGGAAGGTTACCAGAAACATTCTATTGGGTTTGTTTAAGGTATATAAGGTGGACGCACTGCTCGAAAAGAAATCAGAGTCCCATTGGGGAATATTTCTCCTGTCTCAGCTCTCCAAGTTTCCACAGCTTGGCATTGGCAATGACAAGGATGATGTTGGATTTGATCCCCATGGTGATGCATTTTTAATTCTTAATTATCTAGCTTTTCTCTGTGCATGCATAAATATATATATATTCACTGCATACATATTCATTGTTGATATATTGCACTTTTTCTGATTATTATTATTCAACTGCTGTGATTATATTAGTATCTGCACATGTTTTGCTGCATTCAAGTTAAATGCTCATGTTAATATTTTTGTATGCCCTCGTTTGAGACCTGGGAAGTGCCTTAATAAATTAATTACTCAGACTAAGAGTGCTGCATTCTTTGCATTCTTTAGCCTTGTTCCCTCTTAGTTTGAAGCTAAGCAGAATACCTGGGGGGAGAACACTGGTCAAGCGTTTGTAGTAGAAAGATTAACCTGACAGCAACTCACAGGAGACAATATTTCAGCAACTCAAAACACCAGTTTACTTGTCTAATGACCACTGTCTGGCAACTCACAATTTCAGTTTGCTCAACTGGGAGGATACCATTTGTCAAATGTGGGAAGTAGAGGAAGTAACATGACTACTAATGCCAGGAAGTCCCTTTCTCTGTAAAACCAATCACCTGCCTAGTGTTCTCTTGTCTAAATACCATTGTTTGGTAACTCTCAATTCAAGCAGACTCACTTGGGAGGATGCCATTTGTATTGTGTATGTAGTTCAGGGAGTTACATGACTGCAACTCCCAGCAGCCTGTGTGTCTGTAACTCCAAACAACAGCACAGGGTTTAGTTTCCCAAATACACCCATTTGTGATCCCTCTAATGCTGTTCACTCACCTGGGAGTATACCATTTGTCAAGTGTTGGGAACTAGAGGGAGTGACCTGACTGCAACTCCCAGCAGGCCCTGTATCTATAACTCCAACAACCAGCCCAGGGTTCTCTTGTCCACGGACCCCCATGTCTTAACTCTCAATTATAGTGTACTCACCTGGGAGGATATCCATTTTTATAGTGTGTGTAGTACAGGGAGTTACATTACTGCAACTCCCACGAGGCTCTGTTACCACCAGTCCAGTGTGCTCTCCACCGGTCCAGTGTGCTCTCCTCCAAAGTCTCCTGTTTGGTAACTCACACATGAAGGGTACTCACATGGGGGGATACTTGTTGTATAGTGTATGTAGTCCAGGGACTGACATGACTCCAACTCCCAGCAGGCACTGTATCTGTAACTCCAAAAACCATCACAGTGGTCACTTGCCCATCTACCCCTGTTTGCCAACTCACAAATGAAGTATACTGACCTGGGGATAATATTTGTATAGTGTGTGGATTAGAGAGAGTGACCTGACAGCAACTCACAGGAGGCAATGTTTCAGCAAATCCAAACACCAGAACTAAGTCTAAAGATCTTTGTTTGGCAACTCACAATTTACATCTACTCAGCTGGGAGTATGCCATTTGTCAAATGTGGGATGTAGAGAGAGTGACATGACTACTAAGGCCAGGAAGGCCCTGTGTCTGTAACATCAACCCCCAGCCCAGTGTTCTCCTGCCCAAATACCATTGTTTGGTAACTTTGTATAGTGTGTGTGTTACAGAGAGTGACATGACTGCAACTCCCAGCAGGTCCTGTTTCTGTAACTCTAAACACCAGACTAGTGTTCTCTTGTCCAAAGACCAATGTATCTTAACTCTCAATTGAAGAGTACTCACCTGGGAGGATAATATTTGTATAGTGTGTGTAGTACAGGGAGTTACATAACTGCAACTCCCAGGAGGCTCTGTTACTGTCACTTCAACCACCAATCCAGTGTTCACTTCTTCAAATACCCTTCTTTGCAAACTCACAAATGAAGTGTACTCACCTGTGGGGGTAACATTTATCAAGTGTTTGAGGTAGAGGGAGTGACATGACTGCTAAGGCCAGGAGGCCCTGTCTCTCTAAATCCAAAACAATTTCAGAGTTCACATGCCCATATACCCCTGTGTCTTAACTCTCAATTGACGTTTACTCAGCTGGGAGGATAACGTTCGTATAGTGGTGGGAAGTAGAGGAAGTGACCGGAATGCAAAGTCCAATAGGCCTTGTGTCTCTAACTCACTCACTTGCTCAAATCCATCTATTTGTGAACTCTCAATTGATGTTTACTCACCTGGTAGGATAACATTTGTCAAGTGTGTGTAGTATGGAGAGTGACATGACTGCAACTTCCAGGAGACACTGTTTCACTAACTCCAAACACCAGCCCAGTGCTCACTTGTCCAAAGACCCTTGCCTGCTAATTCTCAATTGATGTTTACTCACCCGGGAGTGACCAAGATACAGATCATGCTCAACTCTGGGATGTGGCTAACTACCTAGCTCCATCTTGACCTGCTAACCCAAGATTAAACTATTGAGGACAGGAAGGGCAGCTTACCCAGTGTACAAAACAATAATCACAAAGGCCTCAAGATGCATAACCAGAAAGGTATTGGCAGCAGACACATTCACACTTCACTGACCACATGATGACTCCAGTCACATATACAACAAACTACTTAGTCTGCCTGCATCACAATGAACTAGGCATCAAAATGGCTAAATAAATATCTTGCCTAGTCACTGTTTTGCCTGCACTGGTGGCAAAATGGCATTCTCAGGCCATCCTCCCAAGTGTTAATGATCTGCACATTTCAGCAGCTGCTTGACCTGAATGGAATTGGCATGCTTCACAAATGTTAGGTCAATACAACCAATACCATTGGTACTTGCCACAACAGGAGTAACTGCAAATTAACTTTGTACAAGGTCTCTGCTGAATGTAACAATAAATTGTTGGATGTAGATGTCACAATACAACCAGTAACAGTGTATATTTCACATCAATAGGTCAGGCTGCCACTGGGCACACAGAGGCCACAGGAGAGACTGCCACTATCCCCTGGATGAAGCCCTCAGTGAAGAAGACACTCGTGGACATCTGGATGTGGAGGACGGTTCTGGCTGATCTGGATAACCTGGTCAGATACCATCAGTGAGTCTCACTGCGGCCACATCAACACCCCATACTCCAGTTACCTCAACATCACAAGCAACCATTCCCCCCAAATCATGTACCGAGCACAGTGTCTGCCATCTTGTGCCCCCAGTCCTGTATCTGAGTTTAGCACAACACTTCGGACAATGAGGGTCCTGGAACCAGTGGGAGAGGGCACCTTGTTGCAAGGGCACAGGGCCACGGGGTAGGGTGTGTGGGAGGGATGCTGTGAGCCAGCTGGTTGAGCCCACTGGGGCTGCTCCTATCCAGGAAACCATCAGCCACATCTTGGGGGTCTTTCAGGAGTCCCAAAGTGTAATGAGCCATGTCTTGCCCGAACTTCGGGAAATCAAGCAGCTACAGGAGGACATGCATAGGGACATGTGAGAATTGATGGAGGCCCACAAAACAAACTGGCGTCCCTAACTGGGGTGATAAGGGACATTCACACAGTCCTGAGCATGGCTTTTCAAAACCAATCTTCCCCTTCCTTTGGCGTACAAACACCAGGCACATCTACATCGGTGCAGCCACTGGAAGGGAGGCCCTGCCAGTAGAAGAACCTGCCCCAGACACCCCTGTCTCTGTAGCAGGAGATCCCCCCACCACCATCACGCAAGCGTGGACGTCCAGTGGAGAATCCAAGAGGTGCGGATGGCAAAACATCCACCACTGCCAGGAAGTGACTCCTCCTAAGGCTACTCCTTTGCCACATATTCACTCTATTGACTAATCCTCAACCACCTACCAATTCCAGTGGGAGGAGTACTCTAGACTTTGGACTCCCCATGGTATGGCATCTATTACAATTATTTCATTCACCATGATTGACACCTTCACTTTATTTATTCTTCTTTTCTGTCAAAATTTTATTTACTGCATCAGCATTGTAATTAATTCAACCATCACAAACCCATTGTCTGCTTCCTTAATTTCAACATTTTGCTATGAGAGATGGAAGACCAAGTGAATCATATGATGAAGACATAACTTACTTGTACAAGGAGGGTTATGTTACAGGTGCACAGTGTCCTGTTTAGGATTACAGCCATTACACACAAACACATATGTACAAGTGTCTGGTCACACCAAGCATTTTTTCCAGTATACAACACATAGGCTATCCATATGCTTGGACCTTTTTGACACAAGAATGTGTGACTCATACTGAGTCAAAGTACATAATCCAAGGGACAGCCCCCCAGACCACGGAAGGAAGACATTGGTCTGTCATTGTCCTTTAGAATAGGCAAACATTAAAGTTGATGATATCCGGAGCTTGAGCCTTATCACGTACCACACCAAAGTAATCCAACATCACATAATCCAAGATACAGACAGATATCAGTACAACAGTCCCTGATCACAAGCCCATCATAATCCAATGACCATGCATCTGGTAGTATGACACAAACATATGTCAGTGTTGTGGCAGAGGCACTGTGGCCTAAAATGATGAATTACATCAATAGCTACATACAGCTTATACATGAATAGTGTTTAGCCAATGTGAAGGGTAAATTACTTGGTCCCAATCTTTGACTACATATTTCATGCCCACATGATTACACACATAATGCAATTGGCCCAACACAGCATACAAAGCAAGTCCAATGTGCACTTCTGACCTTCCACCCAAACACTGTGCATGTTGCCTTAGCACAGGTCTCACACACCCCAAATCTGTGACCTACATTACCGGGAATAATCCATGTCCACTTTATGTCAGAACAGCATCAGATACCTGCCAATGTCACAACTCTGAAATGCCCACATGAGGATGTCATGGTTAAAGGTACCTGTACAAAGACAACTCAAGGAGTGTAGGCTTGAAAACATACCTATTACACAAATCACATAGCAATCAACTGGAAATGTAATTACATTGCAAGAAAACGGACACAAACTAAGCAACATCATCAAGGTGGGTATATGTCAAAGGGCAACTCTTCAAGCAGCCTTTGACTTAATATTGCAGAGTATCATATCCCTAGTTGTTGCTAAAACTCTCAACTCCACACATTCTCACAGCCGTAGTTAATTGTA